>NW_026294669.1:7665000-8265000 GCF_026119805.1 Tympanuchus pallidicinctus
TAGTCTTTAACCACTAATATTAAAAAAAAAAAAAAAAAAAAAAAAAAAAAAAAAAAAAGTGATGTGCTATGTTTATTAGTCAGGAGATTTATGAATAATTCTACTTAATATGATTGGAAATTTGTTTTCATATGTATGAATATTTACACTGTTCACAGTTAGTAATGGCATCAGTTACTGCTGATTTGGTTTAAGTGTGAGCTTTTAATAATCTCCTTGGAAAATATTAAGCAGTTTTGAAGTCTTGAGAGCTATATTGGTGTAAGAATAAAAGGAAAAATAATGAGTTTATCTGGAAACTCAGTGCTGACACTTGATGTGCTATCACATGGGGCACATGGGCTTTCTCTTTTAAGTCAGTGGTCACCTCAGGAAAGCTGTTTGCTCAGATATGTGCCAAAAGACTTTGGATTTTTCTTACTAAGAGATGCAATTGAGGGGGCTGTGAGGCTGAATCATAAAACACTGAGGTCTCTGTATGCACTTCTGAAGACTCTGCTTTGGCCCCTGTGCCTGCAGAGCTCCTGACAGCGCTTGCCTATGAGCCTATGAGCCTATGAGTCCTCCTATGAGCCCATGAGCCTATGAGTCCTCCTGGCTAGGATGATAGCTTACTTTATAAAGTTTGTTTGAATGACTTTGAGTCAAAATATTTCACTTATGTGAAGAATGGTCCTTTTGTCATAATATTTTTAAGGAAGTTTGAAAATATAAGAGAAAAATAAAGAACAAGTTGTAGCTGGATGTGAGGAGAAGAAGATGAACACTAGAAGTATCAAAATCTCTCAATTTCTAGTAAGAGTCCTCCTCACTGATCAAAGAAGAGATGAGACTGATGTTTACCCTGAGAGGCAGAGGTAGGATGAATTACAGTAATGTCCTTATTCTTGCTTGGAGACCTATAGTGTATATTAAAAAGAAGCACACTGAATGAAACACTTGAATCTATTTAATTTCAGAACACCTCATCCAATGAAAGACATACAGATATGATGATGTGGGATTTCTTTGTATTGCATTTAGTTGTAAAAGATATGGTAAGATAGATTTCTCGGAAATTCTGTCCTTTGTGAATATAGATACAACGTCAACAAAAATAAATAGACAACATGTGTTGATAGATATTTGATTAATTACTTACTTGTAGTCCAGGTCTGACACTGGTAGCTGATAAACAATCTGACTTTTTTGTGCTGGAAATTATACACGTGTAGAAAAAAAAAAAACGAACAAGCAAGGTAGATTTTTCTGTCAGATAGTTTCTCTGCTTTATGGCCAAGATTTCTCCATCGTCAGTATGAAACAATCAAGGTGGTTTATCTTTGAAAGGAAGAGGGATGCAAAAAAAGTGACCTGTTGTCCATGTATATTGAGGGAGAGAATTAAAAAAAAATAATCTTAACAGTAAATGATTTCTGCTGATAACATTATTTTTCCAAGTCCCACGAGGGCAGTTAACAGTAATGAAAAAAATTTGTTCCCTATTCTCCACTGCTTAAACAGTTCTTCATACTTTTTTCCATAGCAAGAGGTTTAATCATCCAGATCAGCAAGAGTTTATAGTCACCTGAAAGGGGGAGCTGTAACAGAAATATGCAAGTAGCAGAAGTTGCTATACAGAGGTTTCCAGGGACAATTCATGAATCAGCAAAGGAGGAAGTTTCTTTATCTTGCAGTGTTTGGAGCATCTGTTAGAGATGTGGTAAACACCTTTTAAATTTTTTCAAATCACTAAACTTGAAACTTTAGGACCAACCTACTTAAAAATTAAGAGAGAAGCTTTCTCCTTTCTGCAAGTTGGTTAGTGCTGTTTGTTGAAATTTGCAGTGAGGGCTTTTGACCCTAAATTTCATGCTCGCCAAGTCCTACCTGCTGTGTCAGAAGGCAGAGCTGCTATTAAAATGTTTCAGGCTCCTGTTGAAGCAAGTTTCTCAATGTGTTTTGTTTTCAAAAAGCTAGTTTAAATGGTGACTTTCTTCCTCTTTCCTGTATGCAGAATACTCCTCTAATGATCAAACTCTAAACATGGTTCACAAAGGTGCCTCTAGTATTAAAAAACTTTTCTTCAGGACTACAAAGAAATCCTATGGTGAAATTTCAGAAGACTCTCAACTCTGTAACTTTGATGGAACACTTTTATTTTTTTTCTTTCACCTTTTAGTTAGTTACCATTGCACCTTTTCTGCAGTTTTTCCAGACCCTTCTCTTCAACCTCATGGGGATTACTGGTGGAAGCTGAAGGTTCAGAAATCTTCAGTCATTAGTCTAAGTGCAGGGAAAAGTCTGATATCTTCTCTATTTTTCAGGGCATCATTAAAAATGGGAGTTTGAAGTACATTATAATGGAATTGCTCTTGTTATTAGCTCTCTTGTTGAGAGCTAATATCCTTTTCAGACCTGAGGAAGCAGTGATAACAGTATATCTGCCCTATATGTCATAAAAGATATTTCTTCTCAATTAGCAAAATATTACAGGCCAGTATAATGAATGATTTGCTGTATGCAAATTACAGCATACAGTCTACAGAGAGTAAAACTACTGTGGATTACCAGAAGGGTTCAGATAATGTTCTCAGTATTTTAGAATGCCAAACTGAATTTCAAGCCCAAAGCACCTATTTTGTCTCTGTTGGACTACCACCATTATCTGCCAGGATTGTTGACGTGGGTATTTAGTTAAGCTGGGTGTAGTATTCTGTCTCAAACATGTTTATATCAACCTCTCTGCCTTTTACTTAAATATTTAGAGCCTGTGCTGGCACTGTACATGACTACTGGAATAATCTGTGCTAAGATATTCAGACTGCAGTTAAGAACAAGACAGTAAGTGATGACATGTTTTGCGACCCTCCAAATGGCCTTATTTAATAGGAGTTCTGTATGGCCATATTATATACAATATTAATTTCGTTTGCATGTTATCTTTAAAGGCCAAAAATACAATGAAGACATTATATGTATCACTACACAAAGTACTCCATATAGAAAATAAGCAGTTAAAAGTCATTGTGAGGTTACCCAAAGCCAATATTAAAAGTCCCACGGCTGATGTTTTGTTGCACCTGCAGGAATGCAGTTTTGTTTTCTAGCTGCAGCAGCACGGAAGTTATCATACTTTCCTTCATGACATTTGGTGCCATAATTCTATCAAAGTGACTGCTACCTGATTCAGGAGGGAATGCTATTCTCCCAGCATTTATTTATACTGCACGTACAAATGCTGTACTTGTGCAGCACCTGACTGTAATGGGTTTATGCTTAAGCCCTTGATTTTGCATGCAGACTCCAATACCTTCATTGTTGTGGAAGGTTGGCTGGAATCTGTTCCAGGATCACTCCTGACAAGTGTCTGGGAGAGCCTAGGAGATATCTCTTCCATTTATTGAAAGATAGCAATATGAGAAGTGAAAGGTTTGTCAGCTCTTTTTATCTCCCTTAGATTTGAAGAGACTGTGAAATGTTTGCCTGTAAGTATGTATTTGCTTTTGAATTGAGTGAACTGACTTTTTACTTCAGTGCCTTCTATTTGCTGTCTGTGAGTACCCTGTAACACTTAAACCTTACTGGCTTGAATCAGTCATGAATAGCAGTAACTCTTAATGTTGACTGATCGCAAAATTTAAGCATTACATTTTACTGAAATATTTTCAATTTCTGTGCTTCACAAGTAGAGAAATGACCAGCTGGTGAGCTAAACCCATCTTTTCAGTAATAGGCCGAAAACTCCTTCTAAGTATTAGTAATTCCTGTGAAGAGAAAAGATTTGCTTAAGGAGTTCACTGTGAACTTTACAACCAAATATAAGCATGAATTCTGCCATTTTATATGGGAGAGTGAGTAAATATTAAGCTGGGTTTTTTTGGGGGATCTAGACTACTGATGTCTATTCTGATTCTGAAACAGGCAATGCTATTTTTCTTCAGCATAGTCCCCCAATCTCTTCCAGTCTGCATAAAAATAAAAGCATACCTCTATTCTTTTCCCTCAAAAATACTTCCCACCATGATGTGGCATATTAGGAAATGCACTTTGTGCAATTAATGCCCTTCTTAATGCCCTAAGTACAGGGGCATCTCCTTTTCATCTGTTACTCTATGATTGTATAAAGTGACATAACTGCTGATTCTCTATTTTGGATAGGATAGGGACTCTCCGTAAGTTATTTCTTTGTTTTTTTATTTTTTAATATGATTGTAGTTCACTTATTTCCAATGATTAAAGGAATTAAGTAAATTAAAAATAAGATGAATTTAAAACCACAAATTCTTCTTTTATTAATATGTCTAATAAGCATGGACTTAAATTTTTCCGTGTTCATTTCTCTGTCATCTTTAATGAGTTCGTGTGATATTCTCTAAACAAGACCAAATCTGTCAATACCTTCATAGTGTTCATGAGGTGCTGAGTTACTCAAATGTACTTCTTTTATTACAAACACATTTCTCTAAGGTACTCCCTGTTTTGCATATACCTGTCTTTTTGCTTGTTACCGTACTTTTAGAAGATTTTCTGGCTTTTGATAATATTTCATTAGCAGAGTGTGTAGGAATCAGGCTTGGTGACTTTAACTGTTCCTTTTAACATCATTGTCTGGTCTCTTGACTGCATGCGTGAATTACTCTTGAATTTTTTTTTCAGGTGACTCAATAAACTATTTTTACCCATTTAACTGTCAGCCTTCAGTTTAACTGGAAAAAAGCCTGATGTAAATAGAATCAAACCTGGTGGAAAAAAAAAAAAAAGCTGTCATCTTTACTATTCAGTGACTGCTAGTGCTGGTATTTCACACTGACTAGATTGGAAGCTTTCTTCCTCTGCTCTATTATTGAATAAGAAGAGTAGAATGCCTTCCTTAGATTATCTGATACCTGGCTAGGCAGTGATGGCCCAAACTAAGCATATATTTGGAAGAAGATATTGGTCCTCAAATGTAGCAGCTGTTGTCTTACATGGTGAAGAAATTCAGAGCACTCCATTTGGGCATTGTACAGGGCATAGAAATTCATATTTACATTGGTCAGTACAGATTGTGTGACCTGTTTCTAGATAAATCATTGTTATCTATGACTTCCAGTGGCCTAAGTACAAAATAGGTTTTCAGAGTCATTATGGACCATTTGTAAGTACTTGGATTTCCAAGTTCATCACTGAAAAATTCACGTCATTAAATGGTGCTGTAATGAGTAGGGGAGAAGGTAGCTGAAGGTGTTTGCTAAGGCCTGAATGGCAAAGTGCTGAAGCAAGAATCATTTAATTGGTACTGTAGGGCCAGTCCCCACAGGTGTGTTTGCAGTATGATGGATATGTTTAGATGCAATTTTTTTTACCCCAGTAGTGAATTGTTTTGGTGACACAAATGAGTTCAGGCAATGAAAGTGCTAGAGCAGGATGAAAGAGAGTAGAACGGACTCTGGCTTCCTGCGTTGACTTAATGTGTTTCACGTTACACTGTAAAATCAAATTATTTTTTTTTATTTATAGCTTCACCCCACATGTTATTGTAGTTAAAAGTCTTGGGTAAGATGATCATGGTGACATGATAGGTTTTATTTTTCTCCTTTGTCAGCTCATGTTATAATATCAAGAGATACCGCACATTCTGCATTAGCGTTTAAATCAAGTCTTTATGCTGCTCATAAAGGAAAACCCAACAGGAAATTGTAGAATTGATGCAGGAATTGTAGATCAAAATTCTATAATGTAGGTTCTGAAAGAATTCAGAAGTCTGTAACAGGCTCTTTTTGCCTAGAATCTCTGAATTGACTGTGAGTAATGAATGCAATTTCCTGTACTTAAATCAGCTTTTCCTGTCCAGCCTTTATGTAGTTGGACTACACTGTCTGGAAGACAAATTCTGCTTCATGTACTGCAGATGGCTGTGTGGAAGTGCTAAGTAGCTTCCCTGCAGTGACTTCAATTTCAACATTTAAACTAGAGTAAAGTTAAAACAGAATAAAGACTAAATTGGTCTGCATTTGGGAAAGCTTGTCTGTATTGCAGATTTGGTGCATGGAGGTTTTTAGCTGCACGCAAAGTGAAAATAATAGAAGAAAATCTGCTTCATAAAGTCATCATCAGAAAAATGTTTCATAAAGATGATGAAAGAAACATGAAGCAATTGAAGATCTCTTTTAGTTAAAGTATTTAATCTTTTTCCCAAGGAAAGGATTTATTACAGAAATTCTGCCAAAGGCACAACATCTAATTTTGTTTCTATTAATATTTGTGGATCAGCCATTTTTATGTGTCTTGCAGTATGCCCTTGATAGTGGCATACAGGAGAAGAAATAAGGATGCTTCAGTTATCGGTTTCTGCATGACGTAGCGGTGCTTATTCTGGTTCCATTTAATTATTATAGATCTAAAGCTGTTTTTGACAAGTGTATATTTACTAATGGAGTTAGTATTTCAGTGATGCAGTGATGGGGTATCTACTTTTTCTTTGGGAAAACCAGGGCTAATAGTTCTGGTTGGTAATAATGTTAATCTGAAAGTAATTCAAATGTAAAATAAAAGGCGACTTGCCTTAATTACATGATCAGGAGCAGCTAAGCAGTCTAATTCCCTGGAATAATCAGTAGAATAAATTTGAAACCATAATTTAAATATTTATTCTTTGATGCTAATCTATGACTGAAGTCTGGAGAAAAGTTCTGTTGTTTTGCTTGCACACCACACCTGGAGCAGCATGGAGCTCCTCCCCCTGTGGGTAACATGCAGTCTAATTGCCTCCAGATGTTCATGCTATTAAAGAACAGTTGCTGCCTTGCCAAGAGAGTGCCATTGTTCAACCTTTCCTTGATTTTCTTCTTGTAATGCTTCTGTTCAGCTACATTTTATTTTAAATTAATTGCTTAGATCAGCTACGCAGAATGTCCCCAGCTAACATATCACC
This sequence comes from Tympanuchus pallidicinctus, assembly GCF_026119805.1. NCBI lineage: Eukaryota > Metazoa > Chordata > Aves > Galliformes > Phasianidae > Tympanuchus > Tympanuchus pallidicinctus. Next base: position 7,671,896 of record NW_026294669.1, read on the forward strand.
TTTGTAATTTTGAAGGAAGTAAAATAAAGCACATGAAGATAATTTTGAGATAGAAACTTAATGCCTTGTCTCTTTTCCTATGGAACAAAACTTCATCTTTGAGCCATGTAAAATATTCTGATGACTGTTCCACAGTACATCAGAATTCTTTCCAAGTTACTATGAGAAGTGTTAGTTGATTACCTGTATCAGAAAGGTGGTTTGGGTGAGTTTGAACTGTAGGACTGTGTTTTCTGTTTGCATCCTGGAGATAAGACAGTTTCCTGAGACATCTTATCATCTAATCCTGCTTTCTACTTCTATGGAGTGTGCTCTGACTGTGCCAAGTGGGATGAGAACCTGCTGAATCAAGATAAGCACTGTCCTGGTGATCTGGTGCATTGGAACTGTTTGCCTAACTCCTGTTTCATGTGTCTTGTACATGTCCAGTCCAGACAGTGACATCTGCAAGAATTGAATGCCAAAGGAAGTTCTGCCAATGTTTTCAAATGTTAATGCCAAATCTCTGTTTTCATATCTGTGTTGATTAGAGGCCTAAACTCTCAGCATTTAATTTTCAAATTAGGGAGCGTGATTATTTTCTGAGAACTCTGGTAGTGTGGTAAATAATGCAAGTAATGAACACATATGAGAACAAAACCTCTTAAATGCATACATTTCATAAATTAAATTGAGATACGCAGGATTTATTATTTCTGGGCCAAAATTTTAATGATATGTGTCACTTTTGAACATGAAATTCCAGTCCAAAGTCCAGGCAAGTGTTCAGTAGAAAAGAAAAAATATATAAGTTACTATTTTAAGTTCACAAAAAAAGATTTAAATGAAATCAGCAAAAAACACCCTGATATGATTTACGTATTTCTGGTTGCATGATCTCAAGTACTAATGATCTTCATTGAATCAACATTTATTGTCATAAATTAGAATGACACATCTGCTGTTCACACATTAAATATTTCTGTGAGCAGAAAATTGCCTACCTCTGTTTATTTTAATAACTTGGAATATTTTGTTTGTCTTTCGGTGGTTACAAAGGCAAGTCCTCTTATTATGTTGTTCAGTGACATTTACCTGCAATTAAGTTTCTGTGTCCATTGTGTGTGAAGCAAAACTCTCATTACTTCCAGTACAGCCTGGATGTTAACAGTGATAAGAGTTAAGACTCTTGCAAAGATGTTGACTTTCATGCAGTGAAATTGAAACACGTGGTAAAAATCATGCTGAAGAGAGCTAAGATTAAATGGACTAAAATCCAGCTGAATTTTTATACCTTCAACCATAGTGACAAAAATGTATTAAAATCATTTGTGTTGCATACAGATGTATTATTGTTCAAGGTTATATTTTATAGTTCTAATTTCACTTTCAGTGGTAGCATTAATTTTGCAGTTAATGACTGCAAAATAGAAGAGAGCAGGTGTATATTTTTGAGCAATTTATATTTTTGCTGGTTAATAAGCATTAATATTTCTAATATTATTAAATAAACCTAAAGTAATTTTAAAAAAATCATTTTTGGGCTTTACTGTGGGCCACATTCAGTACCATTTGTGAATGAGCATATAGTCCGTGGTGCACCAGTCATGGGAAAAGCATTAGAGAGTCATTCAAATTAGACTGAGTGGAATTAAATGTTTTTCTAGTTGTTGAATATTATGGGACAGTCCAATAGGCAATAAATATTATTTTTGTTCTTAGATTATTCTCTCCCTGTACTGACCATAGCTCAAGGTTTCTAATGATCAACCCATTCTTTATAGGGGAAGGTTTGCTTGTGTAATGGCTAATGAAGTAATTTTTTGTGTAGTAGCGAATACAGGAGCAGTACATTTGTTTATTGCTGTTTTCATTAGAGTAGAAGGCTTATTCTGAAGAAGTGAATAGTCATTAAAAATTAAGGAAAACGGAGGACCAAACTTGAATGTTATTTGCCACCATTATAGTTCTAAAAATTAGTATTTAATGAGATGCTATGAATTTTTGATTTTGAGACATTATGTATTGTCCTCTGATTTCATTGGCCAAAGATGGAGTCAAAATATGTTGGTAAAGAGTAGCCAGTTCTGAATCAAATGTTTGGTAAGATCTGTGTAAAGCTGATTTGATTATGTAGATATATTTATTTCTCCTTTTAAGTGCCTGTGAATACTTATGTATACTTACGAATGCTTTCCACAAAGCCATCTGTAAGTTTGTGCACTGGCAAATAATCTGGCTCTAAACTATCTTTGCTTTCATGCATTGTTGAGAGGTTACATTACATAATGGTTATGCTCTGTATCCTCTATTTTGATTAGGATCTCTTCAATATGAAGCTTACTTCATCCTTTTCCGGAGTTGGCACAGTTTTCATGGAGCAGCTCACTGAGACGTGTTTATGGGGGCAAGTGGGGCTGAGCAAGCTGCAGCCTTGTGGCTGCCACTGAGACTCATCTTCTACTGTGTTAGGGATATAGTCACTGGATTTTAATTGTCTCACTTGTTGGGCTTGCCTATGAAGGTCCCAGTCACAAATAGAGCACCACAGCAGGAGCAATGCTGAGCTGTCAGGAGTTTCAAAGGCATGGGAAATTCACATTTCTGTTGCAGGTTGAAATGCCCATCTTTACTTGAGAATTGTAATTATACAGAAGCAGAGAAGCGTATAAATCTTCCTACCTTGAAATCATTGTTTATTATCCAAAATGCAGCCCTGCCAAGTCTGTAATCTGTGTGAAGTCTGACCTGGACCACATTTTCTCCTCCAAGGGAGATCTGTTCCTGTCCCATCTGACTTGTCCTTTCAGTACTCTCAGCAGAAGGGTCAGCTTCCAAGGCTGTCAGAGAAGTGCTGCTGTACTGAGATACCTGATAATCTCACTGGGGAAGAGCCTGGGGTAAGCTGTGACTGAGGCTGACAAATTGATCCCCGATTTTCTTAATAGTCCAGGGACATGTAAATTATTTGGACAGCAGCTGAGTGAGTCTGTTGCCAGGCTGGTTCAGTAATGAGCCTTGGTACAATGCAAGATAGCGACTGGAGATCACCTTTTTTATTCCTGAACGGAAATGTTTCCAAAGAGTTGGGGAACCTGAGCAGCTTTGTGTGATGCTTAGGAGAAGATGGACTGTTCTGTACTGATGAAATGGTATCTCTCTGTTCTGCGGTGACAGTGAAACAGTGTCAGAGGAGGGGAAAAACAAATAATTTTTAATTTAATTTTCATTATTTTACACCTGTGAAGTATTTTGCGTCCTCAGTACAGTAGCTTTTCTGATTTGAAGTCTTTATTTACTCTTTGCAGAGAGAACAGCAAAATAAAAGTGCTGTAGTGGACCCAGTGGACCAGGTTTGCTTTGCCTGCATTGCACAGTGCGAAAGCCACGATGTAGCCACTAGGAAAGCTCTTTGTCACAATTACTGTCACATCCCCTACTCTTGCTCTTGGTTCTGATTTACTGTTAATTGCATTTCAAACAAACTGGAATGGAGTAATAGACAAGTCTATTACCCTGGATTTTAACACCATGAAACCACATTTGGTGCTTTCTTCTGTGGTGGGAAATGGGTGTCTGTAACATTTTCCTTGCAGTAATGACATATACAGCTGAAAATTTGTGCATTAAAAGAAGCACAGTGTTGAAAGGATGAGGAGGAATGATAGAAGTAGTCAAATCTCATGCTTTTGTCCAAAACCTGATTGCTGTTTGAGTTAGATAATTGCTTCCCATTTATAGTAGCGCACAATTAGATCTTTGCATTTTCATTTATTTTTATTCATTTCCTTTGTAGTGCTTTGCCCAATTATTCTCTAAACTTCTATCACTTATGACAGGAAATGAGTTATGGCATAGCTCCTGTTTTCTTTCAACTTTTTGTTATTATCTCCTTATATAATGTGAGAGCCAGATGTTAATCTGCATGATGAACTGACCATTTCAGAAAGTTGGAACTTAGCTGTAGCTGTGTCGTTCCAAGAGTGCCCTTGAAATAGAGAAATGAAAAAGACTGTACTGGAGCAGCCTGGATTTGGGAAGTCTGAGCAAGTAGGTCTGTGTACAGCTGCTGCACTCAACCCTAAGCTGAGTCCCAGGGAAACAGGAGAGAACCATAGGAAAATTTCTTCATCCAGGAGAAATAGCAGAAATATGTTTTATGCCATCCAGCAGTACTGGAGAAGAAATAGGTCTGGCAAGCTATTTCTGCTCTCTGCCATAGAAGACAATAAGATTTATTAAGTTAACAGTGAGTAAATTGGTAAACTTTAGGTAAAACTTGGAAATTTCCAACTTGCAATGACTTTGTGTTATTGTAGCAGTACATAGAAGAGAAATGTATCTTTTTCAGAAATCTGGATATGATGGCTTAATTTTGTTGTGACAGTTAAGCTAACAGAACACTAGAGTTTCATAGCATGTGCGTGGGCTGAGCCCCAGTAAAGACTCTGGAACAGAGCTATACTCCGTGATTGGATGCATTTCACATTATCTGTCTGTCTGTCTACTTTCAGTGTATAAAGGGGGGCTATAAGAAAGGAGACAGACTCTTTAGCATAATCTGTTGTGATAAGACAAAGGGAAATTGTTTCCAACTAAAAGGGGGGATTTAGACTGGATGTAAGGAAAGCATATTTATGATAAGGGTGGTGAGACACTGGAAGAGCTTGCTTAAAGAGGTGCTGGATGTCCCCTAATTAATGGAGACATTCAAGATTGGGCTAGATCAGTCTGTGATCACATGATGGATCTGTAGGTGTCCCTGTTCATCGCAGAGGGGTTGGACCAGATGACCTTTAAAGATCTTTTCCCACTCAGACAATTCTGTGATTCTATGAAGATAAGGAAAAGAAGAGACATTGGTAAAGGATGGAGATTTTAACTGTCCTGGCCCATCCAAATGGCTGATTGCTTTATTCTGGAGTTTTATGCAAATGTCCGCACTCCTATGTTGTGCTCATTGGCCCTTTCTGCACAAAGTTACAATATACAATAAAGTGTAATTAAAAAAATAATAATAATAATCCAGTTTTTTTTTTGTTTTTTTGTGGATTTTTTTTGTTTGTTTGTTTTTTTTTAATATATATTGCTGAATCCATCAGTATTTGTCTTCACATTAATAGAAATGCAGTAACTGGGAAGCTGACCTTCTCAGCAGAGCTAATTTGGTTGTGTCTGGAGGGATGCTACTCTACATCTGCTGCTTCCATTTCTCTAACTAGTGTGCTAGAAGATCACCTGGTTTTGGATTATAAGGAAGTGCGAAATAGAAGGCCCGTGGAAGTTGAGAAGTACAGGAATTAGGTACCTGTGTCTATAACACTGCAAACTGTTTTGAATAAGGTATTTTCTATGTAATGAAAGATTAATTCTGAAGACAGGAGATGTTTTACATTATAACACGACTGTGAAATAAATGTTTTCCTCAAAGCAGCACTAACAGGAGACTAAACTTTTAGAAAAGAAGTGTTCAGGTGACATGTGATTTGTGTGGCACATTGGAATTTCATCTGTATCTGTAATATCTTTGTAAATGACTATTTTATTTAATTAGCACTTAATTAGAAAAAGATTTGTCTAGCACCTCCTGTTCATTAAATCAGAAAGCTTTCTCTATTTTAATTAGCATGACATTTTCTATAATCAATTTAATGAAATACCATCTGCAGTTCTAATAATACTGTGTACAGCAAAGGCTGATTGGCATATGTTGACAGCAAAGTAACAACCTTTTTCTATTTCAAGAAAAGGTAAAATATAAGAAAAAAGAGGAGTGATAGGCTGTTTTGTGTGGCAGTGTATAACATTATTTAAACAAACAGAAACTCAGTACCTTCAGTGGGAAAATAAGCTTTTGCAATTTTCAGTGTAACACTACCAGTAATTTCAAAATACTGCCCTGAAATTTCCTTATTAGGTATTGTAGAGCATATCTTCACTATTTGTGGTGTGCATTTCCATCTATTTTCTTTACTTTTGAAATGTTAGTTACACTCTTAATACTGTTCTATTACCTTAATATCTGACAGTTTCAAGTATATGAGACCTTGTCCCTTTCAGCCTAGTCTGTAATTTAGATTACAAGAGGAGTTGCTTAAGTTCAATGACATGTGAAATGAAAGCCTATACTCATCAAATAAACCACCATGGTTCAATATCCTGCTTTCAGAAAGCTAAATTTGTTAAAAGGCCACATAGACCCTGTGCCAAATTCTTCTGTTGGCTTAATTCAGGGTTTTCAATGATGATAGTATAATTCAGCTTGGGATTTAGTCTGTTTTTTTCCCTCCAAATAACAGAATTGTTCATTAGAAATTAAAAATAATTTATTTTAGTTAACGTGAACTTGTATGATGCTAGTTGGAAAAGTAAGTGTTGCAAATGAGCCCTGTAGCTTTTCAGTTGTATTGTCAATTCAGTAAATGAGGGTAAAGAAGTTATTATAGAATTAGCTAAGATGGGGCTCATGCTGCTGGTTTAATAAAACAAGTTTTTTATTTTGTGATATTTAGATATTTAGTTAAACTAGATACTCTAATTCTGATGAAAAATTTTAAACGTGATAGATACAAAAAATCAAGGAAGATTTTTATAGGCACTGAAATCCCTGCATACAAGAGAATCACTTTGGTAAAGCATCCTCAAATGGACCCTGCAGGTAAACGGATCTGCACACTGCAGGTTAGGAAGTGGAAGGGAGAAGGAAGGTAATCTGTTTTGTCTGCCTGGGAACAATTTTTCTTCTGAGATGGGGGGATTTCCGTGCTGTGACTGTGAGTATTGTAGCAGGTGTACACCCATATGGATTCTCTGAACAAGGCTTCATCATTAACCAACCCCAGCATCTCATCGGCAGCTGAAATCAATATTTGATAGCTTGTAGGAAAGTGGAGTAGAAGGCACAAAAAGGAGACAAATTATGAATCGGATGAAAAAATAAATATGCCTTGATCTCATAGACAGTCAACTGAAAGAAAACCACAAGGGCTTGAGTTTTTATTAAAATGGTCTTAACACAAAGCTACTAACAGAAGTTATATTGGTCCTGTATTCCCACAGATTCATTGCAAAAGGGGATGACAAAATCTGTAGAATTTAATTCACAGATTCCAAGCCAGAAGTGATCATAGCAGCCATCTGAAATAAACCTTTAATATTTTTATCCGCTGTCAGACTAAACTAATTCTTGACATAAAGATATAAAGTGTGAACCAAAGGAGATAGATCACTGATCAGAGTAGCCTATCTTTCTTATTATTTTTGTTAGTTGATAACATTTTTGGTCCTCCTAATGTGTTTTCCATTAATATGGTATAATGTAAATCACATGTGATTTGGAACCACAGCATCATAAAAGAAGGCAAATGCTTCAAAAAAACCCCAATATACAGATTCTTAGTAGTTTCCTCTATCAAACATAGTCTTGTCAAAATTTTTTTGACAAGTTTTATACCCCATAAAATGCTATCAAGTGTGAATTATATTGCTAACCTGTATTTTGTAGGAAGAATCCTGGATTTATTGTGCTGCTATTTTACTGGGGAATGATGTCAAGTTAATTTATGTAAAGACCCTTGGTTATCTTTCTTCACCTTTTAATAGTGCAGAACTATTACACGTGGGACATTTTCAACGCGTTATTTGTGTACATCACTTAGGGAAGGTGGCTTGAAATTATGTGGTGCTCTTTGAGGCTTTCTCACATTCTGCTTAGCTCAGGACATTATGCTTTCTATTTTAGTGATGTCCTCAGATAATACATCTCCTCAATGCTCTGTTTTCTGCATGGTACTATTCTTAATTCATTACAGATCAAGCATTCTTTGTTTTTGCTCCTTTGAGTGACTTTGAGAAGTGCAGGGGATCTCTGAACTTCTATATCACAAAGATACCAAGATAATAAATCAATCTGTTTGAACAGACAGTTAAGGACTAGGTATTATTTTCTACTGTAGACTTTATGACTCTGGTTCAAAGACGAACTAGAAGCAAATATGTTTACAGCTCTTATTTGCGTCTAGGTTATCAGTAGAAAAAATCATCATGTTTTGTGGCCATTAACTACCCCATTATCCAGCCTGAGAAGTGCCCTGCAAGCTTTGACTGGAATAAGACTTCAGTATTATTTGATATGGTTACTTTTGAAGATCGTATTTATTCTTAGAACTTGTGTGATATTTTGATGGATTTTTCTTATATCTGAGAGTCTCCAGGCATTTTGCAAACATTCATTTAAATTTATGCACTTCAGGAGTTAACAATTGAATCCAGTATAGAGATGGAAGCCAAGGTTTAGTGAAAGGTGTGATTATCATCCACTAACATCTGCCTTTTATAAGGGGTCTCTGACTGTCAATTTTCAATACTCATAATCTAAATAAAATATCATTCTGAATTGAAAACAAAGGCCTTGGTTTACATCATTCACAGTATCTGCAGTTCCAAATGCTGTTTCACATTATGTGAGAAGAACCCTAAGAGCCACTTAGTCTTGGTTCTGTTAGTAACTTTAATGCCAACTTCTTTATGTGAGTGAAATTGTCTTGGTAGGATTTAATTAATAAAACACAAAAAATCCTGTTGAACAAGAGCTGATGGCACGTTGGACAACTGGAAGATTAGATGATTGAAAAGGAGTTCTATTCTGATATTGTTTACAAGGGTTGATAGAGATAAGACAACTGGGAATGGTTTTAAATTGAGACGGGAGATTTAGGTTATAAATTAGAAAGTTTTCACACAGAGAGTGGTGACACACTGGAACAGGTTGCCCAAGGAGGCTGCGAATGCCCCATCCCTGGAGGCATGCAAGGCCAGTCTGGATGTCACTGTAGGCAGCCTGGTCTGGTGGTTGGTGATCCTGCACATGGCAGGGGGGCTAAAACTAGATGTTCAGTGTGGTCCTTTTCAACCCAGGCCATTCTATGATTCTATGATTGTTGTTCAGGCTGCAAAGTGCATTAGGCTCACCTATGCACCATGCACTGTACTACTGGAAGATGAACACTGATCATTGTTGGTGGATGTTTAGTGTTTCTTAATTATATGCTCCATTTCTTACACTCTGATTTGTCCATGACTGGGTACAGCTCTTTGTCTAGAGAACTGGTGTGTTTTTTTTTTTGTTTTGTTTTGTTTTTGTTATTATTATTATTTTTTTTAATGGTATTTTAATATTGCTTATAAGTGTGGTCCTCAAGGAATTTTTATTGCTGTCGTACCTGAAAACACGTGCATGAAAATCTAAAAGTTGTAGAAATTTAAATGTCCTGTGTTAGCCAGTAACCTGAAATCAAAATAACTCTCTACAAAGTGCTGCCTCTTATCTTTCAAATGATTTTTTTTAATGTTTATTTTGATATTTTGATTTATTTATGATTTTTTGATTATAAAGAAAAATCCACATTTCCTAAGATACATAATCTTTTTTCTTAAACAGCAGCTCTGAAAATCCTGTCCTAGATTCCATCCACCCAATCCCAATTCCCAGCCACAATCTGAAATAGCTTAGTGTACTCTTTAAATGAGGCTTCATTAATTTTACAGAATGTACCAGAGGACATTCACTAATGCTGTATATCTGGAGTTTCTGTGCAGTCAATTAAAATGTAGCTACATTTTTTTTCTGAATAAGTGAAGCATATTTTTTATGATAGCATAACCTTTTTCTCCAGTCATATTTACTTGCTTCTTCATACAATTCAAATAACTGTAATGAATTTCTTAGGAATTAGTGAGGATTAATAAAGTTCTTCTGTGTTTCCTTTAGGCTTAATTTAGAACTTTCCACATTTTTATTGAATAAAAAAATAGTTCTGCTTGATTAAATACAATTTTTTTAACAATAGTTCTAAATGAAACACAGAACTAGCCAGTGCTCAATCTCTTTTCAGAAACAGTGATAAATTTGGAACTGTTTTTTTTTTTAATCATGGTTTACGAATTTATTGTATATTATCTATTATATCATTGCAGCTATTATTATGAATAAGGCAGAAAGCCTTTTTTTTGTAAGAATGACAATTTTTTAATTCATATTTTTTTTTCTTTAGCTCAGGTGTATTTTTTTTTTTTTTCTTATGTAAACTTCTCAGGCAATTTGTAAAAAGAGGAAAAAAATGCAAGGCTTTATGACACAGTGGTTTTATGTTTTACAAACATATCGTTTTAATCCTTTCTAGCAGGCCACTGACCTGGCGATCTGATATTCTGTGGCCTTGCACTCATCACAGAGATCACAGACTGTCTGCAGATATTGTACATATCTTTATCAACAGAATTGCTAGAGATATAAAATAGTACAGAGGTTTTCTTAGAAGTGCTTCCAAGGAGATATGGGACAGTGGTGTCCAGAAAAAGGTTTTTTGCAGAACTTCCCTTTGGTAGGCAGCTTTTGGTATACATAGTGACAGTGATTTCTAGGTCAGAGTGTTTTGTTTTGTGGTTCAGGATGTTAATTCATTCCCATCAATCCCAATGAATATGTTCTTATCACATAAAATGTTTCTTTTTAAATAAAATCATGTTTCTAAATGAAGTGAACGTACCATAGAGCATGAACTCATTAAGCTCATGAGGCAGGTGAACATTGAATCACAAAATGGTTTAGGTTGGGAGGGAACTTAAAAACTTAAACAGCATCCAGTTCCACCTTCTGCCACGGGCAGGGACATCTCCCACTGCATTATGATGTGTGCAGTTCTTCTCTCAGTCTTGTTTGCATATCATAATAAAGGTATTTGAATGACTTCAATATGCTGGTTTTCTCTGTTGTATTATTTACTCAATGTGTTTGCTAATTGTTAATGCCTTTGTTGTTGCAGATACAGCAGTGGTGTATAAAGATAGGAATGGACATGTTATTGAACTGAATGTAGAAACAAATACCACTACATTATTACTGGAAAACACAACTTTTGTAAGTAACACATTTTATTTCTTGCTGGAAGTCTGCTAACTTTTTTCCTGTAACAGCAGTGAGAGAGTACAATATTTAAAGATTGCAGAATATATGTTTGTAACCTAGAGTAGGATATGTACAAATGGAAAGTATCATCCATTTCTGTCAGTGCATGATTTCTGGCTTGTTATTTTATTCAACCTACATGCAAATAATTAATTGGTATATATGTTTTTGGCTGTAGTCCACGTTTTGTTCAGGCCATTTGAAGGATTGTCCCTGACATATCTGTTAGTGGATCTAGCTGTGTGCAACATTTCATAAAATAGGGAATTCTACCCAAAATTTGAAAGCTTTCTGTTATCAGAAGTGGGGGAAAGTGTTCAAAAAATCATACGAAGATTTTCCTTTAAGCAATTATGCAGAGAAAGAAAAAATTATTTCCTATTCCTGGTAATCAGAAGTTTAAGCATTCTTTACTGCTTTAATGGCAATTGGATGGCTGAGGATTTCTCTTTACCAGTAAATATTACATTCATGAGTAGCTTCAATATATTTCTGAGCAGCAGTTAATTGCTCAGAAATGTTATAATGCTTAGTTTCTGTTTTCCTTTGCTTGGCTTGGGGCTGTTAGTCTCAGTGATAACCTCTTACATCCTACCCTGTAATTCCTGTTTGTCAGGACTTTGCATTGTGAATGCATTGCTTGCCAGTCTTTCCTCCTATGTGCTCTGTATGGACCACTGACTGTTACTGCTTGTCCCTGTATTGTCCTTTGTGTGAAGTATTTTCCACCTGTAGACCAAAAAAGATTACTTTTTCTTTTTTTCTATCAGTGGTGTTTGAGAGGGGCTGATTTTATTTCTGGTGTGCTTTTGGCCTTTGCTGATACCAATTCTTCATTTCAAAACATAAAACCCTCAGTGAAGTTTCCTTTTAACTCATTGAACTGGAAAGAAGAGAGCAGAAGTTCAGGAAAGTGAACTTGATATCCCAGGTCCGTGTAAAGATGAAGGAGAAGGGAGGAGAAAGTTATATATTAAGGTAGAGTGTGCATAAGGCTCCCTTTGTGTAAGCTGCCCCCCACCATATGCTGGGGTGTGCCTCACTTTACATCCTAGCCCAAAAAAGACTGTCAGGCACAATGAAAAGTGAGTGAAAAGGTGAATTTCTGTGAAGTACAAACAAAAAAATGTTGCAGAAACACTTTCCCTCTTAATTCTGTATATCTGTGAGTGCTTGTCTGGCTAAGTGGAGGACTCACTGTGTTGGGCCTATACCTTCAGTGTGTAACTTAAATGCAAGCAGCTACTTGGACATCTCTGACTATTAAAGATAAATTTAATTACAGTTCTTGAGTTTCCTCACAAATGAATGCTTACACTTTTGGCTGCAAGTGTTTGGCTTATGCTATGTAGTGCCAGCATGAGAAGCTGTTCAGGCTATTATGCTAAACCAGCCGTGCCAATCAGTGATGAATCAGTATGGACAAACTGCTTCACACTGTGAGCGTTTCGTCTTGTCAGAAAGTTGCTCATGTTTTTTTATGGAGCTGATTCACACTTAACTGATACAGACTGACAGAGCTCTCAACATTAGATATCTACACTTCATTAAACGTGGGAAACTGATCCAAGATGGCTACTGTTCAAGCAACCATTGAATGATTATCTATGGAATGGAGCCAAATAAAGATGTGTGGGGTTTCTTTTTCCTTTTTCCTTTTTCCTTTTTCCTTTTTCCTTTTTCCTTTTCCTTTTCCTTTTCCTTTTCCTTTTCCTTTTCCTTTTCCTTTTCCTTTTCCTTTTCCTTTTCCTTTTCCTTTTCCTTTTCCCTTTCCCTTTCCCTTTCCCTTTCCCTTTCCCTTTCCCTTTCCCTTTCCCTTTCCCTTTCCTTTTTCCTTTTCTTCTCCCCTCCCCTCCCCTCCCTTCTCTCTTTTTTTTTTTCTTTTTGTTGTTGTTGAAGCTCCACTCTATATGGAGTGATAAGCTGTCAGTGTTAAATAAAGTAGATTCCAGACTGCCCAGGGAAGTGATAGAGTCACCTTCTCTGGAGGTATTTAAGGAAGGGGTAGATTATAGTACTGAGAGACATGGTTAGTGGGCATGGTGGGAATCTTTGGGGATGTACTTGATAATCTTAGAGGGCTTTTCTATTCTATGATTCCATGTTACAGAGCCAGGCTATATGTCTGAAAGCCTTATCTTCTAAGGTCCATTGTCCTCAAATTCGCACTTCTGAATGTACTCTTCCAAAGTTAAACACCTGGCTCATTAATCAAACATTTTCCTCACTCATTGTCCCATCTGTTAAATCAGTAGTGCATGATTAGAACAGCGCTGGTTTAACAACTCTTCAGAGCTGTCTTATTTTAATGAATAGTATTGTGCAGATCCAACATAAACAGTGGCAATACAAGTTCCCTTCTTCTGTGTTAGAAGGTTTCCATTGTGGAACAGTCAGCTTTAGATGGGAATTATTAACTTGCTTTTAGTCTGGATTCCCTATCCTGTTTGTGTGTGCTCAAGTTGCCCAAAGCAGGGGCAGGTTTTTCTTAGTAATGTCTGTTGAAAACAGAACTGCTGTGATAAACTGCTTGTGTAGGGAGAAGGGGCTAGCAGTGATATAAGGGAATTGCTTTTGAAGTGTGAAAAATATCTGTTAGGTTCTCTGGAGGTCTTAATTTAAAGATGTTTTCTAAACCACATCTGTATGTATGTATTTGTGTAGTGCATCTTGTTCAAGCTGTCTAGGAAATAGTTAATAACTAATAAATAGCTGCTATTTTGAGCCAGCAGCATGTGAATGTTAACAGCTGGAGACTGGGCAAGTCTTCTGTTAGATAGAGCCAAAAAAAGCCCGCACATTAATCACTGTGTGGCATCCTGATGTTTGTGATGCTGCCTCAAGACGTGATTACAATGTGTTCTCCATCATCTGTTTGAGATGCCTATCACCAGGAGTATAAATGACATGCTTACCAGTCATTTAGCACTTAGCAATACTTTATTGCACGTTACAGTTCCAAAATAAATGACATGATGCCACATTTAGCTAAGCAATTTCAGTGTTTAACAAGCATTTTATTTATACCTTTTGCTGTCACAAAGCCACAAAGAGCAGGTTGCCAATTCACCCACATCCTACCTACAAGGCCTGGATATTCTGGGTATTCAACCTAGCTATGAGGCCTGGGTATTCTGTATGGGGGAGGGTATGGAGGGCCCCATGGTTTCTTTTGCTTGTTGGAGTTGTTTGTCTGTACCCCTGCAATGCTTCTAGGTCTGCCTCCCTCATCAGTTTTATAGTCCTACAACCCAAAACAAAAATAATAATTAAAAAAAAAGATGAGAGGAAAAGTGTATGGGACTGTGTTCTGTTATGGTTGTTTCCAGATGGAGCTGGACTCAATGGATTCCTATGAGTCCCTTCCAACTCAGAATATTCTCTGATTCTATGAAGTGTGTTTTAAGACTCCTTTAGAAATTTTGTTTCATTTCTTTCTCTTAACAAAAAAGAATAACTGTGATAATGGTGGATGTATGCAAAAATATTCAGATGCCAGGCATGCTCACAGAATCACAAAATCACAGAATTGTAGGGGTTGGAAGGGACCTCCAGAGATCATCGAGTCCAACCCCCCTGCCAAAGCAGGTTCCCTACAGCAGGTCGCACAGGTCGGCATCCAGGCAGGTCTTGAACATCTCCAGAGAAGGAGACTCCACCACCTCCCTGGGCAGCCTGTTCCAGTGCTCCGTCACCCTTCCTAACAAACGCTTAGCCAGTAATGAATGTAGCACAACTACTTAAGGCTTTCCATTTCAGATGATGAGATATATTTTGAATAATCAAATAAGGAGCTTTTGATTTGTGTGTGATACCCAACAATGCAAGTATTACTGTTTTCAGCTTGGAAAATAGAATACAGTCTTGCATCCTAACAGGTTTCACCCAGCTATATGCTTTGGACTCTTCTAAAACCCTGCCATTCGTGACCAGGTTTCCCATTGGATTTCTCTGCCTTTCCACAACTTTCCTCAAACTCTGGGGGAAACTGCATCAGAGTGTGCAGCAAACAAATCTTACTGAACTGCAAACCTGTTTTCCAGTGGCTTGCTAGGAGCATGCCCTAGAGCATCATATTGTTGTGTTACTGCGGGCCATCTTTTACACAAGGATGGAGAGGAAAGGATTACTTCTTGCTGCCTGCCAATTAGTGGGTGGCATCAGAAGGGTGAGAGAAACAGAAGCCTTGGCTCATGAATCATGATTAGGCTGTGGCGGCCCAGCTGTGAAAACTCATAGAAGCTTTGCAGCCAAAGGCAGAGAATGAGAGTTTTAGTCTGAACAGCTTTTAGCAGGAACTATTTTGTGCTGTTATACACAATACTGTTCATAAATACCCCTTCTTGTTAATAGTTCCATTTTGATTTTTCTTTTTGTTTTGTTTGTTTTTTATCCCCACACATCCTTTCCTCTTTTGATGGGAAACTCAGTGTAGCATCTTAATGCAATTACAGTTCCTTTGTTGATTAATGTAGGTTTAATTACAAGAGTAGCTTACATGCTTGTATTTTAAGAGTCTTATATAAGAGATTAATGAAAGATTGAATAATTCTGAATGCATTAAACAACATTATATTATACAACCAAATAAATATTAAGAATTGTTACAACAGTGGACACTTTAATGAACTCCCCTTTTGCTAAATAGGTTATAGTGAACGCTGAAAATGTGATGTCATATTTAGCAATGTATGGAAAATGAATGACAAATTTAAGACTGTACAGGTGAAATATAACTAATTTACAGATAACAGTTTATTTGTTTAAAGTATTTTATAGTTGAATAGAGCTGATAGCTTTTGTAGGGATTTTAGGTCTCGATGTGGCAAGGTAGAGCAAATGTGAAGGAGATAAAGAAAATGACCTTTCCTTCTGCCTTTCTTCTGTCCAGGTTTGAAAGGGGACATGGGTGTATATGTAGGGCACAGTGCAGACAGAGCTCAGTTACCATCAGTCTGCTATCCAGCTTATTCTGTGCAGTGATGCAGAGGGAAACGAGCCCTGATTCTGCAGCCAGGGACCAGGCCTAATTAGCTGCATATCTCCCTGTTTCAAAGCTTATTTGTCCAGGGCTATAGTTCTTACAAATCAGGCAAAAAAAGATAAACATAGAGGCAGAATCATAAGGGACAGCGTTTAGATCTGTTTTTTTGAATAAGGCTCAACAGCTCCTCACAAAGCAAGGAGCTTGAAAAGTGGCTGATATGCAGACATGGCAGTGGAAGAAGCATTTTCCAGATGACAAAATGATGCCTAAGGCTTTTTTTAAATTTTTTTCCCCCCACTGTTTCCAGTATGATGTTTTTTCAATACTTTCTTTTTCTTCAAAATTCAAAACCACTCTTCTCCTGAGAAGAGAACCAATCATTAAGGTCAAACTCTTGACAAACTTCTATTTAATAAATAAACATATCTATTCCCTGTAGCAAACATCCCAGTACACAATCTCCCCAGGGTTTCAGCAGCATACATCTAGTTTCCCATAGAAAGGACTGCAGTTTTCTTTTAAATCCACCATGTGGTGATCTTATCACCTCAGTCAGTGAGTTGGTTGGTGTTACCTTAGGCACCTATAAGGGGAAAAAAGGGAATCTGTCTCTCTTTTGTTTTAGTCCACTGATGAATTCTGAGTTCATTTTCCATGGTGGACAGGAGGAATGGTTATAATGTGCTTTTTCTCTGTTTTTGAACAGGAAGGGTTTATTCTATGCACAGAAGTGCTATTTCTGAATTTATTTCTAAGATTGTCTGAAAACAAAAGAAAAAAAAAGTTGTAACTTAGACCCCTCTGAAATTCTATTTGAATTGAACATTTGATTCCTAGAAAGGTTGATTGTAAATCCAGCTTTAAAAATAGGTTAATAATGTTTTTAGGGCAATTTCAGTAAATCAGCATTGCTATCAGCTTTGGCTGTGCAAACTTGTTTTCTTATGGCCTTATTTTTGTTTTCTTGGTTCTTAAGTGGAACATTAAAAAGTACAAAATAGCTTTATGTTTTTTTTCATGAGAATTCCATTACACTGAAAACTGTTCTGCCAAAGCCATTCCCTGCAATCAAGAGATTATGTCTCAGTGGCATTGCGCTTATACTGTGTGTACAAGGTTTTGCTGGAAGCATACAAAATTTTGCAGTTGAGCACAAGCTGGATGAACAAAGTCATTTTCTGTAGGATTCAGATTAGTTTAAATCCCAAATCCACAAGATTCCACTTGGATACAGATATGAGAGTAGCTCCTGGTGATGGTGTTTCAGATTGCCAATACTTTGCAGTTGAGCTAGTCAGGTGTTAGCATTAATTGTATTACTTTTGTGGTGGTATAATAAGTAACTGAAGATTTTTATTAAATGCTGGAAATGTTAAGTGCCACATTCCCTAAGAAAGAATTGGGTTATCTGCCTGGGTTGCATACTGCTTATGAATGAGGTAGTAGGGACAATAATTAATAAACTGAACCAAATCCGAAAATTTTCACATCTAGAATATTTTCAGTGATGTGCCAAACAAAAGGCATGTTGTCCATGCATTTAGTTTCTGGTGGTTATCTCATGAGAGGTTCTTTGTACGTAGTGGAAATCTGTTCTTTGTACTTTATAGATTAAACATTTCCTCACAGCCTTAGAAGATCCTTTTGTCTTCTTGCCTCAGGACAGCTGATTTATCTTCATTCTGTTTGCTATTGCGCACAGTTTTTTTCTCCAAAAGTTATTTTTTCCTTTTGACTGGATTTGGGTAATTTGGTTCTAGTTATGTTACATAGTAACTTCAGTTTAGATTGTACATCAAAATGTTGCATCTTCTTGGCTTATTGGATGATTAGCCTTATGAATGAATTGGTCTATGATTTCTGGCTAGTGTACTCCTTAATCTTTAGATTAGCAGTAGGATTAGGCTAAACATAACAGGATGCCCAAAAAGCAAAATCAGAAAAGGTCTTTATATGTTGTACTGCAGAGCTATTCATACATTTTTCCTCATCTCGTACCTGTGTGCTTCCGTTAGTTTTTCTATACTACTTCTTATTTTAATTCTTTTACTTCTCCCTTCCCCTCTCATTCTGCAGATACCTCAAGATTCATTAAAAATTACTTCCTGCAACACACTTTAAAGCACACTTATATTTCTTCTACATTAGATGCATTAAATTTTTTTCAACATCAATGTTATCCTTTTATTGAGTTACAACCTTGAATTCTATTGGGTGTCATGTAATCTTAGCTAGATATAAAACAATGTTAGTTTTATATTGGTATTTTATGTTCCACTTTACCTTCCACTAAGCATTTTACTTCCTATAAGAAAGAAGATTTTTCTTTAGTGCAAACTGGCATGCAAAATGTTTCTGTGTGGTGTTGAAAGAAACATAGTAAGGACACAGTGCACATCTATTCTTTTTTGTAGTAGTAGTAGTAGTTGTAGTAGTTGTTGTGCATTATCTTTATAGCTTAACCAAGTGACAGGTCTCTCTTGTAGTCATTCCTGATGAACACACCAACCAAAACACCTTCCCTCTTCCTTTGAAAATGAATCGGTTTTAATTGCTACCTTTAAGCTTAGTGTCTGTAATCATGACAAGAAAAAAAAAATAAATCATCAGCTTCTGAATTTGTAATTGGTCTTGAAGCCAGATTCATGTCACCACTCTACTGACACCTGCAAATTAGACTAAGAATTATTGCAGTCCATCTTTTGTGTAAATTGAGGATTTCCTAGTCAGAACTGTTATGAATGGAGAATTATTAAATAAACTTTAATTTGGAAAAAAGTGATCTTTCCTTTTGTGTACTCACTTTTATTGTTACTTCATTTGTAGGTAACTTTCAAAGCATCGAGATACTCAGTTTCACCAGACTTAAGATTTGTTCTTCTTGCATACGATGTAAAACAGGTAAGCCAAAAGTTCATTGGTAAATAATCCTTTAAATTAAAAAGCAGAAGCCCTTGTTGTTTTGTGTATTCTGAATGTGACTCCACGTAACATAGTTTGAATCAAGTATTTGATTTCTCTTTCTATGACTTTCTAATAAAATGATGGTAACATATGTATTTAAGCAGAAATACTGCAAGGTTTTCAATTGAAATAAATTGCTCTGACTTCTCTGTAGTGTTCTACCTGTTGTATTGTGGAGGTTTCATAATCTTTAAACTCTTAGTAGCTGATTACATGAAACCCAATATGAAATATTCTAGAGGTATCTGTGTAAAATTACTCATTAACTTGAGATTAGATCCAAGTAGATATTTTTCTACTGATTCTGCTGGATTCATCAAACTTTTCTTATAGCATGTATGGACAGATCAGCAAGAAAGAGGTATTGTTTGGTTCACTGGTTTTGTTGTGGAGGGTTTGATTCTTATGTAAAAAATTCTTTCTCCTTACTGTTTCCCTTCTTCATTGTTCCTTATTATGGAAAGAGTTCTTGTAATCTTTCATAATAACTTAATTTCCTTATTTGACCTAGTGAAATTTTTATTTTGAATGAGTTTGTTTAGGATTTTCTTAGCAATACAGGCAATAGAGAAAAACGGAAAGTCATGAAAATATCCTCCTCACTAGACTTAAACGCAGCAGGGTCAGTGTTGAATCTGACCCTCAGTAAATGTGATCCACTGACATCAAACAGCAGTGATGGTGGTTAGCTTTGGATGAGGGTTGTGATGCTTTTTCTGGAGTCCTGTAACTGATCTCATGGTTTTCAAACAAGAACAATGTTTACATGCTCTAGAAGTGGTAGTGGCAGTGCTAAAACTGGTTAATAACATGCTGTTGTCAGCTCGATCCTCAGTTCTTGTTAGCAGTAATGCCATTGAATTTTCTCACGTTCCGAAAAGAATCTATTCCTTAAGGTAAGAAGGAAAATTACCAAAAAGTGTAGTCCACTTTCAAAACTTAGTAAAGTTACTATTGTGAATATGTGGTAAAAAGCAATTTTTTAATTTTTTTATTTATTTATTAAATATTCTGATTCTTGAGAAATTTCTTAGGCTGGTGAGGCACTTCCATGTTTTCTCAAAATCCTGGGGGATAAGGTGTACAATGCCTTGGGAAACCTCTGTATATCTGTGTCATTGTTTCTTGTATCATGAAGGAGTAAGATATTGCTCCTTTTTCCTGGATTGCCTTGTGTTTTTCCTCAATCAGAGCCTGATGTAGTGATTCTGGAAAAGAGGCGATCCACTCATCTTTCTTTTTCCACTTGTTCACCATCACTCATTAAATCAATTGTCTATAAAGTTAAGAAAAATAAACTTTGTAAATAAATAGAAGATTTTTAAATAAGTAGCAGGAGAATCAGGGGAGACTCTTTCCTCAGAAGAATGCATTTGAGTGTAGGACGATACATTTGAATATATCTTCTTACAAAAGTGAGGATTTGCTTCTTGTTGCATATTAAAACACAGTGGATTTTAAGGGGCAATGGTTTAATACCCTGTAAAAGGAACTGCAAATAACTTGCACGCGTTTAGGTGGCATCTCAGGAAGTTTTAATAGATCTCTGGACCTGTTTCCCTCTGTTTGTCACTTATTTTTCCATCTTTGTTATGGTTTAGGTGATTTAATTGCACTGTAAGATATTTGATGGGTTTTCTGCTCTTACTGAGTATTGAGGCTTTTTTTTAATGATAATGGTTGTTTACATACATTAGTATGTGTTCTTTGTAAAATACAGTGATGCAGCTGGAACAAAGTTATTAATCAACAGTTTTATGAATAAGCTAATGTGCTTCAGCTGAATGGATTGAAAATAATAGAGGCAAATATTTCTTCAAGACATTCTTTCATGGAATCATAATTAGAAATAAGGTTATTTTGAAGTTTCGATTAAAAATAAATGTTGAGTTAAATTTAGTAGTTGAATATTTATTTTACTATTGTCAGCATTTTCTTTAATCTATTTTATGCTTGAAATAGCAAACTTTAATTAAATTTGCAGTTGTTTCAGCACAATTAAGAATGTCCTCTACGCATAATGGCACATAAATCTGCATGAAAATAAGGCATCTTTGAGTACAAAACTAATAATTGAATGAATTATTTAAACCATGCTTAGTGGAAGGAGCAAAACTGTTCTATTTGGCATAGCAGTAGTTTTAGTGCATCTCTATAAACTTGGAATTCCTTTGCTGTGCAATTCAAAGCGTTGTAAATTGATTTCTGGACATCAGGATCTCCCCATCCTTATCATAGCAGATCATAAGATGTAAGCAAACATTTCTCTCATAAGCACTGCAGCTGTCTGGCAAATTCCTATTTTTTTTTTTTTTAACATAAGTCGTTTGCAGTTTTAGAGGTCCTTTCTTTGTACTCTTTGCTGTAGCATTCCATGCTTCTGAAATGCTTTCATCAATTCTCCAAATATTTGACTTTGCCATAACTTGCATGGATTGACTCTGTGTAGTTCAGATTGATATTCAGTGTAATTTGATTGGCATCACTGAAAAAGTCTAAGTTTTGCAAGGTGACAGATCAGTATGTGGGAATGAATTTGAGAAATTAACATGTGTTCTTGCTGAAAGTCCTACCAACCTGATTCTTCTGGGACCATGTGAATGCAACAGCAGCAGGGAAACCTTTGTGTGTATTGTGTGCAGAGGGGGGGACAGTTCTGCAGTGATATATCTTTTTGATTTTGATTTTTCTTTGAAGATTATCAAGGTATGAGCAGAGAATGTGATACTTTGAGAGTTCAAACATCTAAGCCAGTTGAGATTTCCAGAGGAAAGGTTGTTTCTCTATTGCTTTTAATAACGTGTGTGTTAAAATGACCTTTAAACCTTTTCTCACTCTGCTGGTGGTATTATTCACAACTACCAAAAACTGCATTATACTTTTGATTATAAAATGGAAATCAAACATTCCATTCTTGTGTTAATGGTAAAGGATGGGGCAGTAAATCTACAATTCTGTAGTGCAGTGAACACTTAGATGCAGAGAATTTCTTTTTGCCAGTGAGAATTTTGTATGTCTCTCAGCAGAAAGTTGTCCCTGGAGACCGAGTGAAACTAAACTAATTTTTTTTCTAAATACAAGTGCTTTTTTTTTTCTTTTTTTTTTTTCCTATCATGGACATCATAGGCATCTTCTCATCTTGTTCTTGCTAGAATATAATATGCCGTCATATAATGAATAATGAGCAAATGAATAAGTAAATGGGATCAATGTCTCTTTTTCTTTGTAAATCCTTTTGTTATCCTCAGTTGGTTTAATAATTTCTTCCTTGTGACTTACTGTTGTTTTGTTTTTTTTTCCTACAAAATACCCTTTCCCTTTTTTTGCTTTCAAATCCCTATTGAATACCAACTTTCAGGATTTTTTCCTTCTTCATTCTCTTTTCTATTTCTAATGCTTATTTTCCTCTTTCAGCCTATACTGTATTATTTGTGGTTTGACTTCAGCTTTTAGTTCAGAAACACGCTTAATAATATATTAAAATTCATCTCTAGTTTAGAAGCATAAGGATTTACAAATTCTCTAAAGTAGAAAATGCTTTTCCTGAGATGGGGCTTCAAAGTGTAATGTATTTTAGCTAGATAATTTTAATAAAATAGTGTATTTAGCTAACAGCAGTGTAAAAATAATAATTCTTATGGTAAGAATAGGATAAAAAAAATAATACTCTTCACAAAGAGGAGCTGTGAATCTAAATGGGTAGAATGTACATTTTTCATTCAGTAGGAATGAAATTTTTTTTCAAAACTGCTTCTGAATATTTGTAAATTACTGTATCGAAGGGAAGACAAGAATTCAGCAGCAAACCCCAAGAGAAAGAAGTTAGTTATCTGCGGTGTGTTGATGCCTGTCATCACTTCACTGCTGTAATCTCTATTTTTAGAGGATAATGATAGGGACTACTGACCACAGTCTATGGCAAATGGAGAGAGAATAGCACGAAGGGGTGTTCTCATCCAACTCTCAGAGTTTGTGTGTGATACAGGCAGCGTATCAAGTGCGCTGAAGTGCTCTTCAGGAGTTTATCTGCAGATTAGAAGAATCCATGAGGAGAAAAAATTCAGTGGAGCCTTAAATTATCTGATTGACATTAAGAGATTATCTTCCCACTAATTAGATGGAAATTAAATGTTCAGTTGTTGATAATCTTTTCAGTCAGTGAAATTAATCATTAGATCTTTTTCCTTTGAAAATTAAAGGATAAACAAATTACCTTGTGTTATTTCTTAATTTTAGTCAAGGCATTGTTTGGTGTTAAATACTCGGAATGTGTGCAAGTGTTTTCAACAAGATTTTTATACAGTACTTCTGAAAATCTGACTTTGAAGAGCATTATCTGGAGTATGAGCTGAAGTTTGGTAACATACAGGAAAAAAGATCAAATGAGAGCTGACTTCCAACACAGAAAAAATATTTACCATGAGGTCTGTCCTTTCAAAAGATTTCTTATATCAGTAATGATCTAGACAGTATTTTATGTACTGCTGTATATGAAGCAAATATCTGATATAAAATTCCTGCTATCGTTTTTTTTTTCTCCAGAAATGCATGTTTCTTCACTGTTTATGTCTCTTAGATCATTCTCTCTAACTAAAAAGGCCAATAACCTAGAAGATTAAATATTAAGCCTGATCTGTAATATCAGAGAATGAAATCAGCCTCTGAAATTTAATTACTGTTAGCAGATTTGAGATAAGCAAACCAAGTGAATGGGTTGAAAACATATTTCTCTTTGTTTGGAAATTACAGGAAGTATTTTTTTGGATGAAGACTGTGGTAAGGAAAGAAAGCGTGGGATTCCAGTCATGTGTTAAATTATATCTATTAATTATTCCTGAATAGTAATATGTGGAAACATTTGTGATAAACCTGGGTTTGCACAATATTTCTCACCTTTTACTGAGCCTCCCACATCTTGACTCTATGCTTATATCCTGTTACAGTTGTTATCTTTTGGGTTTGACTTTAAAAATGTGTATATATTTGCTAGGTTTTTAATGCATTACCTTTTCATCAGAAAAAGGTACTTTGAGCTTTTTTTTATCAATTCCTATAAAAGTAAAATTCATGTAGAAAGAAGGAATCGGTAGAAGCTCTTCTGTTATCCTCAGTAGGGCGGGGAGTTTAGTTCTAAAGTACACAGAAACCTTCATCTATGGAATAGGTAGAAACTTTCCCAGAACCCAGAGATTTTTTTGGTTGTTTTTTTTTTTGTGTGTATGTGTTTAATGTTTCTCACCATTTTACCAGTTCTCCTGTTCAGTACTAAGTAATAATAATTTTCAAGTATTGCAAAATGCATTTCCATTTTTGAGAGTGAGGAGGGTTTTTTCCTTAGATTGTCTTACTTATGCTTGCACAAAGTGAGCTGTAAGTCCAGCAAGCTGAGAATCAGAAGGGCTGAAAAATGGAAGGAATTAAGTTGTATATAAGTAGGAACAGCACCTTTAGGGCTATGATATTTATGCAGTTCTGCAAATTTCAGGTTTCTTTCCACTTGATTGTTGCTGAGGGTGTTGGAGAGGCTTTGAGTACTGATGCATGAAGTTAAGACACCAGACAGTTAGCTCTTAGAGTATGCAACTGAAATGGGAAACTGGCAGCTTTCCAGCATGTAGCCATGCTGTCACTTCATACTAGCACAGGAAAATAGTTGTCTTCAGTCTCCCTGCTCCAGAGAAACACATGCTGTAGATGAAGGACTTTATAATATCCAGTAGTGTTAAAAAGTGTTTGGTAAACAAAATTAGATAAAATAAGAGTATGCAATAAAATGCTTTTTTTTTTTTTTTTTCATGGACTAATTACACCCAAATGTCTGTGTACTTAAGCAGGCATTTGTTCAACAGAATACACATGTTGCTATGGCAATCACTTTGTTTGTCATGTTAAGTAAACTTTAAAAGAAAAAAAAGAAAAAAAGAAAGCCTTGGAATGTTTCTGTTGTGACTAGTATCTCCAACCCACACACAGCTGTTCTGAAATAATGAGTTGTCTCCTAGTATATAGGATTCATCTGACAGAAGTGGCAGGAGGATCATTGCTGTCATAGGTGATCTCTGCATTGCTTGGTCTCTGCACTCTTGTCAGCTAATATGAAATAGGCTAGACCCCATTTTCAACCCCTCCACCTGACAGTGTTGTGCCAAATCTGTGGCACTATTTGCCCAAGCTGCGTTGCACTTTCCTGACTGAGCTTAGCATGACTTCGCTACATGTCTAAGATTGCTTTCAAGGTCTCTAGGATGATTCACTTTTCCTTATGGCTTCAGTGAATTGGACATTCCAGCCAGTCATCATACACAGCTACACAGAAAATGTTCAGTTTTGTGAATTCATGCTACAGAGATGAAAGTGTAGTTTCTTTGGAATATCACCTACTTCTTAGCTCAGCTGTTACATGGCAGGGCAGGTTTGGAGTGGATGGATTGCCTACCTTCCCTTCCAGAAGTGGAGGAACACTGGTATGATACACATGTGCTGTGCAGTCATGCCCATCATCTCTCCTCAGAGAGTCACTATGGTCAGAATGAATGAAAACATTTTATCATTTCCCACTTCTTTTTCTTTTTTTTTCTTTTTCTTTTTTTTTCCCTCAAAAATGGTGAATATTATTGGTATAGATTTTTTTCCTTCACTGTTCAGGATAACAAGGACAGTTATGCAAGAACATACTTGACAAATGCTCTTCATACAAAGAATGATTTTGTTAAATGAAATTGTTTTTCTATTTTTATAAGTGCTCTCTTAAATTCTGATCTGTGAACATCGTGCTTTTAAAGCCTGGTACTATGCATTGAAATATACTCTTTGGCAAGCGCTGGAAGGCTTGTAACAATGACAACACAGTTCATTATTTGCCTTTTCCAAATTTATGGATTTGCACTTTGGCTTTTGCAAATTAAATTATTTCTTCTACATTGGCCATCTGGAGATATATAGGTACGGTACTATTTTATAAAGGGAAAATTAAGAAGCTCCACCTGACTGCTGTGATTTTGTTGCTGGTCAGACAAATGTCGTTTTGAAATACTTTGGGTGGTCATGCTGCGCTTGTAAATCTGGTGGAAATTGCAAATAGTCAGTAGTAGATAAGTTTTCTGGGCTTTGCAGACAAGAGGCAATGGAAGTGTTACCCAGGAAGTTACCTGGTATCAGCAGTATTGCCCAGGGGAACTGCAGACATCCCTCATTTGCAGGTCACACCTCTGTCTGCCGCAGTTTGAAGGCTGTTGCTCTTCATCTTCCCTTCTGTCTTCTTCCATTCATTACAGTAATTTCTTTTAGAAAAACTATACAATATAATAGTTATATCGATTTGAATTGAGTGTGATATTTCCTGATCCACTAGTCTTTCAATCTGTTTTGGACATATTGTTTTAATTTGGGAACTTGAAGATTTGTCACGCAATACCTGAAGTTCCCTTCTGCCATCCTTCATAAATTTACTGTTGCTTAACATCACTGTGATAGTATGCATTTTCTCTTACTGCATTTTATGGCACTTTATGAATAGCTTTGGTTCTCTGGCTTTTCTGTACATTTAATGGAACATACTGTGCATAGGTTTTATTAAATAAATAGCTAAAAAAGAATTATCAGGAACTGAGTGTAATGGGACTTAAAAGAACCATCCCTCTGCCTTCAAAGTGCTCCCTCTGCCTCTAAGCTCTCGATGAACACAGTGACTCAACTTCAGAGAAAGCCTCCCTCTGTCTAAGGTTCCCACTGCCTTCAGCCACTCTAGAAATATTGGAGCAACTTTGAAGTTTAATTACTTCAAATTCTGACTGGAGTTTCATCTGATTAGCTTCCAATTTAAACAGAATTTTGTTTCTGTTGTTTTTTCTTTTTCTGAGCTAAAACTTTGTAATGCCTTCTGAGGCAGAATTCTATACAGAATGGGCAGAGTTGCTGGGGAAAAAAAAGGACTCATTTGGAAATGTGACTTTGTGGCATATTTCTTGCTTAAACACCAAGTATTTATGATAAATATGTTTTCAGTGTTGGGAAATGTATCACTCTTTCTTTGTGTGTGTGAGGTTTTTCACCCAGCCCTGTGCCATGATGCATGTAAGGGCGATGGACAGTTGGCACATGACCTGTCTTTAATCTGAACATCCAACAGCAGTATAAGTGTGACAGCATGAGTTTAGCCTGAATCATACAGCAGGTGGAACAGAATGACAGAGACTGCATTTGTGTTTTTCCCCCTCCTTGTTGCATTTGAACCAATAACACTATTAAAATTCTCACAAGGGGTTGTTATTCTCGGGTCTTGCTTTGGTTTTGTTTCACAGTAATGTTGCAGGTTTGGTCCTTAACATAGCTCGGAAAATTTCAGATGTTGTACCAGGAAGCTTTATCACATGAGCTATTAGCTGTGAAGTTGAAGACATTGGATGTGTGTATGCACGTAAATAAGTGGAGGGTGAGAGAGGAAAGATGTCTGTATAGAAGGATAAGTGCAATGTATTTCAGCTGTTTATGTATGAATACAGCTTGCACTTGGTAAAGATTTCAATTTGGCAGAGCTTTTATTTCCTTCACCAATGGCTACCATCAAACTCTTCACAGTACTGCAGGAAAGCTTTTTATGTTTATAATCTGAAATAACTCATAGAAATTTACAGCCTACTTAGGCACCATGTCTGTTCCTATGCATGGTAGCTGCAGGTTTGTTGGATGCATTATTATAGCTTGAAGTGTTCCACATTGCTGAACTCTTGTTTTAGTGAGTAACTTTGAAGAGGATAAACTGATCACAGAATGTGAGATTGGGAAAATTTTTAGACAGCATTACATATTTTACCACCTCATTAGTGTATTAATCTTTCAAAGTTTGTAACTTGTTTCTTGGATATTAATTGAAGGAAGTGTACTGGGAAAGAGGTTTGAAGTTGATACAAAGAGACACAAATGAATTCTGTGTTTCATGAGTTAGTTGTCTGTAATTCTTCTTACAATCCTCTGGGAGGTTTACCTTTTTGGCATTAAAAAAATCTCTCTTCCATCTGATTTTTCTTTTTTTAAATCAGTGCCTGCATAATCTGCTGTGGATACTTTCAGGCTAAGGAATGGTATAAGTATCCTTGACTTGAGCGGTGATTATTCTGACTTTCTCATCAAGTAACACACTGTGATAATACCCTTGAAATCTGGGATTCAGTGCTTGACTTATTAGCTTCTAAGCTCTAAAGAAATAATGTGATTAAGAGCTGGCTCCTGATCCCATTGTCTTCATTGACCTGAGTCAGTGGTGGTGGATCAAGCTTTTCATGTATAACATACAAGAGTGAAATAAAACTTTAAAACTGCTGTGTCTATTCAGTTAATGGTGATCATTCTGAGGCTAAATTTTCTTGAGAAAAAGTTTGATAGACAGGTGGGATATTGAAAAAAGTCAAATAGCAAGAGCTAACAGTGATGTGTGAGCATGCCTGTAATACTCCATTTTGTTTTGAAAATATTTTTGAGCCAGCTTGAAGGCTATAAATGACTGTATGAGTGAAATACTTTTTTTTTTTTTTTAAATGAGAACATCACTTTTAATAATCATTCTTTCAGTGTGATAGTCATTTTATAGAGCTGTTGGACTCCAGAATTCCAGCCAACTAGCAGCATCCATTGTCCTCTTCTGCACAGAAGTCCTATTGAGAGCAGAAGCCACAAATGTTGCCATATACACAATTAGGATATTTGAGAGCCTGTATTTTCCAAACATGGCAGAAATGTGTCATGGGACAATGATTTATTACAGCAGCTGAAAATGAAGAGCTGTCTGTACTAGAAGAATGTAGGTGATTGTAGGGAAAATTTCTGCTCAATGTTTTGCATCAGAAGTTTGTTCACAGGGTCATTGGTGCTTTCATTTCCAGGGTGCTGGAATCTTAAATGAAATCTTAATTTGAAAATCCTGTGTCAACCAGTAAATAATAAGTGCAGGTTAAAAATTCAGAGAATTTTTGCTAGAATTGGAGATTAGAAGATGGTACTACTTCCAGTTCTTTTAAAGTAACTGTTTAACAGAGACAGCACACGATCTCAAAATAGAAGAATTTTAAAGCATAATTTTTTAAATAGAAAAGCCTAGGTTAGAGTGAATTGTCTGATTCCTTGGGGATCTGTACTGGTTCTCAAAAACAGTGTTGACAGAGTGGAATAAGAAAAGAAATGGGATTAGTCAAGATGTCTAGGTACAATCCATCATTTGGATGAACAGTGGTGTTGGGCATAAGTAAATAGTGACGATGCTTTACTTTAAAAAGATATATTTTGTAACCTAATAAAGCTTCTATTTCTAAGGTAGGTACTATGATTATAAATATTACCAAACTGAACTTTTGCCTTTTAAGAAATGTTTAAGTCAGACTTCCCCTCTTTTAGTGAAGACGTTTAGACTCTCTTCTATGGGATTTGAGGGCTTTCTCAGTGGACATAATGCTGCTAATGTTGCTAGAAGGGATTGCAATTTTCAATAAATGTTTTATAGTTATTTCACTCGCTTTATTTTTCCTGCTGAAATTCAAAAGGTTATGAACATTGTTATTGCTTCCATTTTTTAGACTGCTTTCCAAAAATAACCATGTTTCTTGGAGTTGCCACTCCTCCTCCTCTCCCATCTCTCAGAGTTTTAACATTTCTTATCCAGTTTCTATATTTTTTTAACTGAATACAACATTCTTTGTATTTCTGTCTATCTGTTTGCAAAATCTGCACTGAGTTTTGTATCATTTCTGTTGTCTCTGCTTGGATATCTTTCCAAATTCTCACTTTCTTCCACTGTTTCTAAGGAAGCTATCATATGCTGTTAGAAAACTATCATTTCTAAGCATAATGGATTCATAAATACTATTATCAAACATGATAAGAGGCCAGTATCTAGTTAGAGGTGCATTCAGTATATTTACCAAATCAGCTTTTAACCTTCTTAACTTTTTCGTATATCATTTCTTTTCAAGTCATTTTATCTCAGTCATTCTCAACTCTATTCCCAGTTGGTAAATCAATTTTGATGTTTATTTGTTTGGTACCCATCGTATCCTTTCTTCAACTTCAGCAACTTGTATTTTGATCATCTGCCAACTTGATCAGGGTATTATCATTGACCTTTATTTCTTAGCAAACTGTCTGCCCTGCAGGTGGGTGTTCCGTACTGACACAAAATTGATTCAGCGTAATGCAATGGAGTTGGGTTTTATTTAAGCAGTATATTTTAACATTATATCCCTGGTAAAAAATTTCAGCATTGACAAGTTAGAGGATGTCATGTTATCCTACAGTGTCAGGAAAGGGTTAATTTTCTCCTTGCTTCTTTAGTTAACTGAACTGTTATCTTATGGCTTAGCATTAAATGGCCTCAGAATCCTGCAGACCTGCTTTGCCTTTGCGGTCTGGAATGTAAAACAGACAAAATCTCCCTGATCAGATCACTGTTAGGAAAAGTCATTTATTTGGCCTAACAACCTTGACTGTATCCTGTTAATCCAAGGAATTGATTTATTTATTTTTACTATCTTATGGGAGCTTGTAAAGGGGAGCCTGCAGTTTTCTTGGTACTTAGAGTTTTTCTTATGTGTACATTTTACAATTCATTAAACCAGCCATACAAGTTAATCATCTTTGGTGCCAGTATTGTCTGAATGTGCTTGTGTATATTAAGCAGTTAGTGCTAGCTTTGATCAGAGGTAGAAATCAATGATGTATGCATCAATAAATGAATGACAAAGTTGCATTATTTTGTGTGGTTCTGTTAAGATGCATGATACTTTACAAAGTACATAGTAAGTCTCAAGATAAAGGACCTTTGGGTTGAAATCTTAGAGGCACTCAGAACATAAAACAAATTATGTCCTGCTATGGAACAAATTATCTCTTGGTTATAGACACACTCTTTTGACTGTGAGCAGAATGCACATGGATGAATTGACTTCCAGAGATACTCAAAGTGAATTAAAGATAAAACTGTTGAAATCTTAATAGTAATTTTGTACAAGTTCTGTTCTCATTATTTTTTATGAACTGTATATGCCTAGGCATTTCTACCTAACTCTCTTCAGTGTTTCTATATGTTTATGTATTTTTAATGTCTTCTGGTTTGAATGTATCAAACAATCTGTTTCATCATCACCTACTATGAGAAAAGATATACTTGATTGAATTTGAAATAGAGTTCAGCCAAATTTAAATTATTTTAAGAGTCTACAACATACAGCCATCATGTTCAAAGACAGAATTTCAGATCTGTAGGAGATATTAACTTTCAAGCTGACATTTCTTGTCTCTAGCAGTGATTGCATCTGCAGATTCTGCATAAGTGGTACACTGAATAAAGTGAAAGTTTAATTATAAGGGGAAACTTAATTGAATATTCTGTTTGATTAATAATAGAGAAGCAGGAACATCATGTTTGATTTCGTGCATAAGCCATGTAAGGGGTGTTGAAAGATTGCTGTTGGTGTGTGAAATGAGTTAGAATGCTAAGGTGTGCTTTACTTACTGGGTCACTGTATTTCTGGTGACTGAGTATTGGCCATGACCTCTATGAGTTGTAAATGCGCAGATCACAGGAGCCAAAGTAAAGGTCACAAGGCTTTTACTGCGAACACTCTCAGTTGGCTGTCAACATATTATCTTCAGTATAGTGAATGGAGCACTGTCTCCTAAGTAGCAATCCAGCAGCTTTATTTAACTAAGTAAAAACATACTGCGAAGGGGGAAAAGGATGAAGGTTATCCTTTCCTCAAACTACTCAAGGAATAACATACCCAGCAATTTCAGAATCAGTGGGGCCCAGTTTGCATCCTATGTAAAATAATGTGAATCTCACATAATTGCAGAGTTAAGATCACTCTGTGTGGAAACACCACCAAGAAACAAGATTCTGCACAAAATTCTTATTCTTTAATACATAGAATAACTTGCTTTCTTATTTTAGTTAAAATTGAAGACCCTTAAAGCATGTTTTTCAGTATTCTTGGTCATGATGCATGTGAAATGATGAGCTCATGTCTTGTACTCAACACAGTCTTTTTGATTGATTGATTGATTTTACTTAGGGAATGGTGGAGAGCTGTTGGTTTTTGTTTGTTGTGACTCATTACAAAAGTTATGTTTTCAACACTGAAAAATATGAGGTGCACGGTAGAGAATTTGTTTTGATTTTCAGTAATATTATTTAGCTTTATTGAGACTGATACTTGTGAATAGATACAAATGTTTTGCCTTTGTGTGTTTTATTTCTGGTAACAGCAAGGTTTAGTAGAGCACTAGCACTGCTTGGCATTCTGATAAAGGAGGCTGCCCTGGTGATGATACTTTGAATTTTCACCTTAGGAAACTTGTACTTTCTTAGAGACCTATGCTACATCTAACTGTTGTATCTAACCCGTATGTTTTTGCTCTTGAAATTGGATAGAAGCTTCTAAAATGAATGCCAGCACTCCTGTGATAAGAATAGCCTTGCATAATAGCATGGGAAAGGGGAGAAGCTGCTGAACTTCTCAGTAAGGGTGTAATGTATATAATGGCAGACAGACTGAAGGGTTTTTCTTCAGAGAATTTCAAGGACTATATGTGCTCTATTTTATTTACTCCCAGATAGGGCTCTGTATTGTAATTCTGGGTAAAGAGGAAAGATGAGTTGACCTTAGATTATGACAGTGACTCAATGGATTTTTTTAAAGAGATGTTCAAAATCCTACAGAAATGATGATAGTGATGTGTTAATCACTGAGTAATGTCTGCCATTACCACAAGAATATATTATTATCTTAGTTACTTTTGGCCTTTAAGAGTAGGAAAGTATAATATTATCCTCATGCATACCTTTTCCAGTTTTATTTATTGCCTGAAAAAGCATGTTTTCTTACTTCTTTGTAGTAGATTCAGCTATTGCAAATAATCAGTTTGTACTGTTCATCTTC
Source organism: Tympanuchus pallidicinctus (assembly GCF_026119805.1). Taxonomy (NCBI): domain Eukaryota; kingdom Metazoa; phylum Chordata; class Aves; order Galliformes; family Phasianidae; genus Tympanuchus; species Tympanuchus pallidicinctus. Next base: position 7,704,717 of record NW_026294669.1, read on the forward strand.
TAATCTTTAATTTAGTGTCACACTCCTAACTAAAATAACTGATGATGTCTTCTATGAATTGAAGAAGGCACAATTCTGAAAATGGCATTGCAATTTAATAAGAAATCACTTGGGAATGATCACTGTCACTTGAAGTGGCCTGTATTTATTTCCTACTCTATATACTTGGTAATTATGTTTATTCTCTTGTAATGACAACTAAATAATCAGCAGTAATAGATGTTTTGCCTGGGGAAGCTGTGGATGTCCATCCCTGGAGGTGCTCAAGCTCAGGTTGGATGGGACCCTGGGCAGCCTGATCTAGTATGAGTGTCCCTGCTCGTGACAAGGGATTGGAACTGAGTGGGTTTTAAGGTCCCCTCCAACCCAAGCCAGTTTCCACTTTAATCACTGGTGTGGACTGGACTTGCAAAGCAATAGTTATTTGTAAAGGAGTACATCTGGTTTGTACATAGGCACTCTGTATATTGGTATGGGTATACCAGGCACTGCCCATGTTTTTATGTTTATATGGTACTGTTTTCCACCATTCCTGTTGCAGAGTAGAGTTAGACCATATCTGAGCCTAGACCCTTAGTTAAATAGTGTATTTCTCTTTTCTTGGAATTTATTGTTTGATTTAAGACACTTTCAATTCACAACAAAGCCAAACATCCATCCTAGGCACAGATATCACAGAAATACTATAAAACACTGAGTGTTTGCATGTTTTTGCATATTCCTTTCATCTTCTACAAAATGCTACATTACTATGAATAACTTTAATTCAGCAATTCCAAATCTTTCTCTTTGATTTCCTGAGATCATAAGGCTGTGCAGTGGCTGCTTTATATAATGGCCAATTTAATAAGTATGGAATCATCAGAGTTGAAGCATCAATTTCAGTTTTTCTGCTACCAGCAAAGTTTCACTCTTAGAAGATGGAATATTATGTATGTATATAATATTGAATTTTCTCTTTTTTTTTTTTTTTTTTCTATAGAAGTTCATATCTTAATTTTCACATGTACCCAGAATCAAATGGAAACTTGTATAAAGGTATTACATCATTTAAGTGGAAGTAATATGACCGTTCTGTAGCTGACTTTGTCTGAAGAAGGACTGCAGAATGAATATGTGGTGATTTGAATATGTACATATGTGTATATAGAAATCCCTCTGCAATCCACATTGACCTTTCTTTGAGAGTATTCATATATGCAGTTCCCGTTTTCTCAGTGGAAAAATGAGTTTCCTGCTCTGCCCAGGGCAAATCTGGAATCTCATTTAGTTGGGCTCTGAGCCATGGGCTGGCAGACGTGTTCAGGTTGGAAGAGACTTTTAAAGTAGTCTAAGTTCTGCACCTTTATAAAATGTTTAAATACATTTGAAATGAAATTGTTCCTCTTACAGAAGAATAAGGAGATGGATGTACCTGCTTTCTTTATTTTTGAAGTTTGGAGGCCCTTCCAACTTGAAATTGAATGCAGATTGGTTCTTGTAGCAGTATGAAACAACAACAGAAACAGCATTTTCAGAGACCTTTTCTTTAGCATATTTTCTCCATTTTTCTTCCAGCTCTTTGTGTAAAACTTCACACTCTGAGTGGATTTAATTCTGTAAAATTATCAACTTTATTGCATAACAGCTGGAGATGTTTCTCTAAATGTCAGGTATTATCAGAGCACAGCACATTTAGAAGAACTCAGACTATGTAACCCCAAGGATATCTGTATTTAAATCTGACTTCATTACATTTTCTATGAGACAGAACTTCTCTATCTGAAAAGGCCTCTAATGTTTTTCTCTCATTAGTTACTATGCTTTAAAGTCAATACATAAAAAAGCTGCACAAAGTGTTGGCGTACTGAGGTTGTATGCGTTTACTCAACTGTGGGATACAGTTCTGCGTTCTTCATTATTCCAAAAAAATACCTCTCCAAGAACAGGTCAGTTTCTTCTCTTGGAAGGACTGACAAAGGAAGATACTGTTATTTATGGAAATGAATTCTTCCCATTCTTCCCATTGTAAGTTACGTGGCTTGAAAGCAGCCCAGAAAAATATTACTGTGAATCCAGCTTAGAATCAGTTAGGCCTTTGAGTCCTTGCCCCAGGGAAGCCGTGAGCCCTGGGCACAGTGGGGATGGATCACAGAATCACAGAATTGTAGGGGTTGGAAGGGACCTCTAGAGATCATCGAGACCAACGCCCCTGCCAAAGCAGGTTCCCTACAGCAGGTCGCACAGGCAGGCGTCCAGGTGAGACTTGAACATCTCCAGAGAAGGAGACTCCACAACCCCCCTGGGCAGCCTGTTCCAGTGCTCCATCACCCTCACCATAAAGAAGTTCTTGTGCACATCTGTGCAAAACTTCCTATGCTGCAGCTTATGTCCATTCCTCCTTGTCTTGTCTCCATGTACCACTGAAAAGGGACTGACCTCACCACTATGGCCCCCACACCTCAGATATTTATAAACCTGGATTAGATCCCCTCTCAGTCGTCTTTTCTCAAGGCTAAATAGACTCAGTTCACTCAGCCTTTCTTCATAGGAAAGATGCTCGAGGCCCTTCACCATCTTTGTGGCCCTCCGCCGGACTCTTTCCAAGAGGTTCCTGTCTTTTTTGTACTGGGGAGCCCAGAACTGGATGCAGTACTCCAGATGAGGCCTCACCAGGGCAGAGTAGAGGGAGAGGATCACCTCCCTCGACCTGCTGGCCACGTTCTTTTTAATGCACCCCAGGATGCCATTGGCCTTTTTGGCCACGAGGGCACACTGCTGGCTCATGGTGAACCTGTTGTCCACCAGGACACCCAGGTCCCTCTCTGCATATGGATGGATCTCAGGTGCAGAGTATCGGAAAGTCCTTGAAGGCAGGAAGAGGGCTCTGCTGATGGCAGCTGGTAGGGAGAGCACTGAGGGGCCTTCACCAGTGCAGCATTTTAAAAACAGCAATAGGTGGCTGCCAGGGCATGGAGTGTGATGGTGCAGAAAATAGAAGAGGTGAGTTGAAAAGAGAGGAGAGAATAGCAAAAAGTTCAGATTAAAAATTTTGCTTGATGATTTAGATAACAGGATAGGGAATAAACTGATGTAAACTTGTGGATTGTACCAAACTGGGTTACTGGAAGCCAATTGTCTCTTACAATGTTAGAATTCAAAGCTATGTGAACAAATTGGAAAAATGTTTTGAATAAGTACAATATAATTTAGTAACCACAGAGGCAAGCTGCTACATTTAAGCTGGAGTAAAACAGTAAATAAGTGCTTACTAGACAATGTATTGTAGACAACAGTATTGTAAAAATAATAACAAAAAAAATAAAGTGTGGGATTACAGCAGTTAACAGATTGAACGCATAAATAATACTCCTTAAGAAAAATGAATCACATTTCAGTGTATAATGATATATATATTTTGTTGGATGTGAAGTCTTGGAAGCATTATTTAGGTTAAGGCCTGAAAGAATTGTGTTTCCTTCGCCTCAACATGGAAAAGATGGGGTTGTAAGTCTTCAAACAAGTAAAAGGTTTCTGCAAATAGTAAGGCGATAAACTTCTCTTTTTGCATGCTCTTTTAGTAGGAAAATGATTAGTCTGTAACCTACCAGATATGGATTAGATTGAATATAAAACTTTCTAATTATAAAGATAAAAACTGAAATTGCTTTGTTAGAAGGCTTGTAGAGACAAGACATGGTTAAACCAATATCTCTGGAATACTTAATGAGCAGTTCAGTTCTGTCTTGAGACTTAGTTTACTGATTGTCATTCTGATTTTTCTGTGATTTTTTGCATTAAGAATTGATATTTTAGATAATTAATTCCATACTGTTTATTAATGCAGTTCCATGCACAATATGTTGCAGTGCCTTCTGTGTAGAAGTGTCTTCTAAAAGAAATAGCTCAATAGTATTTACATAGATACATGTTCATTGTCAGGTATCACTGACACCTTTTGAACATAAAAAGAAAATGAGAGAGAAGGCTAATCATGGAAAACAGCTTTGTACTCAAGATAGCTACCTGAGATTATATGTAACAGGAAAAGGTGTCCTACAACAGTTGGAAACTGGTATTGTTTGCTGCTGTGGAGAGTGATAAGGAACTACCATGGAGTTGGTCAGTTTGTGAGCATGATGCACTGCATTGTAAATCTTTGATAAGCATTATCAGATCAGGGCTTTAATGAAATACTTGAAACTGATGTCTCAATGGAAATAGGAAAGCTATTGTGTAGACAGATGGGGAATTCTATAAATATCAACAAAATTATGAAAAATTGAAAGACAAAGGAGAAAAGGTCTATCAGCACAACAGAATTAATTCTCGGGAGAGCTACTTTAGCACAAGCCACACCATCTGTGCAATCAGTTGTGCTGAAGTGTCTGTGCCCTGTTTTTTGTTTTTGTTTTGTTTTGGTTTTTTTTCATATTCTGTACCAGCTAGCACAGATTAATAAAATGCAGATATCTGTTCTCCTAAATTCATTGAAGTTGCTTTTTGTGTTTTGACAAGGCATTAGGTTGTTGCCAATAACCTCTTACATGTATTAGGAGAAGCACGTGTGGAACAGGAAGCAAACTGTCCTGTATTTTATCAGCTGGGTTATCAAGACAGGATCCAAGCTATGCTGCCTGAAGGCAATGGAAGGGAGATGTGTAGTGCTAATGAAGAAATTAAGCTTCAGAGATTCTAGTGGAAACAGCATCAGTAGCCATTGCTGTATACACCATTAATGTTGATCCCGTCTTATGTGACAGCAAACAAAAACAGGAAAAAGCAGTTTTGCAATTACTAAATAAGAGCAAATAGCTGATGTAGCTTAATAAGTAGTCTGCTATGTCCTGTGAATGTATCATCAGAGCAGAAAATAGTTATCTCAGAAATATTTAACATCAAGAGCAAGTGAAAAAGCTTCTATATTAAAATAAAACAAAAGATCTGAAAATAATGTTTCATAAAGGAAAAGGATGAAAAAAAGGTTTTTAAAAAAATATCTATCAGTCACTTCCCAAACAATAAAAAAGCCCTGGAGAAATAAGGCATTGAAATATTTAGCATTTCTTGAGTTCATAGGGTCTCTTTATCTCCAGTGTTATTTGTTAGCAAACAGAGTACCTGCTGACTTAATGCTGCCAGAGTCAGTTGGAGAAATAAAAATTAGATAGGGACTGTAATCTTTTCTTCAAAATTGTCCTACTGTATGCCTTGATCTCCATTTGCGTCCTCATTATTTGTTGGCATCTTCAGCTCAGTTTTGTGATCAGAAACTGGACATGACATCTTATATATCATATGACTTTAGACACTTTAGACTCTTTTTTTTTCTTTCTTATTTATTTGAGCATGTTTCACTTGAATCAGCTAGTGCACATTTTTGTAAATATCATCACCACATTTCTTTCTTCTGAAAGAGTAAATTGAATTAAACCTTCACAAACACTCAAAGGAGGCTTGATGCAGTTCTGCTTTCAACAGCCAGTGATGTGTAAAATTTCTCATGAGGGATGCCTTTCACATGGGACTCGTAATGTCCTGTAAGGAACCCGTAGAAAGATCATACTATTTGAACTATTGAGAAGTATTAAAGTGCTTATGTATGTATCTTTCTTAGACAGAATTAGGATCTTCAGCTCCACTGACCAGAAGTAAGCACTGTCAACGGCCTCATATTTCTATGGAGATAAATTTGTGGATGGATTGTCAGAAGTACATTTTCCCTTACGCAAGTTTAGGTCAAAATATGCATGCATGTTATGAAGCTGCCTATAAGGCAATTAGACAAATGAAAAATTTCTATAAATAATGACATATTTGTAAGGTGAAATTTTTGATCATACTGAAGTTGGATATGATGATGCGTAAGAATAATATGTGTGTACGTGTATAAACATAAAAGACATGTTATGCTTGAGGCTCATCAGTTTTGCTGTCATATTACAATGACTTCAGTGAAGTTACACTTGGTTTTTAATGCTGTTGATGAATAAAGCAGGAAAGATTCATATAAATTTTTTCTCTAAGTCATCTCATACAAGACTCAGGAAGCATTTTACATGATAGTGTAACTAATAGAATTTCAAATGGCAGGGATGTATGAGGCTTTCAGAAGTAGTAATACAAAGCATTCTTTTTTTGAATAATTTTCTCATCTGAAATTATATATTGAAAAGGGATTGAGTTGCATATCCAAATATAGGGTGGCCTATCTCAATTCTTGATAAAGCAGAAGTTGTTTCTGCAGTTACTCTCAACTGCAGTTTGTATCATTTTACTGTTGGCTAAGTGAACTGAGTTTGATTGTGAATTAATTAACATTCTGCAGTAGATGTCTTTTTCTAGAGATAATTAATCTTATTGAAAAGTTATATATGGAATGGTTGAAGCTATAGCTATAGCAGATTTTTTAGAGGTGCCTTTTTTGTTTGAAAAAGATAAATTACATGTCTGAAAATGTCTCTTTTATATTTATATCACTTTGGCAACAAATAGTTGTTGCAGCTGGTAATATTTCATACCCCGAAGTATTAATGCTAGCCATAAATTATTACCAGTGATATGCAGTGGTTCTTACCAATCATGACAAGTAATTGTTGTTGATTGAAACAAATAAATATGATGCTTTCAATAGTTATAACGTTGTTGTTTAACTTCAGTGCTGCAAATTCATCAAGCTAGTTGAGATTAACTCTGCAATTAGATGCAGAACTTTCAGAAACAAGATATTCCACCTATAGAGGCTGGAAATTACCTTAAAAAAAAAATAAAATAAAATAAAAAATAGAAATAGACATTCAGATATCAGTTCTAGCCAGACTTCTAGTCCAGCTCAGTTTTTTCCTGCAACTGAGTGGGAGCAATTGGATTCAAAGATGTGTAGAAATTATTTTCTCAATATTACAGACAATAATTTTTGGTTATTTCTCAGGGCTTGCTCTGAAACCCATTGAAGAACCTGTTGGTAATCTCTGTTTTTCTGTCATACTGATCAAATCCTAAAGAATCATTGGCTGCATTTCACATGTAGGAGGTCAGGGTTGATGATAACAGCAAGTGTTTCTAGGTGTATGAACTATGAAGTAATGTATCATCAGCTGCAGTTTATAATTAAGGCATGCTGAAAGGATTTACTGGATTGTGGTGCAAATCCACAGTTCATGAAGGAATTAAATTCTGTGCCTTTGCCTGCCCCAGATACAATCCAGATGAAATTGGTCATCACCTCATCTGATTAAACTTGAGTTTAAGTTCTTGCTGAATCTAAAACTATGCAAAGATCAACCAAATGCTTCATCTGCCAAGAACGGAACGTACTATTTTATTCAATCACATTGTGAACTGTATCCGGAGAACATTCACGTGAGCGGTCAGCTTTAGCATCAGAAGTTGCAGTCTGAGGTTCCACTGTAATTGTTACCAGGTGTTGTAACAAAATTCTCTTTGTTAGCCTGCATTATTATAAAAAATGAACATAAATTAAAAAGAGTTCTTCTGTTACTGATACGGTGTTTTATTCAAACTCTTCATTTGTGATGTAAAAGTTAATCCCTCTTGGTTTTGTGCATCTGCACTTTGAAGTTGATACTGCAGAGCTTTACTTGTTTTGCACTCAAGCAGCCAATTACATGAAACTCAAACTTGGCATAGCTTGTGTACTAGCAGCTCCTGTGTTGGAGAACACATGGAGTCATCCTGATTGAACAAATGGAGAAGAGAAAGTGCAGTTTTAAAGGAAAGTGGATCTCACCTAATAATATTATTGATTATGTTATTAAATTATTTAACACATAATTTGCAGAAGGAATGGAGAATTCACCCAGCAGCTGTACTTTGGCAATAGTCACGCTGCTGCTAATTTCATCTTATTAACTGCATCACAAATCACACCAACACATCTTGTTGTGCAAAGGGGAAAAAAATGCATCATTTTTATTGTTTTGTGAAACTTATGTCTCAGCACATTGGATACTTTTTCCATTCTGTTGGGATCCTAGCAAAGTAGGCTTAAAGCTCATTAAAAAGAGACAAGGAATAGCACCTTTTGGTTTGTGAGTGAATGTTGATCCATTTTTTGGAGTGCGTAAGGTTGCTGCATTGAATCCTGTTGACACAAAGCAAAGACTAAAGCTCTCCTGATATCACTCAGTTGCTTTTAAGACACTCCTACAAAGAGTGAAATCTGGCCATATGTAATTTGGTGTTTTCTGAATGTGCAGTAGATTGAAGTGTTTATGTATAATATTAATTACCTGCTAGAAGTCTTTCCTCATTTTCATTGCTGGAGATCTGAATTAAGATAGTATATGAGTAGCAGAACTGGGAGTGAAATACCACTGGCTAGAGAAGAAATAATTCAGATAATTTAGATAATTTATTTAGGTAACGTGTATAGATTTTGTATAATTTGTATAACCTGTGATTTTGTATGGAGAGTGGATCCCAGTATGTAGTAACTTGTGTTACTGTAACTAGGTAAGGCTAGTTCATATAATTCTAGCTGAAAATTAAGTAACAAAGGTATTTCTAACGTTTGCAACAGAGTAAGTTGTACAGACATCTAGCCTCATTTTAGTTGTAATTTGTACATTGTTGCATCTGTGTATATACTACTGGCAGTCTGAAATGCTGTGGCTCAATCAAGGCAGTGTCATGCTTGAGAAGCTGTACCACAGCCTTGCAGAATGAGCAACTCCTGCAGCACTGCATTTCATGGCAATTCCCTTAACTGAAGTTAAATCACATGCAGGTAGATGTGTTGTTTTCATCTGCAGCACAAATTTAACCACCATCATCACTGTGGTCTCAGTCTGCATGCTGTTTGTCTTCCTTCTGAGGTAGCACAAGCTTAATGCTACAGTACATTAATTTCACTAATCCCTCCAGAATGTGTCTGTAGCAATCCTGTACATCTATACTTCACTATGTTTCTGTCGTATTCTTCCTTTGCTTCTTGCACTTATTATTTGTAGTTCTGCCTATTCTACAGGCTCCTTTTTTTCTCACAAGAGGAAAAAAGGAAAAAATATATATTTGCATTTCATTTATAAAATAGATTTTTTTTTTTGAGTGCTTAGTGCTTTTATTGTAGTTTTGGTTTTCAAACTGTGAATGAGGTTCCACGTATAGTTGTGTGGGAATATTTCCTTGCATAAAGATTAGTGAATCTTAATTGTGGCCTTGGAATTGCTTTACCATGTTGAAGTCTTTTTGCTTGGTTTTGAATACAAGTAGAGTTTTCTGTAATTATTCAAATGCTGAATTCAACTGTACGAAAGAGGATGAAGGCAAAATCCTACTCATGTTGCTGTTCCTCAAGCTGTGTACAGCAGCCATCTGCTCCTTTGTCTGGCACCCAATAAGGCATTTTGAAATCATGCCTACCCATTCCTCCTCTCTATTCAACAGAGGAATGGGTAGGCATGATTTCAAAATGCCTTGGTGGGCACTACATATCATCTTAGATGATATTACATATCATCTTAAAAACTGAGAAAGGCCATGGATGAATGAACAAGTGAAAGCATTGCAAGGCGTATTTCTGTTTGTTTCACTGGTTTGGCGTGTCCTCACCCTGTGATTTCTTGATTCACAGATGTCTTATGATATGTTCTTAAAAGGCTATTAATTAAGAAATACTATTGTTAGTTTTAGATAGGTTTTGTTGCTGTTGTCGTTATTGTTTTTCACTTGGGCTCAGGAACGTTTGTTTCTCAGTAACACTTGTTATAGATTACCTGAAGAGGTGAGACAGGATCTGTGAGAAGAGGTGATATCTTTTATGAGACCAATTGATGTAATCAGAAAAAACAGATTAACTTTCAGCTACGCTCAATTTTTCACACTGGAATCTGTCGGCTTTGAACTGCCTAATAACTGCCTTCTCTGCCTGCAAAGGAAGAAAAGCAGTTTCTTCTTTCTCTTTTTATGAATAATTTTATTTGGGAGTCATGCAAGATATTGGAGCAGTTAAATTTTTCTGCAACTAAGGCTGATCATTGTGTTTATAACTGATTCATTCTTTTAATTCTTAGGAAAATAATGTAGTATGTTTTCATTCAGGACAATACTCTCTTTTAATCCCAGATTATTTTAGAGACGATCTGAAGTGTAAACGAACCCATTAAAAATGTGGTATCTCACTGATACCTTTATGGTTTGGAACCTTAACTGAGAAGCTTTCTCTTCATGTGTCAGTATGTTTTGAGGCCATCACTTTTAGATTATGCATATTCTAATTTTCCCATTACTTTATGATATTCTTTTTTAAAAAAATAATATAATGAGACAGGCATGGCTTCCCAGTAGTCTTCTTGCTATTTGCTAGATTCAGTACAAATAAATACGTATCTACTGCAGGAATATTGTGTGTTAGAGACATATTCCATCTGAGTGGTAAACTTTGAAATAATTGGAAGAACAACGCAGATGCTAAAATTTATAATTTCATACATTATGAAATGTATCTATGTATGAAGTTATTTTTTATTGTTCTTGCTCAGACTGAGTGCCATTATGCCCCATGAAAAGTCCAATTAGAATCTGAAAGGAGAATTTACAAAGTAGTTTACAAAGAGCTGAAAACCACAGGCTGGTTCTTATTATGGGTATCTCCATGGGTTAAAAAAAAATAGAAGACAATCTGTTCACTACGTTGCAAAAAGCCATGTTAGTAAAGAGGCATCATTATTGCTCTAAATAAAGCAATTGTGTTATTTCAGATGTTTTTTATAGCATAGGAAATGGATGTGGGATGCATTGAGGTGTTTGGCATTTTGTGGTGGTAGTGCTGCAAGATTCTGAAGTCATCAGCCCACCTCCATTTCTGTGAAGCTGAGGGCCCTCATCATCCTGTGGAAATACTGCTGGCGAGGTTTCCCTGGGAGCTTTTTAGCACAAGCACTATTCTGCTAAGAGATGTTTTCCACGGGTCCTTGTCCTTGTTACCCAAGGACAGCAAACTGAATGTTTCCTGGCGTATATTACAGGAATGCATCTTGCTAAGAGTGTATTGAACACTTTTTTGCATGTTGCTGGGCTATATACATTGAGCTTCATGACACTATTTCATTTTTAGGCACCTTAGAAGGGCAGAGGCATTCCTTGAAAGATAGAAAATAAAGGACATATAAAACTCAGAACAATGTCATCTGAAAGTTCACATCTTGATTGATAAGTCTGGATTTTTGTTCTTTTTCTTTGATATGTTCTTACTTTTGTCTGTTAGCTGAATAATAGATTGTTATTTCAATATATTTTGACTTGGAACCATTTGTCTTGAAGGTACTTTTTTCACCTTTTTCTTTTAGATACTTTATGATATAGTTCTATAATTTTGTTGTTGTTTTTTTCCTACACAAATGTAAATAAATTTTTCAGCGTTGAGTAGCACCACATGAAGTCCTACCTTCATTTGATGAAAGACTGAATTCAAAAGAAATCATAGAATGGCTTGGCTTGGAAGAGATCTCAAAGATCATGCAGTTTTAAATTCCCTTGCTGTGAGCAGAGTTGAAATCGCTAAATCGCTAGATCAGGCTGCCTAGGGCCTCATCCAACCTGGCTGTAAATGCTTCCAGGTTTGGATCATCCACAGCTTCACTGGGCATCCTGTGGCAGGGCCTCATCACCCTCTCAGTGAAGAATTTTCCCCTGAAAACTAGTGTAAGTTTCCCCTCTGTTACTTTAAAACCGTTACCCTTGTCCTGTCACTATCCATCCATGTAGAAAATTTTATTTCCCTCTTGCTTAAAAGCTCCTTTTAGTATTGGAAGGCTGCTATCGGATCTCCCCTAAGCCTTAATAGTAGGTATGTATAGTATTTAGCTACTCCATTCTGTGACAAAAGTTTTGTTGAAAGTGGTTTGCTATCAATCTTATCTAAAAATCCATTGTCACCATTCCTAATACGCCAGAATCCTAGCAATGCATGCCAGCCTTGGAGGCAAGGACCCTCTCAGTGTTCCACCTTAGTGTGTACTGTTACATCATTAAGTCTTACTAGGTTATCTTGCTTCCTTTGTATTCTCTCACTGATATATCAGTGGAGAAATAATTGTAATGCATTCAGTATTTTAAGGCCTTGCTCTACTGCTTTGTTCTACTTCCTAGAAACCTTTCTGGTGTCTATATTCATTAGTTAATTCCCTTCCCTATACCTTGAAGATATATCTATCACTATGACCTTTTTTCCTTTTCCTCAGTTTCACCTAAGTAAAGTACGTTAGGTCTTTTTTGTTGTTGTTCTATCAACTGAAGTAATTAACTGTCTGTGTTTAAATCTTTAGCCTTAGTCTTTTGATACTGTCCTAGTTAGAAGGCATGGAGTAGAGGAAATATTTGAGAACATGTCAGCATAGGAATGACAGCGCTTCACATTTGAATGCCGAAAAAGACGCTCTCTCTCCTTTTAATTTAAATTATGATTATGTTTTGGTTTATGGCTATTGCAAGCAGGACGAATTTGGAAACTTTCTGAAACTTTTTACTTTTAGCAGATATGAGTAATTCAAGGAAAACATCAACATCCCTTTTGAAAGTGACTTCATTATAATGATTTTCTTGTGTTGCGGACTTCTTTCAAAGCATCAATACTATTAATGCCAAAGACATTAATATCTCTACATTAACATTTAGATAGAAATTTTATTAGGAGAGTTTCAAATGAAATATGAAGTCTCCCTCTTGCTGTTATAGCATATTTCTATTAAAAAAATGACTTGCTAGTTTAGTTTTTTTGTTGTTGAAAAAATTTTGTGCTGTAACTTTGAAGATACTCTGTTACAAACTCTTCTCAACTCTCCAGGTATTTCGTGATACACTTCTCCTTTTCCTGGAAAGACAAAAGACCAATTCCCCATCACTCTGAGACTGTCCCCTTCAACAGCTGTGTGCAAGTGCCCCTTTGGGTAACATCTTGCAGTATGCGCCCTGTGCAGAAACCATGATGATGATTCAACTCTTTATGTCTCTTTGATCAGCTTAACTTAAACATTATATTATGTGAGCAGGCAGTCTACTATGTATATAAATAGAAGCCCAGAAGATGTCTATTACTGACTACAAATACTGTAGTATACTTATATATGTATACTTATATATATATATACTTATATATATGTATTGTATACTACTGTATAACAAAGTAATGTTTGACAGGAGAGAAAACATACAATAATCTGCTTTGATTTAGTAGGTTTTTGCCCTTTGGCTTGGTGGTTGGGCATGTTATATGATGTACTGTACTGTTTCTCTGCATGGACCTTCTGGCTCCAAGTACTTCAGCTGTTATATTTTTCACTTAAATGACAATCTTTCTCGTTTTAGTACAGCAAAATGAAGATAGCAGCATAAGAAAATGTGTTAACTCTGTTTTTCTATCCTGTCCAGAGAATACTGGCTTCCTGGGATCTTTATAGTAGTCAGCCTTTGGTTCAGTATTTGTATTTGTAATCCCTATGTTTTCTTTTCTGTCACAGGTTTTTCATTATTCTTATACAGCTTCATACGTGATTTACAACATTCACACACGGTAGGAAAAACTGTTCTTTCAATTTGATGTCATTGTCACTAAATCTATAAATAAAGCAATGCCAAAGTATTCAAGTAAAAATCTTTACTTTCTTTTCAAGGGAAGTTTGGGAGTTAAACCCTCCAGAAGTAGAGGATTCAGTATTACAGTATGCGGCATGGGGTGTCCAAGGGCAGCAACTGGTAAGCACAGTCATTCAAAATGCTATGAGAAGCAGTTTAATAATTTATTTACTCTAGACAGAAGTAGAAACAAAAATTAAAAACCTTAAGGTCACTTTTGTTACATGGTTTTTACCTAGAAGCTGCATTAATTGTATACTGGATGTTTTTATCTTTTTGTTCCAGGTCTTTGGGGATGTTTTAATTTTCATAAAAAGTAATATGTCTTACTTTGTTTCTTTGTTTTTTAGTTGTTTTCTTGTTGTTGTTTGAGCTTTTTTTTTTCCTAATAAGCAAAGTCTTTAATTTTGTATTTATTGAAAGAGTCAAACTTTCATCTAAATATGCACCGAAGTAATTCTTATGATAGGCATTTTTATGGCCATGACTATGAGAACAGCAAAATTGAAAGTAAACTTTTTAACTGCACGATCAATGAAAACTGTCTACGGTAGCAAGAGGCTTAACATTCAAAGTGGATATGATAAATCCAATCAATTATTTTTCATTAAGAGTGTTACTGCCAAGGTAATTTGTGCTGCATTTAATTCATAGTAGTAAAAACAAAAATACTGTTTTGTATAATGTTTTCTATCAAAAGTTTTATCATGTTTTATGAACATAAATCACTCTTTGTGACCAACCCCAATATGAGAAGTAAAAAATAGTGATTTTTGAAACAATGTTGATTTTAAACTGATGGTAGATGAAGACAAGAGGAAGACTTATAAAAACCTCTAAGATTCTACTCTCTGAATAGAGAATTCACATATCTTTGAGGTAACAATCTAATAAAATAATTAATGCTAACCTGCCTGATCTGAGAGCCTCTTTGAATGTATGACTTGTTTATGTAGATAGTTTGTAAGTTCGGTGTCTTGCTTATTCATCAGGATGGTGGGAACATAAAAAATGGTTCTGGTTGGAAAGCACTGTATCAAGTAAGTGGAGTCAGGAAGGAAAAAAAATTGGTATGTTTGATATGCTTTAATAATTGACCACATTAATTTACCAATAATGAGAGCATGGTGACAGAATTGATGGCAACCAATATGTGAATTATTTATGAGATGGTTCATGGAATGCAGTGGGCTGTGCAGGTTGTAACAGAATGGTGATGCATTTGCAAAACAGAGCAGAATTAAAAACCATTTTAAATTAATTGCTGTTTGTAAGACTTTTTCTCTGCTATTCTCTACTCTAAGTGCAACTAGAAGTACATGCGGTGATTACTGAGATGTGAATTTTTTGTTTTCCTGAGGTTTGTCTTAAGGGCAGGGACAGACTTAACTATCAAAAGCTTCAGAAAAAAATAAGAAATCAGAATAACACTGGATCTGTTATACCTAGGTTGTCATACTGGAAATAGGTATGAATACCTTTACATACAAGCAGAGATTGCATCCTATTAAGTCTCAGAACTGGAAAAAGAAATAAAGTAACCAGTCTTTTTTAGGTCCCGTCTAAATCATGCAAAATTGAAAAATCGTAATTTATACTTTGATGAAGATAATATTGCTTTTCTTTTTAATGTCCTAGTAAAGTTAATGTCATGCTTTAAAAATATCTTTTCCTGATTCTGAGGCTTTATGCTGCCATATGGTCTTCAGAATCAGAAATTTGTATCTTTGATTAAAACACAAAATCTGTGCACTCTCAATGATACCAAGTATTGCTATATAGATGTAAACTTGCAATGGCAGCATACTTAGGGTCACTTTTATGAGAATCTTTCATAAGAGTGTTCTCTTGAAGCTATTTATATGGCAAAAGGTGATTTCTAAATGACAGATGTGCATTGTCAAATTACCCTTGAACTTCAGCATTCATGTTGAGGTAGACCTCTGAAATGAAAAAGAGTAGAACCATTCCAGTTTTCACTAACTTGGTGCTATGACTGGTCCTTGATGAAATAGTTTGGGATAACACGTGCAGTTGAATCAACTGTTTCTTGCTCTTTAGCTAGAGTAGTGGATTCTGTAAAGATTAAGAGAAAAGCTCAGAGAAACATCTGCTGTTTGAGTCATGACATTTTAGTGTAAGATTAAAACTGCCTTTTGGGAGAGCAAACTTTTATCTAATGAGTTTATGCATTTTAATGTCACATAGCTGTTATTTTTGAGGACTGTTTCCAAGGTTATATTCTTTAAAATACAGTCTTTTGAATGTGTTAAAACTGTGCTAGATCTAAATACTATTTCTGTGTATCTTGATATGTTAGGGATTTTTTTATGTAGTTATTAAGTGTTTGTCATATTTGCTGAACATGAAGTTTAGCCAAATAATTCATAAACATAGATATTATGTTTATGAATTATGAATTATGTTTATGGACATAAAGCAGCACAAGTAAATACCTAACTGATTTCATCAATATTTATCTATCTCTTGTTTACTTGATTAGAGAACTCACCACATGTGTCTGAGAAAGATATCCTACATGTAGCAGGAAGGCCTTACCAAGGAGGAGAATTTTGCTGTTTTCAAAATACCCTATTCTTATTCGATATCTGCTCCAGTACTTTGTAGCAAATGACTCCATGCTGCACCTGGCATGGAGGCAGGGTTGGGAGTACTGGACAGCAGGAGAAAGCTGTCTCTGTTTATTCAGTGAGACATATTAGAAGTCTGAATGTAAAATCTATTTCCAAAATACGCAGTTTCCTATGAGAGATACAGTGTTCCTCCAGAGCACTTGATGCAATATGGATAGTTTTTATTGTCTGTCACCAGAAAGATTACTTAAAGTAGCAATCAGTGATGTGCGGCTAGAAGGTCTTCAGTTTGTCTGATCTTTTAAGAAAAAGTTTTACATAGTTGACACCTTAATTTCACTCTAGGTGGCACATGTTTATTTTATATGACGTTCTTTCTATTCACTTCTATCCATCTAAATCACTTTGCCTTTGTATTTACAGTAGGTATTTTATGTTATTTATTGAACTGAGCTTATTATTCTTATGATATACTATGTGATTGTGAAAGGAACTGTTGGATAAGCATAAATAATGGTAGATTTAGTTATGTATGAATGCTTATTTGTAAATAAATCCATATTTTAAAATAGCAGAAATAAAGCGTATGGTTTAGCTCTCTAGAATACTAAAAAATAAATAACTTTGTAGAAGCTTGATAGCTTTTTTCATCAAAAATTGATGATATCAACAGGAAAGCATTATTAAATAGTAGAACTGAAGATGAGCTTTTATTATGCTTTAACACAATTTAACTCCTCACTGTGTAGAATTATCTATTATCTTTTACACACAATGAACGATTTGTTGACTGCAGCTGAACTGTGGGTTCAAGTTGCTCTCATCAAGTTTTGGAAAATGTATAAAATATTAGAGAACAAATTTTCCCTCTTGTTCCAATATTGGAAAGGATAATCATAACTAAAGAGGCACATCTTTTATCTAATGAGTTTATGCATTTTAATGTCATATAGCTGTTATTTTTGAGGACTGTTTCCAAGGTCATATTCTTTAAAATACAGTCTTTTGAATGTGTTAAAAGTGTGCTAGATCTAAATACTATTTCTGTGTATCTTGTAGTTGAAGTATTTACAAAAAGAAAATGAGAGAAACAAGAAAAACTAAAGGAAAAGGACCTCACTTTATATTAAAACTATGTAAAACCAGACAAATGGAAACTCGTTAACAAAACAAAGACAAACTTGATTTTATTATCAGAAATAAACACACTAATTCAAGAACCCCCTGCTTTATTGTCATTCAGCATTGTCAAAGCTGTACTGCTTGGAAATCCATTTTATCTTCTCTTCTTATCAACATTTATAGCCCCGCCAAAATCCGAAATGAAAGCACCTTTTGGACTTGTGACAATTCCTTACTGCCTTATTTATTTATTGTGTTAGAATACTGTTTTAGTTGATACTGCAGGGAAAAAAAAAAAAAAAAAAAAAAAAAGTTTTCTGATGTTATATTGTTTGCCATTTAACCACAAAGCTAATTTTGGTAATTAAGGAGTTAGTGGGACTGTGCTGGACACATGCCTTACTGAGCAGATTCTTTAAGAACCAGGATTTGCTAAAATCTTCATTTACAATTTGTTCTATCAAAGTTCAAAACAAAATTTCTGTAAAAATGTGGGTAACTTTCTGGGATACATTTGTGTTTGTGCATAATAAATGCTGTCGGTACTTGGCACCCCCTCCTGGCAAAAATCCGATGTTTGCAAATGAGGAAGAAAATATCTCAGTGTTCGTGAGCCAAGTAGAAGCTTAATTAACACTACTTAAGTAAGTCTTAAATAAATATATTTAATTTGTTTTTACTTTCAAAGTCTTTTGATCTTTGGACTTGAAGTATTTTAATGTAAGTAACTTAAAATGACATATGGAAATGTCAAGGTTTTATTTCATCTTTCCTTTTGCTCTTGATGCTAATGAGGCAAATGGCAGTAAAACTGAGAGGAATATGTCATCTTCAATTTATTTTGAAAACTAGAAATAAAGAACATTTTAATATGATATTAAACTTAAGTATGATTGTTGTTATTTTTAAAACCCACTGGGAAGTTGGTTGGGCACTTGGAACAGGCTCCACAGGGCAGTGGTCACAGCCCCAACCTGACAGATTTTAAAGAGCATTTGGACACTGCTCTCAGAACTATGAGTTGGATTCCAGGTGATCCTTTTTGAAGCCAAGAGTTGGGCTGGATGATACATGTGGGTATTTTCCAATTCAGGATACTCTTAAGATTCTGTGAATCTATTTTCTTTTCCAAATATTTCTATCCATAATTTTAGATTTCATCTGGGAAACTTCTTAGGTAAAATATACTAAATTGTCAGATGCTGTTATGAAATTATATGGAAGACTTACTAGCATACTTGAAAAAGCTCTTTGCTTCTTTTATGTTTTCTACCTAAACTGATTCTGTTTTTTAGGATCTCTGTTTAACAGAAGAAATGTAATATTTCTCTTCACATAAGAATCAATCACCTGATGGTTTAGTGAAACTATATTCTTCAGTAATCTACTGCTAGACATTGAATTTGCTCTTAAATTTCTCAAACCAGCATTGTAAAAAGTATAGAATCATAGAATCACCAAGGTTGGAAAAGACCTAAAAGATCATCCAGTCCAACCGTTCACCTATTCCCAATAGCTCCTACTAAACCATGTCCCTCAACACAACATCCAGCCATTTAGCTATTCTTTGCCTTTCCATCTAAATTATTAAACGCAAAAAAAAAATGAATGATTAACTTCTCTGAAAGTATTCTACAGATCTAATTTCCATCTTCTATTATTAAGTGCCCCTTCATTTAAAAATAGAGTTGGAGAAGATAAGTGCTAAATGCATGCTCTCTGGTTTCAAAAATGATACTCAGTATGAAATAATTTTTCTGCATCTCAGAAAAAAAAGGAAGTGGAGAATGCCATTTGGGCAAGCAGATAAAAATATATTTTTATCAAAGATTGGGTGTATTTCTTATAGCTTTTGAGAGCTGTAAAGAGCATGGACATTTAGGAGTGGAAGCAAGGCGTTGCTGAGCACAGAAGTTGCTTTGTCACTTAATTGCTTAGTGAAATGCAATGAATGTGTCCTGGTATCAAAGGTAACTTTAAGATTTCGAGTGGTAAAGGTTAGATATTGCTAGCCCTTTGTGAAGATAGCTACTTGGCACCATCTGAAAGATGTGAAGGAATAATGAGAAAATCATGTTTTATAGGGGCATTATTCCTCTGCTACAGTTTTTCATGTGAAACAGTAAAAGGCCTGACATCTCCATAGTGCATATAGAGTATAGAGTACATACAGAGGATATAGAATAATATGAGAGTGGAGATAAAAGATGTTTATCCTTCCCTCTGCCGGATTCTCACAATAAAAGATGTCTTCTCACTTCCTGATTCTTGTTCTGCTGTCACAACTTTAGAATGCAACTAATGTGTAAGTCAGTATCTAAAACATGCACGCATGTAAATGAACTTTTGTATTCACTTTCATATCTGTAACTGTTTCGTAAGCAAATATATTGGAAATCTGCCATATTGTCATGCTAGAAAGCCAATTATTTTTCTATATTTGTTTATTTGTTTATATATATTTATTTACACACAGTTCACTCAAAGAGGAGTACGAATAGACATAGATGCAGATGTTTGGTAAGAGCAAAAACTGGGATTTGTCTTCATAGCAGCCTGCAGGGAGCAAAGAAAGCAGAAGTGCTTCCCTCTCATCTAGAGTATCCAGTTGTTCAACGTGTATGTGTAACAAAGTGTATCTAAATGTTCACACTTAATTCTGTTAGCTATTATTAACTACAGTTCCAATGGCTCATAAAACAGGACTGCTGTACTTCTTGTGTGAAAATTGCATACCTTTTGGTAATGCAGAAACAGAAGTATAAAATTCTTTAGATACAGCCACCCAGGAAAACTAAATATACAGTCAAGGAGAAGAGGGATCAAAATCTGATTGTACTCTTTTGCTAAATCAGAATTGGGGAAGATGAAGTAGCAGGATTTATTGCAGATTGCATTTTCACAAACTCTGAAATCCACACGAAAGCACTGCAGGCAAACCTATAGCTGTGGATCATTAATGTATTCATTTAGTCAATTTATATTTGCTATCAAAACCAACTGAAAAACAACAACAACAAAAAAACCACTGAAGTCTTATACCACAAAATGGGATGGATTTTAGTGAATGTCATATTCTGATATCATTGGAAAGGCATCTTAATTAACATGTATCAAAAAAAGAAAGGGCAGTGCTTCCTCAATTTTATTGGAAAGTAAGGATGTAAACATAAGAGTTATTGTAGAATTTCTAATATCCTCTGAGTTCAGTCCTGGCATATTCTGTGTTAGTGATAACTAATCTTTTAGCTACATTATGAGTGCGTACCTGCTGTTGTTTACAGTAGATTTATAAGTGTTCTAAATTGTAATTAAATATAATAGCCTTGTGGATTGTTTGCAGTTGCTCAGAAATGGTAGTGCTTACATGTTACTGTGATGCAGTAGCATTAATCTCGATAGCAGAGAAGTTGTGCTTCAGTGTTCTGTTCTTCATGCCATGCATGGTATCTTGGTTACTAGCAAAATACGGTTAACATATTGCAACTGACAAAAGGAAAAAAAAAGACTGTGTATGACGTTAGGTTGTATGTTTTGATGTCCCTATGTTTCCTAGTGATCAACAGCTGCTTTCTTTGTTCTTTAATTGCAACATAATCAAAAGGATTAAAAGGCTCCCCCAGTGAAAATTCCTGCCTCAATCAATCATAATCTTTAGAAAATTGTTACCTTTAAGAATGAATATAGTTATTATTGCTTGTAATTATAATCATTTTGTTATTAATTTTGATTTGCTTCATGCCTTGTTTGCAGTGTGTCTGATGATTTTGACACATATCATGTGAGGGTAGATTTTTGCCTAATGCTACACTTCTTCTCTTCTCTTAAATAGCTGATTTTACCTGCTGTGCCTTTTGTCTGTGTAATTTAGTTGATCATGGTGCACATGGAACTGTGGAGTAAGAGCTGGAGCAAGCTGGAGATGAACTGCTCAGAAAATGTTATTATACCTGTATAGATGGTCCTGCAAAATAAATAAATGCTGTGAGGGTCAGTCATTTCACACTACTGGTGATGTTCAAAGCAGTTGTACTGCAAAATGTATCAAACATTAAAGCTTGCAATTGCTTTTCATGGGAGCTCACATTCCAAATAGACAACAGATGCAACATCAGGAAAAGAGATACCACAAAGCTATTTTGCAATAGAATTCCGCTAAGCCTGCCTTGAAATTGTCCTCCTGCAACATGCATTATCTGAATAGAAAAATTGCGAGGTGAAAAAGGATACAGCAAGAAGTCAGCATGATCACAGTGGGCACAGTCACTAGTGAATACTCTGACCATCTAAAACTCACACTCATAGAAGCTTAGTAAGTCACTTTCCTGTTTTAGATTATTCAAAACATAGCGATTCTTTTTGGCTCTGGGGATATCTGCATGATCTGTTAGAAAGACATTAACAGAATAACGATCAAATTTACTATAATTTTGGGGGGGGTAACAGTTTCTTACCTTGTCTTTTGCTAGTTTCTCAGTATGAGAGTGTCCCAGTTCATTTCCATAGAGTTTCTTGCTCAGCTCATTTCCATGAACAAGAACGGCAGGCTTCTACCTTGCTACTTTTCCAAAGTGTGCAAAGCATTCCTGGAATTCAGATTCTTTTCCCAAGTGGTTTTGGTATACACTGCCTCTCAGTTTCATATAGGTAGAATGGTAAATCAATGCCTATCTTCCTCCAACATATATAAACATGTGCAGAGCATCATCACAAGCAGGATGGTGGTGCATCTATCATTCTTACGTGCCTGCAGTATACCTTATCATGAGTCATTTGAGTTGCTCCTGCACCAGCCCTTAGTTTGGCAGTTTTACAGAATTGTAGTGGAAGAGACCTCTGGAAATCATCTGCCCTAACTCCCTTCTAAAACTGTTTCCTTATAGTAGATTGTACAGAAAAGCATCCAGGATGGTCTTGAATATCTCCAGAGGAGGCTACACAGCCTGACTGGGCAGCCTGTTCTAGTGCTCCATCACTCTTACAGTAAGGAAATTCTTTGTGTTAGTATAGAACTTTTTACATGGATGATTGGAATTATCCAAGTCTCAACCTGCAGGAGGAGATGAGCTAAATGACCACTTCATCATAGAAAAATTAAAAAGACATTTCTTTCTTGCAACAAAATGAAGACCTTGAAGGGTTTCTGTGCTCAGTGCAGCACATGCCCCATGGCTCTTGGCTATAAAGGAGCTTGCTTCATTGTGGACCAGGATATTTGGATTGCCATTATGGATCTTCTAACTGGGTATAAAAAAATAACTGTTCCACTTTGTTTCTGTATGTCCAGTTCTTCTGAATAACTTCAGAAAGTGTTTTCTTACCAAAATAATTTTTTCCCCCTGTGAGAGGAAAACAGAAGTTACATTTCTGTTGCATCAATACACAGAAATATCATTTTAAGTACACCTCGTTCTTCAGTAGAAAGCTGCTTCATCTAAATGGCATTAAGTCGAGGGAAAAGGGCAGAAAGGAGTACTTATCTTCTGTAACAGTGGGTATAATAATGGTCTGGCAATAGCAGTTAAAGTCTGTAAATCCCAAGGGTATAGTAAGTGAAATCATAGATGGCAAGAAAGCATCTGTTTGAATAGAAGAGAACAAACATTACACTAGGACTAAAAGTAACACAGTCTGTAGCTCTATTAAAAAAAGAACGCATTTGTCAGGGCTTTCAAGGATATTGAACGGTGGTAGAGAAGATGGCAAGCCAGGTCTTTTAGTTGCAATGGTAATTCTATGACAGATACTGTTGCTGCTTTGCAGTGTTTTTTGTTTTTGTTTTCTTTTTAAGTAGGTAAAAATATATGTTCATTGTGTCATGGATGAGTTGCTTCTACACCCAAAAAAGGGTTTTATTTGTATTGGGGACATCAGTGACATTACATTATACATATATTTATATGCATTTTAAAATATATTTATAAGCGTTTATATTTATGTATGTATGTTACCCAGGAGTGTCTCTCTCAACTGCCAGTTTGTTGGCAGCTGTTGGTAGAGGAGCTGCTCCCCCTTGCAGAGCTTAAAGCCCTGCTCCATTACTGCTCTTGCTCACAGTAAGCAATTGTACCTTCACACAGCTCTGGACACACTTCTGCTGTTGTCTAACTGGTGAGTAAAAAACTTATCTGCTGCTTATAGGTTATCTTGTAGGAATGTGATTATGCCTGTACTTCAGTAGTGAACCTAAAGTGAAAAATAAAGTTGTCTTCTGTCATTTAAATAAAAACTTGCAATTGTGAAACATTGCAAGCAACAAATAGAAATTAGTTTAGAAGATGGTTTTTGAATGAATAGTTCAGAGTCTGACAGATGTGAAAGAAAGGGGAAGATTGGTGCAGTAAGTAGAATACCAGACCAAGCAGAGCTTCTCATCCTTCACAATCAGTTGAAATAAAGGTGATCAAGAATTAATTTCTCACTAGTCCAAAATATTCGTACAGAAAGGAGTTATTCAAATAATTAAAGAAATACTGTGGTTTTGTTTGACACTTGTTTTTGAGGTTGATGTATTTAGCTCTGCTAAATGTCTAAGAATACAGTCACGTAATTTTGAAGATCATTGATTTTGATGTTTACACCGTTTTAGAGCATTATTAGCAAAAGATCCTAGATAAAAATAATTGGAAATTGTTTAGAAATGCTTGGGGAGTAATTGGTGAGAAGGTTAAAAAAAAAAAAAAAAAAAAAAGTGTAATAATAATTTCTAAGATAGCATAGCCCAGTTCCACTTTATGCCTTTTTCAAGTTGTTTTCTTATCATCATGCCAAAAAGCTATGAAAGCATTTTGGGCACAAAGCCACTGATGTGTTCCTGAGAGTACCTGGTTGATACGCAGTTAGCAACTCCTCCTTTTAGTAATGTTGGAAGATTCAGTAGTTACTATGAACATTTTAACACTTTTATTACATGTAGTAATAAAAAAAAAACAACAAATGTACAGAATCACAGAATAGCTTGGGTTGCAATGAACCTCCAAGATACCTGTTTTTCACCCTCCTGCTGTGGACAGGGTTGCCAACCACTGGTGCCAAATACCAGATCAGACTGCCCAGGGCCCATCCAATCTGTACTCAAGCACCTCCAGGAATGGGGCAGCCACAACTGTGCCAAGGCCTCACCACTGTCTTGGTTGAAGGTGGTATTAAAAAAAAGTACTAAGAAAAAACCTTTTAGTTTTACTTGCTCCCAAATCTGAGTGAATTTAAATTAACGAGATAAATTTTTGATTTGGTTCATTGCCCAAAATAATGTATACAAAGTGATTAAGTATGTGAAAGTCTCACCTGGAAATGTTTGGGTTCACTTTTTTAAGTCAGGATTTTAGGCACATCTATCTGCAAGATTCTGGTCAAAGAATAATTCTTCTGTTTTGATCAGTAAGTCTTATCCAGTGTTGTGATTTGCTATGTGCAAAGAAATGTAAGATCGGGGATTGTTTTCCATGGCTATACAAAGTCTTTTTACCTAGTTGGGCTAAACAAATTTGGAGCTTGGATTTGCAGACAGTAGAGCAAAGTGCCTCTCAAGCTACTGCTGGTAGCCTTCATCATGATGCCATCACTCCTGTTGCAGATATGCAACCTGATTTCGTGTACTAGCGCAAATTGACAGCTTAACTCCAAGTCCTTATTCCCAAGAGGTGAAGGAGATAATAGTCAATGAACATTTTAATATAGTCATGAATGGGTGCCTGCCTTCAGGGCTTTTTGTCATTTGTTGACAGCATGCATGTATCCATTCCTGCTGGTTTAAATGGCGGTTTGTTGGCTTGATGTGGCAAATGGCAAAGTGATACTTATAATCTTGAAAAATTAAATAGTTAGAGCTCGTTACTAAAAGAAACTTAAATAAAATAGAATCATTTGATCAAGGAAGTGTTTTTGTAATCTTCTGAAAGCAGTTGTTAAAATGAGATTGTCAGCTGTAAAAAATTGCTCCTTACTAAGCAGTGATCAATATAGTGTTTGCATTGCCTATGCTATCTGTAATTTAGTTTGGTATTAATATTTTGAAATCAGTTTAATAGAGAGTGCTGGGATAAATTATTTTATTTTGCACAGCGAGGTAATTAATCATGCCTTGTTATTACTTCTACTTTTCCTTTTATCTAAGGAAAAAAAACAACTTTGAGTGTGGAAATATATATTGAAATATATATATTGACAAGAAGCATTTGTCAGTATGAATTCAAAAACCTGGTACGTCCAGAGTTCTCTATTCTTTGCTTTCTCCTGGCATGAATGCTGGATCACATCAGCTTCCATAAATTCTCAACTACATCAAATATTGTTTATTAAACTATAGTTAGAATAATATTTGGATTATTCAAACTGGATAAAGTATTTTTACTTCTGTTTTGATCTCCCTGCATAGTTCTGATTTACTGATAACTATCCCAAGTCACCCTCTATTCACAGGAATGGTGAAAATCGTTGCAGTGCTTGTGGGATGAAAAATCTCAGCTTTATTGCTTTATGCAGTGGAATCATGAAGTGGCTACTATTAGATATCAAGAAATGCCATTAGTTTGAGGTCTCAGAGGGAAATCAATTTCACATACTAATTTAGAGGAGGAAAGAACAGCAGTAACAGCAATAATAATACTTAGCTCTCGTGTTACTATTTTCCCATAAATCGTTTGTTTGTAGAAGTATGAAGGAATAACAAATGACTAGGCTTTTAAAATGCTCTTTGGTGGAAATACATCTACTTCATATTAGCTGCCCCTGCGACTCCATACATCAGCATACAATGATTAAATGCTGTTACGCAAATTTTGTACTGTATAGTACTTCTGTTGTTCTATTAGTTGCTTTTTCTTTTAGTGTAATATCAGTATTAGATTGATTCCATTGTTAAGCTGTGCAAAGACATATGTAACAGTTGTAGTTTCACAGGAATGGAAAAAAAGCCCAAATCAGGTGTTTATTTGTGATTAACTCATCCAGGGGAAAATGAAGAGAAGAAATTTGTGATACTGCATACCCAAAGTGTGTGGCAGTGAAGTGCTTAAAGGTCTCCTTGTGGGTGGGAGAAAGGTGGTGATGCAGCAGTGTGTGACTTAGTTTTGCTTCTCTCAGTAAGCTTCCACTCTGATACAAAGCTACAGCTTACATTTATTATGTATGTACTGTACTATATGTACTTGCAGAACTATGTCTAATTTCCTGGCTACAAAGACAGAAGATTTTATTAGATGAAGTGGGATAAGTGGATTTTTTTAAATGTATTCAACTATTATAAAACTGGCCTCCTCTACCATTCTGGGAAATGTAGTAGTTTTTCTTAAACTGAATAAAAGCATTCCAACTGCAAAAACTTATTTCAAAGGAAGAATTTGGCCTAGCATGAGTATTTAAAGTTTGCATGCTTTGTCCAAATTGATGATAAAAGGAAATATGTAGCCCATGTCAGAGGAAACTCATGATGAATGATTCTGTTGACTGTTCTGAGCCTGAGAAAATTGCGTATTGTTTGCTGAGCATTCATTTATATCAAAGAAAATGTTCTTTTCTCTTTCCTTCCCTCTTACCTCATCCAGATTTATATTTTTGAAAATAACATCTACTACCAGCCTGATGTAAAGAGCAGCTCATTGCGCCTGACATCTTCGGGAAAAGAAGGAATTATTTTTAATGGAATTGCAGACTGGTTATATGAAGGTAAGCCAGACAGATATTTATGTTTATTAAAACAGATGAGAGGTTCTTGTACAGAACCAGCAGCAAAAATCTATTTCAGAAAATGCTCTCTCATGTTGCTTTTGCTCCTTTGTCTTCTCATTTTCTTGCAAGATTGCCTTTGTATCTATTCATACTTTGTATTGAGTAGTGTTTTGAATATAACAATACTTCATGAGAAAGAGGAATTTATTTTCAACTAAACTATGTCAGCTGAACAATGAATATTATATGGTATGTTAAAAATATACATAGTAGTGAAATCCTAAAAACATTGGGTTTTCACTGCCTACTTCAGTGGAGCTGACATTTCAAATAGAGCTATTCAAATAAAACTAAACACCCTGTATATTTTGTTTATTTAGAATCACTCCATTTATACCTTTGGAGCTATCTAGATTTGCACACAGTTAAAGAGGGATAGGAGTCAGTTTGATGCTTGTGTGATCAACTGTGCCAGTCCATTTAAAATTAAAACATCCTAACTGGAGACAGAGACAAATCACAGCATAGAGATAGACTTGTCTGTATTTTCCTTCTTTACTGCTGAATACATATCAGAAGGTGATCTAGTGCAACGCTTTTTTAGCTGTGAATTCTTCATTGTTCACTATTTGGCATTAGCATGACCTGCAAGAGACTCCAGCCCCAGAAAGCAGGCAGTAAGATTGCATTTGTCTCTAAGATACTTGAATCCAATTTGAATGTTATGGCAAGTTTTTAGTGCTGCCATTAGTGCTACCTCGGCAGCAACTGCTAATTTTATTTAAAGCAACTCAGAATAGACTCCAGAACTTGGACTTAACTATCCTTAAGGATCCCTTCCAACTCAGGATATTCTGTGATTCTCTGAAAGTGTGCTGTTGCTGACAAGCAGTGCCGAAATGCAGTGGACAGCTCAGTCTGTGTTATCTCCCAACTTCTGAAGATACCTTCTGTACAGTAGCCCAGGGTTTCTCTCTGCACCTGAAATGCTTTAATATAACTAAAAAAGTTTGGAGGAGGTTATCTAGCCTTGATACAAGAAATTTAAATTAATACACACATCAATTATTTTTTCTGTGGTACTCTGGGACTCAATTTTATAGATTAATAGTGTGTGTTAAATACTCGGTTACCTTAAGTATCTTCCTTATTGCAAGTAGAGTTTTGCAGGGCAGAGTGTTTTTTAAGAATGGTGGTGCACAGGATAATAAGACATGTTAGTGGGGCCCTCAGAAATGATGTTGTCTGTACCTCTTGACATCTGAGTAGTTATGAGCAGATAGCTCACATAGGCAGCTTTGAAAACTGCCAAGTTTTGCTTTCTGTCCAGGTAAGCTCTAAAATTAGAATAGTAGTTTGCATCCCTTTGCATGCATTTGATAGTTAGCCACTTGCAGTGAATGTTTTCCAGTGTTTTCCTGTGTTCATACATTTTGTCATATTCATGGATGCAACAGGGCACCTTTGAGCCCATTCTGCATGCACTTCGGGGCACCAGCACTGGAGAAGGCAAGCCTGTGTTTTCTGTTCTCCTTTTGGTGCAGAATGGAGCTGCCGTGAATGCTGTATACTGAAGGATCATCTTAAAGCTCTAGTTTGTAGAATAAAATGCAGCATGAGATTCTTTATAAAAATAAATCTTTTTGGTCTGCAAAAGATTATAAGAATATTGAAAAATGAATCAGGCTAGAAGAGATCACAGGAGGTTACCTGATGCAACTGATTGGTATTTGCCAAGCCTTTTATCAGAACTGTCTGGAAAGTATGGAGTAGATCCTGGCTGAGAATTATACAAACAGAATTTTAAGGCATATTTCAGTGTGTGAGTATTGAATTTTATGTAGTTTGGAGTTCTGCGTTAGCAAGATCTACACCTGAGAGAACTAATGAGAAGCAAAACTAAACTTTTCCTTGACGCATGCCAATAGTCAATACTTTTTTTTTTTTTTCCAGTTTATCAGTGCATCAAGCAGTATCTAAAGTAGATTGATGTAGCTTTTCCATAACTTCATTTGTCTTAAAGATAAGAGAAGCTGTTGGTAAAACAAATGACTTTTCCTTTAAGCTGTAGACATTTCACAATGAACAGAGGAAGAAAGTGGGTGAACTTGGAAAGAACAGCAGCCAGCTCAATAGTGGCAGTGATGTTATTTGGGATTAGGCTTCTGCTTCTCTTCGTGTGCCCATCCTTCATACTGACACATATGAAAATATCTTTGTGTGAATAACCTAGTTTGAATACAAACACAATTATTAAATGATTTCACTATTAGAATAATTAAAGCAAGCTCGATTATAATTTTTGCTATCTGATGTACCCCACTCATTCTCTGTTGGTCACCTGTGTAAAAGGCTTTAGATATGCAGTGTGGGAGCAGAAACGTGACCCAGAATATACAACTTTGAAGATAGGTTTGGGCTTTGTT
Source organism: Tympanuchus pallidicinctus (assembly GCF_026119805.1). Lineage (NCBI taxonomy): Eukaryota > Metazoa > Chordata > Aves > Galliformes > Phasianidae > Tympanuchus > Tympanuchus pallidicinctus. The sequence goes on from NW_026294669.1 coordinate 7,734,100, forward strand.
GCTCCTTCCCTAGAGGATTCAACTCATTCAGGCACTTCAATCCTTTCAGAATCTGATTTGTGTCTTGAAGAGTGTCCTTTGACAATTCAAGTGAGTTTTGTAGGTAGATTCTTAAATTATGTATGCTGTCAGACTTCTATTCTGGTTATTATGTTATTCTCAATTAGTTTTCCAGTCATGTTCTTCAAATTTAAATACAAAATACTTGCAAAAAAAGTTATCAAATACATAACAAAAAACATCCAAGTCTTTTCACAGTTGGAAGACAAATGACCTGTACAGGGTGAATTTGGAATTGGTTGCAGGCTGCTTTATTGGTATTCCAGTTGTATGTGCTGTTTCTGTGAGTGCTTCTGTTCTTAATTCCTAGTATGAAATACAATGACAATAAATACAAGAAAACACTGCATTACATTTAGAGAATGATTTTTATTTGGCAAATAGAATTTGGATTAAAATCAAAATTTGGATTTAAAATAAGTTTTTAAAACTATTTTGGAAAAGTTAGATTGCAAAACAAAACAAAACAAAACAAACAAAAAAAACCTAAACTAAACTAAACTGACCCTAAAAGCTCCCAAATATTGCACTCCAAAAATCATTACATAAATGCAATGTGTGAAGATCTGCATGCAGAGAAATCAGGCATAATAAAATTTCATATTAAAGAAGAAAGCAGATTGTCAATCCTAAAAGAACTCTCAATTAAAGTTGTCCAAAACATTTAAAAACTAATTGAACGTGTAATGAAATGCAACAAAACTAAACATATGACAATTACATTTATCTTTCACATTACAATAATGTATTGATGTCAGTGAAAGTATTCGAGGAAGATGGGGCAAGTTTGATCTTTTCCTATGCCTTCTTATCCAAACATTCATTCAGTATAATGTGAAATTAGGGGAATTAAAACAGACACGTTTCAAGTAGCCACAGAAAGAATAAATCAGTGGCAACTGGATGAGCTGGGAAGTTTGAAGTACTTACTGTTACGATGCTAAGGTGATCTGTTTTTGCAGAGGAACTTCTCCATTCTCATATTGCCCACTGGTGGTCTCCAGATGGTGAAAGATTGGCATTCCTGACCATAAATGACTCCCTGGTTCCTAGCATGGTTATTCCCCGATTTACTGGAGGCCTATATCCAAAAGCAAAGCAGTATCCATACCCTAAGGTAAGATAAGTACAACTGTAGTCCATACCCTCCTATTTCCTGTGCAGTGCTGTTCTGTATGAAAAGAGCAGAGCGTCTCTGGAGGGCAGTAGAAGCTGACTTGGTTCACATTGCTTTTCAGGAAATATTAATTAAATGTTTTTTTTCTAGTAGACTGTATCACTTCATGCTAGAAAGAAATTATCAGGTGTGGGAGCAGAAGACAGAATGATTCATAGCAATTTCATCCTCAGTATATTGCATGCTAAAGTCAATGCACCACTTCTGTTACTTATGTTACAAACATAAAATGTTTGTAGGACTGCACAGGAAAAAGGATGCTGTTGCATTAAGTAAAATAATAATAAATTAAAATATGTATATATATGATATATGTATCATATAATATTTGATATATGTTGTATAATTTATATTATATACATATGATATGTATATATTTATATATGTATATATTTATGTATATATATATATATATATTTATGCATACACACGCACTGTCACTGATTTTGAGAACATGTAGAGAAAGATTTTTAGGTTTATGTTAGAAAATAACAGAGCTGTTCAGGGAAGGGTGATGTCTGAATTTGCTCCTCAGTTTCTGGGAGTTTCTTGATCAAATGCCTCCTTAGTCATCATTATTCTGATAAGTTCCAATGCTGATATTATCTTCCAACTTGACAGATTTTCTTTGTCTTACATATAATTTTAAAGTGCATGAGTTTCCTTCTTCTGTGAGACATAAGTCTGTGTGTATGGTACTCCTTTGAAATTTCAAGGGAAATTCATTGAGAATTTTGAAATAATATTGCTCTAACCCTATTCTTGCTGCCCATTTTTGGAGATAAGTCTTTGTTCGTAATGGGTGGAGAAACAGATTGCAACATGTACTATGAAACAACGGTGTGTATGATATATAATGTGTGCTGTGAAATAATACTCTGAAATAATAAAGCAATAACATTTTTAGAAGCAGTTCACATGCTTTCACTGACAAAAGGCCTTGAGTGACAGAGAAAAGAAAAAAATGTAATGATATTTCTAAAAAATGAGCTTTGTAAACAAGAAATGGGAATTCCAGTTGATTAGCAGTTCAGCATAACAGTGATGCACAGTACTATTCTAGTAATCTTATTAATGAAATAACATTTCTTTATTTAATGTGTCTATTTAATGTCAATCTAGCTACCCATTAAACATCATTAATTTGTAATGAATCTTGTGGTACAGCATCAGAGATGAAAGAAAGGTTGGATCTTATGTAAAATAAAACCATTCGAGAAATTTCTAATTGTGATTAAAAAATAAAATGAAACCCACGTGTATTTGTGAGTATTGGAACAGGCACTTCTGTGTACATGTTGCATATACAGACTTATAGGAGATATTTGTTGTGACCAAATGACTTGACCTGTCGTTTTCTTCCACAGTTTTGCATTTGTGTAAGCTGCTTCCATATTGAGAATGCCTTTGAAAGACTGTATGTGCTTTCAGGCAGACGTAAAAGTTTATGAGAATGAAATAAATTCCAAGAGTCAATTTAAATGTCTTAGCAATAGTAAAAATATACAAATACCACCTTCTTCTTCCTCGTATCACTTAGAAATAGACACCGCATTCAGACTGCCTATATTTTGAGAAAAATCTGATTTCTAAAGAAAAAATGCGGAGGTATATTTCAGCCAAGCCCTTTTTTACTTCTAAATGTCTCTTTGAAGAGTCCAATGTACTGCTTTATAGATTAATATGATTAAAGCCTAATATCAATGACTTCACTTTGCCCTTCCAGTATATCAAAGTCATTCCCACTGAAATACACACTTGTCATTCCCCATATCCTAAAAAGGCTGGGTAGTGTTTTGTGGCTTACAGAAAAAATAAGCTTGAATATGATATTGCAGGGAGATTGGTATGGGACTAGCGGTATCTACTTGCTTGTCTGATATACCTTTGCTTTCTGTCACCAGTCTTTTCTCAAGAATGCCCCGTAATAATGTTCCATGTTACCAAGAGTAGCATGAGTCTTGGCTTCTTGTAGATACTCAAGTTTTATCAGGCTCTTCGCAGTGGATGTATATCAAACTACCATTTTATTTCTCTTTTTCAATAAGAAGTGTTCTTTGTTGTTTTGTTTTTTTGTCTTATGAACACAGAATCCTGTGCAGTGCCAAAAATAGAGATTTCCTTCTCAGCAAGTCAGGAAGACCTAGAGAAAATGGTGATGAAAGAGAAGGGAGGGGAGGAAGAGGAGGAATGCTGTGTCAGATAGAGTTATGTAGCTTTTTGGAAGAACGGTAGGGGCTGGAAAAGACTGCTGGAATCTGGAGCTGGCTGCTCTTCTAGGAACTGACCAATGCACTTCCAACTTTGTCCCCTTATCCTGCACCAGAGGGCTGCCATCACTGAGGGACAACAAGAGGATTATAAAATTAATACTTAATATCTTTATCTGTGTGACTTGTATGGCTGTGAAATTCAGTTTTAAAATTAAAGAGCTTTCTCGTTATTGTAAACATACTTTATTATGTTAATGTGCAAGTCTATTTTAGCTGCCACTGGTTCATTCAGTACCTCTAAAACTCCTGTTTTCTTTTTTTCAAAGGCAGGTCAAACAAACCCAACAGTAAAGCTGTTTGTAGTTAATCTGTACGGACCAGCGCATACACTGGAACTGATGCCACCTGACAGCTTTAAATCAAGGTATTTTAATTTCACTGTTTGGTGAAACTTGTGTTTGATTTAACGTGACTGTCTCTCAGGTTACTGATTGCCATTTTTACTTCAGCACAACTCTTGTATTTTGCTGGAACACAGCTGACCTTGTTCTCACAGCCGGACATAAAGACAGTGAGGTCAAATACAATACTATATGATTTGCTCCTCTTAAAAAAACTCAAGGATCTGGAATTTGCTCATTTCCAGTGTTCTGAGGTGCTTCAGTTCTCTTGAAATATGTGAAATTAGGAATACTAAGAGAATACTAAGATGGAGTCAAGAGGTCCAAATGCTGCTCTGAGCTTGCCGTGGCATTCATTTGTAACCTTTCTTGCTGTGAGCCAACTTGTTGGTTTCTGTTTCTGAAATGAAATTACAGAACACAGACATGTACTATTAATGCATAGAACATGTTGCCAGGATGTTCTATCATTTAGAGATGAATATCTTAAACTTGTCAAATGTATTAGGTTATGGAAATAGTTTTCCCCACAGTTCACAGATGCAAGGAGGTGGCAGGGGGAGAAGCAATGCCATCAAGTCACACAAACTAAGAAGGACTGTGCTGTGTCTGTGCTTGATAGGAAGGTAATTAGAAGAAATTATGTTTAGGACCACTAAGCTAATTTAAAGGTCCTTTTGATTTCAGGACTGGCTGCAACTGGTAACCCTCCTGATAAAGTTACTATCTTAAGGTGAGCTCCTGGTTTACCTGTACTCATTGGAGATCACTTGAAACTTTTCCTTAAGAGCAAGAAAATTTCCATTTCTTCCCTTAGGGTTATTCCAATTAGACAATTACAGTTGTCCTGTTGAAATTCCCACTGTGGTTTCAGTGCACGTTAGTGGTCTTCTAGCCCTAAACTGTTATATGGTGTAGGTTATAGTAATAAAGAGTTGCTATAGTGCAGATACAGCTGCAGTCTAAGGGCAGAGATGTGCCACTTCCCTCTTCTCTGAGGGCATTACTGGGTGGAGAAGAAAAGAGAATAGAAAGATTGGCTTTGAAGACATATATTTCTAAAAAAAACGCTGTGTCTGGGTTGTTCTTGCAGTTCCGAGAAAAGATGGTTTCCAAAACAATCTAGAAGTTAATGGTGGGTAGTGATTCACAACCATCAATACCAACTTCAAGCTGTCCTCAGCTCTCTTCTACACAAATTGAGGTATCCGAAATTAGTGCAGGAATAATTTAGTAGTGAATTATGCCTTGTAATTATTTGTGTCAGCAGGAATGCTGACTGATTGTGTTCGTGGAGAGAATTATTTTACTGCATTGTGCATTTTGAAGTATTTTTTTTCTATTGGTGCTCAGAAACAGAACAAAATCTCCTGCTGTTTATTAGCCCCTCACTAATGAGTGCCTGTATGAGATTTGGAAGAGATTCCCTGCTACCAAGGTTAGCATCTTCACTTGCTTAAAGAGCATTAAAATTGTTGTTTTATTGTTTAAAGATGTGAAGATGTGAAATGAGGAAGCTCTGTGTAAACCACCAAGAAAAAGATAATCTTGAAAATGTAATGGTTTCATTTTAGATTTTTAGGTTTCATTCTTTCTGCCTGATTTGTTGAAAACAAAGATAGAATAAAACAGGCGAACACTGATATCTTAAATAGTATTATCTGCGTCATGAAGCTAAAGTCTAACTCAGTTTGTAGAATTTCTGGTGTGAGCCTGAGTGGCATCTTCCCCAGAGTTTTGAGTCCTTGGTGAAGATAATGTTCTCTGCTCTCTCTGTTACACAGTGCCATTCCTTTAAATTTCTGTAATACTTCTTTCAAGAGTGTTAAGGCGTTGCAATGGGCTGCGCAGGGTGGTGGTGGAGTCACTCTCCCTGGAGGTGTTCAAGAACCATGGAGATGTGGCACTGAGGGACATGGTTAGTGGTATAGTGGTGATGAGTTGATCACTGGACTTGGTGATCTTTGAGATCTTTTCCAACCTTAATGATTCTATGATGTATCAGAAGGCTGGTTAAAACCATGTAAGCCTGGAAAAAATTAGCTTTATCTTCATTTTAGCTATCAGGGCATAATATCTGTGCTATAAAATATAGGAAAGTTGCATAAATATGAGCCAGATATTCTGAGAATTTTACATTTTAGCTCTGGTTTTGAGTAATTGACAATAATCACATAGGTCATCAAATGTGTATATGCATACACACATATATCCATGTGTTAATATGTATGCTGGTATGAGGAATGGCCTCTGAGCAGGCCTTTCTCCATTGGAAATCTTATAATTTTTGGGAAGGTTTTTTTTAATTATCGTATTTTTGAAGAAAAGTATTGGCTGTACTCAGCAGTCAAGTCTTTTTCACTGCCTTTCTATTCAATTCATTGTGGAGTCATTAGTTAAATATATAATAGTAGCATTTCACAATTAAATAGTAAGGAGGACTATCATAGCTTTAAAGATCTTTCATGATTGACACATTGTGAAGATGCATATTGCTCACGTCATCACCAATTACTATTATAGGAGAGATACAATCCCATGCATAAAGGGGTACGGAATGTGGTTTCAGTTATTTATAACCCCAAAAAGTAATGTTCACCTTCTCAACCCTGCCCAACTCTGCAGTGTGGGACCTCTGAAAGCAGAAACCTCTTCCTCTGTTCTTACGGTGTAAGATTGAGTCAGTTCAATGCTCTACCGTCATTTACTGCTTGTGAGGATTCTAAGAATGTAATTGGTAATACTTCTCAATTTTCATTCAAGTTCTTCTGAAAGAAAGAAAGCAAAAATAATTTTACTCCGTAAAGTTTTAGTCTGTGGAGAAATTTATTTAAAGCAATGCATGAAAAATTATTTCTACACTGGTTCTTGAAAGTCTCTCAGTGTAGGGGTCATCTGCTGCTTCCTCTCTCTGCTCTCAGCCATAGTGAGCAAACTGCATTGACTGCAGTATTTCCAATCACTGCTGACCAGGTAGTTTTAAAAGGCACTTTAATAAATTAAGTCAATCTTTTTTCTTATTTTTTTTCCAATACTGCTTAAAAGCCTAAAAAAGGTGGATGACCACATCTGTGTTTTCATATTTCAATCATTTTGATTGATTTTAATTAATGTTTTGTAATGGAACTGGAAACACTTAGGAAATTGAGTTAACATAAATTTAAATAACAATCTTTAAAATCTCTCTTTTTTTAAAAAAAAAATTACCTACGCATTTCCAAATCAACAGAATTATTTGGATGCTTTATACACTTCTAGCTTGAAATAAGCTTTTGATTCTGAAAAGGTTTCTGTACCTCCTGCAGCCAGTTTGTCTGAGCCTTGCAATGGGATAGAAATCTTATTTACTTCTAACTCAAGTGGAAAAGATGCAGGGGGCAGTTTTGTATTAAGAAAACAAGTGTTCGTTTTCAGCTGTTCTTAGACATGCTGTCTAGTCACTTCTTTCAAGCTTCTGTCCCTCCTCTCTTCTGTAACTGTGCAAGAGCAATACCTATCTCACAAGGTTAATGCAAAGGATTTATGCATTACTGCACCTTTTATCAAGTGGCTCCAATATATTCAGTCAAAGCCTCCAGGATGAAAGTATATTCATGGGGTTTATTTTATTGAAGCTTTCCTGCTCAGTGCCAAGATACTCATGGATTATTCCCATCCCTGTTCAATGGGAAGAAATGCAAGTTCTGCAAAGGGGGCAGAACCAAGCCTGGCACAGCTATCCCGCGGGGGCTCGTGGCTGGGCTAGGGTGCAGCAGATGACCATCACCATGGCTAGGCTGGGTCTGAGGCTGTGATTAGACGGGGAGTGAGGCTACGTGGCCTGGTTGTGGTGGCTGCTGTCACCCACGGAAAGGGTGCCATGGACCAAATAGTCCGAGAGGAAGGCTACAGTTCATCAGTGTGTGCCTACAGCAAGCAGCATGCCAAAATGCTAACTGCAGTTATCTTCACTACTTTGCACACCATGAAACCATTTGTGTTAAATTTTTCACATGGGCTTTTGAGAATGGCATTTTTTATTCGCATCTGTAAATACAGTTTTCAATATACTACAGTGAAAATAATTTAAGAATATAGCAAATATTTTAGAGCATTGTGCACTGTTTGAGTTTCTGTTTCTCAACAACTTGCCAGCAAACAAGTAGGATGTAGTGGTTTGGCTTTGTTAAGCCCCATTTTCCTTATTGTCCAAGTCTATTAATACCATCAATGAAAGTAAGATTCCTTTCATTCACTGCTGTTTCCTATTTTTAAAACTTTCTTTTTTCTTGTGTTAGCTCAAGGTTATTTTAAATCTAAGTATCTGATGTTCAAACTTAATTAGGACTGTAACTATGCTTCCAGCATAATGCAGTGCAAATCCCTTTGCTTTGTTCCGCTTATTGCCTCTGCTGACTTTGTTGAGAACTTACAAACAGCAGTTAGCAAAATGTGCATATATCTCTGCATGTACAAGTGAAACAAGGCATGCTGAATATCCTTCAATAATGATAAATATTTTAGAAAAATGCTCAACTGCCTCCCCAGGAGTGCATATCAACTGAGATAATCAAAATAAATAAAAAACATTCAATAAGAAAGGAAGATTAAAAAAATGCAGGTGTACAGGCTGGCAAAAGATGATAAGCATTTTTGATATCTAACATGTTTTTATCAGCACTGAGAAATAAACTCAGATTTCACCAAGTTACAAGCCTTCAAAAAGAAAAATATTACTGCCATATACTCAGGAAAAGCATTTGTTTTCCTCACACCTCTCACTGAATATCCTCTGTCTCCATCAGGCTCCAGGATGTCACCTGCACCTCTGCAACACACATAAGGTGTTCAGTTTTTCTCTATTTTCAGAGATTTCTGTCTGCTTCTGTAGTGTGAAAAAGAAAGCTTACTGCTTTGAATTCGGGAAGGAAAAAGGGTTAGAGTAGATGACAGGGAAGAGACCCTAAAATATTGACATGAAAATGTGATTAGATATGAAACAGACTGGTTAAAAGAAAAACCACAGGTCTGTGAGGTAAAGATTGAACGAAGTTTTATTGACAGTCAGGGATTTTGATGGTTATGCTTATAGTTAGATGGTCCAGGGATAGAGGAGATGAGTACTAGCAAATAGGTTTTATGATTGCCTTGATTCATATTACAGTGTCTCTGATATGAGAAGAGTGTGCTGGGAGAAGAAAGCTGGGAGTGGGGTGAAAAGATATTTTGAGTGACAGCCAAGAGGGTAAGGTCATCTCTGATTAGGCCAATTGAATACTGAAACTAGGTTATGTCTCTGCCATACTGCCCCTCTGTGATATAGTCCAATAAAACATGTTTTTTCTCCTACAAACTTATGACTATGCTACATGTGTTGGCCTACAACAGTGCTGCTACCCTGTATATGTTTGTGCAGTATGTCTGTTCTGAATTACAAAGGAATATTACTTGGAGGCAGTATAATTTTGGAAGGATATGTGTTGTTACACTGTACTGCACTCCTGATAAACAAGTCATAATGTAGTGAAGTTTAAATTTATTATGCAGAGTTGATGGAAGGGGAGAAAAAAGGAGTTTTTAAATGATCTTTTGCTTTCGCCTCAGTGATCATGGAGTTTATGTCCTTGATGGAAGATGGGGTTATAGTTTGATTTGTACTATTAATTACTATATCAGCTGCTTTCCAAATGATTAAAATCTCTTGTTTCCATCCCTCCCTGCAGATGTTTTCAAATGGAGCAACTCAGGCTCTATTTTGTAGAATTTGGTTCTGGAATAATCAGACACTGGGGACAGTAGATGCTGTCTTGGTGCTGAAGTACATGGAGAGAAGCTGTTCTTATAGATGTATTTTGAACATTTCCTTTTGGCTGTCTTCAGGCTCCTGTATGTAAAGGGAAAGGCACGCAGTTCTTGAGTTCTGCTCTGGGGAAGCAATTACCCGAGGTCTGGTGTTGCACTTGGATTGTATGTTGGATCCTTGCTTTGTTGGCTTTGTCACAGAGCCTTACGTTAGATCTTTTGTTTTGGTTGTGTTGTTTTGGTGTACATTTTTCTCCTTGATAAGGATTTGAAACAATTTTCAAACAAACAAACAAAAAACAGACTCACAGTATGCCTGAAGTCACTGTGTCCAGTTATCATTCCAGTACCTGCATGTGAAAATATTTATTTAACTAAAAGCAAAAAATAAAAGCTAAAATCAAGTTGTGTGTGTTGAGTTGTTCAGCTGTGTTGCTACCAGAGAGCACCTTATAGACTGGTTGACTGCAGGGAATTGCTGACTCCTGCACTCAGCATCAGAGCTGGACTCAGCTTTGCTGCTGGCACTGCTCAGCATTTTGAACTAGTAAGATATCTTTTGAATGCATAATTAAATACGTGTTGTCAAAACATAATGAGATCTCCCTTGGTATTAGATTAAAAAACTAGTTGTATGCAAATGATGACCCTTGTTTTCAAGTGGGGCTGAGTTTCCAAACAGGTTATTACCACTGTTGCATGTAGCTCAGCTGGATTCTTTTCTGCAGAGGTCTCATTGTTAAATCCTTGATATTTTATAGCAAGTGACATTTTAAAGCGGTCTCGGCTTCTACTTGCAGACCTTTTTTTCTGAGCTGGGTTCTTTTACAGAAACGTGTATATTCTGAAGGTGTTTGTTATGGGAAAATACTGGCTTCTGTCAGAATTTCGTATCAGTTTTTAAGTTGACTGGCAAGTGCTTATATGTGTTCACAGACATATACCTCGTAGGCTAATGTTTCCCAGTTGGAACAGTTTATGCCTTACCAATGGCTGAGAAGAAGGTGCTGATGGAATACAGTTATCCCAGGGGAATGGGAACAGCAGGCTGAGATTGAGCCTTTCTGCCCAGTGCCTCCAGGAACAGATATTGGGCATTTGGGGTTATTTTCCCCATCCCCATCCCATAGTGCTGATCTTGTCAAGCCCTTGTACAAGGGCCTTGTACAAGACTTGTACAAGTCTTCATGTACTTTTTTATTCTGTATATTTTCTGTATTTTTTTGGAATGTTTAATCTGAAGCAGGAGTGATCTGAACATTGTGATTTTATTGTCTGTTTAGGGAATACTACGTCACCATGGTGAACTGGGTAAGCAACACCAAGGCTGTGGTGAGATGGTTAAATAGACCCCAGAATATCTCCATCCTTACAGTCTGTGAAACAACGACTGGCGCTTGCAGCAGGGTAAGTCAGATTGCTCTCTAAGTTCTCTTTTTAAGTTTTCTTCCTGCATTTTGTTCTCATATTCAGAAAAAGATTTTCAGAAATCGGTTTGCAGATGCTGTAGTTGCAAGCTGAGTGTAATTAGTCAACAGGGAGGAAATGGATGTGAGGACATTCCAAATCTGGTTAAATGACTTCATGCAATTAGCAAATTTGAGTGACGTTTTCAGAATTACTCAACTTTGTTCATTCATTAGCATCAGTGGAAACTGCAGTTGCTGAACATCACATACTATGGATATAGCTAGTATAGTAGCAAGCTTGTCTTCCTTTGGATATTTTCATGTTGCTAATCTCTGCTCTCTCCCCTTACAGATTTTCATTTTAAATCTTTCTGGCTCTCACAGTTTACATACTCTTAAGAAAACATGTAAATTTCTGATAATTCTGATAATTCTTACCAATTCAGCAGCAAAATTAAGTAACCAGGAAAAAAAAAAAAAACCTAATACAAAAGCAACAGAGATGTTTTAGTTTTGAGAGTAAAATAAACCAAACTGAAATACGTTTTTCTTCTTGAGTGGAGCCTTTTGACATTCTTTGACCCAGGCTTTGACTTCTTAAATTCCTGAATTCCTTCCCTCCATTTTCAGTCTTGTATCTTAAATGCAACCGGCTGTTTTCCCATTTTGAGTCACAGTTTCTTCCTAGAACTAATTGGAAGTATAAATATTATCTCTACATGCTCATATCAGTAACAAAGTAACAACAAAGGCTTTTGAAGTAAAAATGATTATGGGTGATTAGTGTAGGTTGGCTTTTGAGTCAAAAAGTTCTTATCAGTGTCTGCTACTGAAGTCCATTGTGTTAGAGTGTTAGGGATCATTTCTGAGCTCGTTGCTTATGTGCAGTACTTTTGAATAATGCAGGTTGCTTATCCTGACTTGTAATCTGAGAGTTAGTCCTCGTTCTATGTGTTAGATTATGAAATTTGCTGGTTGGGTTGCTGCCTGGTTCCTTTTTTTTTTTCTAAGAGAATTAATCACAAGTCACTGTGAGCAGTCCCTTCTGAAAGGAAAGCTTTATGTGCTCCAAGATCAGTGGACTTATGTGAAGTAGGTATCCAGGGAGCCCAGGAGATAATACGGAGGAGAGGGATGGAGTGAAATTCCACTCCAAAATAAATGAAGTGCAGAGGAGAACCTTGTAGGTGAGCGAGCAGTGCAGCGAGCACAGCTTGGCCAGGGCTCAGTTTGTAACCCTGGGCAGTGCCTATGCTGGGATAAAATGATGGGTGAGCAAGAGCAATTGTGTGAAAATGCAAGCTTTCCTCATGCCACTTCATTGCAACTGTGAACCTTTATTTATTTATTTTAGCATTTTGCAAGTTCTGAAATTCCAGAAAGTACTGTATGGAGCCAGTTTTATAGCAGCCATAGAATTTCATTTTCAGGCCATGTATTTATGGATGTATTTATCTATAGCTAATAAATGTTGATTACTTCACTGTGACCGTGACAATTTACAGTGGTTGACATCTATTCTATTTTTTTTCCAACACATGCATGACAACTATTTGTGAGTTTTTGTATTTGTCTGTTTTTTAAGATGGCACAATTTGAAATATGAGCATGACCATTAAAAACCACCCTTTGCATTTATTTTTTTCTTTTTGCTTAATGCCACGCTGCAACCCATTGAAACAAGGGATTGTGATTTGAAAAGGTCTCTCATTTTGAGCTTGATGCTGGCTGTTTGCCTAGTATTGATAGAGGACCTAAAATATCCACTTGTCAGATGATATCTAGAGCTAAAAACAAAATAGAACCATATGCATAAAGCATCTTGATAGCTAATCAAAAGGGATTGAAAAAGGCATTCTTTGGTCCCCAGTGGTGGTCTACCAAAAACTCAGAATAAAGAAACTGACTTTTGAATTAAATTATCATTTGTTTCAATGTAAGTGCCAAAAAAGAAATGTGACAACTGTAGCACAGTAGGAAAATAAAACCACAAAATGGCTTGAGGCCATAAATGCTATTTCTTCTGTTACAGAAATATGAAATGCAGTCAGAACTTTGGGTTCCTAAACAGGTATGGTATAAATGCCATTTCTGTCTGTCTTTACTGTCATTTTTATTTAATTGCATGATTTTGTAAGCTATTAAATAATAGTTTTATAAGCTATTAAAATCCTTTTAAACTGGCTGTGTTTTAGGATCTGTTAGGGTTTTTAGAAGTGACTGTATAAACATTCAAGTAGCATCTTCTTTGGTAATGGAATTGCTGTCTCTCAGCATCTCATAAGACATTTGGCTCTTTCAGTGACTATGTCATTGGTTGAAGAAGACACAGCTTTCCATAGAGCAGTTCAGATGTTTGAGATACATGTCTGAGTTTTGGAGGCAGTGTTTCCTTCAGTTTTTGATCTCTCTTCATCCAGCAACTCCATCCATCAGGCTCAAGTATTAGAAGTCATATGGGTTATAATTGGAAAGAATAAGAGTAATATTTTTAAATTCACGCCCAGAACAATATGTTGAACTAAATATGTCAGCAAATGATTTCGTTTGCATAGCTTCTGAAAAGCCATCCAATCAATGTATGAAACACAATCTATGTCAGGCTTCATTTTGCAGTGTGAAAATGTGAAATCATTTTAAACATCTGTGCTTATATAGCAAGCAGTTGTCCTTTATTACTTCTGTGTAAAGTTAGCCATGGAGAAATGATGTCACATTAGCCAACAAATTATGGTAAAACCATGATTAAGAATATTATTTAAATGTGTATACTTTTATGTGTAATTTTATTAAAACGAATGAGTCCTAAATAAGTACTCACTACAGTACTAAAGTTTTTCTGCATCCAGGCTATGGGAATATTTTTTTTCCTGATCAGAAGTAGGACTTATTTCTGTCATTAATTGCATGCGTGAAAAGAAACGTATCCTGGAAAATCCCACTGCATTAGAGCAGAGACTATCAGACCTCTCCACAATGAGGAACAGTTTTGCAAGGACTGAACTTATGCTTCAGGACAAGATTGCATAATGATAACTACCTGCAGGAACTACAGTGTTTTAAATCTAAGGGTATTTCTCCATTTGTTTTCATGGCAAATACAGAAAGCAAACTGACATGAAACCTAAGGTTTCTTCTGAGGCTTTGTGAAGTGAAAAGGAAAGCATGAGAAGCTAACATAATCTCACACTTACAGAATGAAGAACCTGTTTTCTCCAGGGATGGCACTAAGTTCTTCATGACTGTCCCTGTGAAACAAGGAGGCCGGGGTGAATTTCACCACATAGCCATGTTTATTGTTCAGGTAAGTTCTTTGTATCCCATTGGTTGTCTAGGATTGAGAATGTTTTTTGAAGGTAGGTGGTCATTTATTCTGTCATTTATCTGTCTCACAAAATAAGTGATGCTTTCTCTTTCTTTACTCTTATGTGCTATGGTAGCATGTAGGATTTGCATTTGAGAGGTGTTTCCAAAGTTCACTCTTTGGAATGTTTCCTGTTTCTTTGTGCCTCATTAAATGCACTGTAAATATGTATGTACCATTTAAAATTTCGATTCAGAATGTTTAGAATTCTAGGTGTGTATACAACAAGAAAGGGAAGCAATAGCAAAAACTTAAAATATTGTAAAAATTAGTACCCAGTTATTACCCACTGCAACATTTTCCAGTTGCTTCCATTTCCCAGGGACATTGCTTTCCAAAGAAGAATCTGAAAGAAGATACATTCCTGCTATGACTTTGAAGGTCACCAGTAAGAAGCTGTGATCACCTAGGAAATTATGCCCTGGAACAGAACATTCCAAGGCTTCTATTTAAATTCCCAGAGCATTAATGTAGATACTTTAGCAGAGCCATATGACATAGGAGGGATTATCAAGCTACCCAAACTATCAGAATAACAGACTTGGCACCAGATGACTCTGTTATCTTCCCTTATGACAGTATTCTGGTATGAACACTGAGTCTGAAATGTTCGCAGTGTACTGCAGACAGCATAGAAACAAAAGAGCCTTCATGAAATTTTAACTTGAAGAAGCGAGAAGATATTTGGTGACTGGAGTATATGTATGTAGAAAGAATGAGAGAAGAAAAAAGGAATCAGAGACTTGACAAATACCGTCTTCTAAAGAATACAGTAGCTCAGATGAGAACCTAGTAAAGAGGTATTAACGGAATAACCACACAAAAGTTCACATTGGAAGAAAAAATCTGTCAGTCAATGATATTTTGGTTCCTTTTAAATACAGTTTTTAACACCTCCACAATTATTTTAGTGTCAAGATTATGATTAGGAGCTTAGTATTTTGTCACTGTTGGGCAGAATTAGAGTTCTGGCTACTGTAGAGCTCCAAAAATAAAATAAAACTTAATTTTTGCCTGCCATTGACAAGAATAAACATGTCTAAATCATGCAAGCTATGACAAATTTGTGTTTAAATATATAGCTGCTCCCTGGAAGAAAAGGAAATGCAGCATCTCATGTAGTAACCATTAGTCATCAATGAACAACATTCTGAGTGGTAATAGAGCTGATACAGAGCAGTGAAGGACTGGAAATGTGTTTATATGATGTGCTTTACACACTGCATTAATCTAATTGTCCATTATTTCTAAAGCAAACATGGAGACATAAAAATTATATTAACCATTGCACATAAAGTCTGTTGTCCCATCAGATGTTTGTCACACCTTGTGAGAGCCACAGTGGCATGACAGGTGCCATGAAGAATGTAATGCAGCTGCCAAATGATTGTGCTTTCATCATATTGGAGCTCAGTTTAAGTTAGAGTTTGTCGTATTTCACTATACTACTCAGTGTAGATAGCAGCTCATGAACAGAAATCAGCCAAAGTATAGGCTTCAGGAAGTTTAAATGATTTTACAGACCAAACATGAGCATACAGTGACAAAGCGAATTTTAATGGCTTGCTTTAGTTTCATTTAATCATGGGTCTATTTGTCAGTCTTCAGCAGAATAGTAACAAATGATGATTTTTCTTGGGCTGCATTTCTTTGTACTTCAGAAATGCATGTGTCAATGATATAATCCAAGTGGGTTAGCAGAAGCATCTAATTAAGTCTTCTTGCAGGGGGAGGTTACTGTTTGAAAGGTTACTGTCTATCATAGATTATTTACAGTCTGAATGCAGAGGGCTAGATATGTGTTTTATTGTATTCAAATGCTTTTGGTAACTTATGAAATATTTAAAAGAAACTAATCTCAAAATGGGATTGAATCATAGGTCATGCATCTAGAAATTTCTTACTTGGGGTTTTGCAACTTTAGAAAGTTCTTTTTCCAACCACAGAAGAAGTATTATAGAGAAATTTTAATGGATCAAGGCGAAAACTTCCTGCAGGCTTCATAAATTATGCATTATGGCCATAACCTTGAAAGGTGACCATGTTTATTAATGCTTGGCCAGGCTTTTTATTGCTGTTTCTTGTTAGATTCTGTGATCTCAGTATGAAATGTCTCTTTCAGTAGTTGCAGTTCCCATCTCTCCAGAAAGGAAACAGTTGTTTGTAGAAAACCTGTAGAAAACTGATTTGTGTATTTTCTAGAGACATCACTGAATAGCAGAACCTTTCTGAATAAGGGAGCCAGCATTTTAAACATCTGTACAGCACCTAGCACAGCATTCCAATTTCAGTTGGTGTTTGCAAGTCTTTTTGTAGCGTTAGCAGACCATTCCTTCCTTGTGGATCTGTTCAAAAAGAGATCAATTCCAAGGAACGTATTTTTGTCTTGCCAGTACCAATTGTGTCTCATTATTGAATATGAAAGTAGGACATTTTATATCCAGGCCAATCATTGTCATCTCTGAGCTGTGCCACTGTAAAGGAAAAAAAACAAAACAAAACTAAGAGAAGTAAAATATGTACAGAGATAAGATTCTTAGCTTGAAATATAGGAATTCTCAAATGTGTTGGCATACGGACAACTGAAAGAAACATCTGGTGGAATCTGAGATAATACTGACTTTGAAAACTTTATATACAGGAAAGAAAGATTACTTAAAGTTCCAACCTGTAATAACATGAGCCTACAGTGACAAAGCAAATCTTAATGGCTTGCTTTAGATTCACCTAATCATGGGTCTATTTGTCAGCCTTCAAAAGAACAGTTTTTGTGAGTTAAAGATATTATATTGAATGTTAAAGATTTGACAGCTGTAATTGGTAATGAGATGCACAAACAGTCCTGCTAGGTAAAGAGAAATGTTACAAGATGAAAATTAATATTTTTCATCTCTCTCCAGGCTAAAAGTGAGCAGATCACTGTGAGACACCTGACATCGGGAAACTGGGAAGTTATCAGAATACTGGCATATGATGAAAATACTCAAAACATGTAAGCACTACTCTCTTTATTTTTGCAAATATCTGAGCTATTAAAGTGGAATCCACTTAACTGGAAATAATGTATCTGAAATTAAGCATCAATATTTCTTTCATAACTTAATCATAACTTCTACGCCACTGAGTGCATAAAATGCCACTGTCAGACAATTTATCTGCCAGTGTATTGTTCTGTTTTTATGCACAGAGAAAAGGAGTGTATAATGACATGAGTTGACTCATTGTGGTTTAAGAAAACACCACACAACGCAGCAGTGATAACATTTTTTTGGCCTTTTCTTGGATTCCAGAAGAGCAAATCACAGTAAATGTTCAGTACTTGACAAAACCCAAGATACTTCAGTTTTTCAGCTCACTTGGCTACTATCTGAAGTCTGAACTTCAATGATCTGATTTTCTTTACAAGGAGAGTGGTTAGGCCCTGGAACGGGCTGCCCAGGGAGGTTGTGGATGCCCCATCCTTGGACGTGTTCAAGGCCAGGTTGGACGGGGTCCTAGGCAACCTGATCTGAATGTGTGTGTTTGGTGGCCCTGCTAGGCAAGGGGGTTGGAACTACATGATCCTTGAGATCCCTTCCAACCCTGGTGATTCTGTGATTCTGTGATTTTAAACTCCAAAATTCCAATCAAATCATCCAGCCCCTAGATTTTGACCCAGGAAACAGATCTTCCTGAAGCCCCTCTTGGCATTACAATGGGAATAAGCACCACATAACTGGTGATTTCTGCTAGCAGAGAAGAACTGATGCAAAACATTTCAAGGTTCCAGTTGACTTCAGTGGATCTTAGTTAGCTTTCTGATGTATCTGCACATGGCAAAATAAATCAATACATAAATGACAATCATGTGTCAAATCCTGATTTTCTTTGAAGTAAATCATACTTCAGCAAGGACATTTTTGCACCTGCAACATCTCTGGAGTCTGAGAAATACTTTTTTTTGGCCAATACTTTCATGGATTTAAGAGCTGTAGGTGTAGAGAATGTCACGAATCTTTTCCAGGGCTCAGCAGAATAAATGAGATCAGGATGCAGCCAACTTGCAGAGAAGTGGCAGACTGCATATGTGCTGTCTCAGCCACTTGAGAGGACTTCCATACCTTCCAACATTGCAAACAGAAACTTTGAGAGATGTCATCTGGAACACACCAAGAACTTGTCTTGTTACTATGTCAGCAGCTCTACTAATCCTTTTTTTTTTCACCCATGTAACCTTGCTGTAAAAATTCCCTAAGGTCTCTAGACAGAAGAAAGAGTTGGTCAACAGCTCAAAAACGTTTTCAGGTATCACAACATCTGTTGTATTCTACGATATAATTTCAGTATGACCTTTTTTTTCTCTTTGGATTTATATTGGAAATTCCTGAAGTGAAGGAAGAACTTGTTCTGTATTTATAATATGCAGAAAGGGATCCTAGTGGCAACTGGAGCTCCTGGACGTTACAGAAATTGAGCAAAACCATTAAATGTTATGCTTATCACTATTTAACTGTGAAATCATATAGCATTTGTAATAAGTATTCTTCATAACAGGTTTTAAATAAGTCTTGGGAATTGTTAATTTAAAAAAATGTGCTTTACGATGTCCTGCCCCAGTCAGACAGTTTACCAAACTGAGTTTAACTTTGTTCTTCTTTTGGATGCAGTTATTTCTTAAGCACTGAAGAGTCCCCAAGAGGAAGACAGCTGCATAGGTAAGGAGTACACATGGTCTGTGTTAATAGCATCTTCATCCCAAGCCATGAATGTTAAGATGACATTATGTGAGCTTAATTGTTGCTGTATATTATATTATTTATATTATGTATATATTACGAACTGTAAGAAGAAAAGAATCCCAATTTTTTTTGTAATTAAAAAAGCCAACATAATTTTGTGTTAAAAAAGAGAAAAAATGTATTTGTACACAAAATATTTTTACAGTTATCTTTACTAGCTCTATAAGAGCATTGAAAATGCTATGCATAAAGAAAGAATGTTATACATGTGTTTGTAAAAATAGTGAAAGTCTTCCA
Source organism: Tympanuchus pallidicinctus (assembly GCF_026119805.1). NCBI lineage: Eukaryota > Metazoa > Chordata > Aves > Galliformes > Phasianidae > Tympanuchus > Tympanuchus pallidicinctus. Next base: position 7,753,520 of record NW_026294669.1, read on the forward strand.
AATACAGATCATGTTTGTTAGACTCCAGTCATGCAATTTAAATTGTGTGGCCAAAGAACATCCTTCTTACACAAACCACAGTGCTTAGGTCTGAAGTTAATAATTGATTTCATGGTGTCCTTCAAATGTTTTTACCCCAGGGCATTGCTATTGAAATCTCTGCTTTGGGCAGATTTTGGATTCTATCCACATTACCCGGTTTAAAGAACAATGCACTCTGTTCTCTGTGAACAGTTTGCACCAGACACAAAATAAGATAGTGATAGTTTGGCAAAATAAATTCTATCACTCTGGTGAGCTGATTCTGTGTTTCTTGTATTTTATTCCAATGGAAAATGTTTCTGATATTTTTCCCCAGTGTGTCAACAGTGGGATCATTGAATCGACAGTGCCTCTCATGTAACTTCTTGAAAGACCAGTGCACATACTTCAGTGCAAAATTTAGCCCCAGGAACAGGCATTTTTTACTGCACTGTGAAGGTAAGTCAAATGCATAGTTTGTAATAGTACTGTGTTTGCTTTGAATTAATGTATACCCATAAGAAATTCATTAGGCTGGAGTCTAACTTGTAGCACATTAAAGGATTATTCAAAATTCTGTACTGGGCTCCTTGAAAGACACTGAGTAAAGATGTTCTGTGCAAAAGCTAAATAAGCACATGACATCAGAAAGCTGCTTCAGTCCTAGCCCTTCAATTTTACAAAATCACACTGTCTTTCAAATTCAGCCTCACTGAAAATCCTTTACAACAAAGGATGGGATTTTATAATGATGATACTGTAGTTCATAGCAATGAGTGGAGTAATTTACTTAATTATATCATGTTTGGGGATTGATCTTGCACAACTATTCCTAGTTGAAAATGAAGACTTTTAGCTTTTTATTGCTAGGTGCATTCTGGTAGCACTAAATGGCATCAATTGGTTCAGAGTTGGTGTACGCAAACAGAAAACTAGAACTAACACTCAGGAAATAATACAGATAAATAAATGATTGTAGGAACAGGTTCACAAAAGCATGTAAAAATCAGGAATAAAATTTATATCTTGGCTTATCAACCTTGAAACTTGCAATATTTTATAGGCAGTGCTCTCCTAATATTTTTGCTCAACATCAGATTGAAAATAGTAGAACACAAGTCTGAAACATGACTGGCTCATTCTATTTACATGCATTTTTTCTACTTCTTTTGCGGTTGCAGATTGTTTTACACAAAAATAAAATCTGCCAGCTTGAGAACTGAATCTACTCAAACAGTGAATATAAATTGGCTAAAATAAGTTGTTTTTTTTAATTTTTATTTTATTTGTGTGTGTGTGTGTGTGTGTGTAACTGTACCTATTATACATCACTGATTAGAAAAATGAATATACCACCTTTATGGTTTCTACACGGATGCAGCAGAAGTTGCGGAGATAATCCCAAGGCCCAGTATGGAGCTCCTCATTATTTAGGCAGAGTTCTTCCTTGTGCTTGACATTGTCTCTATGGGGGAAATCTCAGATTCCTGCAAGAAGGATCACTGGTAAACTGGAAGAGATATTTGCTTTGAATCAGGAAGTATGCTATGGCCTAGAAACATGACTTCTTGTTATTTTGTTAGCAGATTATACTTAGCCTGTATTTTTTTTTCCTTTGGTATAAAACTGTGGATGCCAATAGGAGCTTGCACATAAAGTTGCTCATAAGCTTTTGATTTTCAGTGAATTTGGAGATTCCAGTTCTCTGTTTGAGTTTGTAAGATTGCAGATCACCCTCTCAGGATTAAACCTTCACTTCAATGAGTAGGCTGCTCTACACTGAAGGTGACAGTCTGGTAGCAGCATGGCCCCAAAGTATTGTCACAGGTCTGGAAAATGCCTATGATGGCATGGATCTCTGAGAGTATCTGACAGTTGACAGCAACATTAGCGCAGAGTTGCTTGCAAGTGTCCAAGTAAACTACTTTCAAAAGAAAATGATGCCATATCTGTGTGCATCCATACTCATTTTCCAACAACGAAAAGCCTGAATTGCTACAAAGTCAGGTGTCACCCATTGACTTGAAAATCTATGGGGATCTCTGATCTGGTTTGATCTATGAAAGTTTCTTCCACCTTCTGTTTTCTTAATAAGCATCTTTATAAGGTCATTTTTTCTTTTTAATTACTCTCAGCCAGACCTGTCTCAGTTATACCAGCTGTATCCATCAGGTCTCCAGAGGCCTCTCTGAGTGATGTGTTCATTTTTAATCTGGTAGGAGGATCAGCTCCACAGCTCTCAGTCTTGGCAAGCATCACTTATACCTTTTCTTCTACAGTGCTTGTGGACATTTCCTTTAGCACTTCATAAACACTAGCAGATGTTACTCTCTCCACTCAGATAAGTTAGGGAGTAATTAGAATTAGAGATTAATTGTTTTTTTCTCCTTTTTATTCAGCAGAGAGTAAGATGTGCTTAGCGTCAGTTAGAGAAGACCGATGGCAAAACCAGGAATGTGCTTAGTTCAGATGAGCTGTGATACGATGCCTGTAGCACAAGTCTTTCTCCTTTCTGACTGGTTGTTAATGTACTTTAATGTCCTTTTTTCTAAATCTGATGTTACCCTTATTTTTTAGAACAGTAAATAGAGATAGCCTTGAAAGTGCCAGTGCTTTTCCCTCAAAATAAATAAATAAATAAATAAATAAAAATTTTAAAAAGCTCAAAAAACTAAGAAGGGGGAATTGAAGAAATTCTCCTCTTGAAGAGCTAAGGAAGAAAGCTTTGATTGCCAGCAGTATACCTGCAAGATTTTTGTCAATGTTTTTCCTGAATGAAGATAATGAAATTGGTAACATCTTCAGTGGAAGCTTTCTGAGGCTGTGAGTGGCATCATACCATTTATTACAGGTACTTAAGTTTCCTTAGGCTTGTGACTCAATCGAAAGAAACAACTTCCTGAGGATGACTCAAAATGTGTGACTTAGTCTCTGAATTGCTCACAAAGTGAAAACTTTTTTTCCCCAAGGAATATATGGGGAGTCTCAGCTCCTAGCTGAGTCCATACGTTCATTTGCCCCAGGGTCCACAGGGACCTCATCCTTCCTAGCCCAACAGTGACTACCTGTGTCACTGTTTGATAGAATTTGAGCAATTTGAGCTCTTATCTTACTGAGATAAATCTAAGTTTTGTGTGCACAAATTCTGTTTTTGGGAGGGGTGTCAAGTGGGACAATTCATTTACTGTGAAGTAGGATTAGATTACGTTACATTAGATATACCATGTTATTGGTGCTATTAAAGAGCTCAAATGCCCAAGAGTTTCTTGAGCAGAGAATTAAATGAAATATGTGATAATTTTTCAACACCTCTGTAGCTTTTCCATAGAGATAGAAGTGGATATTATCATTAATTCATTTTCTTTTCAATCTAATGTTACAGCTTCTGAATGTCAAACTGAGCGTCTTCTAGCTTTCTCTAGCTTTTGAACTCTTCACTTGTTGTTAAAACATGGAGTTGAGTATAAGGAAAATTCCTTTTAGATGAGGGAGCTAGACTGCTTGCTTATGAGATGGAATGCAGTTTCAGTTTGGCGCTATTGGTCTTGTAATCTTCCCCACGTCTTTCCCAAGAGACAATGGTGAAATTACTGCTGCATTTGAAGTGAAGCATGTGTGTGGGGATTACAGCATCTGGCCTTACAAGGTTACTATTTTTTCATTCTGTTATTTACTGAAATACTGAGTAGTAGGCGCCCTATACTTCCTCTGTTTTTCTTCTGTCTTCAAAACAGGGCCAGGTGTTCCAGTTGTTAGCGTGCACAGTACCAGTGACACTGGAAGTGAGTATTCCCCATGGAGTGGGTGAATTTTATTATTGTCTTTGATTTGGAGAGTGTGGAAGAGGGGGGAATAAAAGAAAACTAACATATGTGCCATTCATAGAAAGTTCTACTAACTGCCTGTTAGTGATATCCACGTCTGTAAATGATACGGTGAAAGGGTAATAAAATGACTACAACTTTTCCAGGCTTTTTGGATATGTTTTATGCTAAGTGCATATCTTTTATCTTCTGTTTACACCTGTGTTAATTAGATGGCAAATTGCTCTTCATCCCTTTCACTTGCTATGTAAATTATACTGCCGTTACAATAGACCTCCTGTATTTTCCCAGATGTTTTCTAAAGGTTATAATCCAGTTATCTTGAAGTAAAGTGCAAACCTTGGAGGATGGATCATAAAATCTGACCTACATACAGCAAACTTAGACCCGTTTTCACATTTTTCAGATCAGAGCAACTTCAGTGACATTTTCAGTGTTGTTAGCAAGTCCAAACATAAGGCCTTTATAGGAAGGTATTCAATGCCTCTGAATTCTGAAATTTTACTCTTTACTTTATGTATGTTGACAGCAAATCTATAGCCAGGTATTTTCTGGTTGTTTGAGGTGCACTGTAGTATAAAACTGTCCCTGAGCTGTAGAATTGGCCTCATGAGATCTTCCTCTAGTGTAGTACAGGTAACCACACTACCTCCCTACTTCCAATTCCACTGTGGTTTTCACATAGCATGAAGATGTGGATCAAAGGAAGAGGAAGATCTTTGCATTTGAAGTTAGACCAATCATTACCTGTCCTGATTTCATTCAACAGTTCATATCCAGAATTTTTCCCAGAATCCAAGAATTTTGTATTCTGCTTTTCTGCATTCTTTTTTACCTAAGCCAGCTGCTGTTAAACTGCAACAGGAGACCTGATCATGCATTTTGAGTTAGCATACTGATCAATAGTATCATGCTATCAAGTGTTCATCTGTCCTTTGTCTTCTTTTTTTCTTAATGTCACTGTTGATAGTATTTGTTAATCTCAGTGCCTTATCACACTAAAGTGGAGGAGTTTTATCCAATTCATTAAGAGGTAGATACTGGTAAAGTAGAATCCGTTGACTTCTGTAGAGCTTCTGAGTTCACTGAAGGTACATTTTGACTCTTTATTATTTGTATCTAAAATACTATTGATAGTGAATCATTGTAAGAGATTTATGTAGAGCATCATAAAGCAAAATAAAGCAAGTTAGAATAGAGGCAAGTTGTTTGCTGTAGCAGCAAGAAACCAAATAATAAGACAGATAATTTATCTATAATATTTCAGTGCAAGATTAGATTATCGTCTTCAATTAATAAAACAATAATTATGGATTACTTCAATTATTTCATCCTGAGAGTATAATTACACCATTTTGGTTGACTGCCCAGAAAAGACATGTTCCTTAAGTCCAAAAAAGGACTGAAGTGGAGGGTTTATTATTTAATTTTTAAAAAATTACACTTTGGAATCAGAATTGTTAATTTGAATAAAAAGAAGAAAAGAGGGGAAAAAAGTAACTAATTAATCTTCCATATGCAAAATGATTGTTTCAAATCTATTTGCAGCTTTAAACAAAACAGAAGTCTTGTTCTTAGCTGAAAAGCAGAAGACAGATAAGGACGTGAAGTGGTCAAGTAGAGCTGTAATGGTGAAATATTGATGTGTAATATGTAATCTGTAAAAACAGAATATAGGATATTGCCCAGCAGACTGGTTTTTCTCTTCTAATAACTACTGTTGATATTGTTAAGGATTCTGGCATTCATGTAGTTTATCAGCAATTTCACTATTAGTGTTCAACAAGGCAAAGCCTGCTGGAGTCAGAAAAGCAAATAGATGTATATGTTTTGAATGAAGCTAGTTGCTCTCAAATTGCAAAGCAGTTCCATTATAAAAAAGTAGTTAAAGAAAGAGATCACTGAGAAGAGTTATCAATTCACATTTGTCTTTAATTTCTTTTTTAATCCCAATTTCTCTATGATATGATGACTCTCTGTACCTTTTAGTTTGACTGTTCTTGCTGTTTTCTACAGAGTTTTATATTTTGGAAAACAATGCTGTGTTGAAGGAAGCTGTTTTTAAGAAAAAGAATTCCAGGACTGAAATTAAAATGCTTCACATTGAGGATTACGGTAAATTTCGCAAAATTTTATTTTAGCAGACCAAAACTTTTCTTGGAATGTTACTGTTTTTCAACTATGTAACTCCGAGTCTTTAATATTTTACTCTTTTCTCAAAAGAACTCCCTTTACAGTTGTCACTACCAAAAGATTTCACGGATCGGAACCAGTATGCCCTTCTGCTAATGATGTAAGTATCAGTATTGAATCACAGTAGACAATTAAAAAATATATTTCATAGAAAGCATTTCATTCTCTAGTTAGAAAGTGGAATTTGTGTATATGTGTGAAATTACTCCATGGATTTCAATTGACAAATGAAAATATTTGTTCTAGGGAAGATTTTGTTATAGGCACTGTCTGGAAGAGATGCCTAAAGTTTTTGTGACCTTGTCAAAACTAGTTCTGGTTGATTTTATTTTGATGAGGTGAAGCACCAGCCATTCTGAGATGTAGCTTCAACTAATTCGTTCTTGGACCCATACTGATCGCTACCGACAGAGGATCACATGCAGAGTGTCTTCTTTTTTTTTCTCTTTTTTTTTTTTTTTTCCTTGATAGAAACAGTTAGAGCTTCTGAGAGGGTCTGAGTTAAGAGGCATACAGCAAAACTGTGTTTAGGAGCACTGGACAGAAGACAAAATGATTTTTGAGCATTGCTAGCTGAAAGCATTTTGCGTGTGATTCAAAGCCTGTTGCTATTTATAGAAAACATCTATGGGAGGTGGGAGGTACACTCCAGCAGTGTATGCTGTTTGTTTGAAAAGAAATAATGTGTATTCCTTGCACAGACACTCTTTAACTTAGGTACACAGAGACTGCATACCTGAGGAATGAAGCAGAGTCGTGAGCATGGTGACAGGCTGCCTGGGCTCAGCTACCTGAGCTCAACATGTTGGATGCCAAGGGTGTAGAGGGCTTTCCTGTGTTTACAGTTTTATTTCTGGTCCTTTCTGGCCCTGGATTTGTCTGTTCCTCTGCAGTAAAGCTGTGATTCCTAATGACCACAGGAGAGTTTGTCCTGATGTTAGAGTGCAGCTCTGTTGACTTCTGAATCTCATGGAGGGCTTCACAGTTATGTTTAATATCTCCAAGAATAAGCCTTCTTCCTGAATGCTTGCCCCTTGGGTAGACGTTTCTGTCCCAGATACAATGAACTGATATGAATTTTACCATCACATATGTATTTTCATAACTTTGGTAGAGCAGTAATACAACTTCTGCTGAGTTGTGTCACCTGGAGCAGAAATCCTCTTAATGACAGTAGAGATCCCTGTTGCTATGTGCAAGGTCAACTTCACAAGCTTGAGCTGCTGAGTGATGCTGAATTGCTCTGTTCAGCTCAATTCTTAGATGATAGGATAGAGAGGCATGAAACTACCTTTTTCTAGGCCCAGTTTGTTCAAATCTTAGGTTTTTCAGTGGTACTTATGTGCATTTGTAGAGGTTCTCTTCCTTAAGTGGCTCTTGAACACCTTTTTATTTTCCTGTGGAGAAAGAGGATGCATGGATTATTTTATCTTTGCAATATTTGTTAGTGTGATCTTGGAGCATGATGGTATTTTAAGGGTGCTGAAGTCCAACAGACCGTGTGAATTGACACCAGCAGCATTACAGTGAGCTGCAAAAGCTTGAGCTTGTTCTTTTTTCTTAGGGTACAGAGGCACTAAGGTGTTAGCAGTGTAACACTTCTCTTTTCATGTATCCTAGTAAGTAGATAATCTGCCATACAGAGATGTGGTAGAACATGAAGCTGTTTCAGATAAAACCTCAGGAAGAAAGGAAAGATCAGAAACCTTAAATAGGCCCTGGAAAAAATATGATAGGAAAAAGGAAAATCAGAGGAAATACCTTTATGAGATGTTTTTACCTATATACAATTTAAATAACCAAGAACAGTATTGAGACAGAGTCTAAATCTAGGGTCGCTCTTGTTATCAGTGCCTACTGAGTGAATAATGTAGCCAGTTCATAATACATTGATATATTTTGTAATTGGTTTGTTTTTTACGGTCTGCACATGGGATAAAAAATACTTTAGTTGTGAATACAAGCTGTTGTATTTATATTGTAATGGAGAGATACAGCCTTTTAGTCAAATCCTTGTCTTTATAATACTGAATCCTCTAAGGGAGATGAGGAAAAGAGAAAGTGAGTTTTAACAAGAAGTTCACCAAATACATATCTGCAGTCCATATTAAATCCCTGTTTATGTTTATGGAGGTTTCTGGGGCTTTGTTTCCTAAATTGGAGGGCAAATATGGCACATAAGATGTAACAGAGTGCGATGATTGCTTCAGAGTCTCTTACCTTCCCTGAACCACGTATTCTGCTAGGATCTGCTTTGCTTATGTGGTCCTGTGTAAAAACCAGTTTTGTCAGCTAGAACTGTTCTTCCGTCTGGTTTTGTGATGCATAGGCTGTAAAGTGATAGATTATAACGTTCTCCTTTCTTCCGTTTGTTCTCCTAAACAACTAATGCATTTCACAATTTCCTTCTGATATAATAGATACGTTCTAGCTAATTAGAGACATGTACACTAATTGCCTGAAAGCGTGATTATCATATCTTTTCTATATAATGAAGATCAAAGTTTAAATTCCATAATGATTTGCTCATTATGGTTCCTATTACTCATTAAAAAAGTTGGAAGATCACTCCTTAGTAACACACAGGAAATGATTAAGTAAAGTCTTTGGCATTTAATCTGAGTAATAAGATGAGATGTGATAATCATCCTTTATATTTTCTTGAATATAATTAACCTCATTCCTTCAAAATCTTTAGATAATGCATCTTAAATGTCAACATTTATTATTGAACATCATTTAAAATATTCCAGTATTCAACTGGATATTGTAAAACTGAATGATGGAGAGATTGTTCTGATTTTCAAGGAAAGAAACAAAGTTTTCCCCAAAGTAACAGTGAATTGTCTCTAAGATGCTTGTTTACTTGTTTTCATATATGTTGGTAATTATCAGGAATCACTTGACCTGTTGCCAAAACAATGAAAGCTTTAAGCTTTGCACAAGCAATCAAATCTGTTTATGCCTTTAGTCAGTACAGTCTTGGGACTGATATCAGGACAGTAAAGTAGAAGTGAAGGCTTTTTTTTACAGCTTCAAGAATAACTCATCAAAAGGCTAGCAGAAGTGCAGAGGCATAATTCAAGTATTTGGAAATAGTCTAAGATCTGAGGTCTGATAACGCTCTGTATAATGATAATCATTCTGCATACCTCTCATTTGTTATAAAGAATATTACTCATTTCAACTGTCAGTTGTTTTAAATGAAGGGTAAATGCTTAGCTGCAAGGTAAAAAGGAAAAATACATGGTGGATTTCAATACTTGGACTGCAGTACATTTGCAAAGGATGTTTTTTTATTTGGCCAGTCCCAGTTTCCCCTGTGAAACAAAAGCTTAATTTTGTTGGAGTCCCAAAGTCATGTGATTGACTCACTAATTGCTTTGCAATCCATCCATCCAGTGCCTGCGTTCATTCAGTCTTTGCCATGCTTGGCAGTATTTTACTTCTCGATTGTGCTTCTGTTACTACAAAATCTTTGATTTTCTTCTCCATTCTTTGAGCTTCATAACCTGTTTTGTGGCCTAGAGAGAAAATTCATTTAGCTTTAGGCTAAAAGAAGGCCAGGCTTGAGCTTTATCCCAGCTGTTTCCTTTGCAGTGTGTCCTGGTTTTGTGGGACTTAGTGGATCTTCTCACTCCCCTTCTCTTCTGTCTAGTTTCTGGAAAGGGCTCGGGGAACAGTTCTGATAAGATCTCTCCTCATACAGCTACCTCTGTTTTTAGTCTCTTCCCTTTCCTCCCAGCAGTATACATTTTGTGATGTGAATAAAATACATATTTAGTCTTTCTTAGAGAAAGACAAGAGGAGATTCAATATTTCACCTCCTTTTCTAATAGCACAAGACATGGTTTTTCTATAAGAAGATTTTTGTCATTGATATTTATTTGTGGATAGATTTTATCTTCAGAGATGAAGTCTTTCTAGTTATTGTTTTCAGGGTAGCTTTTCCATGTGTAACATCGAATCCGTTGTTTGGAAGAAATTGGAGGAAAGAGATGTGCAGGAAATTAAGCAGTAATGATAACAGTGATTTTCCACTTCTGTTTGGAAATTGTTTTGCCTTCTGCTGGTGAAATGTATAACTTCTTAAGTTGTTATTAAGATATTGCCACTTGGCTTTTAAGTGGTGCATATCATGGAAGAAATTTTTCTGCAGTGACAATACTAGAGTGGAAGGAGTGGAACTCAGAGTACAGCAGCAACATCCTGATAGCACAGTACTCTTCCCTGTATGATGTAAATCCTGTCATGGACATAAACTTCAATTAAAGCTTTTGGTTACAGAATCTGAAAGAGCAGATTCTTCTCCTCAGCAGTATGTTAACTTAGATGAGCTGCCCCTCTTTCCAGACAGGTGTGTAACTGCCTTTCAAAAAGGAATTAAAATTAGCCCCTAAGGTCACTGACTTTGGTATGTTCTTGATGGTTTTTGTCTATTTAAATGGTACCTCAATGATGAGCTTTAGCAATCTGCCCAAGTTGTCAGCAGTAGTGATGACACAGTGTACTCATAATCCAGAAGTGTAATGGAGTTGCTCTTGAAGACACGAACAAGGCAGCTCTGAACTTTGGAAATTAAGATTAAAAAAAAAAAAAAAGAAAAAAAAGTAGGAAAAAGTAGGTGCTTATGCTATCACAAAACAGGAGAATAAACTGAATCAGGACCAATAAATAGGGTACCACTGAGTAGAAGTTAATTGTAATTAGTTTGTAAGTAGTGATGAATGTAAGACAAAAAACGACCTTAGAGAAAGCTGGAATGCCGGGACAAACTTTGCAGATCAGGGTGTGCATCTATTACTGCTCTGCAGTAACGAGACTGCTTTGTTACAGACCTTTCAGGGTGATGCTTAAATTTACATAAAGGATTAAATGCCTCCTAGAAGCCTCATTTAAGGAAAAAGTGGGGCCTAAATGATACATACAGAGATACAGCATAAGTGCTTTATCTCTCTGGAAAAGGGTCACACCTCAGGTAATCAGCATCATTTTACAGTAGCAGCTGAGGAGTAAAGAAATCTTCTGATACTAATGGGAATTTTGACGTGTACCTCAGTGTAAATGGCTTTAAATGCCTGCTACAGACTACTAATGTGGTCAATCTTGAAATAAATTAGCCACTGGAAAACTGTTTCCAAAAGCAGTATGTCCAACAACCCAATCAAGGAGTGCTAGAGATGTTTAAAGTCAGCTAATCTTAAGCTGTTGCTTTTGGAAACAGAGGTGGAAACTCTGTGAAACTGTTGTCAAATGTAGACAGCTTCTGACAACCTTACTCTGTACCACTACCATAAATTGAAAGAATTGTTCTGCTCTAGCCCTTATCGCAATTGGTAATGATAATACACTTCTGAAGCTTGTGTTTTCTGCCAAGCTCATTTGACAGTCAGTGTTTCCTAGTTAATTGCTTTGTGTTGTTCACAGCTGGTGCAGTTGTGTGTGACAACAACTGAAGTGATTAAGAAAACAAAAAAGACCCTGCCTTTACCTTTATAAACCCATGTGTAAAAGTGATGCACAAGATAATGATGAATCAAGTGTAAAATATTTTTATTAACTCTGCAGCTGAGTAATCCATATTCCAGTGCATGTTATGGAAGCTACATCTACATGGTAAATCCTACTGAATTTGTGAACATATGTATTCATCGAACACTTGCTAATTAGTAAGACAATTAATGTGAAGTTGATCTATGCTATCCACAACAACAAAAGATAATGAATGGGCACCCTATTGTAAATACGATATTGTAAATACAGTAGTTATTATACAAGACTTTCTTTCCTCTCCTCAGGTTTGCATGACTCCCTTTAGCTGAGACTTCTTTGGCAAAATAATAATTTCTGTCTTTGTATGTCTTTCACCTTAGGTAGGATATTCCCGCAGACACTGTCCAATCTTATTTCCATATGGCCAGCACAGAAGTTATGTTTTAATTTGCATCCAAGTGGCAGATGCGGTCTGCATAGAAGCATTCTGCATTTTGTAGAGCTTCATAGTAGCTTGCTCTCTTGTTCTGTGTTTTTCTTGGGGAAAAAATAACGACAAGCTTCCCTTTAAAAACTGTCATTTTATTTTATATGGGGGAAATAGTGTATTTGACTTCAATGGAAAATGCTTATTATTCCTGTAGAAAAAGCATTCTCCCATTCTTTCCACCATTCCTACTCTGAAATACTTTTTTTTCTGTCATAAAATAGACTTATCATTCCTGCTTGCATCCATTCTTTGCTGTAAATTTGAGTGGTGAAAATATAATTTTCTCCAGTGTGTTCTTTAGTCTTCCTTCTATACAATTTCAAAACATTCATTTGAGGACACAATAATGCAATTATTGTTTTTAACATGGCAACCTTATATATCCTACAAAATCTTAATCAAGGTACTGAATGAATTTTCCTTTTTCTGTGTTTAATGCAACTTAATTGTATGTGAGCCTTCTCAGAACTAAACTAGCCATTAGAGATTATGGGGTTTTTTTGTTCAATTTAACCTATAAGCAGCACTCATTGATTTAATTTTCTGGTTCTTTCTATAAAGAATATTCATCTATTGGCATCACTACAGCTTAGTTGTTATAAAGTTCAAGAATTCATTTTGCTTGCTGCTACTGCAGGGACAGCAGCACTGTCTAATGGAATGGTATCAGTGGAAGGGACAGTAATTCAACAGGATTACATAATCAAATGAACTCTGCCGTCTAGGTTAAATAAAATATCGAAGAGCAGCAAAGCACATCACATTATCAATAGTCTTCGTTTGTGTCTGATGTGTTGGTATTTGCAGTGATGAAGCTCCAGGCAGCCAGTTGGTTACAGATAAATTTCGCATTGACTGGGACTCAGTGCTTGTCAACTCTGATAATGTCATCATAGCTCGATTTGATGGCAGAGGGAGTGGATTTCAAGGCCTCAAGATCCTACAGGAGGTGCACCGATGCTTAGGATCAGTGGAAGTGAAGGACCAAATAGCAGCTGTAGAGTACGTATGTGCAAACTTCTCTTCTACCATGCTTCTACCTTGATAAACACTTTTAATTGAAACTGCCCAGAATGCTTTGTTTGTATAATAAATACCATTAGTGTTTGTTTTTAATGCAGTTGCAGATTTTGAAATAATAGCCTTTTAATTATGAAAACGAAGTTAAAGATCAGGGATTCTTGCTTTATGTGTTTGCGCTTCTCATTGGTAAAGCTCTTCATCTGAGAGAAGATGGCCTCTGAGCTAATTTCTATTTGTCCTAATTTCAATTTTCACAGTAAGAATGGTAAAGTTTAACTACTTTTGTGTTGTAATATTTTATAACGTTTTAGATCTATATGATAGGATGCTGCTCTCATTCTCACCACAACATTCTCAAGTTGTTGTACAATATAACTGGAGTTAAGGTGTACATGAGATCAAAACTTAGGCAAGTGTCCACTTTTTTCTCAATTGAATTTTTCATTCCTTGACTGATGTAAATCCATCCAGCTGCAGAAGAGAGTCATCTGTCTCTATAGATGAATCACACACAGCCTTGGCAACCATCTTTACTCAGGGTGCAAAATTCCAATAGGTCTGGATGGACATTTTCTGGGGATTCTCGAGGGATGATAAGGGCAGGCTTAAAACCAGCTATTTATTTTCTTTGAAAAGTATCAATCTTTCAAACAGTAAGTGAGTATAGCTATGGTATGACAGACCTGGGCGGTGGAGCTCTTCACATTTGTATCAGTCAAGAATGGGTTGTGCTGAGCAGAGCAATTCATCCTGCAAGTGTCCTAGTGACCTTTGCAAGAAGGGCCGCTGGGAGCAAGCCACAGAAGATCTCATGTGCTGTGACATCTGAGCTCTGTTTAAATACTCTGTTTTAGACTAAATTACATCTGTCCTCTTTTTGGATGCATTACATGGGAAAATTGGAGGGTGCCCTTAACCAGTACTGCATTTTGTTTTTGTCTCTTCAAAAGTAGGTGGATTTGGGCCTCAATATGATTAATTGCTTTGATAATTAATTATTTCCTTCATTATCTAGACATAGGAAGTTGCATCCATTTTACCTTTCTTTAGCTGTCTGCATGCAGATTTGGCAGCTGATCAAAGAAAGTCATTTAAACTCTAGTCAGTGGATGATCCTGGCATTTCTAGAGGGTGATTCTTCTGGGCTGAGGGAAATGCCTGATGCAAGTGGGAGGAAAGACTCATTGAGAGTGCTCTCTCCGTGCTTTTGACCAAGGAACAGATATAAATGGGCAATTTAGACAAGTGCTCAAATCCAGGTATCTAAAGTTAGGTGAGGTGGGTCCAATGCCATGTGTTTGCCATACAGAGAAGAAATTTGAAATAAAATCACATTTCTCAGTGTAATATCAATTTATTGCTGTAATTTGTTCTTCTGCCTTATCCACAAATATAACAATTCCTCATAGTACAAGTAATTTTCTTTATATAGTAGATTCATTAAAGTAAAAAGGACTGTATTTTTTTTCCTTGCAGATCATTATTGAAACAGCCCTTCATTGATCCTAAGAGACTGAGTATATTTGGAAAGGTAATGTGCAAAAAACAGTTGGATGTCTTGTCACGATACTTCAAGAGAATATTATCAGTTCATAAGAAAATATGTTTAACACTTTTCCTAAGACAATTCCATTTGTTAAAAGAAGTCTGTGTATGTGTAAGGGATGAACTGCCATAATTTACTTTATATTCTGTGTGGTTTTTTTTCATCTCATAATAGGTATTTGAGGTTAATCAGGTTGGCTTTATGTTACTGATGTATTTGCTTTCCAGAATCTGTAGGAGAGAGTGTTGCTTTCTGCTTTTATTAGAAATTTTTAATATGTGCTTAGTGTTTTAAAAGCTTGGGTCTTGCACATTTGGGCTGCAGTTAATTGACTGTTTCTTTCTAATACAACTTTTATATCCAGATATTCTTCTGGCTGCCTCTATTTTCAAAAGAAGACTCAACAGTTTCCTAACAGTGACATGACAAGCCACAGTTACCACAGAGCACACATGTAAACATAGTTCTGCTTATCTGCCAAAGGCTAAACTAAAATTCTTTTCCTCTTCAAAATATTACTGATGATTGCATACCTGCATTTGTTTTTAGAAAGAAGAAGAAATAAGAAGTGTAAATGCGTGCAGGCGAAGAGCAAGAGCTGGGGATTTCCTAAGCTTCAGCACTGCTTTGAATTGAGGGAAATTTACCCTTTCTGAGCTAGTTAACCTCTCAGAGTTATATTGAAATGACAAAAATTCATAAAATCGATAAGTCAGTTTCGGAATTAGGATATGTATGGATAAATATAGATATACTTAGCAGCTTTGTAGGGTTACTTGTATTTTATCTTTACTCTGCTTATTTTAGAGTCAATTATACTTCTTTAAAATTCATTTCCTTTCAACCATATACCACAGTGTGATAGAAAAAGTGTTGTTTTTTTTTCTTTTGTTCTGTGCATTACATTGAGCTTACTGATGAAAAAAATTAGGCTTTGCATGAAAGTAAGATGACTTTGGAATCACTTAATGCTACTCTCATGATGCTGGGCTCGTGCGCGCAGTCATGGAGCTCTTTGAGAAGTTCTGGAACTACACAGAAGTAAAACTCCTGTCACAGTCAGAATGAATCCATGTTTGCTTCTTTTCCGTGTTGGAACTTCACAACCAACCAGCTTCTTGAAAATAAGGCATCTAGGTAACCGCAGAAATCCAGCCCATGAGTGAGGGATCATATATTCTTACGTCAGGACAGAGAATTATTTTCTTTACCATCATGTTGAAGCAATTCTGAAAATTTGGTTTCACAGTGTGAATCTTTTGTCCTGGAAAGCCTGGCTGGAAGTGAGTGCACAAGCACAAAGGAAAGAAATTCCTAGGAGAATTAAGCCAAGCTCTTGATAAATATATTTTATAAATAATAAATAATGTGCCAATAGCTGTCCAAGGATTAAAACTGTGTTGTGAAGCTTCTGGAAAAGATACAAACAGAATATTAGACAACAGAGAAAGTAGAGAGCACTGAGGCAGAGGAAAGTTGTTGTTCTCTTAAACTCTTTGAATTATGAAAGGCATTGCTGCCCACTTAAAAAAATTTTTCTTGACTTAAATCTACTCCTGCATATGGACAGTGATGGGTTAGCCTTCTGGTCTGAAATTCCTGTGGGAGAGAGGATAGCCCAGATAGGCTCCCCAGCACCTTACCTTCTTTGTTTGGTTTTGGTCACTTGTTTTTGTTGTTCCCCTCCCCCAATAATTCTCAGATCTCTTAGTAACTGTATGTCCATTTTTAGGGGTATGGTGGCTACATTGCATCAATGATTCTGAAATCTAGCGAGCGGCTTTTTAAATGTGGAGCTGTGGTGGCACCAATTACAGACATGAAGCTATACGGTGAGTATTCCCCACCCTTCAACTTTGGGATATCTTTTATTCATCATAACTGGGAGGTAATGCAGCAATATCAGCTGAGTCTTACCTCACTTTAAGTGAAAGGACAGCTCACGTGGGGACAGGTTACCAAAACACACAACAGATGCACTATTGGCAACACCACAGATTTTTGTCAAAGGGGTTCTGTTTTCCATTTCCACTGAAATTCCATCACGTTCCCTGTTTCCTTAGAACTCGTATTCAACTCCTGAATCACAATTGTTAATGCAAAATGAAGCTTTTAAAGTTAGTGGTAGAATTCCTTAGGATATCATGTCGTTATTCAGTCACAGGGTACTGGGTGCTGTCTGTGAAGCATCTGGCACAGGTGATGGAATGTGGGCTATGGTGCGCAGGAAATCAGACCACATTGGTGTTTTAACAGATTCTGGATTTTAAGTGAGCACCTTGTGTTCTACTTATTATCTTCTCCTCCATAAATATCTTCTCCTCGCTGTAAGTCAGAATTAAGGAATTTTAAAATGGAGCAAATTTTGATGAATTCATGAGAGTTTATTGTTGTTTCGTGGTTTGTTTTTTTTTTTTTTTAACTTTTATTTTTTTTACTTACATAGCATCAGCTTTTTCAGAAAGATACCTTGGTATTCCATCAAAAGAGGAAAATGCCTATCAGGTAAGTTACCATAAACAAGTAACTTAAAACAGTAATTTTGCTTTCAGAATACGCTTACACTTCTGTATGTTTGTTTACTAGGCATCCAGTGTATTACACAATCTTCATGGTTTAAAAGAAGCAAATATGCTAATAGTTCATGGGACTGCAGACAGTAAGTACTCACAGATGCAACTGCATTTCGAGTCAGAGATTGTAACAGGCAGAGGAGACAAACATTCAGTGAGACCATTTGGAGTTAAGTTATTCCTCTGTTCCTCATTATTCATCCTAAATATAGGATCTTTAATATTCTGTTTCAGTTGTCACTTGTAACTAGATTCATGACATTTTTCTTTGCTGAATGTTTGTACCTTTCAGGTGCTATATGTTGTAATCTGCTTAAATCTTGTGGAGTACCATCTTGCTAGTGAAGGTTATTCTGTGGATTATTAATGGAAAAATATACATTTTTAATGGATTGTTAAATTCATAGAGATTCTGCAGCTGAGGAAAGAGTTGTCAGTGTGTTTGGTGAAGAACGGTATCAAATGAGGAGTTAACTTCGGCTAATTAATTACAAAGTAGTGCCAAAGCATCTGAAGCCAAGTCTGCATGGTTTCTTTTAATAGCACCGATAGTTTCATCAGTAGCTTAAGACAGAGAGTAAGTAAATCAAAGTAACTCAAAGCACTTTAAATGGAATTATAGGATGCATCAATCAAGAGAGATTTAAATCTATCTACAGTGCATTTTTCTGAACTTTCCTAACTGATGTGGAGCTAAAGAATGCTCTTCGATGCAGCACAAATGATAGAATTGGGATTCTGATGGCTGGCTGAGCAGCATGGGATGTTCAGCACTGTGGTTGTGATTGCTGCTGCCTGTACTTAATACCACATCCAGTGACACTGCCCAGCCCACTCAGCACTCTGCAGGGGGAGGACACAGTTAATAAAGTTGCCTGTTTTCACCACACAAAGATTAAGTTGCTGATATGTTGCAGAAAGTCCATTACCTGAAGAAGTATGGGCTGTAATAACCTTGTGCAAGCAGTAGAAAATCTCATGTGCTTTCCCTTGACACAATTATAAACTGTCATGATGTTCAAACAGAATGGTTTTACACACTCTAATCTATCTCAGTGTGTGTAAATCAAGGGGAAGCCTTCCACAGTGCCAGTTCAGCACAGCTTTCCTGGCTCCCAGCTTCTTCTCCAGAATCCTGCTGTTAGGTGCTCTGTGGCTTTTGCTAGCTGGGCTCTGCATTTCTGGGTGGAGGGCTACTCAGTTCTGGCAATAATTGAGACTGGAAATGTTTTCAGTCAAAGCTATTTAACAGATCAACATTTTATATGACTTTGTTTTTTCTAATAATATCCAAATGTTGTCTTGCAGCTAAAGTCCACTTCCAGCATTCAGCAGAACTAATTAAGCATCTAATAAAAGCTGGAGTTAATTACACTATGCAGGTATGTACAGCTGTGGCACCTCTTGTGAACACGAGTCAACATTTAACCTCCAATCGCTATTTCTACAAAGGACACTTCCAACCACAGCACCGGTATCTCACACCAGTATTGTGACTGTTTGCAGCTAGAACATTGTTTCATCCCAGTTTCTCACTGCTGTTATGGACTTTCTCAGCTCTTTTTCCTCCACTAAGTGCTTTATTATTCAGACACACTTTTTGTAATATGCAAAATCTTGTTCAGCCTCACTTGGGAGAATCCCATTTGAGATAAAACTTCCCGTATCGACCTCCTAGAGAAAAATGATGGGCTTTAGATGAGATGGGAGGACTATTAATTATATAAATAAAAAGACTTTTCACTGAACACCTAGAATATCGGATATTAGGAAATATTTCTTCTCATAAAGTGTGGTGATGCGCTGGAGGAGGCTGACCAGGGAGGTGATAGAGTCACCATCCCTGAAGGTGTTCAAGAACAGTGGGGAATGTCTGATTGAGGGACATGGTTAGTGGGCATGGTGGGGGTGGGTTGGGATTGGACTCGATGATTTTAGTGGTCTTCTCCAGTGGTCTTAATAATTGTATGAATCTAGGATAATAAGTATCTAAAAATACAAGGTAGTTGGTCCTTGATGGTGAGATGTGAGTGCTTGGACACTGTTGAAAATGCCAGCAAAGTGAACTGGTATAAGCATAGGGACTGTAAATATAAATTTGTTCACTTCTGCGGAGCTCACTGCGGCTGTTTTCTCTTTAATTCCAAATTCCAAGATAATGAATTTTACTTTGAGTTTTATTACCTTTTCTCGATACTATAAAACTAATGTTATCATCCTATTGTCGTCTGAAACATTTTAAAGATCAGGGAAAGAAAATTAGAGCCCTAAATATTTGAAAGACCTTTGAGAAACTATTTGCTGTTCTCCTTTTTCCTCTGCTAGATCTACCCAGATGAAGGTCATAACATTGCTTCTGAGAAAAGCAAATATCACCTTTACAGCACAATCCTTGGGTTTTTTAGTGCTTGTTTAAAGGAGGAGACACTGATTTTACCACAGGAACCTGAAGAGGATGAATAAGGAAGCCTATTTGTGTAGTACTGAAGGGGACTTACTTTGCGGCTCAATAAAACCTTAAAGTGACTGTGAGATTGCAGATTCTGCAGAAGCTCAAGGGCAGCTAAAGGATATCACAGTGGAACAGCACACTTACAGACAATGAGCTAATAAACTGGAATTCGACTACAAAGTCCAGACACATTACCAAGGGACAAAACCTTTACCTTTGTGGAAGGTCAACAGTTGGTTACAGTTTCCTGGAAGAACATAGTTTTGCATAAGTGTAGGGTTAGTGCATGTTTGTTATGTTAAGCCTCACTGTTGGTTCTGAAAGTGGTTGCTTGTTTTTCGTTTAAATGCACATCTTTATTCATCTTTGTATAATGCACAACCTATCGTAAGTATTATGGCCACTAATATTTTAAAAGGTAAGCTGCAATCTAACACTTCACTGTAATGTTACAATAAGTGCAATTCTTCTGCTGTCTATTACCCATAAGAAACCACAAAGATAATAAAGGGCACGATATTTTCTCTAGTTTCTGCTCCAAGGGGATATACTGTCTATTGCATCATGTACACTGATATTGAAAATGATTTTTTTTTTTTCAATTTCGACATTTACTATTATTACTATACCCATTAGTAACCACTGAGGAATTACTTGGTAGTGTATCCTTGGTCTTTATGTGTATACTCAAGACTCCCTAAGCAGAAAATGTTTCTGAGCTTGAAGAATTTTTTTGAGACACAGTTAACAGCTGTATTTAGAACAACATCTGCAATTGAAATCCTTCCCCAGTCCAAAATGTATCCATTGTTTCGTCGAAGTATACTTGAGTTGTGTTTCGGTATTGTTTATAGTAGTTACTAGTTTTGCTGGTTACATTCTAATTTTAGAATATGCTACTCTGTCACCTGTAAATTAGATACATAAATATTATAGTTTCAGATAAAGAAAATTTATTTAGAATGTATAATGCCATTGAGTAATAATTTACTCTTCAAATGAAAAATTATTTTGTATAGTGCACGTTCCTTTCTTCCATCTGGTCTCAGATTTAGATCTGAAGTTCCTCGAGGTGGCCACCTAGCTAGAATACTCCATACATTCTTATTGCAGGGCTACGTCTCTTGCATCCGGATTTAGATTCTGCAGCATCTCAAAGAAATGAAATGTTTTTCATTCAAGGCAAAGGAAGATCTGACAAGCGAAGTTATATTTGTTCAGAAGGTGAGCCCCCCCATACATCCATTTATTTGCCAAGGTGAGTTCCAGCAGTAGAAAATGGATCTATGAAATAGGCAAGACAGCCAGTTTGGATTTGCAAAACATTACTTCCAATCACTGAAATCAAGTGCAGTGTTATCTTAATTTGAGGTATCTTTGTGAAAGTGTGTGAAAACTCCTGACGGATGCTGTGCAGCGTAACTGAGAATAGCTAAAATTTCTTTCTGGATATGCTCCAGGTGCTTTTCTACCAAATTAAGGTTTAATTTTTTATGAAATTAGAAAGCAAATAATTTCTGGAATGTAATTTATAGAATTTAAGTTGCAAAGTTCTGCATATTTTATGAAAAAATAGGGATTATTTTTAACATAATCAAAAATCACCTGAAGCTTTCTGCTTGTTTTTTTTTTTTCTTCTTTTTTTTTCTTTTTTTTTTTTTTTCTTTTTTTCCTTCTGGAGTATTTTCTTCAACTTAGCATTTTTTATGATGTAAATAATTAATTTGACTGAAAGGTATGGTTTTATGGTGCCCTGAAAAGTCTCCGTCTTTTAATGTTTAGTATTTATCTTGCTTTATTAGTTACGTTTATCTGTTTTTAATATGCAAGGACAACTTGTCTGGAGCCTGGTGTCACTGCATAGAGTGGCTTTGCTTTGTACACAGTACATGTGTCAAGTATTATGATAAGGCCATAAAAAAAAAGAAGAGTTTTTTAAGATGAAGTTTTGCAAGTCTTGTTTTTTACTAGCTGAGCAACTTTTTAACATCTTGTATTGACTGAGACTTCTAGATTGTGATTTTCTGAATTACACACTGTACTTTATAAATCCACTTGACAATACCGATGATTTTCGTAACCAAGCACTGTAGAGGAGGTCTTAATCCAGTGGAACACCATGGGATGTTTTTCCCAATTGCAGCTAAATGTACACTAAGGAGCACAGCCGATGTGCACGTGTTGAGCATGCGGCATGCCCTGTCAATACTAACGTACATTGGCTGCTGCCCTGAGACACCCAGCGTGCGTTCAGATTTACTGCATTTCACGCCTATCACCTTTAGTTGTCTGCAAAAGCAAACAAACAAGGTTTGTATCTCAGCAATAAGGTTATGTATGTGCTCAGGAAGCATTTTATCTTGGACCTGTGCCTTTGGCAGTATGTTCCTTACCTCTGAGCACACATTCTATCTTCATTTTCCCCCCACACACCTTTCTGTTTCAGGCCACCGCTCCCTGTTCTTTCTGTACCATCATCTCATCTCCCATTTTAATCAATTGAGTTTAATATGAAGATGGCATGAAGATTTGACTTCTGTAGGAATGCTTTTGCCAGGATTACTAGTGTGCTTAAACTGTGTGTGTTATCTGAAATGTGGGTTATCTGTATGGAAGCGTAATCTGCTTTTTAATTTGTTGTCCTGCAAATACTGATATTTTTATATAAAGATATGTATACAAAGGCAAGCATCACAACTATATTGTTTTTTGTGAGACTTTTTAGTGTGAGTTAAATGCAGATACTGCAAAAAGATTTGCAGACGCAGCCTCTGATTCGAGCTAAAGGATTTGATGCAAGAGGAGGTGCACAGCTATTATTACTCTTGCTAACTAGTTCAGGTATTTCATTCAGTTCCAGCACAATTATGGTTATCTGGCAGATTCTACATACGTAGCAAGTGGCAGTCGCTCGTTAATTAGTCTGTTATCAATAGTATTGATTGGGACATACAGCACAGAAATACCATGTAAAGCGTAGATTTTTCTGTTCCTTCACCCACTGTTAAGCACTGTAATACTGTTTTAGGACTGAAAAGGTACTCTTTGATTCAGCTGTCCTTACTCTGTGACATTTACTAGACTAGACCTAGTAATTTATGGAAACCTAGAGAATCAGCACATCTCTTTATTGCTTGCTAGAGCTTATCTGACATCCTTGACTTTTGTGTTCTTTTTCTGCTGTTAGGACTTGCAAAATCTATTAAAACTGTAGTCATATTGAAGCTTCGGTTATATTGCAAAATCAGTTGTACCTGTACATTAGTTGGAATATATTTCCCAGGTTGTTGAGTATAAAAAAAAAAAAAAAAAAAAAAAAAAAGGCTGGTTACTTTTACTTCTAAATTCAGTGTTTTAATCTTTTAGCAGAGGTATTTATGAGTTAGTTTGATGAATATTTACTGTGGTTTCCTGTAACCAACTGCTTGTTATTCCTGTGCTTCTGACATATGTAGATCCACCCATGTCTGAAAATGAAGGTGATAACCTCTGTTCTCTCAGTTCTGGCACTTATTTCAAGTGTGGAGTCAGATTTATTTAGTTGAGAAATTGTGCTTTTCAAGACAGAAGAGCTAGTATTTGATCTGAAGCCAAAGATTCTCCATGGAAATTCTGGAATTTTGAGTGTTGGCTCCTGTAATAAAATGCAAGGGACGCAAGGTGTGACCTAGTATTCCTCCTTACAGTTCTATTAGATGTCACTGAAGAAACTGGAGCAAAGAGAAGGCTGGCCCAGAGAGACTGAACACAGGTTCCTTTTGAACAGCCTTAAAACACATAGGTAAGATTCAGGGCTCTGAGCATTTTTTTGTTTACCTCGGGTAAGTTCTGTTGCCTCTGGGAAGGAAGAACCTCACTGCTAGTGATTACTGGTGCATCTGTTGCAAAGCATCCTTCAGCACTATTAAGATCACTCTTCTTTTCCCTTTGAATGATTTCAAAAGTGCTTCTGACAATTGGGAGCTCATGGGATGTGGCAGCTTCCAAGGTATCTGGATCTTTGAAAAGAAAAGGAAGAGGTAAAAAGGAGGTAGGTGGATTGCAGATGGTGGTCATTGACTCACCAGGGTGTAACACAGGTGCTTCCTACACTGCTCGCAAAATTCTGCAATGGTAAGTAAAATAAATATCTGTTTTCTAAAAGGAAATTGACACCAGAAAATTATGGTGCTGTTAGATCTATTTGGCTCTTTGGATAGAATTAAGGAAATTTAAACCACATGAGTATAAGAGATCCAGAGTTTCCATTTAAGTTGTAACTAGACTTCCTGCCTGTGTAATTAGTTTAGAAATCCAATATCCTACCTTTTCATAAATCTAACTCAACTACAACAAAATTGATTTTGTAATGACTATACCCCATGAGGACATGAATGATACATTCATACAATCCTTCTTAATTACAATATCCCATGAAGTGCTAACAGCCCTGCTTTAGATTTCGTGACCGCAGAAAACCAAAAAATGTAATGAAAAAGAAAAGTTTCTTATCAATAAAACCCGCAGAGGGATTGTGACTGAGGAAAATGCTCAGGAAGTATTTCCCCGAGGAAAGCGATTAGAAGAATGTGTTTTGATAAAATGTATTTTGTGTATTAAGTTCCAAGTACAGCCGTCTGGTTAGATGCTGATCTCTGTCTGTTGTCCAGAGGACTTAGAAAGATGGAAAGTACAGCTAGTCCTGTCCTATACCCAGCGCTGAGCCTTTCTCTAAAGGACCTATTTCTTTTCCTGGCACATACAAAGAAAGAAGTAGTACACGATTTCTTATGGACTTTTAGTCCTGCATTTAACTTTTATTTCTATCCTACATTTCTGATATATTTAACAATTCCTATTTTATGACTAATTCCATGCTTCAAATAGGCAGTTGCCGTGAAATATTTTCTTCTGAAACATATTGCAAATTGTTACATTTAAAACTATTTACATTGTCAAGCTAACTGTTCTTCCTTTTTAGGTATCCTATGCACTACATTTTGTAGGCTAATGGATTGATTTTTTTTTTTTATATTGGAATAGAAATTGTGCAGAGGAGCTTATCTGCTTCTGTAAGAGTTGCTTGTAAAAGCGCAATGGCAATGAATGCTAGCAGTATATTTGAAGGGGTTTTGCAGCTCATTGTATGAGAAATCTACGTTACCCCAGGGAAGCCGAGGACCACGACTGAAACAACAAGATCATTTGGCGGTGTAATCAGAATTAAGCAAGACAAAAGAAAAAGCAGCGTGGAAAATTGATTTAAGCAGAACTTTCAGGCTTAAAAGGAGCATGTGGCAGAGTGCATCAAATGTTATCACTTCATTTTATACTTCAGTTTTGGGTTCAGTAACTTGTTTCTGAGCTGGAGGCAAGACAGGGTTTTTTGGTTTTTTTTGCAGCAAGGATCACTGTTCAGAAAGCCTCTGTGACAATCACTGGGTTTTCTTGACCGAAAAAAAGCGTTGAAGCCCAGAACATAAAGTAAGAGCTCAACAATGACAAAATGGGAGAGCATGTGATTCAGCTAATTAGAATAAGCGGCTCATTACTTCACAGAGACCTCGTCACAGCAGGGAAACAGAGCAGGATGCTATTTACCTTGAGTGGAAAAAGTAAACTGTGGCTCACAAGCAGCATTAGGAGGAGACTCTTCCCTGTCTTAATAACGTGTAATAAGAATAGCATGAGAATGTTTACTTCCTTTGGTATGTCAGCGATTATTTGCTAATTATAGCACAAACTAAAATTGTGGGGCTGTGCAACTGCACAACAGAGCATCTGACAAGAAAACAGCATCAGTCTTCTGCAAATGGTCAGTTTTCTTTTGCATGGCAAAGATAAGGAAAAGGCAAAAAGCACCCAGCCTGGGGAGCAGCACCACAAAAGCCTCTTTGGGAAAGTGAGGAGAGGAAAGGAGCTGCGTGTTTGAAGGAGAGCCTGTCTCTGCTTACCCTCTGTTTGGAACAGGAAGCTCTAAAGGGAAGGGTTTGGGATGGTACCTGTGGCTGAAGCTGGCTCCCAGGTGTTCTCTCACACCTCCTTGGGGCTGTTGATAGTGTGGGTGATGGAAAAGGCTGAAGTGGGTCCAAGGATGTGTTTGGTTGGCTTTGTGGTGTCTTGTGCAAGTCTTTCATTCACCGTGCTGGGAAGGAAATTACATGTGCTTGGCCTGGGTTAGTGCTAAGGTGGTAATGGGTTCATGAATTGACTAGGTGATCTTAGCGGTCTTTCCAACTGCAACGATTCTACGATTCTTTGCCTTGCATTGGGAACCAGCCAGAAGCTGAGCACTCCGAGACGGTGTATCTAAGCATTAATCAGGTATGTTGTTTTTTTTCTTCATTCTTAGTGGAATCTGATGTTTTCAAAACTTTTGTGTTTTATCCAAGCCTCTAAGATACGTCACAACTTTATGTACATCTTAATAGTTTTACATTTTAATTGGATTGGTGTGTGTGTGAAAGCAAGCAGTAGCAATTTAAAATGCAACAGGCAGGGTTGTGTGACTGCAACTGCGCCCCAAAGTGCACTAAGAAATCTCTGTAAAGTAGAAGAATAAGGTTTCTGTTAAGGGTTGTTTTCCTATCACATTCAGCTTCCTTCTGTAGGCATGGACAATTGAGTGATGCCAGCAGATTTGTCTCTATAAGTAACGCCTTCCTGCTTATATAGCACTTTTCTTCCCTGCCACAGCTTATTGCTTTTTTTCTTAATTGAATTTGTAAATCTTCTGGGATGGTTTCACACAAACACCCGGTGTTACCGTGCCTCACTTTGAATGGGGCTGTGCGTATTACTGAGGTGCATACTAATAGCAAACGTAAATGTGAGATAGCCCTGAAGGGTAATGATGTCCTGTGTGTTTATGCAAAGGGTGACAAATACTCTACGTATATTCCAGTATTCGATGACACTCATTGATTTTTAGTGTCTTCAGGGAGTGCAAATTGTGAATTTATTTTGGGAGTTTTGTGGAATTGCAAATCTCAGCAGTTATCCTGCAGTTTGGTTGTATATGTCCCGCGTGAGGTTCTCACTGCAGTGATACAAAGAGTCCTTGGATCCTATTGGCAGGGACTCATCTTTGTCAATGGCTTGATACTGGATAGGCTGAGCCTTCCTTGGGTCTTGCAGCAACAGATTTGGAGTATGTGCCATATCTAGCCTCACAGCTCTTGAAGGATGGAAAGTAAAAACAATCTCAACCTCTTCTGGCAATTCAATTTATTACAATTTTGATGAATAAGTAATAGAGTCAGCTTGAGAACATAAAAATAATTGAGTGATACGCATCCACTTTTTCGGCCAAGAAGTTTTTAAATCCATCTGCAGAGCTAACTTTGTCAATAGATGTGTTTCAGCATACACCAGTCTTTGTTCTTCTGTGACTGCCATAGTGTGAGTATGGCACCTGGGAAGGTAAAAGAGCACACCTCAGAAATGCTGTTACAGAAAAAGCTTCTGTATAGTAGTGGTGCAGCTGCTGATTATGGATGCTGCACTGCATTTGCATTTTGTCCCAATTAACCTGCCACCTTCTCTAAATGAAGCTTGTACAAATGTTTCCATGCACGACTACCAAATGTCTCTGCAGCTCAGTGCACTCAACAGAGAGTTGTCTGTTTTATGTCTTCTTTGTTAAGGCACTAAATTGATTATTTATACATTATTAGAGCAAGTGCATCAATTTAATGCTATAATAAAATTGCAGTTGAATGTATTTTAAGATGTGCTAAGTGAAAAAATGTATATAGTTGGATGTTGTTGAATTGTAGCAATGTGAACCGGGCAGAGAGCAAAAAATAGAAGCTGCTCGAGACATGTAATGACTGTGTTAACATTCCTGATAGTAAATTACAAGGTAATTTAGGGGAAAAAAAATACAGCAACAAAAGTGGTTTAAGCAGTTCTAATAATGTCATGAAAGTGAAAAAAACACATCCAAATGGAGGATGGGTACATCTCAGACTATCTAAGTAAATTGGTTACTCAGACTATCAATGTCTCTTTATGCATCTCTAACTATATAGTATAATAGGGGAATTGGCACATGTAACTGTTCAAAGTGATGCAGAGAATTCTAAACTCCACTGGGCAACGAAGGAATGTATCTACACGATTGCAGGCACCACGGATACAAAATCTATTAACAGGGCTGAGGAAAACAAACAAACAAAAAAAACCAACAAGGAATTAGTTGTTGTTTTTCCACAGTTGCTGCTCTGTAAGAAATTCGTGTTGTAGCTAAATTACTGGAAAGGAAATTATGAAGTGGAAGGTTGTACTTAGTAGTGCATTAATAAGAACTAACAGTAGAATTTGTTGGATGATCACCTAGTGAGGCTTATCAGTGAGGAGCCAGAGAGCTGGTGATCTAGTTCTGCTATGGTGTTGCAGTGCCTCTGGATGAAAAGATGACCGTGCTTCCATGTGATATTGTCTGCTGCATTTGAATGTGCTTGCTCTGTGTCTTGGTTCTCCAGAGAACTCTGGGAATTGGGTGTAGAAGACACGACTTGTTCAGAGGCAGTGAAATTGGAAAGGTATCTTTTATTTTGAAGTACTACACCTCTCTTCGGGTAAAGGGCAAAAACCTGGGAAGTGAGACTTCTGAAGAAGGAGTGTATCAACATCTGTGCTGTATTTCTTTCCAAGGGAACAAGACTGTGAACGCTAAGTTTTAGAAAAGGTTTTATTTATTAGCCGTGCCATTTATGTCCAACTGTTGCACTGAGGAAATACCTGTACTAAACACAAGCTTGTAGACAGAAGGTAAGTTATGCTGGATTTGAGAGACGGATTCCAAATCCTGTCTTTATACATGAATGAAAAGGTCAAGTGGCCGGACACCTGGTACACAAATAAGTCATCCAGGCCTGTTAGTCACTGGGCTTTCAAATGGCAATCTGTTGAAAGGCTGCAAGAAGAGCAGCAAATTAACATGAGTCAATGGCACCATTCAGTGCTGTCAGAACTTGAGTCTACAGTGTGGGTACCCAAAGATCTTGATCTCTGGATTAAAGCTGAAGCCTGGGATAAGGGGGCTCCAATGCATTAAGTACGCTAGAAGAAGATCTGCAAGCCAAGGAGTCTTCTTTGAAATGTAGTGTTGTTTGTCTGCCAAAAAAAAAAACACCCAAAAAACAAAAAAAAACACCCTTATTTCTCCATGGATGACAGTAGTGATAGTCCTTCTGGGGGAAATAACCCTGTGCCGAGTTCAAGATGCCATAGTTTTACACACTGTTCATAAATTTCCCTTTTACCCAAAGCACTCTTATTTTAATCCTCGTTTCTTTCTTGTACGTAAAATGTGCATAACACTCCCCTGTTGTTTGCTCCTTTTTTTTTTTTGCCACGAGTATTTTCATTTTGCAGCTTTGCAGCACTCTCACCTCTTGCTAAATAGCTGAGAAAATGCTTAGGAGTTGTTAATTCCACCCACCTCCCTACCACTGCCCCTTCCCAGTTTACTCCCTCTATTTTAATTGATTTGATATTTGCATTTTTGTTTACTGTGCATCCTCCTTCTTTTCAGGCAGATGAAGCTGTTACGTTTATGGGGGAAAGCATTTTCACAAAGTTTTTCAAAAGAACGTGATTAAATGGAACTTCTCATTCCCTCCACATGAATGAAATCATGCTTTATTATACATCTCAGAATGCCTATAACATCAGACCAAAATTCTGCTGGAGGTGATAAATAGCAAAAACTATTTTTTATGGCAAAGTGTAGTACCCAAAGAAAAATATCCAGAGAATTGGCCTGTTCTGCTCCTCCTCTTCCCTCCTGCACATACTCTCTCCCTTTGTCCTTTATAAACAGAACTCCTTAACCTGTTACAATGCAAAGAGTATGTAACAGAAAGGTGCGTGGTGAGTAATTTGGAAAAGAGAGAATCTGATAATTTTGTGGGTTTTTTTTCTTCAGCAATTAGTTTAGAAAAAAAAAGCCAACAGAACTCAGAAAGCATTAATGTTAACGCTTCTCAATATGATTGCACTCAAAGCACATTCAAGCAGAAATTATCTCTTCCTCACTGATTGCCTTGACAGCTTGGCAATTGCATTTCTTCATGTTAATAACAGCTAGGTCTCCTTTTTGAGTCTCTTTTTCAGCAAGACAGCAAACCTTATAGAAGTAATAGGAGATACATGCAAATCCTTGTCCTCCCACTCCTCTGTTAACCTCACTGAGCATTGTGCCCACGTGTTCCGCTGGGATGGTCAGCAGCAGCCCAGGTCCGTGCTGGTGGTTCAAGCATGAGTCCTGCTACACGGTGCTATAGGAAGTCTTGTAGCAACTCTAGGGATAAATGAGCCCTGTGCAGTCAGTGAGTTTCTTTCACCTTCAGTGGATTTAGATCAGGCTTGTCCTGCTCTAAAAAAAAAAATAATCTACCTGCTATATGTTTTTTCTCAGAGTCTGAATGTGCTAGAGGCGGCAGAGGTTTGGGATTTTAGTGTGCTGCACTTGAGTGGAGCTTGGGCAAACTCAGATGGGGACTTTGGATGTTGATGGGCACTATATTCTCTCTCACTGCAAATGCTTGATGTGGGATCATAGTTTCTGATGTGGCTCATTCTCACTTTGGAATGGGGGAGATCTCTTCTGCTGTGTGCTAGGCGTGCTCTTTCTGCTGGAGTGGGAATACAAGTCTCATTTACCTAATTGCAAATAACCTCTCTGTAGTTAAATGGTGAGGGTTCAAGCCTACATTTGAAACAGACTGTCCAGGGAGGTGGTGGAGTCACCATCCGTGGAGGTGTTCAACAACCGTGGAGATGTGTCACTGAGAGACATGGCTATTGGACTTGGAGGGGATGAGTTGGGGTTGCAGTTGGACTTGGGGATCTTTAACGGTCTTTTCCAACCTTAATGATTCTGTGATTCTATGACAAAGGTACTGTATCCTGTGAATTGGAAAACAGAGCTCAGCTTGGAAGAGCGGAGAGCTTACAGTATGTACTTGTGAGTATGTCGCATTTATTTTTGACATTTTACATCATAAAGCACTGAGAACCTTACCACTAGGACTTCTGTTTGCCAGCCTACAAAACAAAGCATGGACATTCAGTGCTGTTAAAAAGTTCACCCATAAATAAATAAATAAATAAATAAATAAATAAATAAATAAGAGTAATTTATTTACCTTAAGTACTTAGGGGTATGTAAATTCACCAGAGCTACTTAAGCTGTACTTACAGTGTTTTTGTTCGGACCAGGGCAAAGGGATCAAGCAAAATAAGCCGTCAGTACTCTATGCATGATTAAATAATTATTTGTATTGATTCTAGAACATTTATTTTCAGCAGAAGTGTGGTGCGTTACCGCTGCTGATTGCACTCTGTTTTATCAAGGTGTGGGAATAAGAAGCCTGCAAAGTATACTGCTGTCTTGCTGTTCACACTGTTCGTGCTGTCTTGGATGGCTGGTGAAACTGGGGTGTGGGGTAGGCGTGAAACACACTGGGGTTTTCTCCTGATTGATGGCCTTTCTCACTAGCGCTGTGTGGAGCAGCAAATGTCTGGCAGGAGATGAGAAAGAACAATAAACAGATATCACGGAAAGTAAGTAACCCAGAAAATAAGGTTTCTGGGCAAAATATTCTTTGCCTTCAGTGTCTGCAGCATTTCATCCAGTGTCTTTCATGGCTACTCTTTTTTTTAATGTCTTGTTTTGAAAATATACCGTAGGGTCGCTGGGATGGAAAAGTAACTGCCTAATTTCTTCTCTTCTTCCTACTGTTGTCTCCCTCCCTACTCCTGTTTACTAGTGAGAAGCACGTTCCTTTTTGTTTCACATTACTATCCTGATGGGGCAGGTAGGTTGTGGTTAACTCTATCAAATAGCTTTGATTTTCCATTTCTACCCCCCTCTAAATGTAGCTCTTGCAGGTGGGACGTGACCAGGAGGAATAATCAGGACTGTGAATGCCTAAATGCTGCCAAAAAAGGGCCTGCTCTCTTCTCATTACCCATGGTAGATGGGACTTTTAATTGGCATCTCCAATGCTGCACACTTCCAAAAGTCTCACAGGCTGTTTAAATGAATTCATTTCAATTACACTGCAATGTAAAAAGAGATTTTTGGCTCTAATCAGCTACTGTTTTTAAGCAGATTTGCTGGGAACAAAATATCTCCCTCTTTTGCACATATAGGGTTGCTGGCACCTACCTGGTGTGAAAAGACATGGGACATCAGGAGATGAGACTTCACCGAAGGGGATATCTGCTGTCTGTGATATACTGGGCATGTGGCTGCTTTTGTGCTTCAAATCTCTAATTTTAAAAGTAAGCATTGAAAAATTATTATTATTATTTTTAAATTATTTTTTTTTGAGGAAAGGCATGGCTCTATAAAGAAGGCGATCGTTCCTGATCTGGCAGAGAAATTGTGAGAAAATTGATCTGCGAGGTCTCAGTATGTGTAATAACATGAAGTTCCTGTCCTATTCTGGGCAGGCGGAGGATTGAGTTGTTATTTGTGAGGATGCTTTAGAATGAGAAGGTAAGAATTCTCTGGATTTATAGTGATAAACAGATATTTTGTCTTCAGAGCTTGAGAAACCCCCTTTCTTTGCTATTTATATGTAAAACTGCAGTTTTACATAGAGTAAGAGATGTTGCCTCTTCAAGAGATTGATGACCTAGGTTGTTGGTATGAAAAAATAAGTAAGATTTTTTTGATCTGTTCATCCTTATGCTTTCCTCAGTGACATCCCTGCTGCCTCTTTAGAAAGCGTCTCTTGATGAACACATTTGTTGTTTTTTTTTTTCTCCTGCTGTTGATAGCTCTGTTTTCTGCCAAAAGAATATTTTCAGGAAATACTCTTGTATAATATTTTATGATCTTTATCCTGATGAAAACTAATGAGATACACGAATGCTCTCTCATTTGCATTTGATGGGCATTTGAAACTTGTAGCCTCCCGCTGGATTCATTTACAGTTT
The DNA here is from genome assembly GCF_026119805.1 of Tympanuchus pallidicinctus. NCBI lineage: Eukaryota > Metazoa > Chordata > Aves > Galliformes > Phasianidae > Tympanuchus > Tympanuchus pallidicinctus. Next base: position 7,786,071 of record NW_026294669.1, read on the forward strand.
CCCCCCAGCAATCAAAACCATAAGCCAAATTCCCTGGGAATTACGACCACTCTGTACTATGCGGTTGCCATAATCTTGTCCTAAACAAGATTAGCTTTCATGGGCCATCTGCATGGATTTGCCAGAGCCACAGGGGCTCAAGATAAGCTACTACTCTTCTTATGACAGTGATCATTCAAGGAAAGCAAAGCAGCTGGAATACTGGTGAGGCTGTGCTGGTTTCCAGCACATTGGCAGCATTGGCAGCCCCTACAGGGCTCTGTGTCCCACAATGCTGGAGTGATACTCACACAGAGGCAGAGGGAGATCAGAAAGAGGATTTCTTCTGTCTGTAATGACTTCTGTCATCCTCATGCCCAATGACTTGGAGTTGTTTGTAATTTTAAAAGATTTGGGGCTAAAAAGAAGCCAGGGATGCCTAGTTTAGCGTTAAAATTCTAAGAAAGATATCTGAAGAAATAGGAAAGACAGAAAGAGGTTTAATATCACATTTTCTTAAAATCAGCCAGATACTAAAAGTTTTTGCTCTTAAAATCAGATTTCAAATTTTATACATATATACACATTTTGTACCCTGTACTTCATAAAGGATAAAGAGCAAAAGCATTATTTTTGCTCAGATCAGATATCAGATATCAGGAATAAGTTATCTAAAAGCCCTTTTAAAAGCATTCAGCTTTGGCGCTGATGAAAGGCAATGCTGCCAAAGAAATGTTCCTCTATATTGCTCTAACTGAAATAATGATAAAAGAAGGTGCTCAGGAATATGTAGCGTTATTTACAGATGCTTTAAACACAAGCGGAACTGTGGGTGCTGTGCAGCAGAAATGGTTTGCGGCAGCAAAGATGTTGGAGCTGCTTCTGATCCTGGCAAAACTAATGCTTAAGTATACTTGGTCTTCTCCGGGAGCACTTTGGCCAGTAGTCTTAAAGCTCCCATGGTGAGACAAATGGTCTGTACGATGGCCTCTGAAGCAGCAGCAGCCCTAAACTAGCATGCCTCGGCTGTCAAATTGGTTCGTCGGGGCAGTTTGTAATTAAAGGCACAGAAAATGGGCTCACGGTTACATTTTGCATGGCCTGTTGTCCTTTCCAGAGCTTCACAAGAACAAGCCAACCACCTTTCTACTGAAATATATATATATAATATATATATATAATCTTATAATATTTAAATTCAATTAAAAAAATATATAAATATATATATATAAAATATATAATGTCCCCAGCAATAAACCATGCAGTTGCCAAACTGAAGAAGATAACAAGCTAAAACTTCACAGAAAGCGCATCTGTGTGAGCTCTGAATTTGTGCTCACAGACGAAGTGGGACTGAAGCCTGCCATAGAGTATAGAAATAATCCTTTTGATGAGTGGGTAACGTAGACTGCCTCCATAAAAGTGAAAAGATGTTGAAAAATGACTGCCTTTAGATATGTATTTATACACATCAGAAGAAAGAAATGAATTTCATGAGAGGTACTTTAAAGAAAATGGAAGTTTGTATTTTGTAGCCTGTAAGACAAAAGCATGCCAGTTAATGCTACTCTCAGACAGATGATAGTAAATCTAGGAGTCTCATTAATGGATTAAAGTGAAAAATACAAGTGGGATTAAGACAGTAAAAAAAGTCATTAACAAATCTAATGAATTTTTCAACCATGGGAGAGCAGTTCTTCATGTCTGTGCCTTGAGTAAATTCTCCAGCTTCTTACAGAAATTCAAGGCATGATTATAAAACTCATTATTTTTGCCCTCAGCTTTTAAGAGAAAGACCTCACTGTAGAAGTAGCGGAAATCACTACATTTTGTTATTGGTTTCCTAATTCATGACAGTTTGTGGCTGAGGTTAGTCTGTTTGAAGATAATACCCTAGCCCAAGGTCTACACGAATGATTTAAAATAAGTCACTTGATCGATTTCATAGAATCTGTAGAATCGTAGACTTGTTTCAGTTGGAAGGGACCTTTAAAGGTCACCTAATCCAACTCTTCCATCGTGAACAGGGACTTGCACAGCACTAGAATGTAATCGTGGCTTTCAGCGCGTAATAGAAGTCTTCGGTTCTTTTAAATTTCAGGAGGATTCTTACATTGAAGAGCTGTAATCTGCGGTGAAATGCTTGGGCTTCAAAATCCGCTCCTATCCTTAAATGGCAGCTAAGGGTGCCTCAAGAGCCAGTTTGCCCAGTGCTCGACTTAGGAACTTGTATCTGGCATCGATTCCTGTAAGTATAAGCAGGTGATGAATCTGAAAATGCCTGCCAGAACTGGAAAGTGAGCACGCTAGAGGCAACCGAACCTCAGGCAGACAAGGTGGATGTAGTAACAAACAAACTCCTGGTTTCCTCTGTAGAGTCATCCCCAGAGGCTCGCATCTCAGACTGTATCCAGTGAGAAGAGCATAAAACAGTAAATAAGGTATTTTTAAATAAGGTTTTAGATAACATTAGGAACCTCGGTAAGAAAAAAGTTTGTCTGCGTGGAGAAAATCAAATCCCGTCCTAACAAGTGCATCTCTGGTCCCTCGCACATCCAGGCTTTGCTCTTTTCTTCATATGCACCCTTGGGGAGTCTTGTGAATTAGAAGTATTTTCTTTATTCTCCTGGCTCATTTAAAATATTCTCTCAAGCAGTTAATAATGTGTATTTGTTTTTGTTTTGACAATTCCAGTTTATAACATTTGAATACTTTAGAGGACGGGTAAAGCTTTCCTCAGCAGAGTCAATAATGGAAACATAATAGCATAAATTAAATGAGATGTGGAAAGCTTATTTTTTGTTTTGTGAAACTTCATTTGCAATGGCTGACTTAGTTCATTTTGGATGTTGATAGAATGTCTTATTCAATCTTTGAAACAAAACGCAATACATTTTTTCTCATTTATCAGAAGCGTCTGTTGCAATATTCAACACTAGTTTCGGTGGAAGATGCTGCTGTCAAAGGGAAAAGCTCAAGGTAAGTTTCTCGTTTGACTTTGGTTTGCATTACATGTGTGTCTATGGCCATCTGTGGAATAACTCTGGATTTCTACTGTAACCCATACAGTAAGCCTGCAGTGATTCTACTTGCAGATGTCATACGACCTTGTGAGCACTTTATCACGGTGAAATGATTACTGCATATGCAAGTACTGCTTCCCAGAGGACTTCCAAATAGGCTGGTTAGGTCCACATGCTGAGGTGCAGGCTCCTTGGTTTGCTCGGCGTTCGGCTTTTCTGTATTGTTTTCTTTTGGCTTCTTGTAGATCAAGTACTCCTGAAAAGTTCCTTTTATCAGTATTCTGGCAAAATCACTGATTAGCTGCTGCACCGAAGCATGCCTAAGCACATATTTCAGGAATTGACACGCTTTAATTCCGCTGGCAGATTCGCAGTTTATCTGTATAGTTTGAATGTGGCATAGCTTGCTTTTGCATAAACACCAACGCATGCTTTTTTTGTTGTTGTTGTTTGTTGTTGTTTTTTTATTATTATTTTTGAAGTTGTCCCAGATTCCTGAGAACTTCACCTTTAACTTATCCTTACAGACTTTACAGAGTGATGCTGTTTAAATTCTTATGTGCGGTAGGCTGTTTCTTTTTGAAATATCCCAAAATTGTATTATCTCACAGCGGAGAAAAAAGGAGAAGGAGAAATTTCATAGTTGTGCATATTTTGTCGCATCTTCCCTAATTTAGCGGTTGGTGGCTGCCAGCTGTCGGGGACTCAGTGAATAATACATAGAAATAAGTGATCCAGAGGAATACAAATTCCCTGTTTCCTAGGAAGATCCAAGCGTAGATCACAGTCTTTTAACTCAAACTCAATATTTTTCACTGATTTTCTTTTCCCATCCGGGGTGGTTAATGGAAATAAAAGCAAGTCATAGTATAGTGCTCAGCCACGAGCCCTGAAATAAGTTTTTGATAGCTCATTGGAGATAAGTGCAAACGTGCCAAGTTGAAGGAACCTGGCCCTAGAGGTGTAGTCCGTAAGCACAGTCACAATAATGAATTCATGCATACAAAGTAAGTATGTGAAATGCACACAGTCGTAAGGAAAACTTGGTCACTCGTGTGTTCCTGGCAAACAAATACCGATATGTTGTCCCAAATTGATTTGCGTATTCAAGAGCAGATCGATGAGTGACGTTTTGCATTTTCCTCACCTCTAGGACTGACAAAACTATCCCTCAGGACACTGTGTCAGAGATGTAGAATGAAGCATCTATGCTTTGGGATTCGTCTGTAAGGCCCAGGAGACCGCCACAGCTCTGTTACGGAGACCGGTGTCAGGTAAAGTGTTGGCACACAGGGCTGCGAGTGTTCCTGAAGCACGGGCTATTTCCAACAGGATAAATCTCCTCCTATGATGTGAAGTCACCATACTGCGCGTCGACTCAAGGAGAATCAGGCAAACCACCGGTAAGTGCTGACTGGTTTAGACTGCTTTAGACTGCAGGGTGTGATGTCTCGTGCGTAACAGAAGTGAGCTGTGGCCTTTCTAATTCTAATATGTGAGGATGTGAGGAGGTATTTGAGGTGTCATTCGCCCACTGCAGTCCCACTTCCAGCTCTGAGCTGCTTTGTGTTGCGCGTAAGTCCCGCAGCGTTGCCTTGCGCTCTCGTCTTCCTGAGATGGGTGGGATCCTACAGGGAGTCATTACAGAACATTAGGCTTTTGCCTGAAAAACAAATAGAGTGTTGGTGCATGTATTACAGAAATAAATTTCCTGGCTTAACATCCTTGAAATTCATTTATGCTAAAAATTTCGGCTCATCCGTTGCCTGGATATGGCTGAAGCCTCTAGAACAGACCACATGGAGAGAAGTAGAAATACTAGTTCAGCAAAAGGCACCCAACAAAGTCTGGCTGGAAGGAGAAGCGTGGAGGCACGGGAATCAGAGGCAGTCCTGCATGGCAGCCTGGCCTCTCCCAGGGTTCTCCTTCTGCCAGCAGAGTGCCCATGGCTTTGCGGTGGTCTTCTGTTTCTCAGTGCATTGTCCGAGTCTCCGTGTATTTTCTTTGCGTGGGCTGTCATCTAGTCGATGCCTTTATCTCAGGATAAATGAGAGTGGCATCTGCCCTCTCATTCAGTTTGCACTGCCGGCCACACTTTGCAGTGCACAGAGACGCTTGTAAACAAGGAGCAGGTTAGGGGAACAGCTTAGAGTTGAAGTGGAATAAGCTTACAGCTTTAGAGAGGTGTTATCGTGTATTTCTCCTTGCCTCTCATTGTAGTATACAATAGCCACAATACTGTAGCTTTCAGCAAACGATAGCGACAGAAATAAGTGCCGTGACTTGTATCAAACGGTTCTGTAGTAACATCCCACCGTCTTCCCTGGAGATCTAGAGTAATAGTCTCGGTGTGGCAAAGGCCACTTACATTTCTCTTCTTGACGTGTCCCTCGGCTCCCTGTTTGCTTGAATGCAACCACCTGCCCAGGGTCCGTGCAGCTCGTTTACTGCCGGTGTAATAGGAATGCTAGGCCATGGAGCCACAGTGCAGTGTTATCTCCTTTCCCTGGGATAACAATAAGCCCTGTTCGTTTGCGGGTAAGATTCAACCATATCGCACGAAAAAGCAGGAAACGTGAAAATGTTTTCCTCAAGCATTTTCCATCTCTGTCCCCTTGCCTCGCCTTCGGTACCCATCCGTCCTCTTCTGTGAGGAAAATGATCACTTCAACAGTAGTGGCGTTAAAGTGTCGGTCACGCTATAGAAAAATAAGAGAAGCCGAGGCTTAGGAGTCAGAGATATTTCACAACACTTCTTCAGGCTGCACAATAGACGTGTTAGGAAAGGCAAGAACGTACTGGACAGAGGCTGCTTTTCTGCTAAGACTGCATGAAGTCACCACTGAATGTGGGGACTGATTAGAGAATTCGAAGCACCGTCCATCGTGTCAGAGCGAGGGCAAAGGGCCGCGTTCTGAGCAGGCTGCTTTGTGTGGCAGCTGACAATGGGCAGAGCTTTCTGAGATGTGAGGTGGATTTACAGGAATTCAGATGTTACGGTCATATAGCTGTTCCCCACTGTGTTAATTCCACCTATGGTTTCTCTACTCAAACTGAAATTCTCTTTTTCTCTCAATAACAAGGTCACTGTCATTTCCACCCCTCTAAAAGCAAATAATGTATGCAATGGTGGAAATAAATCAAATTTAACAAGCTGACTTTGCTGCTGCCGCTGTCCACATTACATTGTGTTGCACAGCGGCGCCCTCTGAACAGCTACCACCGCTCGGTTCACCGTGAGCCATACACGAATTGAAAGTCATGTCGAGAGCTAACTTCGGCAACTTCTTTTTCAGCTTCTTATTTTTGCTGGTTCCAAATGAATATCACCTTCTGCCCCTGTGGCATTGATCCCTTTTTGCTAAAACTGACCCAACAAATTTATTAGAAAAAGGCAGACGGTATTACTGCTAAATTACATTACATTATCTTGTTCAGTTACATTAAGTTGTTACCTTATGTTACCTTCGGTAGTAACGCTCATGTGGCAATGAGCAGTACACGGGGATCGTAAACCTCCTGTGAGAATGAGAACTCGGCCGTGCGTTTGTTCATAACTGTTATTAGTTAGGCAGAATAGCACGGAAGAGGTAATTCCGTGGAGGTTAAAAGGACTGTCACGCTGTGAACAGTCAGTGAGTTTGGATTAGGATTGTGGCAATAAGTACGACGATACCTGCTCACGTGCCAAAGTTTAGGTAAAGGGCACCAGTGTCTTGATGGATAGTTGAGAGCAGTCATTCCTTGACAAAGGTCACTGGTGAGATGGCCGAGTACTGTAGCATTAGGCTGAGGTTCTTTTTACAGAGGTTCAATTCCTGTTATTGACCGTGCAGTGAAATTCATGTTGAGTTACAAGCTCAACGATTCACAGAGGCATGCCAGGGTCTCATAGGCAGAAGCCAGAAACAAAGGCGGTTAGCTTTTAAGCTAAGACTCACCTGCGAAGGATGGGCTTTAATTTACTGGGAGAGTCTGCTTTGCATTTGGAAGGTACAGATAAGTGTCCTATTAGTCATAGCACTCTGCAAAAACCAAAAGAGTTTAGCTTTTATTTAAGGCATTGGTGGCTTCCACTTTCTGTATTCTGCGTCCTAGATTTCTAGGTTGTGGTGAGAATTGTGGGATTGTGAGGCAAAGGTAGATGGTGTTTGAGTATTTACCGGTATACCGTAGCTTCACGCGATTGGAAGAGTTGAGAGCAAGCCTCGCTGAGTGATACGTGAGGCAGTGTTAAAAGGAGAGGCTGCATAGTGATGATTGTGGCTGCTGGGGTTATTAGTCGTTCAGTAAGCTCCTGGGTGCTGAGTAATTTAGGTCCAAAGGCGGTCGGCGGTTGGAGGCCCGCTAGGGAGAGCAACGTCAGCAGTAGGCTCGCATTTGGCATTGGGGTTTTTGTTAGCGAGATTGTCCATAATTGTAGGATGTTGTCTAAGGATGGGAGTATAGATGTCATTACGATAGACTGGTTAGAAGGTGAGGAGGGTGAGTTTAGGATTCTAAAGGATGATTACAGCCCTTCAGCAGAGGTGGGAAATAGGTGAGAAAGCTAGAATCTTCTGCCGTCAAGGTAATAGCTGGGATGTTAAGGAGATTGGTGTCAGGTGATCGGGATGTCAGTAAGAGGAGAGTGAATTTGGAGAATTTTATTAGCGGCAAGGGCAGCAAGGCAGCAGTCCGGGATGTTCCTTGAAATGGTTTTGGAAATCCAAAGTGGAATGGAAGTAAGTCTAGTTGATGGCAATTGCTCTTGCTGATAGGAGCCTTGCGGTAGGGTAGCTTAGTTGCGTGATGTCCTGTTGGCCAGTGACCCAGGCATTGATTACGTTCAAAGAGAATAAGGTCCGTTGAGGCCGATCGGGTGAGGAAACTTTTGGCCGTGACTTCAATTGCTCACAGGTGATGCGATTTGGAAGTGAGCGAGGTGACGGTTAGGCTGGCTGTTTCAGGCCACTACCCGACTGCGGCTTGAAACTGTGATAGTAGTTCTTATGATTAGGCTTAGGATTGTGATTAATTTGGCATGTGGGCTCTTCAGCGGGGGAAGGGGTTGAGCCATCACTTCTGGGTACAGTCTCCCCCCATGTAGCTTAATTAGCTGAGCCTACTGGAAAATGACATAAGAGTACAAAGAGTTGTGTAAGTTCGGTTCTTTTCCACATTTTTCTTAGGAAATGAGAAAGCTGTTGTACCTCTATATTCACTTTATCGTAGCGCACCTTTACGTTCAGATGCATTTCTTTAGATAAGGAGGTAGGCCGGCATAGCAGACCGGCATGCTGGCAGGCCAAAAGTCCATACCTAGCGTTGCGGGCAGGATGTTTTTTCATAGAAGGTGCATCAATCGGTCATAGCGGACATATGGATGTGGGACTTGGAGTCGTACAAATACCGAAGACAAAAGTAGCATTTTTGTGGGTATTGCGATCAAGAATAGTTCAGAAGGGTGGTTTTAAGGAGCTTGGATTTAGGGTTTTATGGTTACTGCCTTTATTAATGCAATATTTGTCTACTTGGCTAGGAATTATTGTGAGGAGTCGTGAGAAGAAAATAAGGTAGAGGGTCTCGGGTGATGGCTAGAACGCTTAGGGTATAGTTTTCACTGAGTACAGCTAAAGAGAGCAGGATGGGTAGAGCGATTTCACAGGTGATAGCTTGTGCGGCTCCTCCAAGTTCTCTGATTAGCGCATATTTTGAGTTTGAGGCCCATCTTGATCAGAGGAACGACCAGAAGGCCAGAGAGAAGGTCCGGTTTTAGGACAGAAGGGGAGAATGGTAACAAAACAGGGATTCAAACGTTGAGGGCTAGGAGGGAGGGCTGGGATAAGGGTTACGAAGAAGATGAAAGGGAAGAAGATGGACAGACAGATAGTTTAAGTCCATCTGCAGCTGGTTACAGTAGTCCAAGGGGGCCTACGATGTTTGAAGCTATAGGGGCTTCTGCGTAGCTTAGGACTTTTGGTTTTCTAATGGTAGGAAGGCTGCGGTGACTCGGATGGAAAGTCTTCTGCATTTGCTGAGCTCTGCCACGCTATCTCGAACTTTTCCTAGGATTTCGCGTGGCGGCGTTAGATGGCAGGAGTGCTTGGAGTATTGGCCCCATTTCTGCGGTCCTTTTATACTTGGAGAAGTATACCACAGAAAACAACCCGGATTATTCCGGTGTCTGATCAGATCACATAGGACTGTTAATGGTTGAACAACCTAATCCTTAATAGGGTGTCCTGATCTCACACTGAGGTCATAAAATGGAATCGCGTGTGTTTTTGTACTTGAAATGTATAGGTTTCAGCACGCTTGCTGCAGATGGCTGCTTTAGAGCCCGCAAGGGCCACGGGGTGGACTGTTACCCGGTAGCACAGGCTGTGTTCTTTTTCAAGGAATCTGTACCTCCCTTAAACAGCACGTCCTGATTTTGTCACGCAGCAGTTGGCCAAAGTTTACAGGAGGGAGACTTAAGGGGAACTTTGATTGATTCTGCAGGCAACCGGGTATCACCTGTCTATCTCGGCCTGCTTTTCACCTCTACATACAGGTCTTCCCACTCTTCTACAACATAGACAGGTTTGCTCTCAATGGCTGCTTGTAAGTTTGCTTGCATTTCATTACAGAAAACTGCAGTTTGGCTTGGTTGTTCTCAGCGAATCATGAACAAGAAGTATAGGCGTTACTATTTTTTTTTCTTCGCTGCTCTTATTGTTTCATCTTTCCCTGTTTTGGGAACAGTATCTTTTCTATCAGCTAGACAAGGTTTGAATGTTGTAATCTGGTGAAATACTGAGTTCTTTACAGCTAGACAAGGTTTGAATGTTTTAGTCTGGTGAAATACTGAGTTCTTCACTGTCTCAGCAGTGAGCGCCGGTTGGGCTAGAGGAGGGAGAGGGCTTTCAAAATAACCTGGTGTGTGGCAGATATATTTCAGGTATAATCTGCCCACACTGCGGTTTGTTAGAACTCACTCACCTCATATTCAGTTCTTTGGCTGTGTTGTTTATGTAGATAGGTTGCTTGCAATGATGACAACAGGCAGAATGTACGTACCCCAGAGCAAACTTAATTAAAGCGGGCTATGACACCCTGGTTAACTGTTAAGTCAGTCCTCCTGTAAAGACAGTTTTATACCTTTATTCGTGGGCACTCTTTGCTGGAAAACGTTGCTCATTTTATCCATCCTGTGAGTTATACCTTTACTTGTAATATTGTGTTAGCAGAGCAGCTATCAAACCCACCATCATACCCTCAGGGCAGGCGGTCTGGCAACAGCAGCGTGCATACCGCGTGGACAAGATGCGGCTGCGCGAAGGACAGATCATCAGTTTCAGAACAGGCTCCTCTAGGTAGATTCTGGATACTGCCAAATCAGTAGTTATTGTACTGATATGTGTTAGGCAGATTTTTTTGGCATGGAAAGATGTAGCTAATCCCAGTTTGCATCCTGGCTGTCACAGGTTGAAATTTTTCACGTCTGCAAAGATGATTGTGAGGGTCGGTTTAAGTGCATCTTGAGACGATGACAACTTAGTTGTGTTTTGATGTTTGTCATTGTATGATTTAAGCAGTCTTCTTGCTGAGTAGGAAATTAATTTTGGTTTGTGGTGTGACCACAATGGCCGACCCAGCATTTACCCACATCACTAAGAAGAGGAAATGTCACGATCGCATTCAAAAGCAGTAAGTGAGTATTCTACTACCAGATGCTTTGCGAAGCGCAGCCTGACGGGGGTTAGGAATGCCACGGGCCAGATGTAAGAACGAGAAACTCTGAAGTGGTAGATGGGCCCGAAGCTGGTCATTCCAAACATGACATGAAAGGTTCGTTGAGTTCACGTGACATGTACGATCAATCAAGCCCTCAGGTACGTCCAGTATAACAACTGCAAAAGAGTGGGACAGAGGTTGTAGAAGTAAGTACTGTGACCATTAACAGTTAGGTGATTAGTTAGTAGTTATCAGTGACATTATAGTTGCAGTAATTGTATTAAGTGTTCAAACATTTATCTATACCAGGCTGGAAGAAATGTCACTAAAGAAGGGACCTGAAAGACATGCACTTAGGGAGAGGGTTACATTTACTTGAAAGTAGTAATACTACTACTACTGATATTAATAATAATAATAAATTGTAATAAATTAATTTCCCTAGTTAGTTGAGAACAGCCATGACTTTTCAAACCATGTTCCTTGGAACATAACCAAGTGGCAATGTATGAGGGACTAAACATTTTAGTGTTGTTTTTTTTCCCCCCCACATTAGGTACTTTGGGTGTTGTACTGCAAGTTGTGAGTTTGGTACTGGAGCCTGTGACTGTGTGTGGGTGGTTGAATAATGTATTCAGCAGCACCTTGTATATCTTCAGTGTTGTTTTTATTTATTTTTATTTGTTCTTATTGCCTTTAACAGCCGATCCATTTTTGGCTTGCCCTCCTGGGCAGGGCGCCTTGGCGCACACTGGACTGGGGGGGGACAGGCAGAGTGGGTGAGTGAGTGAGTGGGGCGCCTTTGCGCCTTGGCGCACACTGGACTGGGGGGGGACAGGCAGAGTGGGTGAGTGAGTGAGTGGGGCGCCTTTGCGCCTTGGCGCACACTGGACTGGGGGGGGACAGGCAGAGTGGGTGAGTGAGTGAGTGGGGCGCCTTTGCGCCTTGGCGCACACTGGACTGGGGGGGGACAGGCAGAGTGGGTGAGTGAGTGAGTGGGGCGCCTTTGCGCCTTGGCGCACACTGGACTGGGGGGGGACAGGCAGAGTGGGTGAGTGAGTGAGTGGGGCGCCTTTGCGCCTTGGCGCACACTGGACTGGGGGGGGACAGGCAGAGTGGGTGAGTGAGTGAGTGGGGCGCCTTTGCGCCTTGGCGCACACTGGACTGGGGGGGGACAGGCAGAGTGGGTGAGTGAGTGAGTGGGGCGCCTTTGCGCCTTGGCGCACACTGGACTGGGGGGGGACAGGCAGAGTGGGTGAGTGAGTGAGTGGGGCGCCTTTGCGCCTTGGCGCACACTGGACTGGGGGGGGACAGGCAGAGTGGGTGAGTGAGTGAGTGGGGCGCCTTTGCGCCTTGGCGCACACTGGACTGGGGGGGGACAGGCAGAGTGGGTGAGTGAGTGAGTGGGGCGCCTTTGCGCCTTGGCGCACACTGGACTGGGGGGGGACAGGCAGAGTGGGTGAGTGAGTGAGTGGGGCGCCTTTGCGCCTTGGCGCACACTGGACTGGGGGGGGACAGGCAGAGTGGGTGAGTGAGTGAGTGGGGCGCCTTTGCGCCTTGGCGCACACTGGACTGGGGGGGGACAGGCAGAGTGGGTGAGTGAGTGAGTGGGGCGCCTTTGCGCCTTGGCGCACACTGGACTGGGGGGGGACAGGCAGAGTGGGTGAGTGAGTGAGTGGGGCGCCTTTGCGCCTTGGCGCACACTGGACTGGGGGGGGACAGGCAGAGTGGGTGAGTGAGTGAGTGGGGCGCCTTTGCGCCTTGGCGCACACTGGACTGGGGGGGGACAGGCAGAGTGGGTGAGTGAGTGAGTGGGGCGCCTTTGCGCCTTGGCGCACACTGGACTGGGGGGGGACAGGCAGAGTGGGTGAGTGAGTGAGTGGGGCGCCTTTGCGCCTTGGCGCACACTGGACTGGGGGGGGACAGGCAGAGTGGGTGAGTGAGTGAGTGGGGCGCCTTTGCGCCTTGGCGCACACTGGACTGGGGGGGGACAGGCAGAGTGGGTGAGTGAGTGAGTGGGGCGCCTTTGCGCCTTGGCGCACACTGGACTGGGGGGGGACAGGCAGAGTGGGTGAGTGAGTGAGTGGGGCGCCTTTGCGCCTTGGCGCACACTGGACTGGGGGGGGACAGGCAGAGTGGGTGAGTGAGTGAGTGGGGCGCCTTTGCGCCTTGGCGCACACTGGACTTCGCCTTTCGCCTTTCGCCTTTCGCCTTTCGCCTTTCGCCTTTCGCCTTTCGCCTTTCGCCTTTCGCCTTTCGCCTTTCGCCTTTCGCCTTTCGCCTTTCGCCTTTCGCCTTTCGCCTTTCGCCTTTCGCCTTTCGCCTTTCGCCTTTCGCCTTTCGCCTTTCGCCTTTCGCCTTTCGCCTTTCGCCTTTCGCCTTTCGCCTTTCGCCTTTCGCCTTTCGCCTTTCGCCTTTCGCCTTTCGCCTTTCGCCTTTCGCCTTTCGCCTTTCGCCTTTCGCCTTTCGCCTTTCGCCTTTCGCCTTTCGCCTTTCGCCTTTCGCCTTTCGCCTTTCGCCTTTCGCCTTTCGCCTTTCGCCTTTCGCCTTTCGCCTTTCGCCTTTCGCCTTTCGCCTTTCGCCTTTCGCCTTTCGCCTTTCGCCTTTCGCCTTTCGCCTTTCGCCTTTCGCCTTTCGCCTTTCGCCTTTCGCCTTTCGCCTTTCGCCTTTCGCCTTTCGCCTTTCGCCTTTCGCCTTTCGCCTTTCGCCTTTCGCCTTTCGCCTTTCGCCTTTCGCCTTTCGCCTTTCGCCTTTCGCCTTTCGCCTTTCGCCTTTCGCCTTTCGCCTTTCGCCTTTCGCCTTTCGCCTTTCGCCTTTCGCCTTTCGCCTTTCGCCTTTCGCCTTTCGCCTTTCGCCTTTCGCCTTTCGCCTTTCGCCTTTCGCCTTTCGCCTTTCGCCTTTCGCCTTTCGCCTTTCGCCTTTCGCCTTTCGCCTTTCGCCTTTCGCCTTTCGCCTTTCGCCTTTCGCCTTTCGCCTTTCGCCTTTCGCCTTTCGCCTTTCGCCTTTCGCCTTTCGCCTTTCGCCTTTCGCCTTTCGCCTTTCGCCTTTCGCCTTTCGCCTTTCGCCTTTCGCCTTTCGCCTTTCGCCTTTCGCCTTTCGCCTTTCGCCTTTCGCCTTTCGCCTTTCGCCTTTCGCCTTTCGCCTTTCGCCTTTCGCCTTTCGCCTTTCGCCTTTCGCCTTTCGCCTTTCGCCTTTCGCCTTTCGCCTTTCGCCTTTCGCCTTTCGCCTTTCGCCTTTCGCCTTTCGCCATCAGAAAAAATTACTCAGATTTTTCAAAAAAATTTTATTTATAAAACCCACACAGACACATTTTTATTCTTTATTTTGCTTTTTTTTTTTATTCCCTTAGTTCCTTTTCTTTTTTTCTTCTTGTTTTTTTTCCATCTTCCTGAGTTGCCATTAACAGACATTCTCATTTCTAGGAAGCAATGACATGACTAATGCATGACCATGAAACATTTTCTCTGCTTTTTCCCCCCCTCTACATTTCAAAAAATCACACATCTTTTCTCTTCACCATGTTTCCATTGCTCATTTTCCTTACTGTTTCTCTGTCATTCCTTTACAGTTGCATTTCAATCTAATCTTTTCAAAGCACCATCCAGGCCACTTATTTCTCACTTCTTCACAGAACCAGCCTTAACACACACAATGACCAGTAACATTTGGCATATCTTATTTCAACTCTGCACTACACCCTCTGTTTTCCTCTAAACAGCATTGACATACCCTCCTTTTAGTCCATGTACTGTTAAAAGCACACCATTCTTAGTATTCACAGGGCAGACATGCATCAAGCCCAATTATGTTTCTGGTCTATACATGGTTGCCACCATGATGGCAAGGCTGCTGCACACAGGCCACCGTACAAGCGGTGCCAGAAGGTACAAGCCACGTGGACCCTTTTAGACACACCCCAGACAGAATTACAAGCACCATGCTTCACTGGACTGACACGTTCTACTTCAAAGCCAGCATAGTCAACATCCTGGCACAATTGGGACTCCGCACCTTAAGTCAGTTATATAATGAACAGACGATTAACCCTCGCACATCATAATTCAGAGATAACAGCCACACAAAGCAAACTTAAATCTTCCCCTGAAGTACAAACAGGATATTTTCAAACAAACAGCCACTATTAATTAAACCCATCTCAGTTGTAAAAGAGCAGGAGGAGCAAATGAGAAGGGCGACAGCGATCCTGCCACTGTGTGCCCTGAAGTGACCTAAGGCTGCCTAAGCTCATACCCCTCGTAATCCAAATCCAGAAACCGCTGACATTATTAGTATCCCAACCGGCATTTAAGTCCCAAGCCAACTCAACAACCTGCACTGAGGGACAAGAGTCACTTTCCCATACTATGGGCCCCGAGATTCATCATCCTGTTTATCATCTGAAGCTTAACAGATACTGTACTTCTCAACCCCTTACTAGATATACCCTGCACACCACTTACTGCATAGTAGCCCACTTCTGTTATCACGTCCTTTCAATAGAAGTAGTCTCGACCATTCTAACAGAAGGAATTGCCAATTCCAACCTGTTCAAAGGCTTCACCCTTCAACCAGACGAACTACATATCACACTTAAGTGATATTTGTAGGGAGATGGTTGAGTCCTGCAAGATTTCTTCAGCGCAAGAGCTACATCCCACCAGACATATAACTACCCCAATACACACACACACACACACACACACACACACACACACACACTCCTCCAACACCGCCTTAATCTCATTAACTGCTATAATCATACAGCGATTCTTTAAGCACAAAGTAACATAGCTAGGACTAACCACAACTAATACTGAATAAATCCTTGGTTGCTTAACATCATATCGAACCTTTGAAGAACCAGCCTTTGTTTGCTGCAAGAAAGGAAGGAAACAAACCCTCAGATGCTGGGTTTCAGGCCAACCGCAAACTACTCCGTGCTGCTTTTGGTATTTATAAACCAACTCAGTAGCCTTGTCAAGACTAAGTCACAGTTTAAATCTTGTCCACTTTATCAGTGTCAATTAGAATTTCAACGTGCTTCACCCGCTACTGTAGAAAAAGTCACTTCCGCAGCTGTGCGGTTAGCTACGTTAGCTGTCTGCTAAATACTTTATCTCCCAGCCCCTTACTGATGAAAGAAATAGCCAACGCTGTCAATGCTCAAGAAATACAGATCAGCCTAAACATCCTACTGGTCATCACGCTAATCCTGTTCACCCTCCACTCCATGCATACCCTTTACATGTTAGGCAAGACTGAAGGAGTACAAACACATGGTAAAGCTGCGAGAGAGAAAAATCAGAAAGGCCAAAGCCAAACTAGAACTGAACTTGGCCACTAAGGTGAAAGACAACAAGAAATATTTCATAATTGCATCAGCAGTAAGAGGAAGGCTAAGGAGAATCTCCAGCCCTTGTTGGGCACGGAGGGGAACAAGGATCGAGATCAAGCTGCGGCACTAAATGCCTTCTCTGCCTGAGTCTTTAAAAGCAGGACTAGTTGCTCCCTAGGCACACGGCCTTCCTAGTACTGGAAGATAGGGATGGAGAACAGAATAGGCCCTGCATAATCCACAATGAGATCCAAAAGCTGCACTCTCACAAGTCCACGGGGCCGGATGAATTGCACCCTAAGGTGCTGAGGGAGTTGGTGGATGTGGCCACTCTCAGTCATCCTTCAACAGACCTTGCTAACCAGGTATGTCCTGGTGGACTGGAGACTGACAAATGTGATGCCCATCTTCTAAAACGGCGATGCTCCTAGTAGCTACAGACCTGTCAGTCTCACCTCAGTGTCAGGAAAGGTTTTGGAATGGACAACCTCAAGAGCCATCTTGGATCAATTACAGGTCAGTCAGGGAATTAGGCCCGGCCAGCACGGGTTCGTGATCCTGCTTGACAAACCCGATTTCATTCTGTGACTAGGTGACCTACTTAGCAGATGAAGGCTAGGCTGGTAATGTTGTCTACCTGGACTTCAGTAGAGCCTTCCATGCTGTTCCCCACTACAATGTTACGGAGAAGCTGGCTGCCTATGGTTCAGATGGACATAGGCAGTGCTGGGTGAAACAGTGGCTGGGCCAATGAGTTGTGGTCAGTGGAGTTAAGTCTAGCTGGCAGCCGGTCACCAGCAGTGTCCCCCAGGGCTCAGAACTGGACCTGCTCCTATTTAACAACTTAATTAATGATCTTAATGAGGGGGATTGAGTGCACCCTCAGTAAGTTTACAGACAACAAGTTGGATCCCCCAGAGAATAGAGAGGCACTACACAAGGACCTAGATAGACTGGACTGATGGGCCCAGGTAAAACTGTACAAGTTCCAATAGGGCTGACTGTCAGATCCTGCATTGGGTCACAGCAACCCAGGCAACCCTACATGCTCAGGGAGGAGCACCAAGAAAGCTGCCTGACAGAAGATGACCTTGGTGTATTGATGGACAGTTGGCAGAATATGAGCCAACAGTGTGCCCAAGTGGCAAAAAAAGGCTTGAATCAAGAATGGTGTGGTAAGCAGCACTAAGGAAGTAGCCCTGCCCCTGTTCTTGGCACAGGTGAGGCCACACCTCGAGTCCTGCGCTCGGTTTTGGGCACCTCAGTACAGAAGAGACATTGTAGTGCTGGAGCAGGTCCAGAGAAGGGCAACAAGGCTTGTGAAGGGCTTGGAGTATATGCCCTATGAGGAGAGACTGAAGGAAATAGCCTGGGGAAAGAGAGGCTGAGGGGACACCTTATTGCTCTCTTCAGAGATCTGAAAGGTGACTGCAGCAAGAGCGGGGTCACTTCTCACTTGTGACAGGATGAGGGGAAATGGCTTCAAGTAGCACCAGTGGAGATATAGATTAGATACCAGAAAAACTTCTTTACAGAAAGAGTAGTTAAGCACTGGAATAGACTCGCTAGGGAGGTACTTGAATCACCATCCCTGGATGTATTTAAAATCCATTTGGATATGGTTGCTCAGGGACACGATTTAGCAGTGGGTTGTTAGAGGTAGGGTAGCGCGGTTGGGTTGCAGTTGGACTTCGTGATCTCAAAGGTCTTTTCTAAGCTGAGCAATTATATGATTCTAATAGCCACCATTGGTCTCTGTTGACATACCTCAGTATGTTACCTTTTAAGAATACTCCTGGCCAAGTCTCATCCCTATTTCTAGTATCATCCTTGACTCTTCCCACTTACAGTTATGTGCCACAGTTATCTACGTCAACTCCTACCACAAATAGCTGTTTATTTTAACCGTAATTATAAACGAACCATCCCTCCTAGCATTCTCAACCACAGAACTTGTATTATTATTTCATTTAAAGCAACCCTAATCCCAACACTAGTTTTCAAGCCACGATCACAGAACAAGCAGAGAACCTAAATACTGGCATCTAGCAGCCATCCTACATTCTCGTCGTCTCATTACTGCTTCTAATCACAATCCCGTACCTGCACATAAAATCCAGCACTCTGCACCTACTTGCTCTGAAACCCACCCTCTGTCCTCACGACCTCAGGAACATCCTATTTCACCTAGTCCTTCTGATGAATTTGACAGGAAAAGCCTCCCTGTGTGGTCTCCGTGCACACCTCCCAGAAGTCCACAGAAAACCCCCAGTGCAGGCTCAGTGCTACTCGCTGCCATTAAAGCTAGGAGGATACGGTGTTATACACACTGTCCTTCTACCAAACCGCCCACATCATTCTTTCTTTACCCTGGACCTATGGAGAGCTTGGTCAGTTCTCCTATGCCAAACAGATCTAATATCTCTTATTGCTTATTTATGCGTCAGTCATAGGTGCGAGTGTAATTCCAATCCACAGATTGTTCTCAGGGGTAGAAGTGCTCATCATCTCCCATGGACTTACCTCCTCATTTCTTTCTGCCTGGCTAATATCAACTGTAGAAGAACAAATGGGCAAATCCTCAATCTACCTCTCATAATCACGTGACGATTACTAGCTAACAAGTACGGTACTACTAGCTAACAAGCTTAGTTGGACCCCAATCAACATACCCAGTGTCAGAACTGAGATCAGTGGAACAAGACAGTTATGATACTAACAATTATTTTAACCAGTCACAACCCTCTTTACTGCCTCTTACACCATGCATACTATTAATAACTCAGTGAGCCACCTCACCAACCCCCCCATCACACCTACTCAAAACTCAAACAAGAGAACAATTGTCTCATATTCCTACACATCATTCCTATACCAGCCTTAATTCTTAAACCAGAACCAATACACAGAAGTCCTTTAAGATTGAAAAAGTTAACCATCCTTACCTTCTGAGAAGTAGTCCAAATGAGCAAGTCGTAGTAATTCCAGCATCTGAGCCTCAGTCCCATTTAATTTTTAAAAGGAGAAAGTAATTCGTTGGCTCTAGGAACAGCTCATCATGGTGCAAATCAAGTAAAAGAAATGGAGACAAGTCCTTAGCCCTGTGTAGTGATTAGGCAGATTAATATGGTGGGAAAGGCATTATGACAGAGGTGCGATGGCAGAAGGACCAACACAATAGAAAGGTACTATAAAGTAGATTGCTCACCTGTAACAGGAGATTCCAGGTACACCGGGAAAAGATCCACCAAGGGGGAATCTTCAGAAAAAGATCCTTCTCAGTAGTGGTCGATCCTTAAGTGAGGTTGATAAGAGGTGCAGTCAGACTCCACCCCTTCCTATCACACATGTGAATTGCCTTCACCTGTGCTTTCAGGGCTGACCAGGTCTTCAGGTGCTCAATTAGTGGCTCAGGCCCTGACTTCATAGTTCCCAAACAACCCAATTATAGTGCCCCCACTACTAAGAGCATTAAGAACATCCTAGTAACTATTACACAACTCTTAGAGCTGCTTTCCTACTCAGCTTATCCTCAACAACTACCTTCACCATTCAGAAACTGTACTGACAAATCAAGGTACCAACTTTGAAGTTTAGGATCACTTACTTTAGCGGTCTTAGTTATTAACACATACGGAAGTAGTAGCATTAGTCTTGTAAACAAAAAATTGAAGACCCACACCCTTCTGAGACTATCCTTCAGGAAGAAAATACTTAAACCTTTATGTCCAGCTCCCTAGTGATCTGTCACCATAAACACGTTGACCGTTGGACTTGTTGATCCACCCCCTTCCCGGGCAACCCCCACATGAACTGCAGTATAGCAAGGTTGTTAACTAACACACAGCTGCCAAGGACAACTTCAGCCTAGAAAAATAAAGCACATTAATAATCCTACTGAAGTTTAACTGTGCGAGAGACATCCTCTCACTAAAAACAGTAACAACAGTAGCCACAACAGTCTTTCAAAGCTCTTAAAAAAAAAAAAAAAAAAACCTATTAAACAAAACACAGTAAAGGAAAGTCTAACATCAATGTCCTCACCCAACAATCTTAAGCTCCAGAAGATAAGCTAACTCTAAAATACACAGGGTAACAAAAGCCACCAATATACCCTCCCAAAACACAATACTATATATAACATACAGCAAATAACACAAAATATAGAGATTTTGCTTTCCCACCACCAAACAACCACTCAAACCAACCCTGCTACAACATACCAGATACTTGTAAGAAGAGAAGTTCACCAACTACTCACTGTAGACTCTTTGCTTCCTTCAGTCTCCACAAACCTGAGTGCTGCCTCCTCAGCCCTGACCTGCCTTTTTATGCTGCCTCCAATCACAGCTTGCCCAATGAAGCAATCAGCCATATCCAATAAAAAGTGGGAGAGCTTCTCTTGCTCCTATTTGCTCTAGAAGCTGGTAGTGATTGTGCTGTAACTGTAGGTCTTTCTCCAGGGAAGCAGGTAGGAAAGTATAACCAGGTGAGCAACAAGTGCTGGGGAGTTCTCCCCTAGGGTGTTCTTTCTAGGTGTGGTGATTGCAAAATGGAGAGATGTTGACCTGTTGGGCATGTCCAGGGGAGGGCTACAGAAATGACCCCAGGGATAGTGCATCTCCCTATAAGTAGACTGAGAGCTAGGGCTGTTGAGCCCAAGGCAGATCTGGGAGCAGCCTTTCAGTGTCTAGAAGAGGGCTGTAAGAAAGAAGGGGACAGACTCTTTAGCAGGGTTTATAGGTAGGACAAGGAGAAATGATTTCAAACTAAAAGAGGACAAACTTAGATTGCCTATAAGGAAAAAGACTTTTGCAATAAGAGCGTGAAGCACTGGCGCAATCTGCCAAGAGAGGTGGTAAATGCCCTGTCTTTAGTAGTTTGCCACCCTCCTCCTCCTCCAGCTGTGGAGCCTGCTAGCCAGGTGTGCAACCTGGCAAGTGCTTTTTTATGTGCCCTTAAGGTTTCCCAGATAGGGCAGGACTGAGAGGCTAGCCAAGGGATTCATCTCCCAGAGTGCAGGTAAGCCAAAGCTATCAGATAAAAAAAAGTAAGCATTCCAGATTGTTACTCCTTGGAAGAAAGCAGAAGAAATCCTCTAGGGAGCAGAAACCTATTTCAGTGATCGCTTGCTCCATCTTGATTGTTCCCCAAAGCGCTATGAGCGTTGTTAGCAGCTCTAATTCAAATTTGAGAATCGTCAGAATTAGTGCCACGTTACAACATAACGTGTCTGTGACTTCTCAGGGAATGTGTTGTAATTCCTGTAACTTTTCAGTACCGTAATGTTTTGAAACTTTTGAATACCACGCTTGACAAGAAATGCCCCTTTTACTGGATTAGAGACTGCAGGCTTGGGAGGTGTACTGCTCCATAAGGTGTAAATGGGATCAGGTGTAAATGGTTTTCACCCTCTTCAAATGGTCACCCAAAGAATGATACTGTTTTAATTCCATTCTATCCATAGATGTAATATGTTTCATTTCAGATTTAAAGCATTTCCTGAAATATTTTACTTTGGAACCATTTGAAAGGTTATGATCTTTTCTCATTCTTTTTGGCTGGCTGATTGCTTTTTCCCTATGGCTCCAGCATCTCGTGTTCAGTCCGTGCTATATACCCATTATGCTGTATTTGCATGCTTCCCAGTCTGTTCATCCTCCTGCATAAAATACAACAGGTGTGTGTATAGGCCTTCATTAACATTTTGATGGGCTATGATATGACGTTCTTTAGCATCAAAACTTTTTCTGTCTCAATTTCCTAATTACTGCAGTTACGCAGTTGTGATAGTTATGTCTGGCAGTTTTTGTGACATTACTTAAGCAAAAAATGAATCTCAAGAAGCCTTAGGTAGGTGAAAAACTTGATTTTAACTTTTTTTGTGTGCTAAAATATATGCATCAAGTGTCAATTCTCAGCAACAAAATGCTGACCTACATAGCTTTCTGCTCTGGCCTGGGAGGGCCATTTTGATGTATCGCCTATTATTTTCAACTCTCATTCATCAGAAATCAGTTGTGAAAAGGAATGTAGCTGCCCAGTCCCAAAGCTGCATAAATGAAAACCTCATTTTATCCAGCTAGCCTCATAAAAATGGCAGGAATTGTTTGAAGTATCCTTGTGCATAGTCTTATGCCATTAAAGAAAAGCATTAAAACCCGTGTGTGTAACTTGTGCAGAATGCTGGATTCAACCCCTTCAGTATACTTTTTAGATGTGTTCTGTCAGCTGCAATTTACACTTGGTTCATCAGTGTTATAACTCAGGAAATGTTAATCCAAATTTTTTTCTCATTTTTTTGCTTCATAATGTCCTCATTCTCTCTCTTGGTCCCTTCCCTAAAGATCTTGTGCCATATATTCTTATTATGCGTGAGGCATTTAGTGAATTATAAAATAATACTTGAATGGATGCAGTTAAAAGATCAAGGAGTGCTAGAATTTTGCATAGGCAAAAATATATTCTTGAGGCTATTGCGTAACCTTTTTGAAAAGGAATAATTTTTGGCCAATTTAATACAAGAGTAGCGGCTAGTACTGCAGTTTAGGCAGACTTCTGGAGCAGAGTTGTTCATTCTTATGTGGCAGGCCATGTCATGCCCGAGCCTGAATACACTGCATAAATGTTGTTCGCTCCAAACGTATCTCAGAGAAGCAGCTAGATGTTGAATCGTCCAGTTGGAGAGGTCCCAAGCTGCCATTTATCTTTATTTACCTACATTTTCTACCAGGCATTTGGTGCTTTCACCTCTGAAAACTTAAGTGTATGCAATCTGTCTTTTTTCTTTTCTTCCTTTTTAGTATGTTAACAGGAAGAGACTTAGCAGAGATCAAAAAGGGCGTAGCGGTCAAAAAGGAATTGATGTCTCAAAGAGGGAACTTCTCTCCTAAAACAACAAAATTAGAGAAATGTCCATAAGAAAAAAGAATATATATATATATACATATTTTATTAAATTAAATAACGATAAATTAATAATTTAGTATCCATCTTTCTAATTTGGGTTCGGGCCCCAAAAGGCTTTTGAAAAATAACTTAATTAGTTTTTATCCAAATTTGGATAGTTTTTATCCAAAAAACTGTTTTTATCCAAATTTGTAGCAGCATTACCTGAACAGATTGATACAGGCGATGGGAAATGTTCCTGTGTAACAAAGGACGTGATAAGTTACCTGGTGGCATAGAATACAAATTAAGACAGGGAAAGATATTTTGTCCAAAACAAACAAACAACACAGGGAGGTTCCCAAATAATCTTAATGGATTTAGGAATGATATCAGAAGCTAGTAGGTGTTCAGTAAGAGGAAGATACAGCTACAGTAGCTTATCCTGTAAACCAGGAAGCCCCGCAGTCCCTAGGGCAATGCTTGTGAGGTGCAAGTCAGGAGCTTTTCTCGGAGTGCTCCTCAATACTTAATCCTAAACTTAAACAGATTGATTTCTCTGAATGATTGAAAACAAAGTCAGTTGCGTGTCTGAGAACAAAATATTGTCAAAGCAAAACGATGGGATCTGTTGCTCCTAATGGCATTTCTGGAACTGGAATATTTCACATGCAGCTCAATAGTATATGGCCTTTCAATTCTAACCCTGCAGATGGGGAACACTGCTCTGTAAATTCATTCAGTTATTCTGAGAACAGAATGTATCCCTTTAGGAACAATTTTAATAAAACTGAATTATTATTATTTTTTTTCCTTTCTAGCTGATAGCACTTCATTCCCCTATGGTACAAAAGTCTCTTGTTCCTAGTTCTCACACTCCAGAAGATTATCATTAAAATGCAGCACATCATCCTCTAAATCTGTAATTGAAAAAACTTTTGACGCTCTGATAGGCAACGAAATCTGAGGAGAACTGGCAAAACGTGGAGGGGAAAATATAAAAGGTTGGTCTGTTTTCTGCATAATGATTAAGCCAAGAACAAAAAAGTGGTACAAAGTGAGTGCGCTAATGATGACTAAATTAGTTTGAGACCTGTGCTTTGTATGAGCCTAGCCAGGTACAGGTAGTGATGAGTCAAGCAACTTTGGGCAAGAGCGATCCTGAACAAATGAAGTTTAAATGACAACAACTCATTTCCCTTTTGGAGTCACATTTCAAATGACAGTTAAGAACTACATTTAGTGAGACGCAGAGACTCATCTCTGTTCTTTAATATGCGTTTTGATGTATTGAATGAAAACAAGTGCTCGACAGGCTGTGTCAGTAATGGTGCTAAGATTGGACGTGGTCTAGAAGAGAGCCTGTAGCTGTTCTCACTTACTTCATTTCAGGGGAGGACGTTCTTTCCATTGCTCTTCTCCCATTTGGTGAGTTGGTCAATATTTAATGATTAAGATGATTGATTTTATATACAGGGGGAAAAAAAAAAAGCTTATCGGGATTTAAACTTTCTGCCTTTGCTAAATGATAAATGACTTTCTATCATTGCATTAAAGTCTATGTTCCCAGCAGATTCGCTTGCTGACATTATGACTATTGCAGCATCTCTCGCAGTTGAGCATAGAAAAAAGTTCCAAGTAGCTGTGCGCTTTCGATAGTGCAGAAGAGGAACTAAACTCTTCAGCATGGGATCCGCAGCTAACAAGGCGAACTAGCCATGATGCAGCGTGCAAGATGAGAGAAGATCTTGTGCATTCTTCTAGCCTTCTTTTACTTATCAATGACAGGGGATTGAAAGTCAGTCTCCTGGAAGAGTGGATTTCAGGTTTTGTGGCTTGGTTTCCAGCACTGTTAAGGAGATATAAGTAAGGCCATTTGTGTCACTACAATACCAGCTCATGTATTCAAGTGTTAGGGTTATCTCCACGTTGTCCTCTGGAGCCCTGCTGGTTTTATATGGAGGAAGACCATTTTGTGTTTCTGTAGAAGACTAATTACCAGAATAAAAAGAAGGGTTTTGCTGATTTTCTGTGAATATATTTGAAAAATTATTCAGTGAGGCTTCGGTGAAATGGTTTTGGTTTGTTGGAACCTCAAGAAATCCTCTTCCGAAATTGAACAGAAGCACTTTAGAGTCCTTAACATGCACGTTTTGAGTGACTATGTTATGGCAGCTTGCATAAATTATGACAAAGAAACTTTCTAAATTTATTTTAAAATAGTAGCAAACCACTCTTGATCTTGAGGAAAGCCTACAAGAACTCTTTCCAAAATGCTGCCAGTACTCCGCAGTGTTCTTGTGAGCTACTTAGTGAAATATTACTTATTCTTTTTATTAACTTTGAGTTTCTTCTGTTATTCCATCACATGCCCTCTTAGGACTTTTTGTCCCATCTATACGCTGTGTTTATTTACATGGACATATGGTGGGAATAGGCATTCGAATATGCAAAGAAAACTAAAACTCACTGAGGATGGTTATTAGCATGTTTATAACCAGCAAGAGTGACATCTTATCCCAGGCAATTATTGGAATCCACTGAAATCCTGCCACGTTTACACTTCATGTTATTCGGGGGCCAGGCAACTCGATTAGCTTTGGCTAATAACATCAGAGCTGTTCATCAGTGTACAAGCAGTCATCTTCAGCTCTGCAAAGCAAAAGATTTTGTTCCACATTCACAAGCTACAGGAAAAGAAAATCATTATGGTTTCCTATTATCAGAGAGATGCAGATTGTATTGTTGGTGTCCGGCAGTGGCTGGTTAGGAGCGGGCTGTCCGTATCTTCTTCTTGGCATTTATTAAGAGTTTTGTCAGACTGCATTGTGCTATGACCACATAATACTGATCCATTCTGGATTTCCAATTGCAAGTCACAGATACAACGAAGAAAGGAAAATATTCTGCAGCAGAGTAGGCACAGGTCCTAATGAAATGTGGCATATTAATTTCCGAGTTGTGAAATAATATAATCCCAGCAAATTTATATTTCTAATTTGAGGATCCTGAGGAAGAAAAGAAAGAGCCAGTTCTCAGAAATATCTGTTCACTGAGCACGTCGCTTCTGAGTTTTTCTCCATCTTCTTCTGGTCTGTGGAAGCAAAGTCATTCTTCAGAAACTAGAATTCCTGAATTAGTTTATGCATTTTTACAAGACGTGTCCCGGAGATTTTTTATGTACTGGGCAAAGAGATGATAGACGTAGATAAGTAGATATGTTCTATCTGACAAAATGCCTTGAAGAAAAAATGTGAGTAATTTGTGGCTTTTTTTGTTCTTTAACTGATGGATGATGGTGATAAATAAGTTCAATTTAGTTTTCTTGAGAAACTCAAACACCTCAGATTACAAATCCATTTTAAACAGTATGCGTCTGAATCCTTATTTGCAGTACTGCCATTAAGCTCTCGGCTACCTCATGGGACATCAGGTTTATCCCAATACGTATGATACATGAGCCATAAGAAAGCAGATGGTTATGTCCCATTTCAGAGACGGAGACAGTGAAAACAAAGGATATTACTGTGAATAAACGTACCTTTTTCTCTCTGTGTCCCAAAGACGTGCAACATGCCAGAAGCCTGCAGCATTACGCTGGGCATAAGGTTTCAGTTTTCCACATTATGTAGATCAAAGCAGGGATGTACCAGAAAGAGCAGGCTGCTTTCATCTTTACAGGGTGAGCTGTGCAATTGTCCTGGGCCTTTTCACATCCACTCAGTACAATTTCTTCTGATGTGAGGCCAAACCAAGAAGGCTTCTAAAGCACTGGGAAAAAATCTCTCTCTCGTTTAAAAAATAAAACACAACAGCATCATAAATCACATGAAAATAGAATTAGCTATTTTTCTTCTTGATTTTCCCCTTGGCTGAGCTGGTTATCACTGTACTGCGTAGCAGGTTTTTATCAGACAGTGTAATTTCCATACTTCTGAAGTTTGCTATTCGTTATTAGTTTGCAGTGGATTATTACAATACAAACCAAGTACTCAACAAAAACAGCAACTTCATCCAAAGTATTACAATTAAATAATGTTTCTCACTGACAAATCAAATTATTCAGATTACATATTTATAACCATTAATGCTTTCCCAGAACCAGTGTGAATTGAGACATAATTACATACAAGGCTTCTGGGCAGCTATAACTATATTCAGTTGCTAAGTGTAAACCCATAAAGGAAAGATATCTTTGCAGTTTGAGTTGACCATGAGACTGCAAACATATTCTGAAAGTGTCTCAGAATGATTCTTCTTTTCCTAGGTATTAGATGTGAATTGTAATCTATGCATTAAAAACAGCCTACTGTGTGTGGCAATGGAAGCAGAGTTATTCTGTTGTCATTCTGAGGTTTGCTTGCCAGAAAAGAGCAGAGGAGAAAGAGTTCCTGTGATAGATAAGACATAAAGAAATACATACAAAATTCCCACTCAACACGCCAGAAAAGATTGTTAATGTAGCAACTTGCATTGCTTAGCACTCTGGTGTTAAATGGCGCTGAAGTTATTCTTTCTGCCCAGAAACATGAAGTCTCCAGGATTCAATTAAGATATTCAGATCAGTCTTCATTGCTTTGCAAAAGTTAATCGTTTTGCCCCCATTTTTCCCCATTTCAACTTCAATCTTACCTTCTTATTTGTTTCAAATTAAATCAGAAGAAAATGGAGATTTTAAAAAATGAGCTCATTAATAAGCACCCATTTTTGGCAGAGTAGTGGACGAACGACATTCTTTCCATAACGCATTTCAAGTGGTATTGACAGTATTTCAGTATACAAAAAAACTTAGGAAATAGTACCTATCAAATGATTCTCAGTCAAAAATGAGGAAAGTTGGAAAGAGAATCACACTAAGAAAAGCTAATAAATACTAGATCATATACATCCAGAAATGTGTCAAGTTTATACTTCACTTTTGCCAAGGCTTGATTTATAATGCAAGATCTGCCACTCAATCACACGATAAAGGTAAATGCACCTATATATAAAAATACATACCTATGCCTATCGATCTGTCTATCAGTGGATATGAGATCATAGCTTGCTTCACGGCTTTTATCAAAAGAAATCCGAGTTGGACCACAGTATACATTAATCATTCGTCCTCAGGTACAGATCAATATGTTGCGAAACACTTTCATCTTTTCTTTAGAAATAACGTTCAGATATCTGTCAGCCTACTGATGTCTGCAAAATCTCCTAAGATGCTAGTAAAAATTAGTCTTGGCCCATTTTGATTTCAGTGCGTGATGGACGATATAATAACATTATCCACTGACAACACGGTATGAAGTGTTTGCTTGTTAATTATGTATGGGAACACGACAGCTGTGAAAGCAGTGATAAAGCTCCATCAGCCCACGACTGATGTGCTGGAGCACATGGTGCTCCCAAGGATAGGCTACATCTTGATTATTGTGTCTATAACACCAATGAGGAGTCTGGAAATTGTGAAACAATAAATGTGGGTTGAAGTTTGAAACTTTGCGATTCAAACCGTCTTTTTCCCCTCAGATACTGATCAAGAAAAATCCGTGAGCACTTAAAGAGCTCCATGTGTAATACTGACTGTTTACTGGTGCTGATAATGTCATGTAGAATCAGAGCTATTTGGCATGCCTGAAACTCAAATCCATGGTACTGATTACTCTCAGACTCTTTAGCAGACCTGCACCCTCATAGCCTCTTTATATATATATATATATATTTTAATTTAACAGGCATTAGAGTTGAAGAAGCAGCAGACAGGAAACAGCAAAATAAAACTGTGGAATTCACAGTTTTGAAAAGTTGCGCCATGTATTTTCCCAGAATCAAGGCATTATATAGATCAAAATGAGAATGAAACCACTTCTATTCTCTGTTATCCTCCTGGACAGAATGTTTCCTATCTCGACAGTTTTAGTGTGCCAACTCTCTCCTGGCATGACCCTCCCAGAACCTTGTACCCATTACTTCAGATATAAGCCTCATTTCCAGACTTCTTTTTACACTTTCTACCTACCTCGGGAGGATGCTTTCCCCAGCATTGCCTTGCAATGAGAAGGTCGCTCAATTGCCGTGGAGCATCTTCTTGAAATCTCCAGCATCGCAGCTCAGCCCAGCAGGACAAACATCTGTCAGGTTCCTCTTTGAAATTCTCCCATGCTGAGAGAAGAGAAGCCTTCAGCTGGGAAAGCTGATCAATAGTACGGCTTTTCCCTTTTTTGCACTGCGAATTTTTAATCTGCTCTGCATAACACCGTGCAGCTCCTGGTCCTGGCAATGCCTAAGGACTCTAAATAATTCAGTAATACAAATACCAAGTATACACCTAATAAATTTAATGCAGCCAGAAAAAAAGGCACGGAAGTGGGCAGGTAGAAGGAAGGGAAGAGCACGTAAGATTTTCACATCTCTGGAAATCATTCCAAAATGTTTTGCTTTAATGATCTGCTCTGTATGATATACTACGCATTAGAGTAGCAACTAATCCAGTATGGATGGGTTTCATGCAAATTCCGATTGAACCATTAAATATTTTTCTATTAAAAATTATTACTGTATATACCTCATAGTCGGCAAACTCTCTGATTTCTGAATCTTGTTACAACTACCCATAGGAAAGTACAAGCACTCATAGGAAAGTCCTCTCTTGGTAATAAGTATTGATTTCAAAGCTCAATTTACAAGAAACTGGATCCAAAACGTGCCAAAAGTGCCATATTTTCTAGAGATAATGGAGAATATTCTTCGACTAAAATTATTTTTTTGCTCCTCTGTCGTTACTCCCTTTTATATTTGCCCCATGGCACCTACTGTCAAACAAATATGGCCATTCTCTTTCCTTGCTTAATTGTAAATTTGTAAATGAGATATAATTTATTTCTATTACTGATCGATCAAGGAGAATTTATAGTGTGTATTCCCCTCACTATCGCCAAGCACACTTACCCTCAAAGGTAAAATAACTTGCAGTGAGTATAAAAATTGAATTAAATCAATATGTTTTTATTCTCCTCCGGCTCTTTTTCCACCGTTGTACAATTAAAATTCTATGAGGAATGTAATATTGAAGAAATAAATCTTACAGTGCTTAATCAGACTAGATTCAAATAAATAAATCATGAAGAAAACAGTGGAGCATCTTTCAGTGAATGCATAAAGGAAGTGTTGAATATTCAATGAATGAACTATTCTGTAAAAATGTTTTTCTTATTTTAATGCATCAGATTATGAGCAGTTTCCCTTTACATCAGCCAGGTCGGTAATGAAGTATGCAAACCGGTGTTCTCACTACACCTTAAACACAGTCAGTTGTGCGTATGGTTAAATTACTTCTATAGTCAATCCACGGAACTCTCAGCCTGCACCACCTTCTACCTTGTCAGTATGGCTGTCAGTCATGTATTCACACAATGCAGCACAAAAGCACACCTCTAAAATCTAATCTAAGCACAGTTTACTACTGCTGAAGATCTGGATCTGAATACAGCATTATTTTCTTTTCCTGTTTCACTGCGTGGGTGCAGGCTGTCACTATCTCCCTAGGCTGCTCAGGGAAGCTGAAGACCAGGAGGGGAAAGAAATACCTGATCTCATGTGTTCACTGAGCTCCCAGGAGCACTTGTGAGACGCATTCAGGGCACAGGGAGAAAGTGGTATTGATAGCAGTGACACAGAATGATAACTACGGGTTCTTTAGGCTCTCGTCCAGAAAAGCACTTAAGCCTCCTTCACCCTATACACACCTGAGTCACATGAGTTCATTGGATTCGCCTTCGGGTTTGTACTGAAATCCTCTCTTCACTGAGACTGTAATCATTAGTTATTGCAAAGCAGATGAACGGTAAATATGAAAAGAGGAACCTGGATCAGAGTGACTTCTGCAGACTGATTACAGTATTCCTGTTTCTATCCTTTGGCAGGACTAGAAGACTGAGGAAACTATGGGTGTGCTATTGTGCTTCTACAATAAAAGAACTACAACGTGAGTGACACTGTAGAAGTCAAAAACAGCAAACACAGTATCTGCATTTAGGAAGAAGGATGAGTAAGGAATCGTAGAATCATTAAGGCTCAAGTCAGATCATCTAGTCCAACCATCAACCCACCACCATCACATTACTAAATCATGTCACTCAGTGTGACATTACACTTTTCTTGAACACCTGCAGGGACAGTGACTCCACCACCTCCCTGGGCAGCCTGTTTCAATGCTTCGC
Source organism: Tympanuchus pallidicinctus (assembly GCF_026119805.1). Lineage (NCBI taxonomy): Eukaryota > Metazoa > Chordata > Aves > Galliformes > Phasianidae > Tympanuchus > Tympanuchus pallidicinctus. Next base: position 7,817,201 of record NW_026294669.1, read on the forward strand.
CATCCTTTCTGAGAAGAAATGTTTCTCAGTATCCAACCTGAACCTCCCCTGGCTAAGCCTTAAGCCATTACTTCTTGTTCTCTAGTTACCTGGGAGAAGAGGCCGATCCCTGCAGTTGTGTTTGTCCTCGGTCTATTAATCTGACTTTGATCCCTTAGTCTGAAAGAATAATTAAAAACATGAAGGTAAATGGCAAATAGAAGAAAAGGCAAAAGAACTGGATGGAAAGAGGTACAGTCAAATGAACTTAAATCTGTTTTTGTTACGTTAATTGAAGGAAATGCAGTAACTCGTCTGCATCTGTATTTCATGGAGCATTTTATGTGAACCTATATGATGGTTTAAAATAACATGCTGGAGAACATGGAAATTAGTTAAAAAATAAAAGGAATATCAAGAATAGCAAAAGATGAGCCATCAAAGGGAAAGTACCAGATGAGAGGAATGGTTGAAACTGAGTTTGCCAAAGATTGTTCTCACGATGACCTAGTTATAACGCGTATTATAATTTTATTAATCTGTATTTACTCTAACAGCACAAAATAAGAGTACATCTGCGATTTGCTGATGACACAAAGGTGGGAGGCAGTGTCAGTACTGATAACAATCTCTGTGATAAACTGACCGTGTAAAAATTACACAGCCTTGAGGAATGAGATTACAGATTTGGGGAGTAAAGTAGGAGTCAGGCAGATGGTGATCAACAGTACATGCTTCTGCTGCAAAATGAGACTTTATCAGTTAGAAATGACAAAGTGATAAAGATCTATGAACACTAGCTCGAGGAAGGCCTGCCGTATTAGCGGATTATAGGGTGACACTGAGCCTCAACTTCATCAGCCATGAAAATGTCACCTTTTAGGAGATAAAATGACAGAGAACATGGGTGATATGTTGCCTCTGCAACTCAGGCTGTTTAAAGGTCAGTTTACAAGGGATATAACAGAGATATTAAAATGATTTGAGGAATGAAAACTCATCTGAAAGTGGAAGACAGAAGGACCTCTCTCCGCTCTCCCACAGGTTTAACTTAGGAAAACAGGAAGGTATCAAAGAAGATGCTATTATGGCCTGTAGAAACAGCTGACATCAACATTAAAAAAAGTAAAATAAATGCAAACACCAGTTAACATTAAAAAGAAAAATAACGGGCTCGTGATTTAACAAGTTAAAATTCTCATTTTTTTTTAAACTGGAAATTAATAAAAATAAAAACACCTATCAAAGCAGAAAGACACTTTAATGGGCTTACTGTTGGAGGAAAAATAAAACACCGCTGTAAAGTACAAAGAGACTGATAGAGTTGTTTATAAAAAGAATTATATCACATGGTTGTCTGGATTTAGGGATTTGCGAGTTTGCGTTCGCTCTGCGCATCTCAAGAAAGTGCTGTGAACTGAACATGCTAGAATCCACCTGCTGATCAAATCACTGAGTTTGTCCCAAGACTGAAAAGCCGCGTTTTGTTTTGTTTTGTTTTGTTTTTTAAAAAAAGAATCTCATCATGTGTGGAACATCCCAGAAAAGTGCAAAGAAGATTGCTGTTATCTGAAGAATGACCAGAGTTATTATTTGTTTAATTAGTGACAAATGAGTGAACTACAAAATATTAACTTATTTTCTAGGACAAACCAGTGGTTTTGTGTAGAAAAGTTTTTGTTTCTTTTGGGTTTTTGTTTTTTAATGCAACAAAAGGGAAACACAGAGGATAGCTTTTCAGTTGCTTTGTTTGCTTATTTATGGCTAGGTTTAGAAGGCAGCGCTTCTAGTTCAGTACCGTATTTCAGGAATAAGCTTACAACACTACAACTTCGATCTCAGGAATCAAATACAATCATGACTTACATTACACGGTTTGCAATTATTGGCATAAATATTAAATATCCATGTAAACATAAGTACTTCACACTGCACACAAGTAGGCACCATCAGCAGCTGGGATGCTTTGTTTCAATACTTATGGTCATATGCTTGAACTCTGCATTCCTATTTCTTCTGTTGCAGATTAACCTGATTTCTAGGAATTCTGATTATACACACAATGTGTCATTGCCCAGCAATTTACAGCTGAGAGGTGGCTGTATGGGCCATGATTTAAACAGTAGTTCTGTAGAAATGTCTTGCCTGTATCTCCATGGGTTTCATTCAACTAAACTGAACGAATAATTCTTACCAACAAGAATTTTTTAACAACTGTGAATAAAAGAGACTTTACAAGCCATAGAAAAATGTCAGTTATGGAGCATTATGGATTCATTTTTAGGGTTGATTCAAGGATACAATGCCAAATAGACTGTAAGACCAAACAGAACACACCATTCTAGTCCAGGTGATTACCTTCCATTATTAAGCGATAAAAAGTAGAATTGCTCTCATTTCTTACCTGCTGATTTACTGTGAATTCAGAGAAATTGCTTCACCTTTTCATTATTTTTCTTCTTTCTGGATAAAATGAAATTAAGGTATAATTTTCTATTGTCTAGCTGAGCCAATGAAAAGTAGTGAAATCACCTGAACATTTTCAACAGAGCGGTGTCAGATGTCCCATATTTTATTTATTTTTTTTTCTAAGCATCAAAAAAATCTCTCTCAAAGCTGCTCTTTAATCAGAATGATTCTGATTATGTTGTTCATGGAATGGAGCAACAGAGATCTAGCCTCTTTTTTTCCCAATAAAGCAACTCATCTTCACATCATTAAATCTGACATCCTGAAATTGACTAGAATTTTGAGGGTTGAAATGTATCATTCCAGTACGAAACACTTTCATATTGCAAGTCATGCTATTAAAAATTCTGTTATTAAAAATAGTCACAAAAAGGGGGGAAAAACAAATCAATTAAAAAAAAAAATCAAGCACATACTTTCCACTTACCTTGCCAGTAGAAAATATATAAATAAATAAGTTTTAAACTAATAGTTTCTTAACAATTTTGAACAGTCCTAAAATGCCAAAACAGGCAACTTTAGGAATAAACACAGCAGCAGCTTCAAAGCAGTAAAGATATTGCAGATGGTCACAGAGCATGGAGTTGAGATGAACTCTGAAGTGCGTTAGCTGTGTTAGTGCACTTGGCCTCTTTTCCCCTTGTAAATCTGGTATTAGGATATATTCTATTACTTACTAAAGTTTATAGAAACAGGCAGAATGAAGGAGAATTCATCATGAAACCTTATATAACAGGCCTTACAGAATTCATGATTTCCCTATTAAACTGCTGTTTCAGTGGAAGTATCTCAGACCTCTGGAAATCTAAGACATATTTCTGAGGGTCTCATAATGCCTTCTGACACTTAGATTGATAAGTCTGTAAGCCAATAGTTTCAAATAAGGTAATCACCTGTTGATTTCAAATAAGACACCAAGTGCAAGCTTGCTTTTACTCACAGGTTTTCTGGCAAGTAGCAGCAGTATTCCCATGAACAAGCAGTTCTTGTAGAATCAGTATTTTCAGTCTTAATCTCACTTGCTTCTCGTTGCTCAACAGTATTCTTTCCATCCTCCATTACCTGCTGGAGCACCTCTGTGGACAAATCCGGAATGAAAAATGAGCAGGGATTTCATTAGGATATTTGCTGGAGGATTTACTAATCAGAAAATCAAATCAAAGAAAAAGATAAATCAAAGAAAGGTCAACTATTCTGTTTGGGAAGGACTGCCATACATGGTAAATGGCGCTTTTTACATTAAAAGGAACTGCAATTGCATGTAGTTGACTGCCAACATACCTGTTTCGAATAGTAGCCCTGTCCATGCTAAATCGCAGAGGACAACTGCCAGCAATCCCAAATCTTTAATGTTTTTTAATTTGTCTACTTTAACAGGTGACAGTAATCTCAGATCAATAAAAAGGGATGCTTTCTCCTAATCAGCAATCCTTTTTTCATAGACAAACAGCTCTTCACATATAAAGCTTCCAACAGTAGCCAGGTGTCACATCAGCCATTGAGGCAGGTTCGACATGGGAAGCTGCTGGAAAAACATGAGAATTATGAATGACTTAGTAAAGATTACTTAGCAGATTGGCATGTCCTCCCTTGCACTTGCTTTCTTTGTTGTGAACAGGCAGAGTGTAACAAACAGTGTTTAAAAAAAAAAAAAAAAAAAAGCAATAGGTCAGTTAAAAATTGGGGGGGTTATTTTATTTTTTATTTTTAAAATGGGGTCACTTTATTCAGCAATGGAAGTAAAAATCTATACAGCACTAGTTGGAGTTGAACACCCACAGATTTGTTGATAACTGGCTACCTGTCTGCCTTTGTACCTTAGAAATTAGCAAAGAATTTTATTAATACTCACCTGTAGAAGTCTGGGACTTCAAAAGACTTAATTAGCTGTGATTCCTATCTCCACACCTTTTCCAGTTGGAATTCTTATGAAGGTTACAACCAAAATAACCCTCTTTCTTGAAGCATACTAAATAGCTTCTGACAAAAACAGAAGCTGATTGATTGATGTAATGGATACATTAATGAAGGATCATTAATTGCTCTCATTTCATATTAATTACTATAAGATATATAGTCAAATGATCTTTGATTACTAAGACATTTGAAGGAAATTCAAAACTTATTAACTCTTTCATATTGAAATTAATATACTTCTGAATCCAACCAGCAGCTTTTACAATGATCATTTAAAGAAAATACATTTAGTTTGCTCTTCTTTGTCTAAAGAACTTACTTTCTTGCAGGACATGCACTTTCTTTTTCTACTTTCTTCCTTTTCTTTCTTTCTTTCAACTCCTCGTGAAAAGCTGATTTTTCTTCCTGTTTTCTGTATCTCATTCTCCAAATACGAAAATGAAAAGCTTTTAAAATTTTCTATTTATAACTAACTTTGTTCTACTTTTTAAATTTTAGTTTAGTTTATCTCACTAATCCATAATGCTTTAATCTTTCTTTTTCTCCTTCCAGTATCTTGCAGTACTCTTCTCCTTTCATCTACCAAAGCAGCCGCAACTATTGTAAACATAGGCTCTCTTTCAAATTTTGCCTTTTTTTCTGTCAGACCTTGTATTTGTTGCCAATTTATTTTTTTCCATTGTTTCCAGCTAGACAGGGTTACAGATCAACATAGTTGTTAACTCGGTAGAAATCTGAAAGTGAATTAGTAACTATTGCTCTTCAGTGGTATAAAGCCTGTTGGTTTTACTGGTCTCATTAAGTCTTAAATCTTTTTGTTTCACGTCCTCCTCTTCGCTGCCCTGTCTTGACCAGCTATTTGGATCCATTAGTCTCAAATTCATCTTCGCCTTCACTATTCTGTATGAAATATCTCTGTGGCTCACACAGACATCTGTCATATTTGTAGCATTTCATATCTTGGACACTCTCTTAATACCTGATGGCAAGGAGTTCAGTAGCACTAAATACAAGAAGAAAAATCCAGTTCCATGCTTCTTAATGGACGTGGTTTTAAATCACACCTGGAGCCTTGGTCTTGAAAGCCTTGGAAGGAACACGCACTTAGTGCAGGAGCAATATTATGCTTTCAGTAATGCAGTCTTTGACACATACGAGTTGTGGGAGAGCAGAATGTGTCCCGTGGCTGCTGAGGTAACTTCTGATTTTACTGTCAAACACAGTTTGTTCTTTATGTGACACCTGGTATCTAAACCTCCATTAAAAAACTCAGTCTGCATTTATTTTTCTGCTATGTATTACATAGCAATAAAGGAAAGTTATATTGCTGCAATATATTTAAATGTAACACCTGACACACCCAATGGATTAAAAAAATGCAACCAAACAACTATAATAACAAACTCATAACATCTCTCCACAAATGTAAAATACCTCAGATTTTTGGAAGTGAAGTGATTAAAAAAATTTCCCTCGTATCCAGATGGATCTTTCATCAGATATTTAGCATCCATTTTTACTGATTTAGTAAAGTAAAAGGTAACTTACTCTTTGTAAGATACTACTCTGTAAGTTATTATTCTGTTAACTTCTGTGTCTCAAAGCTTGCTGGGGACACAGATGGACTTGTTCAAGTCCAGACAAGTCCCGAGCAAGGCTTGTGAAATCCTTTGTCTGGGGGAATGCAGATGGACAAGGCCAGGGGCAACTAGAGCGAGATGAGCTGCAGCTAAATAGCTGTGAAGTGCTCCTTTGTGTGGACCTATCTCCGGATGATGGCCATCTCAGGGGGTACTCAATGACTCTTGCTCGAAGCCCATCCTTGTCACGTAGGCAGGAGAACAAGGAGGATAAAAGAGGAACTGAAAACCACGAGGATAGGTTTCTGACAACAGATTCCTCAAGAAGAATGGAGGTTTCTGACAACAGATTCCTCATGAAGAAGAAGTGGAGAGAGAGAGGAATTCTTGAAGATAGAGGGATTCCTGCATACTGTTGAACTCTCCTGAGCCTGCTGCCTGACCACTGTTGCTGCTTCAAGAATTGGCTCCTCGACTTCCTTCGACTTCGCCTTCCTCGTCTACCTGCCTGCTGCCCAGTGCCGGCCACGCTGCTGCTCCCCGTCTTCTGCTGCGTTCTGCCCGGGACCTTCAAACACCGTGCAACGGGACCACTGCTGGATCCTGCTGGTGACTATCCCCGCTTTACGCAACTCCTGCTTCTTTTCCATCTTTTCTATCGCACTCCTTCCCTTCCCCGTCTCCCTGATTAGGTCTTAGTAATAAACTGGATGGAACAACATATGAACCGTTGTCTCTTAATCTCACACCGGGTATACAGATATTAAAGAACCTCATCTCCCTCCTATAAATTGGAGCGAGACATTTTTTTAATGGCGTAGTCGGCAGGATACCCGCTGTGAGAGTGTTGTCCTTCCAGATATAGTTTGAAACTTTTTTTTTGTGTGCACCTCCTGGAGTTGCAAGGAGCGATAGTTTTGAAAATTTAGATGTGAGTCCTTCTCCAGGAAGACCGCTCCATATTCTGAAACTTTACCTTTTATGTGTGTACCTCTCGGGGACGTATTTTGACTATTTGCATTTTGATTAATACGTGTGTGCCTCCTCGGGAAGACCTCTCTTGCTATTTGGTAACTGAAGTGCGAAATTTGGTGTGTCTGCGTGCTTGCGCCTCTTGGGGAAGTGAGGAAGTGATATTTTGTGACTTAAACGTGTGTGCCTCTCCAAGAAGTTTTATTTACTCTTGAAGCCTAGAAAGTGTTGCTTTAGCTTCACATTTTTTGTGCTCCTCCAAAGAAAGGGAGGAGTGATTGGAGCATTTGCATTTGTTTAGTTGTGGTGTATCTCCCTGGGAGGAGCGGTAAGGAGTAACTGAGCTTTTGAAAAAGTGTACCTCCTCCTCCCTTAGTGTAGATCTTTCATTGTATTAGGAAATGAGTGACAGTATTGCCAGTATGAAAAGTGAAGATGTGTTATTTGACCTTTTAGAAAAGCATGGTGCTCGTCCCTCTTTGTCAGGGGTGGACTGGGCACGCCAAAATTGGCATAATTTGCAGAGCGTTTCGGACCGCATTAGTGTCTTACAGAATGAGGCTCGTTCACGAGCTGGAAAAGGAAAGTCGTTTATTTGTGCTGTTCTCGGGGCTGCTTTAAAAGCTGCCGTGGAGTTCCGAAATGAAAAGCATTCGGCAGAACTCCAAACCATAGAAGCACTACAGGAATCGGTTAGAGTTACACAAGAATTGGTAAAAACTCTGCAGTATCAAATAGTTAATCTCGAGGAACAACTAGAAAGAGAGAAACATAATTCGGCCTTGTTGCAGATGGCTTTCAAGGAACTGTTAACAAGTAAAGATACTAGCGATACTGTCACCCATAGGTTGCCTCAAGAAAAAACTTTTCCTCAGGAGGAACTACAAGAAATAAAGGAAAGACTAGACAAATTAGAAACCCCAATAGCCCCATTGCGTCCCTTGATAAAAACAGAATATACCTTCGATAACAGTGAGGATCTAGATCCTCAAATGAATGTTAAGGAAATTCCGTTCTCGGCCACCGAACTAGCAAAACTCAAAAAGGACTTTAGCCGCTCTCCAAAGGAATCAGAGACAGAATATGTATGGAGGGTGAGTCTCACTGGTGGCGACCAGATTCGGTTAACAGAAAAGGAAGCAGAAGGTTATTGGGGACCAGGAGTATTTTTAACTACTGGCAACAATCGTGCTCCCTGGTCGTTAACGCAAAGGGCTGCCTATTGGGCAGGTGGTCTCAACCCTTTAGAAAGGGGAGATCCTCTTGCCATTACTGGAACTACTGACCAATTAGTAGAAAGCGTTCAAAAGGCTGCTTGTCTCCAATTGATGTATGATAGAAAGCTGCAGCCACGTCATGAATCGCCCATGATGATGCCCGTTGATCCTGAGAGAATGACCCCTTTAATTAGAGGGCTTCCTGAATCACTGAAACCCATAGGCATACAATTACAAGCAAGAATACAAGCTATGTCACAGGGAGAAAGAACCCGGGCAGTGTTAGAAGAAACTGTAACCCCCAACCATCTGCAGTCAGGATGCAAAGTATGGACGTGGGGGGGGGTAGCCCAAGAGTTAATTAATTATGGAAGAAAATATGGGCCGGTGGTTTCTTTTCCCAGTAAATCAGAGCCAAGAGGTGTAAGGCTTGCAGCAGCCAGTCTTGCCCCCAGGCCACCTAGCCCAAAGCTCAGTGGGTCTGGAAGGGTCTCATTGCCAGTAAAAACCGGTAGGCGGAATATCTTTCATAAACGTAATGGACTTTGGACTCTGGGCTGGAAAAAGGGTATTCCACGAAATTTGATGGATGGATTGACAACAGATAGGTTAGAGAAATTAGTTAAATGGTGGCCAGAACAAAAGCTCGAGAATCTTGAGGAAAGCAAAATCCCAGGTCCTAGGGCCTCTCTCAGGGAGCCTGAATGGTTATCCAAGCCATTAGAAAACTGATGTCTCCGCCCCTCCCAAGTGAGCGGGGTGGGGGCGGTGAAGGGTGGATGTATTAGAAAGCTCACAACAAGGGGGAAACACTTATCGCCTGGACCAGCCTGTGTCGATTGTCGATTGGCGCGGCTAACCTGAGGCTTGTTTCCCTAATCTTAACATGATACCTTAACAAATATCCTTGGAAGGCCAAGGAAGAACGGCAGGTTTCTGACAACAGATTCCTCAAGAAGAATGGAGGTTTCTGACAACAGATTCCTCAAGAAGAACGGAGGTTTCTGACAACAGATTCCTCATGAAGAAGAACTGAGAGAGAGAGGAATTCCTGAAGATAGAGGGATTCCTGAAGATTGAAGTGATTCCTGCATACTGTTGAACTCTCCTGAGCCTGCTGCCTGACCGCTGTTGCTGCTTCAAGAATTGGCTCCTCGACTTCCTCGTCTACCTGCCTGCTGCCCAGTGCCGGCCACGCTGCTGCTCCCCGTCTTCTGCTGCATTCTGCCCGGGACCTTCAAACACCGTGCAACGGGACCGCTGCTGGATCCTGCTGGTGACTATCCCCGCTTTACGCAACTCCTGCTTCTTTTCCATCTTTTCTATCGCACTCCTTCCCTTCCCCGTCTCCCTGATTAGGTCTTAGTAATAAACTGGATGGAACAACATATGAACCGTTGTTTCTTAATCTCACACCGGGTATACAGATATTAAAGAACCTCATCTCCCTCCTATAAATTGGAGCGAGACACTCTTCTAGTAGAAATTAAATTTAACAGTTGTTCTTTTATTGCTCTAGGTGGAGAATGTCTCTCTAGAAAGTTTTAAGACTTTCAACAAATAATCCCAATATGCAGCTCAAACAAACAAAGCATACTCTTTCCTGAAAGGAACTGCAAATGCACCAGTCACTTCCATTGGCACTATCATATTTGCACTGAGAAGTCTGTTCCAGCCCAAGGTTATTGCCAAGCACGTTATGGAGCAAGCACAGAAAGAAGTCAGAAGAGAGGGATTATAGTTCTATTGTTAGCAAATAGCATTTCCTGGTGCCATTAAAAATAATTTATCTATCATTTTTTGTTCTCAGCAATTCCCAGATGAGATGAGCTTCTCATCTTTATGAGGTGCTCACTAGGATTACTGCCTTACAATCATGCCCAAGGCCATTTCAATACCACATAAAGAGCAACGTAACACAAGATATTCAACTCAGAACTGCAGGTAATGAGCACTTAATAAATCCACTTCTTTTTATAGTGAAAAATTCTGATGAAAGAAATTACATTTCTTAAAACTAGACAACGTCCCTGCAGTTTGGCTGAGCAGGATGAATGATGGTCAAACACCATTTTAGCCCTTTAATGCAGGGCCGGTCCTGGAGGCTGCTGTAAAATACAAGTCCTGAGATGCACAGGATCAGTGTCACTGCTGTTAGGCTCATCAGAAAACTCAGTGGAGAAGAAGGAAATAGCACCAAAGAGCCTTTCAAAATTCAAGAATCAGGCCAATCTAAAAATTGTTTTGTAGAGAACTATAAATCCAGACACTTTTTTATTATCTCAATGTTTTTGAGCTTTACTGGAACAGCCAGATCTAATCTATGCACTCATGCATACATGACAAATAGGTTAAATTATCTGCAATTATTCAGTTGATCAATCAAAAATTTTGAAAAAACAAAACAAAACAAACAAATCCCCAGAGGGTAAAAACATGGCAAGAGCACTGGGAAAGCTATTTGGTAATTTAAGATGCAGAAGTAAATTTACATCTTCTTTGTTTTGACAGTTCCACAGATGGTAAAATCTGATTGCTAAAAATTATTGCAGAGCAGACTAACTGGAATGAAAAGTGAGATTTTTGACTGATCTGCTGATTGCTTAAAAGAGAAGGAAATGCTGAGCGCCATGATAAAACTCTGCTGGCCATTTTTGTATAGAGTTCTCCCAAATGGCAATACAGGTATTCTAGTTCAATAGCTGGAAAATGTACGTGGTAACTATCACGTCATTTTTTTCTAAAACAGATTTTTAGGGATTTAACTATCATTTTAAAAAGCTGTGTCTGAAGATTCTTCACTATGATTTCCAAATGAAGCATTTCATCAAAACTACAACATCTGTTCTAACTTACCCAGATCTGTAGGTCAACTCCTATCCTCCATCTCCTATTCTTCTGTATTCATTGCAGGATAAATTTATGCATCTTTCTAGTACAGACATTCAAACAGTTTCTCTGCCATAGGGGAATGAAAATGGGACATTAAAAATGCCATCTTCAGATAATTAGATAATAAAACGGCTAATTCATAACAAAATACAGTAGTAAGATTGATACTAGTTTGTGTTCATCCTTAGAGCCAGAAGCAATTTCGACTGGTTCCTCCAAATTACCACAATTTAGAACATCTTTGGTGCTGTTTTAAAGCTGTATCAGTCCATAGATGGGTTTTGGATAGATTTCTTAACAAGCAAAAATGCATCTTTGATCTTACAGGTGTGCACATCTTAAGAGCTGCTCAGATGGCATCTGAGAACAAGGCTGGCCTCTTCAATATGCTGCTGCTTCGACCCATTAGAAATGCCAACACAAACTCAGTTTAAGTGAGTTTTTTGTTAGTAAACATCAAAGAAGACATTTGTGGAGATAGCCATGCAATAACTGTCACTGTTGTTAATGCAGTTCCCATCCAGCTCTCAGTGTTTTTATGACCGTATTCTGCTCCAGGAATGAAAAAGAGTGGGTCCATAAAAGAGTCAAAGCCAGGTCAGAAAGGCTGAAAAGTGGAACAGTAAAGCAAGTAAAGAGCTGTCAGTAACAAGACCCTTCAGCAAACCACATCAATGCAGTATGATGCCTGCACCATCTACAATCTACATGCAGTATATACACCGTATATACATCACATATAGAATATACACCATATTCAGTATACATGTAGTGGGATTCCTTGCTTTCAACTTGACACTCTGTACTAAGCTAAGCTCTACAGTGAGCTCAGTGAAGTTTTACTCTTGACCTCTCTGAGGAAGGAGTTGGTTATTTCTCTGGATTGATAATGCCAGCCAAAAGAGGCGATTCCAGTCAAAACAGGGGATTCTCTCACCATACCTAATGCTGGTGCAGTCTCACCTTGAATACTGTATGCATTTTGGAATCCACAACATAAAAAGGTTGAGAATATCCCTGAAAGCATCCAAAGGAGGGCAACAAAGCTAGTCGAAGGGTTGGAAGGTGTGTCAGTTGCCTCGCATTAAATAAAATTTGAATGGAAAAAAAAAAAAAATAGAATGCGAGAGCATTTAAGGAATGTTTACACTTTCAGATGTTAGAGTAGTGCTGGAAAATAGAACCTTGAATGTGTTTCAGAGCTTATTCTCATAGCACAAAGCAGAAGGGATTTTAGTCTACATTTGGAGAAGTTTTCAGACTCAGAGTCTGAAAAGCTGATTTTCCTTAACTGTTCTCAAACTGATCTAACAAAAATTTCTTGCTCATTCTCTTATTCTATACATCTTTTCTTTATTATTATTAAAGCAGTGCTTTTTATCTCCACTCATGCCTGTTAGTAGGAATGCGTAATTTAGAATTATAGGTCTTTGCTTTACTGGTTTTTTACTTTATGTTACTGTTTTTATGTTATGTAACTGCTTCAGAGAAATGGTAACTAGATGATAATGTATTGCACATCTTTACAATGTCCTCTGATAATTGCAACACTCATGCTTTTTAATTAAAAGCAAATAATCCACTCTAACAGTCATATAAGTCTATAGATTCATTTCAATAATCTACGGTGAGCTTTAGGCCAAAATGATGTTTTATAAGTATCGAATGTTAAAAGCCATTTATATAAAACAAGAAATAAATGACTTGCTTTCATATAATTAAGAAAATAAGCTGAAGACAAACGATTTCTTATCTCATTTTGCTTTAGCAGTACCATTATGGGATGGGAGCACAGCTGCCATTTATGACAAACACAGCCTCCAATAACACATTTTATGGCTTTTGATTTTAGACTCTCGCTTCTGACATGCATAATGCTTTGAGGTATCATTGTTTTTACATCAATAAAAAACCTGATATAGGATTTTATGTATGTCATTTTGTCACATGGACAGTGCAATAAGATCAGTTGAAGCATTTACCACATATTTTATTGTCTGCTTTGAAATGAATATCTGGATAATTGGGAAAGGAAAAATCTTTGGTATAAGGATTTATGAATTGAATAAAATTATCTTCTGCAACACAGATTTCTGTGAGATGTGTTTTTTTTCTTTTCTGCTGAAAAGCATCAAGAGTTACGAAGTGTATCCATACATATTTCTTCCAAGAACTGCTCCTTCTTTTTTGTATTTAATACTGAAACTGCCTCTTGCCATCCAGTCCTGACCTCCAGCTTTCTAATTTTTGGTTTAAAAATAAACTTGAGATATCAATCCAAATTCTCTGTTCTCAAAACCCAAGCTCTTTTGTAGAAAATTTAACTGGTAATTCTGTTCAGGAAAATCTTTTTTTCTGTTTTATTAAGTGCCCATTATTCAAAAATGGACTGCACCTCCTGTAGTCTGATACTTGTCCTTGTCATGCCCTTGAACTGTTTTTCATTGCCAAATTTGGGAACCTTTCTTAGGCAGGGAGGTAGGACTAGATGATCTCCAGATATACCATATTGCTTTCTACAGCTACCTAAAGGAGGTTGTGGTGAGGTGAGGTCATTCTCTTCTCTCACGAAACAGCAGTAGGACGAGAGGGAATGGCTTCAAGTTGCATCAGGGTAGATTCAGGTTGGACCTTAGGAAATACTTCTCTGAGAGAGTGGTGATGCACTGGCACAGGTTGCCAAAGAAGGTGGTGTAGTCACCATCCCTGGAGGTGTTCAAGAAATTTTGATGTTGTACTGAAGGACGTGGTTTAGAGGAAAATTTTGGTGACAGGTGGACAGTTGGACTGGATGATCTTATAGGTCTTTTCCACCTTGGTGATTCTATGATTCTTTGGTCATATATGAAGCTACTACAAAGCACTTGCTAACCTACTCCTGTGTATTTCAGGGTTGTTTTCACGATTTCTCTTGGAGGGCATTTACCATATTTGTCCACGTCAGGAATCTTCATTTATCAAGAACCACTAATCGTTGAATCATAGAATCGTTGGAAGTGACCTTTAAAGGCCATCTGGTCCAATCACCCTGCAACGAGCAGGGACGTGTACAGCTCAGTAAGCCATGTACAGCCCAACCTTGAGCGTTCCCAGGGACAGACCGTCTATCCACCACCTCTCTGGGCAGCTGGTTCTAGCCACTGCCTCACCACGCTCATTGTAAAAAACTTCTTGCTTATATTCAGTCTAAATATTTCTGTAGGCATGATCCTCATCTTGCTCATGCTGAGTTCTGCTCTGTGCAGCACAGCCTTGCAAAAGCATCACTACTGGCTGCAGATGAATAGTGAAATGAAAAGCATGGTTCAGCATGGTACCAAGGCCTTGCTGCAACTCTCAGTGCTGCCCAAGGAATCCAGACAGCCCAGTTGTGCCTCAAATTTCATCAATTAGTGAAGCACGCCTCTCTGAAATTCTATGATGAAGCGTGTAATTATCACCAAAATCCACATCAAATACCCAGTATCCTAAGTAATTGCTGCAGTACCCAGTAGCTGCTGCCTCATCTAGAATACTTAATTGGAAAAAAAAACATGTAAAGAAAGAATGCAGAAAAACTTAAAAATTAAAGAACTGTTAAGGTTTTGATGCAATATTCATTTGCACATCTGCTACTGGATGTAGTGAAATGAGATACGTGCATCACAAAAGATGCTGAAAAGATTTTTTTTCCTACTGTTCAGTGACTTTAAGAATGTAACACATCAGCTGTCCAGGCTTTTCCTGCTTTAAGTGGAACAGCAGTGCTGAAAAGAAAGCTACCTTCCCTTGTTTTTCTTTTCAGTTGCTTATGTAAGGGAGAAATAATTATGCAATGTGCATCCTCTTTGGACCTTACAGTTCTATAATTAAATATTAAGCAAGAACAATAACCTGGAAGAAAGCGATGTAACCCTATTATCTCCTAATTTGTTAATGTTGTTAAACTCTTGGCAAAGGGTATCTACCTGCTCTTTGACAAATGTGTACTGTAGCTAATTAACTCAGGTAAAATAGAGAGAATCCCACAGGCACGTGGCTTTCAACCTCAAGTCAGATGCAATAATCCTCTTCTTCATTTAAGGAAAAAATAAATAAAAAAGTCTTAATGTCCTGCTCATCTGCATGGAATTGGAAGAAACTCCATGAGATGGGTCTATGAGCCATTTCAAGTCATTTCATTCAATCAAGTGGCATTTTAGCAGTTTGCTCTCATTCTTTACATTGGTATTGAAGCTTTAGGATTAGCAAAGTGTGTCCTTGAAAAAAAATAAAGTACACAGGGAACAAGCAATGTCCTTCCAGCTTCATGGCGATATTGCAAAGTTTTCAGGGCGAAACATAATTTTAAGAATAGAGAATTTTCTTTTAACAGGACTTTAAAATTTCACCCCATTTCAAAATGTCACTTTTTCATTTAAATCACTGCCTTGAGTGTTTAAAAAATGGCAGATATGAATTCATTCGATTTTATGCAGCATGTAGAAATTTAATATACTACTTCACATTTAAATATTAAATAGCTTAACTAGATGGCATAATCTACCCTTCTCCTGTACGCAAGAAAATGATTTTGAGCAGAATCACATTACTCCAAGCATCCTTTGTGGTCTACACATAATACTGATATAATTTTCTGTCAGAGATATTAATCATTTTGAGAAATTTCTCTTGGAAAACCCCAGTTACAGAAGACCAAATTACATTTTCCAAGAATAAATGAAGGAATAGATTTTTCCCCTGTTTGGGTTTCATAATTTGCATGCTAATTGAGATTATCCTCATGATTTTGAAGTTACTGAATTTATACCAAGAAAGATAGCTTGCTGCTTCATACATATTTAGCTGATGTCAAAGTTTTACTTTTTTTGCACTACACAGCATTTGATGCTAGATAGTAAACACTGGCTTTAGAAGACTGTCCCATGTAACTCTGACAGGTTTTCTGGTTGCTTATTTAGCATGGCCTGGTCTAAAAAAGACTAACCTTGCACTGGATAAAATTGGTAACAAGCAAACATTCCTAGAAATAATTTTCTTGAATGTTGCAGAATTTATTTTATTATAAGCTGGGGCCATGCTGTACAAATCAGTATGCATTTTCCTCCTTCATTTCCAACAGTGAGGGTTGTAATACCCTATAAAGGTGAGTGCCTGTGAAAATCGGTGGTTTTTAAAATTTATTTATTTATTTTGTTTTGTTTTGCATTGTTCAATATTTCTCTAACTAAAAAAAGTTTCACTTAGGAAAAAGAAAAGGGCTTAACCAAGGAAAAAAATGCATATAGATAGAAAACAGATAGAAAACAGAAAATATAGAAAAGAAAACTAAGTTTCACTTAGGAAAAAGAAAAGGGCTTAACCAAGGAAAAAATGCATATATATCTGTGATGCTGTGGACTGAGAAAAATGGACACGAAAGGGAAACAAGATAAAACCAGATAACTAAAGGAGGAGGAAAAAAAAGGAAATTGTCATTTGGAAGATGACAAAGCATTAGGAAGCATTTCTAAAATCTTGCAAGAAATGGGCAAGACGACACCACTATGGGAAACATAAGACCAGGATGTATTGGGAAGGCTCTGCTACTTGGGAGCCCGGTTGCCCATAGGAAAATGTCCAACCAGCGGCAGGGCACAAGGAATGGAGGGTTCTCAGGCTCTTTTGGACACTGAAAAATGTAATTTGATCCAAAAGCAGCAAAGCCATAAAAGCACCAGGACATTATGCATCACTTTGGTAACATACCTGGAACGTCTCCAATAGAGATGACACTGGGGTTCTCATGCTCCTCAATGGTTTCCAGGTGGCTCACATAGGATTGGAGGAGAAGCTTGTTAGTCTTCATGTAGGCAATGAAGTATGCTGTACTGGCCTCCTGGTCTCCCATATTTTGATTCCTCCTGCTTGTGAACTCACAAAGGACAAAAAAGCAGAAAAATACATGAGATTGATAGATCTTCCTCAATTTATTTTCTGTAATGCAATCTCTACTACTTTGAAAAGTCATGTTTCATATCACTCAAGTAACAGAATTATATTCATTTTCTTACGAACATATCCTAACAGCATTATTTTGGTACCTTTGTAGCTGAGGCTCTTTCAGGATCAAAGAAAATTAATCTGCAATTAGGTTCAATGACACCAAAGCACCAAAATACAGCACAGTGAAAAAGCAAATAAATGTGGGGTAAATGATGCCACGGGTCAGGTTTAGATGTGCTTCTCTGTACTGAATCCTGTATAGTAAGAATCAGCTCCACAGCACATGAAACTCATTTAGGTTTTAGAATAGACTTACGCAGCCTAAATCAGGTATGATTATTATGTTTGTTGTTGTTTGTTGTTTTTTAGCCTCTGATTCTATTCATTATTTTAAAAAATCGCCAGCAATGTTCGAACTATAATTACAACAACTTGTCATTTTTCTTTTTCTAACCAGATTTTGGTAGCGTGCTAGCAATATGGAAACCTGTCACTATCAGCTTTGGAACGTTTGCATGTGTTCATAATGATCTAGATGAATATGTTGGTACACTAAGGCCCCTGGGAGATTCTAAACTTAATTATAAATAGCTTACTTATAGGGAAGGTATATAAAATTCTGATTCCAAATTAATAAATAAAAACTTACTAGAATATCCATTACTTGCTGATAGATCTAGCGTAATCCCATAGCTACAGGCTTCTAATATACCATGAAATACTTTTGAAATCATTCGGTGTTTTGAGTCTATTCCATAAAGAATTTGCATATCTTTTAAATATCTGAGTTTTCTTCTGGCCTGAACACAAAAAAGTCTCTAGAGGCACGAATCTCAGAAAGTGCGTAATGAATAAATGGACTCTGCATACTAATATAACCCTTTTCTTACATACTGTCTTATGAAAAGCCAACTTTTTATTGCTCCCCATTTTGGCACAAATAGATATGTTATCAGAGCTGCATGAAAGAAAGCTTAACAAGTCCTGTTTACTTCAGAATTGCTTACATAATGCAAAACCTGAAAAACCTTCAGACAACTGTCAAAGAACCACAATATACCTACAAAGAAATTATTTCTTTTTTTCCCTGCTTCTTCTATTCTATAACGCATTCTTAACATTGTAAAAAATCTATTACAGTGAAAAATACTGCCAGGGGAACATAAGCAATAAGGAATCTGGAAAGTGATGCTCTGAACAAACAAATGCCTTTCTTTATCAGTAGTAGTTTAAGCATTTTGTTCACTGTCAAGTGCTCACTGTGAAGCTTTTGGTGTCAGAAGGAAGATTCTGAGTGAATACAATGCAAATTAAATAAATTGCAAAATCTCTTCATATTCTTTTCATTTGGTTAAGGTAAAATAGATAAAGATAAGCTGAAATCTCAAAACAATCTCAAAATTTCCATATAAATGAAAGAAAAACATCACATACCTTACTCTCAGAAATCTGTTGTTAGTCACAGAGAGATATAAATTTAAAAAAAAGACTTTATAAAGTAACAGCATAATGAACCTTTCTAAAACATCTTTTAAAAAAAGAAAGCTGTAAAAAACTGTAATAAACTGTGAAAGCAATGGTATTGACAATTCAAAATAAAAATAGAAAGTAACTGCACATGGGATGAAAAGAATTTCTGGAGGCGCAGGGTGCTATCCCTCAAGGAAGGCTAGGCCATCCCTAAACCACTGAGAACAAATGTTTGTTAAACCTCTGGGCATCACTGGCAATAGAGAATTGAGAGAATTTTTCACTGTTGAACTATCTTCAGCATCACAAAGCTTTTCCTAAAGCCTAACCTAAATCTCATTTGCTGAAAATTAATCCCATTATTTTGTACACCAAGTGGACACAGAATAATGTATTACTCTCTTTGCAATAACTCTCAAATGGCTCTAATTATACTACCTATGCTTTTAGATGGTTATAATTTTAACTGAATCAGGAGATTGGAAGATTAACTACTGACTGAAAATTACTGCAGCTTAAATAAAATATAGCTGAGTCCTGCTCCTAAAAATTATGCTTTCAAAATGTGAGGCCAGGCTAGAAAATTCTTTAGTTTAATCTGTTATCAGGAGAGATAACCATAGTGAATTTACTTTGCAACTGTGATATTATTCTCATGTATCTACTTCTGGGTAATTCAAAAGTGGTGGGATATAAGGCAGTAACCGATACAGTTGTGAATAAAAGCTGTAATAGTTCCTGAGCCTACATGCTTAGATGGGTATTATGATTTAAATAAAGGAGCTACTTACACATATTGATTAAAATCAAGCTGGTGTTTAATTATTTCCCTGTGCATGGCTGTAAAAATGACTTCCCCGCATTTCTGAGAGTTAAGCGGTAATAGATGTATAATGCCTGAGTGTTGAGAGTCTCTGGACACAGTAAAGGCAATAAAATTCCACCAGGTGAGATTGCGCTCCAGGACTCTGGTGGTGAGGTTCAGATTCTCATCCACCTGGAGCTCACTCAGCCATACACTGTATATCTGTGCAACAGCAAAATTGAGCAATTGATTCACAAGTGTGCAGATTGCTGTAACAAGGACCTAGCCATTTAACCGTCGTGTTTAATGATCATCTACCTACCTAATCCTGGGAGAAAAGGAATTGTTATTTTCTGAATCATTTCTCTATTTATGCACTGTACTCACAGCCACTGCATAGGAATGGTTACTCTATACTGTGGATGCTGCAAGAATGAAACCATGCCAAAGGACCTAATCTTGCCACCTTTGTTTCCAGATTCCTAAAAAAAAAAAATAATATATTTTTCAAGC
The DNA here is from genome assembly GCF_026119805.1 of Tympanuchus pallidicinctus. Lineage (NCBI taxonomy): Eukaryota > Metazoa > Chordata > Aves > Galliformes > Phasianidae > Tympanuchus > Tympanuchus pallidicinctus. Next base: position 7,836,979 of record NW_026294669.1, read on the forward strand.
AGATACTGTGAAAGAATCTGAGAAGAATGTAAGAAGTTGAGAAGTTTCTATTCAAACAGAAATTTACTGTTTGAAAGTGCATGTTGTTTAGGAGGAAAAAAAAGGTTGAAGAGTAGTTTTCATCTAAAGGTTTAATCTTATTTTCTATGATATTAAAATATATTTATTTTTAGCAGTCCAGGATACTGAGCATTAAAGGATTTGAATCAACACCATATAGACAGGACAACTGTAGTTGGAGAAATAGCAAATTACCACATATCCCTCTACTGCAAGAGAAGAAGTTAGGCAAACAAAATACCTGGCATCGTCCAGTGCCCTGAAGAACTAATGCCCACCGCTGATTTGCTGCACAAGCTACATTCTTACTTGGCCTGTTGACCTATCTTCTGTGTATATCACTGCCTTATGGAAGACATAAAGTTTTAGCTTAAGGGTCAAATCCAACAGACTTAATAAAGACTGACAGATTTTAATATATAAAGTACTTCCTACAGAAACAGACAACAGATTTTATTTTCACTCTTATATATAAGTGAAATATTTATTCTGCTTAAGGCTTGTGCAACCTCTTTGATACCAACTTCGTCTGGTGGTACAGGAGAGAACCCGACCTTACTGGAAGAGTAAATTGTCTTCTAGTCCCAGTACACAACAGGAATTTTTCTTTTGACTTTCCTGGCCAGCGATCACGCTCAGAGGTTTCTCTCGCAGTATAAAAAAAGACCTAGACAATAAAAGATTCTTGTGATATTAATAAATAAAGTTGATGAGAAAGTCCTGTAGTTATCAGGGCCCATATTTTGGAAGGATATTAAAACACTTATTTTCCTTAATAAAAAGCAAAAATAAAGTTATTTCTTCTCATTGCTCTCCTGAGCACTCATACCCACTCCCCCTGAGGGTCTTCCATCAATACTTACAGAGCTGAATACGACACACCACAGTTTTCTCTGGGCAGCTCATACATCATTCATTACGTCATTTATGACAAACACGGAGCTTCAGGGGTGCTTGAGAAGACTTAACGTTTTCAATATACTTCAGACTCTCTAGATGAGAAGAAAAGTGTATATTTTTAATAACTCCCACTTCAATATTTTTCTGTCACAATAATTAAACACTGCTGGTACAGATTAGGTAACTAGAAACTAAGACTGTTCATGAAAGTATTTGAAGCTAAGAGAGTAAACTCAGAATACTAAGTATCCACAACAGATTTTCCTTTGCAATGACAGAGTAAAAAATACAAGAGGAGATTTTTAAAGAAAAAAAAAAGTGAAGGAGATATAAATTGAATACCAGTTTATTTTGGAAAGCCTTGAGGAAGCTATACTCTTCATGTAAAAATTCTGGTTTTGAATTAGCAAGTTGTTTCATCTGCCAGATAAGCATAACTGAAGAAAAAGGTTTCCAGAAAAACTAGAAGCAAGCCCCGTCTGTATGCTTTTTCTTATCTCTTAGTTGTGGTACCATACCATTATTCAGAATAAGCAGCCACTGCTGGAAAATGATGAGGAAGTCAGTGTTTGTGAGGAGCCATAGAAAGATTTTAATTTGGCAAGTAACTAAGGGGAAATAAATTACCTAAATCCAAGCCTGATTGCAGAAGTGGATGGTTACATCTTCTATCCTCTGAACAGAGAGAATGTAAAAGGCTGCAGAAAAGTCCGGTCAGAGATGCATGCACTTAAATTTACCCACCAGTAAAAAAAAAAATCCCATGGAAAAGAGCTCCCTTTTGAATTTCTTTGAAACCATTGGATTTCTCATGCTTATTCATTTATCTATGGCTTCCCCAGCACACGAAGTAGCAATGCTAAAAAAAAAAAAAAGCAATGCCTCTTATTTACTTCTACATATTCTCAGCTGCACACTGTTTTTAGAGTTGTAGAATCACCAAGGTTGGAAAAGACTTCTGAGATCACCAAGTTCAACCATCAATCCATCTCCAACATTCCTACTGACCATGTCCCTCAGTGCCAACATCTCCAAGGTTCTTACGTCTCAGGGACGGTGACTCCACCACCTCCCTGGACAGCCTAAGCCAGCGAAACACAGAATCAGAGAAAGTTAACATTTAGTTTGAATTTCCCATACAATACCAAGTAGTATATTTCTTCTTATAAGGTATTAGAATTTACCTGAAAAAGCAGTGGCTCAATTACTTCTCTAAGTATTACTACCAGTTACTAGCTCAAAACTAGCACTAGAGAGAAGAAAAAAAAACAGAGTTCAAGCACTCAAAAAAGATGTCAAACTTCTAATTTGTACTTCAATCTTAAATGAGCTTATGGGATAATTAATGATCTATTACATTCTGCGATTCCCTTTTATAATGTGAATACAATGCCACTAAACTGGCTGAGTAGAGGTGAATGAGAAATACATCAAACATATTAGAAACATTTCATATTATTCCCTCTACACAATCCATGATAAAAAGTAGGCTTTAAATTAGGTTATCTGAATTAATTATCTCAGAGTTATTTTCTTTCTATTAGCTGTTAAAGTAATGACATTTCTACTTCAAAAGTAGTGAATGAGCCGGTGAGATCTTTTCCAGCAAACATCAATGAATCTGTACTGGTTTATGTAAGATCTTGCCTTCAAGCTTGGAAAAGTTCATTCTAAACTCTCTTTTACATGAAATGGCATTTGTACAACCACTGGATGAAACACACCTTTAATCCAAATACATCAAATGATAGGTGCCAGATAAAACAAGAAAACCACATTTTTAAATATAAAAAAGTGTTTTCACACCCAACATCCATTTTTTTCCCTAACGATTTATTTCTGCAGTATACAATATATTTTGTCTCACCTAGATGCTTAAAAGATATGAAAATGATTCTAGTTATTGATTTCCTTTCACATGTAGCACATAAATCAATAGGCTGTGAAGATGAATGTCCATTAAAATGATTTCTGGTGACATCACTTTTGCTTGAAAGTTTCTACTATGATGACCCTGGAGTTTCTCTATGAGGGACCATTCAAACAAAATAATATAGTAAAACCATATGTCTTTTGTGAGTTTAAGCCATAACTTCTCCTTTGTAGGAGAGCTGTACATCTTAATATTTCTGCTACAACATAAGCACAATTTGCTGGGACAGAAACAGAAAGCAGAAGAAAACAAAACAGGTATATTATTTCATTGTTCATTTAAAGTAACCCGAACTGACTCTCAAGCAAATGAAAGCTACAGTCTAATACAAGAAAGCCCACATATCCAGTGTTTCTGAAAAGCTGCATACGAAGTGGTGTATAGAATGTTAAAGGTGTCCCATCCTTTGTACAACTGTTGTGCAAGCTGTAGTGATTACTGTAGATCTAATAAAAACAGCTCTTTAAAGTTTTCTAATGAAACATCCAGAAAGAACCCCAAAAAGGATTCCTGATTTTAAGGCTGCTGCTATTATGTTATAAGCATCATGTTCAAAGGAAATTTCAAGAGTGAATTGAAAGGGATGTAGTGTGAAATGGCTTTGCATTGCTCACGTTGACCTGCTTTTTCTTAGCATGACAGGCAGTATGAAAAAAGTACGAAACATCTTACCTTGAAAATGTCACAAGCGAATTCCAAGTGCAGTATCGGAATCACTGGCTGTTCAGAAAGTCTTGAAAAAGCACAGAAAACTTCTGAAGATTTCTGAAGTAGAGACAAGAGCAGTTATGTGCCATTCTCTTCACTTCCTCCATCCACTTCACATGCATTGAAAGTGAGCTGGGAAAGCCATCTCCTTACGAACAGCCAAAACAGGAAGAATGGGTAAGACGGGCAAACAGGCAGGGGAAAAAGCATTTTATTTTATCCTGAGATGCAAGATGATGAAACCTACACAAGGTTTTTAATATGTTTGAATAGGAAAAGCAAATTTTAGAGCTATTATGCAGACCACAAATCATGGAGATACGTTGTGAATACCAGAGTTGAAGTCAGGCATGCTAGCAGGGAACACTGATATTTTTCCACTGATTTTTTTGAGGGAATTCTGATATTTTCTACTGATGACTGAGAATGTCATTAACAAGAAAGCTTTTAGAGGCATGGGTTGAAGATCTATGTTTAATCAAATTTTTATTGAAATCAGGTGAATATCTATACTGAAGCAGTCAAAAAGACTAGTAGAAATTTTATGTTTGATCAAAACAGAGATGGATATAAATGAGATGTAGATCATATAACCATATTGATAGGTTTAAAAGAGAATTCTGTGGAGAAAAGATGAATAAATAAATAGTTTGGAGGATAACTGGGAGAAAACTAAATAACTGATGAAGAGCAATATTTCAAGAAGAGAGTGGTGGCAGTATTTAAGGCAGGTATCAGGTCACAGAGGTGAAAACAGAGTACACGCTCTGTCTATTCTGGCTAAGAATAGGCCATTAAAATTTTTAGCAATAGTGCTTTGAATTGACTGAGTGCAAAGGATGCAACGCAGAGCTAACAGGTCTGAGCATGGAACTGAGGGAATTGAAAACAGCATGGTAAAAAAAATAAAGATAAATGAGAACACAAAGGGAAAGTATTCTCCACAGAAGTGAATGGGCTGAAGCGTGGGATTGTTTGTTTTTAATGGGAAATATGACATAAGAATTGTATAACGAGAAGGAAAATCAAAACTGCAGTATATTAGAAAAAGTATATTAGAAATATAAAAGCAATATGACAATGAGTGAAAGAATGCCCAGCAGATGTAATGGCATGCAAAAAAAGGTCACAGCTTGGAGAATGTTTGAGCCAATATCGAGGAAGAAGAAGAAAAGAGAAATGAAGGATGAACAAGAGAGAGAGAGGAAGAAGATCATAGAATCATAAAAGGGCTTGGATTGGAAGGGACCTTAAAGATCATCTAGTTCCCAAGTGCTGATTGCCACCAATGAGATAAGGGTGCCCAGGGCCCCATCCAACCTGGCCTTGAGTACCTCCAGGGATGGGGCATCCACAATTGTCTGGGCAGCCTGTGCCAGTGCCTCACTTCCCTCTGAATAAAGAATTTCTGCCTAACATCTAACCAAAATCTCTTCTCTTTTAGTCCAAAACCTTATCACTTTGAGATCATATAAAACGTCAATTTCCATCCTGTTTATAAGTTCCTTTAAACTACTCGGAAGGCCGCAATGAGGTGTTCCTGGAGCCTTCTCTTCTCCAAGCCAAACAAGCCCATCTTCCTCAATCTTTCTTCACAAGAAAAGTGCTACAGCCTCCTGAGCATCTTGTGGCCTTCCTCTGGACATGCTATATATATTGAATTGCTCCAATACAAATGCAATGTCTTGCACTTGGCTCTGTTGATCCGCACTATGTTCTCGTGGGCCCACTTTTTAAGCCTGTCGAGGTCCCTCTGGATGGCATCCCTTTCTTTTATTGTACCAACTGCACCACTCAGCTCGGTGCCACCAGCAAACTTGCTGAGGGTACTCTTGATCCCACTGGTCATGTTACACGCTTGATATTTTTCTCTTCAAATAAACTATTAATAAATTGAGAAGACACAGGAGACAGGATGCAGAAGAACGTCTCAATCTTTTGAAGAAACTATAACAAAAATCAGCTGTGAAGGAAGTAAGCAATCAAGAATTCATTTATGTTGTTAGACTAGAAATAAGTAAAAGCCCAAGTGACAGGACTTGACGGACTTTAGAAAGAGAACCGGGACTGTGGGAGGAGAAATACGAAATCAAATGCTCTGAGAGCGCTGACAGCATAGAGATCAATTGATCAAATTCTTTCTTGTAGAACAGAAAAATACCATGAAAATCCAGTCAGTGAAGGAAATCATCCACTAGACAGATTGTGGGAAACCATAGCATTTCCCCAGTGCCCATATGGATCAGAGGGATTCTGGGGCTTCAGAGACTTTGGCAAGCTCAGGGGGCTGAGCAGAAAACTGAATTTAATTTTTGTCTTTGTATTCAATGTGGAAGAGCTTATGTAGGCTCCCACACTGGAATCCTTCATTGATGGAGAGTCACTGAACACATTAATCAAACAGAAGAGTCAATAAATGTTATGGGGATAGCAATTAAATTGAACAGGATCGACATATCAATCAGCATTTACCTAAGAATTCAAAAGGAGTTCAAGGACCAGAAAATCGAAAAACTGTCAGTTGTATATAAAAGTCTCACTTAAAAGCACTGAGAACAACAAAACAGCAAAAGATAATTCATTTTAAATATATATATTCTATGATGAATCCAAGGAACTACTTGAACTTAACAGCAAATCAGGAAAATCATACGAAAAAGAATGGATTTGAGGAATGCGTAGGTACACACTTAGCATACAGTGAGGAAGAGTCAATTTTCTTTTTGAAAATAAAGTCCTTGGTGTACATGCACAATAATAATTAAAATACAGCTATAAGGCTGTTTCAAACTAAGTTTGCAAATGTATTATTTAAAGTCCAAGTCTAGTAATGGAGTTTGATGTGATTCCAGTGCTTTAACTTAAGCATCTTTCATGCAGTGAAGGAAAAAGAAAATAATGATCTTTCCACAACATATAGAAACAGGCTTATTTTCTGGAAATATTCTGCTAGTGGACAGCCCATAATCTTATACTATAGCTTTTTGTGTTGTTTTTTTTTTTCTTTCTGAAATGTAGCGCTTGAGTTGGGTTGAATTTGAGTTTGATGATTTCAGCTCTCACTTTCCCATGGGTATTAATCTTGTTCTGAGAAATACCTGTCCTCTCTGTTTTGAGTAATCAAATGTAAAATACTGTGCTGATTTCATCAGACCTTATTTTTTTGCTTTGCTAATGAGACAGAAAATGGTGCTAAAATGCTTTCATGAATCAATGTATGCGTATACTATACTTGCTTTTTACTTATTATCCAGTAAGCGAGTCAGATTGTCAACCAAAAAATTAGCTTGGTCTGACATAATTGATTTTGACAAATCCAATTTTATTGACTTTATTACCTGTTTTCCCTCTGCTCACAAATTGATTTTTTTTAACAATTTTTCAAATTATGTTGGTCTGTTCCAGAGTTTGCTGTATTTCTTTCACAATGGCCAAGTAAATAAAGTTATCCTCTATTATCAGATTCTGTACTTTGAATGAATTTTGTGAGGGCTAAAAAACTTTCATCAATCCACTTGCTATGTACTGCAAGACGTTTCCTTTCATTGGCATCATTCACAGGAAAACATGACTGTTCCTGGATAATTTACGAACGCTATCCAGACACATTATTCAGGAAACCAGTTATTTTGCATGAGTTACTGTATGCTTTGTTTCCAATTTACCTTGAGAAGTGAAAACCCTATTTTTATATAGCAAGACCTACAAAGCTACAGTACAAAACAAGTTCAGGGAACAATACCAGGAGTGAAAGCCCATCTCCTATTTTAATTAACAAAGCAGTCTAAACAGTTGAGAATCCAAAGGCACCAATGTGCTGTTGGGCTCTGGAACAACTACAGTAGTGTTAAGAGTTAAGTAAATTATTTAACGGCTTCCTATGCTATAAGCAAAGCATAATTGCAGTTCTGCTGGGTAACATATTGAACAGACTTGATTCAAAGCTGCCTTTCTGCTTTGTCTACTGTACCAGCTGGTTTTTCCTTACAGAGCTTCAGACTGGCAAGTGACCCACTTGTTGCAGTGCAGTTTGGCAGAGAAGTGGCATTTCAAACTGCTTCGTCTATATGTGTCTCTGCATGTTCAAATTTAGAAATATTCATAAAGTTACCTTTTTAGTGGCATGAAATAAAGAGTAGCACAGCCCTTATCTGTTCGCTATTTCTGTAATGGAACAGACTTCTTCCACTTATTGCTAGGATAATCCTGTCCTGTCCTTTTGGATTGGATAAAGCAAACATTTTTAACTTGGAGTTACAGATCAGATCTTGGTAGATTTTCCAAGACTCAGAGCTATGTTTGGGAAATTTTGGCTTTTAGTACAATGTATAAACTAAAATGCAAAGCTTCAAAAAAAATCACTAGTGAGGAAGCTAGGTATGCTAATAAATTACAAAAGAAACAACTTGTAAGATACAGATAAACATATAATTTCTATAAATTTAGGGATAACTAGTCCTACTAGTCTAAAAGGATTCACTATGGGCATTGCATTAAGATGAAATATGATGCTGATAGGGATTAAGTCACTCAAGGAATGCTTATTAGTTACCGGCCACCCATTCCCAGTTTCTCACATTTATCCTGTGCCATAGGCCGAGTGATTTGGAGGATGTTATGCCCATTCATGAAGGAAATCTATTTTTATAGCTATTTTTACCCTATTTGTTTCGCCTATAAAGTTTTAATTACATTTAAGTTTTTGAGGCCCTGTTGAGATTTGAAAATCACGAAATCATTGGGGAAAAAAATGATAAGTGAAAAATAAGTTGACTTTATAAGGTACCTTGGCACCCAATTACCTGATAATGCTAGTGCTATATTTGTGATGTTTCTATTTTAGATATGAGTTTGTATACAACTTTTAGGAACTTTCTTGGACTCTTCTGTACAGGTCTGATTCTGGTGATGCAACAGGCATACATCTCTTAGGAAATGTGCTCCATTTCAGAGAAGAAATCATGTACAACTGTTGAGAAATCACAGAACCATCTCCTTCTTTTGACATATTATGACATGCTATTCTGACTAAAACTTGCCTGTCAGTTCTCCAGAAGAACTGAATCAGGTTTGCTTAAAAGGGGAGAATGTTTTTTTTTATTTCCTAATTAAAACACCAGTTCTAAAGCCAGTTCCTACTCAGATCTTTTATGCATTCAAATACTATTTTTAACATCCTATGACATTTTTTTTCTTTTAACGGCCTACTTGCTAAGAAGTGTCAAGTTTTTCTCTTAGAGAAATCTGAAGAACAGACAATAAGGTTCATATTAATTAGTTGCATTGCAAACAAAATTGTACTGCCAATCATTGTTACAGACCAGTGGGTAATGACATGAAATTACAGTGAAATAAATGATTACTCTTGTTAACTGCAAATATTTTGTTTTGCAACTCAGAATTTTCTAAAATAGACAAATGAAAACATAAAAACAACTGAAGCTATATCATTGAAGAATTTCATTTCGCAAGTTGCCAGGAAAGATGAAGATGAGAAATAATTGAAAGTGAATGAATAATTGGAGATACTGTTTGGAGAATGCAGTGTTGCTAGTCTTGATGTTTCTGGGTTTTATTCAATTTATCATTTTTTTCTTATCCAAGAATGAAGATGTGGAAAACGTAACTTCATGTCTGACCTGAAGGTTATGTAGTTTTGTGAAACATAGAAAGATAGGAGATAGGATAGGAAAGTCATTCAGACACAGGCCTCAGATGCTTATGCTAAAAGCAACAGGAAAGGAGAGAGAAACAGGAAAACCACCAGCAGGCTTAAGCAATACAATAGAACAGCTTGAACGTATCATCTCTAAGTATTGTGGTTGAGTATCTTAAGCAATAAGAACTTGAATGTACCAGTTAAGCACCACTCCTGTTACATGAAGCATCCTATGTCAAAGTCTCTGTGAGATACCTTTGGAGTTGTGGTACAAATTGAGAGGAAAAATAAATTTATTATTCGGAGATATAAAGCTTGAAGATATGCAGCTGCCAATACTTATAAAGTAATGTAATTAACCACAGTGTATGGCAGGTACATTTACAGAAAGTGGTTACCAATATAGAATTTATTATAGAAGAGTAAACAAAACTTTGAACCTATGAGAAGGAAAAGCTATTATTTGCTTTCACTGATTTGAAGTGCTGGACAACCATGGCTGGATTCAGTATGTATGTGGGCACAACACTGAAAAGGCATACCACCAATGCCAGGAGTATCACGGGATGTATAGGATTGCCGTATCTGCCAGACATCCTACAGAACCATGAATGGCCTATTTTCAGCAAATCCACTGATCAATATGAAAACGGCTAAGCTCAGTGTCAACCTGGTTTTCAGGCTGCCTGGAAAAAGGAGAAACTCACTGACAAATACTCTGCTGAGTCCTTCTCTGTGGAGCATATCCCTTTTGTAGACAAGGTGAGATTTACAGATAGTCTCTTGAGAGGTGAGATGTGGCACTGTGTAGGGCCAGCAAGAGAGGAGTCTGCAATGCCATGCTCCTTGCAGCACTATCATGCCTGTGCGATGGAGAAGGCAACTGAAAATGAAGGAACTGTCATAATCAGCATTTAATATGTGAATGCACATCACATATTCTCACTCACATCACAATTATTCTCACTGAATTTAAAAGAATTAAACATGTAATGATAATGAACCACTCAAATTTACTGGAATTTTTGTTTGTTTGCTTTAAGATAAGGCAGTAAAGCCCTGGCACAAGTTGCCCACAGAGGTGGATGCCCTGTCCCTGAAGACACTCAAGATTAGGGCTCTGAGCACCTGATGGAGCTGTATGTGTCCCTGTTCACTGCAGGGGAAATGGAGCAAATGACCTTTGAAGACCCTTTGAACTCAAATGATTCTATGATTCTATGACTCACACCATTTGAAAACTAGTTCAGAAGAGGCCACATACCAGAATTATTTTTTCTTAAAAAGGCATACATTCTGTGTGGAAGAAATGCTCGCAATGAAAAGCTTTGTAGGAAGAGAGAATATTTTTTCTCATGCTAATAGGTATGTCATTACATAAAAAGCTTATAGGGAGCAGTTTATAAAACAGCTATCAGGAATAAATATTTTGACCCAGTGAATAGATAGTCTATCTGAAATGAGCTTGTATGCAACAAGCAAAGCCACCCACACTGGGAAGAGAAGAAATATTTTTGAAGGCTTAAAAAGACCTTTAAAGGTTTTTCTATCAAAACACCTCCTCAGGAAGTGGGACAGCCCTCGAAGTATAAATGTTCTGGCAGATGGAAGAATCAGCCATGGTGAAATGCACTTCTTCTGTGTTCTGCTCCTCACCCATCTTCCTAAGTGGCAGTACAATCTGGAAAGTGTGATCTTGTTTGTCCCCATTGGGCACTTCATTCTTGCTCAGCACTTTCTGTGGGGTATGAAGAACAGTGTTCTCCAAGGAGGCAGAGTTTTAAAAACTAGCTGCAAATGAAAAAATATGCACTTCACTCACACTGCAATTCATAAGAAATTTTGGTCCCAGGACTAGCTGTCATCCACAGTCAATAGGAGATTTCCCTCAGGAACAGGAGAAAATAGAGCCTAAATCTACAGCTGTCCTAAGAGGCCTATAAAGGCTGTACAATCTTTTCCTCTAGAACTCTTCAGAGTAAGGAATTTTGTATGCAGGGCATAATTTAAAGAATATATGATATTTTCTTAATGCCATTCTCATAGACCTGAGACTGCAATAATGGTCTCTATGTTTCCAGTCCCCCAGGATGCATGCAGCAGAGTCTGACCTACACATAAGATTTTTGCCATTTTAGGACTTTTACCTTGCAGCCCTGTCTCAATTTCAGTCTCTCCTTTCCATGGGCCATATGCAGCCACACAATATATTCTCCTCAACTTTCTTCTGCAGTTTCTCTCCCCTCCCCTCCCCTCCCCTCCCCTCCCCTCCCCTCCCCTCCCCTCCCCTCCCCTCCCCTCCCCTCCCCTCCCCTCCCCTTCTCTTCCCCATGCAGAGAACAATAAGGGAAAAACAACAGCAACAACCATATTTCTTAACAACACCACGCATCAACAGCAGAGGAGCTGAAAGTAACGTGTCACCTTTTCCATAGGCAGGCTCTCTTGTTTTATGTCATCTCCTACTGAGCATCTTGCTGGATAAGCCTGATCATAATTATGTTCAAATTGAACAATGTTAACCATAGAATTATTTGTTCACATAAAATCTTTCTTTCCTCTGAGACTGATTTTCTAGATGTTCCTCTGCCCCTCAATAGAAAAGCAAAAACCACAGCAAAACATCAGCAACTGAGATGAACCGATCCCCTGCAGAAGAACTGAGCCTTGAGTTTTGAAAATTAATCTATGCAACTTGACAGGTCCCAGGAAATATGGATCTGTAACAGTCAGCTAAAGATTCTGTATATGTGGAAGAGGATTACAAAGCCAATTGTTTTCATACAATGGATTTAACAGAAGGAGTTTTAAATGTAGCCATTTTAAGTCAACAGCCTACAGTGCTTTAGAGAGGGAATCCTGCGGTACACTATATGCATACATGACATACGTTTTCATCAAGCTCTACTTTCCTTCTATTCTGTTGACTACTTACCTTTTTCTTCGTTCCTTTGCTTTCTTTGAGTTTCAGTTAGCTTTTCCAGTGTTTTTGTTTTGACAGACCTTCTAACAGAACTGATGGACTGTAAAGGGTTAGATAAGCTACCTACCTTTCTGTAGTACTAATGTAAAATAACATGTCTACACATATGACTGAAGTTCATCCCATATCTGAAATAACTTTTTGAGATATAACATAGAATCCAATTGCTTGCACTTGTTTTTACAACACTGTGCTTAAGATAGAGCAGATACATCATTATTAGCTATTCTAGAACAATTACACCCCCATAAAAGCATAGTAATTCTCCTTTCTCAGAATAAACTATGGAAGATTTCATTGCATTTAGAAATTCAAACTGAAGGGAGGAGGAGGTATGTACTTCTATCAACACTGAGAGCTGGATGATTGGAACTTTTCAGTGGAGTCATATTTGTTGATAAACTCCCCTGTCTAGCTTTGTCTCTGTAGTCCAATGAAACTGTTTAATGTGTAAGAATACCTCAACACTCCTGTCATTTTACTTTACTGTGAGTATGGAAACCCTACACAACTGTGATAAGTGCTTTCTAACAAGAGACAGAATCAGACAGCTGAAAAATTAATTTACAGTTTCAGATTCTTGGTGGCAACTAGGAATTAAAGTCTCATTCAATTGAAATCAGTGGTGGAAGTATCATTAATTTTACTTGGGCTGGGATTCCGTCTGGTTTCTCTTGTCACATCTTGCATGGCTCAGATCCAAGAAGTTATTCTCCAACTTCTGTATCACTGATGAAACACAAATGCTTGACTTTGGCTTATTCTACATACTAAATAATGCTACTTCTTCCCCACTTAAAATTGCAACAATTCTGAATTCTAAGGACAGTCACCACCTTGTTTTGTTTATTGGTTGCCTTCTTCATTTGAGTGATTTTGTTGCCACCATTGAAATATGAATTCCTGCCTCTGCTCACGTCCACTTTTGGACTCTTCTCATCTGTCTATAAATTCCTATGACTTCAGCATCCCTGGACTAGATTGTGATAAATAAACTCTGCACCCACTTCTGCTAGGGACTGATGCACATTGCAGCCTCTTTCTTACAGGTTTCTGAACACAGCATAAATTTGTTTGCTTTGGATTCTTTACAGGGCAACATTCATTCTCGTCTAAATTGGCAACGTTAATACTGTCATTACCACAGTTTTGAATTTCGTTAATCTAACACATGGCACGATCAAGCTTAAGAGTAGGAATTTATATTTCCATTGAAATCCATTACTGTCAACATATATTCAAGTCCCAGAGTGCAGAATATCTAGCAATCTTATCCAATAGGTAATGTCTTCTCCAAGATGTCCTCCCTCCACCCAGTCCTCAGTTGCAGCATCACTTTTTGACTATTCTGACTGCATAAAGCCACTTGCTGCTGAGTGGTACTCAGCCTGGACATTCTTGGCAGGTTCTTAAACCTGCAAAGCTGATCCTGCACTTACATTAAGCCCATGCCACACACCAGTCAGCTCTGCTCTGTAGTGCCAATGCAACTGAGACAAAGCTTTCCAGTAATTCTTCATTTGGCACTGGAGTTGTAGTGATGCCAACTCAAGTTTGAATAATCTAGTGAGGCAGATTCCATCTCACATATGGGGCAGGATAGTCCCCAGAGTGTCTAGAGATTATAATCTCAAACCTTTTTATGCTTTGAGAAGCTGGGATTCATGCTCATCTGGAAGTAAGACTCAACCAGGTGAGGGACAGCAGAGGATTGAATTGCTTCTGATGTTTTCCGACTGTATCCAACTCAGTGTAAATTTCATCCTGACCTGAATCACATTTAGCATACTGAGATACAGTTATTTCGACTCAGAAAGAGAGCAGCACATATTTTTTCCTGTTTTCTTTGCTGAAATTCTTGGTAAAATATTGCCATTAATGTGAACTCTACCATAGAATGTGATTATATCTGCAAACGCTCCTGCAATTTGAAAATCAGCCATAAAGAACTACTGACTTTCTCCCCTATCTGCTTCTTTCCATATTGCCCGGTGTTGGTTTCTGATAAAAACACGCTGTAAGCTCTGGGATCCATTTATTTCATTTCTTTCCATTACTACTTTCATTGAGCTGTTATGTTTGCAGTTACAATCTGATAGATTTTAAATTAACAGTATTAGAAAGAATATTCATTTGCCAGTGGACATAATGTTATTAGGAATAATCATATAATCTGATGTTCTTCTTTAATGTTCAGATTTATGAACTAAGTATGAAAATATTTAAATAATGAATGTAATTGCTTATTAAAATCATTAGCATGCATAAATATTTATATTCCCAATCACTGTTTCCTCAGAGGTACAGCAGTAGCTGCAATGAAAACAACATAGTTATTGTACATGCAAAAACATGTTTCCAGTTCTTCTGTTAGCACACATCACCACCCTCAGAGTGACATCACTCTGCATGAGCTGAGGACCTGACTTTTTCAGTCTGCACTTGTGATTTCAGTGTCTTACCTTTCAGTACAATGCTGGATATCAGACACCAGTGATTCCAAGCAGCAGGAACTCAACATTTTCTGGCAATCAAGCACCTCAGTGGGTAACATTCTGGTATCATGCAAGTCAATTCAATTTTCCCTCAGGAGGTCTGGGTTCTCCATAAAAACAGCACTTAATACTTGCAGCTATTTTCGAAAGGGTAATCAACTATACATTATTACTTTTTTGACTTTGTACCGTGGCCACTTTGGAGAAACACACGATACAGTAGGATAAAATGTTAGATGCCTGATTTCATAAACAAGCAATGAAGTTTACAAAGAATACACTAAAGGAATATCTTTTATATCTATATTTCCCAGTTCCTCCAAATCCTGACTGATTGCACATTTCGTCTCCATAAATAAACAAATAATGTGATATTAGAATAAAGAAAAATATAGTTTAAAGGTAGCACAGTAGCACACCTCAGCTGGAAAATCAATGATGAGATGGCATCTAATTGCTTTTCATTTCCAAAATGCTGCAAACCATTGTATTAATTCACTACTACACAGAGCATTACCATATGTAAATAATTACATTAACCGCTATGCTCCTCTACCTTGTTGCATATCACAGGGAAGAGCACATTGACAGGGAGGTCACACCAGGGCATAGCAGAGCAAGGTGCAGAATAGCAGTCTTCTAATTAAGAGTCAGGAGTCTTAGACAACACATTATTACTGGAGCTGAACGAGGATAAAAGATGAATGCTTAATAAAATAATGCGATTGCTAACAAATAGGTACAATAGCAATGCTCTATTAAGGTACCCGTTCCATTCCAAGGATTTCCATTAATTTTGGCAGGTCTGGAGGACAGGGAATGTCTGTATGTGCAAGCAGTTGAGCACAACTGAGTGATGACTGACGTGTAATTTGAGGTTAGCAAATCTTATCTGCGTTTGAAGAGAAACTCAAATTCCTTGTGGCCTCCACAGCCTGCTTTCTGTTTCAGGATGAGGATTTGGTTATGGCTCCTGAAGGCTGGTTTGTCATTTATTAGACAGGTTACCATGTCCTAGGTCATTTTGTTTTTTTTCTGCATGTTCCAGGAAAGTGTTTCTCATTCTTTTGTACTGGAATGTGTATAGTAATGAGGGAAATAACCTGTAGATATAACTTGTCAATATAAACAAATTGGCTTCAAGGGAAAACGTCACCTATTTATGTATTTAAAAGTTAATTTCTGCAAATACTCAAGAAACATCTATATTTTATCCTTTCGTCTCTCCAAAGAATTACTGTTTCCTTTCCCAAGAGTGAGGACGAAGTCAGTTATAACTTAAACTTATCAGCTTAAAATGAGGTAGGAAAAAAATGGCTGCATGCATGAATTATGAAATTAATACAGATAACTTATTTTATTAGATATTTTAGAATAAAAGAAAATGCATTTTCTGAGTGTGTCCTGGTGAAATAGTCATCTGGTCCTATTGTGCTAACATCTCCTTATCAATTTTTCATTCTTCAGATCATTTCACACTTAAAATATAAGCACTTCATGTCAGAATTATAGCTGCTAGTTCAATGAACTGGCTTCTATACCTTAAGTACTCCATATTTTAAAAATAGCATGGACTTATTTCCTTCCATTAAATCAAATCTTAGTCTTATGTATCCCTTTCTGAACACCCACATCACTGATTGGAGAGGAAGAAGAATGTTATTGAAGAATTATTTTTACATCTGATGGAAAGCATATATATTTGGATCCAACTTCTGTGCCTAGTCAAGAAGGCAAAAAAAAATATATATATATATATGTACATATTAATAATGCTCTGCCACACCTGAGTGACACAGGGCAATCTGTTTGCTCATAGGTACATTCTGATTTAGGAATGCTGGTGACCTGTGGAATTTCATCCAGTCCAGAACTCAATCTCACTTGATAAATAAATACTAAATAAATAGTTTGCAGCATGATTTTTTCTAATAAACTCCATCTGGATTATTGTAGCTTGTGACAAAGGCTGTGACGTAATGCTGAAGTTGGGATTGCCAACAAAAATCAATTACTCAAAACAAAACAAAACAAAACAAAAAAAACTCAAAAAAAAAAATTAGAAAAGTGAAAAACTAGGACCTTTTCCTCAGCTACAAGTTTAGTTTCAGTCCTTACCCTAAGAAAAAGGCATAGGTTAAAATTCCCTTACCTAGAGGAAGGAGTTGAACCTATGTTTCTGATGCATTTCAGGCCATATTTAAAAGAAAAATGTTGGCTTTCCTCAAGCTATTCTTGAATTGGACTACAACACAATACATACACAGGCTGCTCTGAAAGTAATGCCTCCTACATTGTTATGTTGACTCACAAGATCAGAGGCAGATCATAGAATCACAGAATCTCTCAGGTTGGAAAAGACCTTAAAGATCATCAAGATGTTGGTGGTGTGGCAGGAGAGGTTGAACCTTCCCACTGACATTGCTTTACATTTTGTTGCCATGGAATAGATGACAGCAGGGAGGGGCACTCTGACAGAATGTTGTCTGACAGGGGTGCGTGCATGGAACAAAGGTGTGTCACTGAATTCCTCTGTGCAGAAAAAACAGCGCCCATGGACATTCATTGATGCTTGCTGAATGTTTATGGAAACTAAACAGTGGAACTGAGCACAGTGAGGAGGTGGATGGTCCATTTCAGCAGCATTGACAGCAACATCAAAGCCAAGCCACATTCTGGACAGCCATGCAGATTTTTGGGAGTGTGGCATGCAGCCATTTGTTCATTGCTGGCTAAAATGGATAGATAATGGGGGTGACAATGTTGAAGAATCGTGTTTTGTAGCTGAGAATTTACTCTATCAAACAGTGTTGTTATGTTCTTTGCATCTGTTGTAGTTTCCATGGAAATAAATAGGAGGCATTACTTTTAGAGTAACCTATGTAGTTAAAGTGCAACAAAGATAAAGAATTTCACCTGTATTTTACTGGTGAGTATAAACCTTTCAAAAGACATAAAAGGAAGCATGATAAAAAAAAAACCAACAGATCAACCAATTAAAAAACAGCAACAACAAAAACCATGCAACAGAACAGCAATTCAAAGAACGATTCATCCAAATAAACCTTGCAGAAAAGTTAAGACCTGTTATCACAGAAAATGTTTTGATTATTTTTAATACATAACTACAAAAATCCCTTAAAGCTAAAAAAGAATAGAGATTCTTAGTGCTTTTCAGCTCTTTGAAGCTCTTCTGGGAGACTGATTTAAAATGATAAAGAAAAATATGTTCATATCAAATTCTGGATTTACTTGCCTTATTAGTAGTCTAAAAATACCTAACATTCATACTGAAGAACAGCGTATGAAATTTATTCTATTCAAGTGAATTGTTTTAGCAATTTAAAATGTTATCAGCCTGCTCTGGTTCACATTGAAAACAATAGTAAATATTCTCACAAAACAGATTTTATGCACGTGTCAATTGCTGATAGTATTGTGCCATCTAATTTGGATGTACATGTAGACCCCCAAACTCATTTTTATGTGACACTCATTTCTACTTCTAGTTAAAGCCATGCTTCTTGATGAAAGGCACACTGTTATTATAACAGATGGCTTACTTCTATTCATAATGACTGTGGAAAGTAATAATGAATCATGTAAGCAAGAACAAGCACTTCACTTGCTGTACAAGTTACTCAGTGCCTGCCAGTTTGAAAAACAAGGGACAGATCTGACAGAAATGTAGGTGTGCTCTCAAGTTAGGCTACAATGGTGTAACCACTCAAGGAACAACAAAGCTAGCAAGCTAGCAATCCACAAGGCCCCCAGAGCTTCCCATTTGGGCATGCTCCAGAGTTATTGCCACTGCATCTTTCTCTATGGCATTACAGTATTTTCTTCATTTGAATTCTACAATGCAATACATGCTCAGAGCTAGAGATAGGTTCTGAGCTGCCAATGGCTTCTAAATCATTGCATAGACAGAATGTGCTCCATAAAGACTCCTCCTCCTCTGTTCCTAAGTAACACTATACTGATTCTGAAATACTATGACATGAGAAAATAACTGTTGACTGAATAGAGGTGGGCCTCTATTTATCACTTTTCTTCGATGTCCAAAGTTGGCTGAAATAATGGAAAGGTTTCCTCCTAGTTGCACTCCTTTTTTTTCCACTTCCTTCTTTTCCTACATTTATTTAGCAATTTTAGTTATTTCTTTTGGTATAGCATAAGCCAAAGAAAAACAATTTTAAATCTGTTGGAGTTCTACACTGAAATTTCTCAATTTTAACTACTCAGCGTGCTCACTTACTAGCCACAAACAGACGATGCTCTCATGAAAAAGCTAATCAGCCTACGGCTAAGGTGTGGAAATATCTGTGGGGAGTACATCAGCCCTCACATGTCTATTCCAGTTCTTCTATATGGGCAAATGAGCCACAGAAACCCACTGTGTCAGCATAATGGTGGAAGGCAGATAAAAAATAATTGGTTTTACATTCTGGAAAGAGGACATTGTTGCAGGCACTTAGGATTTTGGTACTGACTCTTGAGGAGTGCTCTTTCCTCTCACACTGACTACATACAGAACCTGATTGACCTTACCAGTACAGTGACAAAAAAGAAGATTCACATCATGCCCCAATTTTTTCTTTGCTTTTTCTTCCGTGCATTAGGCAAAATATGAGATAGGTGAAAGATGCTGACAGTATATAGAAAGAAATACCACCAGCTTAACTGGTAACTTCTGTTTACAGATACGAGAGTTCAGTTTAATAAAACATTAAAAAATTAAACTGTAGATTTTGTGCAAAAGCCTATAAAATGTATTAGAAAAGTGAAAAACTGGGACTTTTCCTCAGCTACAAGTTTAATTTCAGGCTTTACCCTAAGAAAAAACATAGAAAAACATTAAACTGTAGATTTGGTGCAAAAGCCTATAAAAAAGACAGACATGAATGACAACTCCAGCAGAGTAATAGAATAAGTGCTCACAGGGGGCTTTGATTTGAGAAGATCGCTCATTTGCATGATAATAAAGAGGACGTAGGTGCATTGAGACACATGGTCGTCTTTGAAATTGCTCAGGTTATAAAATGTTCATATTCTCTGTCTTATGTTCAAAGTCTAATTAAAAAACCACTGATTTACTTACCAATTCTTGAGGTACTGCTATTATTCTTTTCTCATATTTATTTATCCAGAATTCATATACACTTCACTATGAAAAGGTATTTAATACATTTTTAATTTTGATGCTAATATTCTGAATCTAGAATGTGTAAAGTGCTGGACAACCTCATAACACTGCATGCATGCATGAATCTTTGTTTTAAGAATGTCACATGAATCTTAAAATCTGTCTTCAGTACATACATTGTAGCTTGTCCTTATTAAGATTTTGCTCAGAAGTATAGCAATGCATAAGAATGAGAAGAAAATGGTAAAGCTGGCAATTTTTACCAATTTTTTTTTTATCTTTGATCTCGTGAAATCTTAGGATCTTTATTAATCATTGCTTTGATTCTATTGTGTATGGATTTCACCCTTTTCACTTTATGCATGCATTTATACTTCTCAGTAGATTAGAAATCTTTCATTTGTGCAGATTTGTAAGCATCCTTGGTAAGCAAAGAAAGCAAATATATCATAAATGCACATTTACCAGCTCTGTATCTATCAACTTAGAGAATAGGAAATGCCTCCTGAAGTACAAACAACATATCAGAACAAATCAGTGTGGATTAAAGTCTGAGGTATAACTCAACAAATAAGCCAAATGTTAAGGATATTAAAAAATATCATTCACAATGTGCTGGGATAAAAAAAATATATATTAATAATAAAAAATGTGATTGCTAGCTGGCACAAGTTCTTCATCTTGTTCCTCGAGGTTAATTTTTTTTTTTTTACAGGAATAGTAATGTGAAAATAACTACCAATAACTATACTCTCTTTCTGTAGTATGATACAGTTTACACAGCCCAGGACAAAGATCGTGGGAGCCAGAGATAAAGGAAAATCAGACAAAGAGATCTAGCAGGGGTGTGAGCTCTTCAAAGATAAACAACTCATCAAGATTCCTGATCCTTTTCAAAGTACACTGCAGGATCAATAGTTTGGGTAAATCCCTGACCTTCTATCTGGACAGATAAGTATAGAAGACCACACACAAGAATGAGGAAGGCTCCTTGAGTTCAAAAAGGCTCATGCTTTAAAATTTAATTTTTTCTTTTTTTAATGATTTATACATTGTTTGACTACATTGTTTGACCTACCTTAGGAAGCAGCAACTGGCTCTTGAGCAGACTAGGAGCAATTTGGTTGCATTTCCTTCTTTTTAACTGTTAGCACTACACACAAAGACCTTCAGAATCCTGTTAACTGAAATGAAAGTCAAAGAACATTTTACTGCACTATTAAGATCTTTGCCAAAACATAATAAGCAAAGTTGCTGTTTCACCAGCAGGAGTAATACAAATCATACAGTTTCTTTGCTAAATGGTGTTTTCACAAAAATTCCAATGTCATAGATAAAAATTATTCTGTTTGGAAGTGCTTCACAGGGCAGGATTGTACAGGGACAGATGAAAAACAAGAGAGCACTCAAGGTCTTCTTTCCAACCCCCAAACAACTTTTTGCATGGAATTCCTGTCACTTGAAGGCAAATTGTAACTCCGCTGCAAGGTAAGTATCTCAGGATTCTCTCTCTAGTACCTTTCTCTCCTGGATGCAGAAGTTAATTTTGCTTTCCATCTGCAAAGACAAATTCAGTGAGGACATGGATGGGAGCTGGTGTTGCTCCCTCAAGAGATGCAAGAGCTTTCCTTGGCCAGCATGGAGGGCACTTCTGCAGATGCAGCGTTCTGACTCCTGATTACTGCCTCCACCTGATGAACAGTTAAAAAGATTATGAGATAGCTACAGATGAATATATTTGTGCGTATAAAACAAATATAAACACTCTCATCCCTTTTCTCCCACTGACGCCATCCTTTGTGTTATCAACTGTGATATGAAGCACTGCCCTTTAGGAAAAGAAGAAAGTCTGCAAGATGCGCTCGGTCTTTACCATCTGCTCTACAGGATGAAATTTGATCATAAGCAGATTAAACAGTTGACATATTGAATAAAACACATGGGATCCCAAAACTTGTTATTGGTATCAGACAAAATAGTTCCATCTAACTAGAAATTCATTCTCAGTATCTAGTATCTGGCAAATACTATTAGACAAGGTAAGGCTGAAGGTGACAGCATCCTTGGTCAAGTGCATTTCCCTATTTGATATTGTATTTTCCTGAATGAGGATTAAAAGTAATAAAGTTTGTTATACAGCTTGGCTGTTCTGATAAAATATCAGAAAAAATAAAATAGTAACATGTTTTGCTTTCCAAGTTCCATCCTTGATTATTCTTGTTCACTTCTACAAAAGGCTGCAGAAACATTTCACATTAAAATGGTCTTAGTGGGATCAGCGAATTCAATACTTAAATGTTTGACTAGTGCTTATTCTTAGCAACCAAATACCTTGGCAAGGGTTATAGGCTCAATCTTAATGTTACCACATACACTGCACCATATTTCCACAGAGTCATTTTAATGACATTCTATCAGTTAATTAAAATACTAGCATTCATTTGCTTAGGGAATTCAGAGGGAATAATAATATTGGCATCTGTCATTAACAATCGTGATCAAGATGACCTATTTATTTAGAAGGCAAAACACAGATATTCTCATTCCCTGGAAAATGATGCTTACACTTGTCCTTCTGTTAATCTATGGGCTGATGATGTCACATCTTATTCATAGCTTAACACAAAATATCTGCTTATTATGAAAAGCTGAGGCTTGAGACTGGAACTCACAAATCTCAGAGCTTCATCAGCAGAGTATTTCCTTTCTTCCTGAGCAACCACCTCAATTATGCTAATAGCACAAACAACTAGAGGGATTTTCTAAAATGTTTCCAGTCTAGCATATCACCAATAATTTTTCTCAGGAGAAAAATCTTTTTTTTTTTTTCAATTACTCCTCAAAGAACAGATCCACAGAATTACACAAAGATGCAATATCTGGTGTCCTCTTGGCTCTGCCACTGATGTGACAACAGCCTCAAATCCGTTTATGACAAACCATATCTTGAATCATATTACCAGTATCTACAGGAATCAATGCACATTAGATTTCCCTACGCTTTTTCATGGGACAGATTCAAATTTTCTATGAATCTAAAATCCATTTCCAAATGGAAAACAAAAAAAAACAAAAAACAAAAAAAAACAAAAAACAAAAAAAACCTGTCATATTCTCTAGAATTTTTCAGCTCCATTAAAAGCCAATAGAATTTATACCCTTCTGGAAAAACATTATTCCCTAATATTTTTCTAAGCAAGCCTGAGCAATGATTCAGCCAAAAAGGTGCTCTTCTCAAAGTGTGAGCAATAAAACAAAATATTAAGTTCTTTTCATCTTTATTTTCTTAATCCCACAGAAAAATATGAACCTTCTAAGTCTTTTACACTAAAATTTTCTTCAGTGTAGCTAGCAAGTAAAGCAGAAAAATAGTAGAACAGAAAAGGGATAAATTATATAACAACCATCTTTTCGAATCTTGCAGTTTTAGGAACTACTTAATAATTTTTTCCGTAGAGTAAATGAGTAGAAAATGCAGAGCCTATTTCTGCATTAATCTTCCACTGAGGATAGCCCAGACTAATCTTTTATTGAAGTATTTTCTTTTCACTTTCCCCCGGGCCTCCAGTAAGATTAATGTGTGACTATAGCACATTAGCTTATTTAGCCGCACAGTGGTCATGCTTGGGGGCAAAGTATTAATATTTATAAAGAAATAGAGGTATAGAAGGTCCTGTGCTGGTTTAGCTCTCTAGGAATACATTTCCAATTCTGGGATGAGTGGGAAGACTTAAAATGTATACTCAGTATTTGACTGTCGCAACACTGTAAACCATTGAAACATCTTCACAACTTTTTGCCCAGTGCACATTCACAACATTGGAAACTACCAGTCCGGGGAGCTCTTGTAAAATACATTCATTTTTAGATTTTTATCATAGCAAAAAAATCCTCTGCAGGAACTGGGATGTCAAGGGTCATGTCCTATCTGCAGTGAGGATTTAATTTGGGACACAGTGGGATCCCATCTCAGACACTGCAACAGCTTCCAGGGGGCAGACCTTAAAGTCCTGTACTTCCTGTGCAGGAAAAGCACCTATTTGCTGTCTGGTTTCTTACTCGTTCATATTAGGTACATTGAGTGATTTGCTGCCAGAAAGATGAAAAATGGGTCACAGCTCTAAACTTTGCTCACCCTGGCTTCACTGGGGCTGAGATGATGAACTGATTCTGAAGTATTTAAGTCATTCTTGTGGAGCAGGGAAATGCATGTCATGAGCACAAACTTAATTCTGCAGTCAGTCAGGCTAACTAATTGCATGAAGATTCATGGCCAGATTAGTTTTCCAACCTAAATTCTTTTATTGCTTGAAAGCAATACATCTAAAGCAGAAACCAGCAACCATTTATTTTGTGCTCTGAGATTCTCAGGAATCTCTTCTGAAATGGTGAACTTCTCTAAATGTCGGTTGAAAGGTTCACTGATTTCTTAGCTCATTTCCTAAAACTAATATGTGTGTGTGTGCTCTCTGGGCTTGCTGCTTTAGCTAATCCTGCCTAGCCACTCTATATGCAATTCCTTGTTCAATTACCTGTCCAGTACTGCTGTCTCTTGCTCTTTCTACGCTGCTTTTCAAAGATGGATCTGTGAGTTCATCAGAAAAAAAGCAACTAATAAATTTTGCTGCTCATTTAAAACTTTTTATACGTTTTACAGGAAGTCTGTGTCTTCTTTCTCTTCTATTTACTCTGTGGATTTATTGGATATGTGGATTTAAAAATTCCTTACCTTTAATATTTCAAATTCTGCTTGTCATTTGCACTCTTTTGTTTCTTTAACTTGCTCTTAGTATCTCACAGTTGTCTTCAGTGTTTCTTCTCTCTCTCTCTTTTTCCAATGATATTTGCATACTCAGTCTCTTCAAGCATGAATACTTAAGATGCAGCAGAACAATGATTCTGTATGCACAGTCTCAACTGTATAAAAAGGCACTATAAATAAGTAAAATATCTTCCTTTCTTTCTCTCTTTCCTTCAACGATAAATTGGACACTGTGAGAATATAATTAATCATTGCAAATACCGGGAGTTGTGTTCCAGTGTCTGGGAAGGAAACATAGCCTGGGAGAGGGACAAAGTCCTTAGTAACTACTAGGGCTGCTCCAAAAGTAATACCTCTTAATTTATTTTGTTAGCCCATGGCATCAGAGGTGAATGTTAATGGTATAGCAATACAGAGAAATCCTTCCCACCATACTCCCTTACATTCTGTTGCAGTTTCCATGAAGACAAAGGAAAGGCATTGCTTTCAGATCAACCTATGTACTTCTGGATTGACAGAAGCTGAGTTTTTCCAGCAACTCCTTAAAAAAATTGACTGGAAGCCTCTGAAGAGATCACAGTGTGAACTACTGGAAGTAAAACTTCATTCTTACCCATTTCAATGAGTTTATGTGAAGGAAAGTTTGATATGCGTTAGTTCAGCATTCTGAGCTCGAGTCCATCTTCCCTCTCCCTCAGACAGAGAAAAAGCAGAATCAAAGACAAGTAATCAAGCAGTGGGTGAATACCTTAAACAGGAAATGCTGCAGTTCCCTGGAGGTTGTATTTTTAAAACAAAGTAGAAGAAATACAGGCCAAAGGTATAGCTATAAGAAATGAGTCACAGAACATTGTTTAGATGAACTAATAAGCATTGCTTAATGGGACATGTAGCATCACAATATCATTAAAAAATATATTCTTTGCTTTAAACGTATTTTGTTTCCAATCCTGAGGACTCTGGGGGAACTTTCCTTCTGAAGCTGCCATTCTTATTCACGTTGTTTAATACTTACCTTTGCAAACTATGCAAGAGTAAGCATCTGTTTATGTTGCTGGCACCCCAGTGCCGGACCCTGGAGTATACGAACCTACTGGAGAACCAGGAAGAGAGCACAGATTTCTGTCTGTGTTTGAGCAGCGTCACAGAGGTCAGTGGCGCTTACCCTATGATCAACACGAGCTCACCAACAGAAATATAGATTCTGCAGTCTGCCTTTGAACTTTTTGTTTGTTTTTGAAGGCTGAAATTTAATTGTGGTCTTGCTGTTGGTATCTGAAAATTTTAGTCGTTTCCTGCTTCCTCTGAGTATTACTGAATTGCAGCCAAGTATTTCTTTACTCATTTTACATTCCTTCAAAGTCTTCATCCCCCCAGGTCCAATATATTGGCATTGACACCTTGTTTGCAAGCCCTCATCAGCATGTTAAACTCAATGATGGAAGAGAAAAACAAAGAGTCAATGTGCTAAAGGAAGCCTTGTGATATATGTTTGAAAGGGATCTTTGAAATCTCAGTGAGCTAAAATTGCATGCATGTAAAAGTCTGTTTTCCTGAGGTCACGTGCAAGGTTAACTATTCTTATCACAACACAAAAGTGCCACTGTTTTATGTATAGTAATTCGGTAGTACACTCTACCTTGTGGTGAGCCATTTGTCTGAAAATAAAAGATAAGTGTTCACACTACGCTTTTTATATGATCATTCCTACTTGAGAAATCTTACCAGCCAAAACAAGGTAAAGAAGGTGAATGTAAAGTGAAGAAATACTAAAACAAAAGATCACCAAACAGCATAAGATGGGGAATCAAGGGGAAAAAAAATAACAACACACAGCTATAGAACACTGAAAGAAAAGGGATAAATTTTGCTTTAGCGCTAAGGGGAATTAAACGAGACAAAACCTATCAGTGAATTCTAAATGGACTAAAGAGATTTTCTGGTGCTTTATTGGCACCGTGTTCAACCAGCAGTGTTCTGACCTTTTGCTCAGTTTCGTATTCAAAACAGGTCCTAAACGTGGAGGCTAAAGGAAGAGGATCAGAACATTGCCATAACACAACTGTGTTTTTCCCATATTACAGAATCACAGAATGGCTTGAGTTGAAAGAGATTTTCAAAGGCCATCTGGTCCTACTCCCCTGCAGTGAACAGGGTCACCTACAGCTTGATCAGGTGCTTGGAGTCTGTTCCAGTCTTACCTTGAGCATCTCCAAGAAGGGGGCTTCCACCATCATATGCTCTCTCAATTCTGGAGGCTTGTGACTCAAATTTGAGCCCAAGGTATTTGGGAATAATTTTCCACTTATGAACGTGCCCTACCACTTTTTCAGTACAG
Source organism: Tympanuchus pallidicinctus (assembly GCF_026119805.1). Lineage (NCBI taxonomy): Eukaryota > Metazoa > Chordata > Aves > Galliformes > Phasianidae > Tympanuchus > Tympanuchus pallidicinctus. Next base: position 7,863,963 of record NW_026294669.1, read on the forward strand.
CTAAGTATAGAAAAAGTACAGCTTGTATTTTCTTACATACAGAGTTACGTAGCAGTAAGTTTCCCAGTTTAGCTGTGTAGTTCATCTAGAGAAATTGCAATTAAATGCAAGACAATGATTTCCACTGGATGTCCGGTTCAGAACTGTAAAATCATCTAATACCAATCTTGTTTGAAGTGTCCATAAACCCCAGATATTTAGTTTCAAGGCCAGGTTGGATAAGACTTTGAGCAAGATATAGTGAGATAGTGGTTGTTGTTCCTATTCATAGCAGGGGTCTGGGACTAAACAGTCTTCAAAATCCCTTCCAACCCAAAATGTTATGTTCTTCTGTGATTCTGTGACTGTTCTAAGATCATGAAGTCTGATCACGCATCCTACACTTTTTGTAAAAATAAAACCAGGAAACTCCTGGATGGAATGTTAGGATTTTTTTACTTTTTTTCCCTCCTCTCCATGTCCCTGTCCTTACTTTTTTTTTCTTTGTCCTTTCCTTATTTTTTTTTTTCTTTCATTCCTTCCTTTCCTTTCTTTTCTTTCATAATACAATTACACTCATCTGACCAAATAAACCTATGATCCCTGCTACACAGTGTATGTCTGAGCAGGCTGTAGGCTCCTCAATTCAGACTACTATTAATTCTTTCTTTCAACAAAACTTGTTATTTTTCTCTCTTTTCAGAGCCAGGGGAATGCTGTGATAAGGCAATTAGAGACACCCACATACAGCAACTTAATTACTGTAGATGCAATTCTATGAACAGATTCAAATATTTGACTATTTAATGATGATTGAGTACTTCATGCCACTTCCCATTAGAAAAGGACCCTCTGAACAAATTGAGCTTACCTCATCGAGCACTCACCCTTCCAGGACAGCATGTTACACTCAGTTGAAGCTGATCTAATGCAGGTCTTATATCATTTCAGTGTTAGGCATTCGGCAGACATTTCTGAAGATTCACAAAAGGAAACAAAGCAACTTATACAAAATGCTTCTTGAGAAAATTTGTCCCTCTATACACACACACATAAAAAAATATCTGAGTGAGCTTAGTTCGTAACTGAGAAACCCTGCCTGATTGCAGCTACAGAACTGCATTAGAATAAATATAGTAAAAACAAAGAGAAAAGGTGAGAGAGTTAAGAGCCGTGCTGACTTTGTAACTCATATTTCTTACTGTTGGGTTTGGTCCATTGGGGCATTCTCATATATCTTCCTGTGTAGGGTGAAGAGATGTGTAGACATGCAGACTTTTTGGCTTGTTCTTACTAATGGTATGCTAGGGTCAGCCAGTAATCAGCAAAGATCTATTGCCTTCTCTTAAGATGCCATCTGTGAGGTATTGCCCAAAGCATGGAATAATGAACTATCCCTTGCACAGAGTCATTTGTACCAGAAAAAGCACGGTTTTCAGAAGTGGGCAAACAAAAGGACCATGGAGTATGTTTACACATTAATTCCTCAAGACCTTCTCTGGTCTTTTAGAAAATATATTCATATCTGGCACTCTTATCTTTTACTGCCCCTTTAGTTTATTTTTCTCTGTCACCTGTTACTGGATGAAACTGCCATCTAACTATGCTGCCAAAGAACCAGCGGTACAGTAACCAGCACTGCAGAATCAATTCAAGTTGGGCCAAATTGCAATGTCTACACTGTAGATCTGGAAAGTGGCTTCTTCAGACAGTTATATTGCGCAAATTCTAATAGTCAAATATAGCTTGAGTGCACAATACAAATAATTTTCAATATTGCTTTTAAAAAATATGTTTCCTGCACGAAACCATTAGCAACGAAATCATGTGTTTTATGAGCTATAACTTGTGTATATTGTGGATAGAACAGTGCAGAGCTACAGGAGTGGAGCAGACTGTTGGACAAATAAAGCTCCAGGGAATAGCTACTGGAAAGAATACCTTTTCAGACACAAAGGCAACTTTTCAGTGCATTCTTGAGGAGCCTCAAAGCAGCTGTTTGCACTACTATCCTTTTGGGCTCAAGGCTTGTACATGAGAAATGGAAGAGCAGATGCTTCTCTTTGTTTAGGGCAATTCTCTTTGTAACATAGTAGCTTTCTTCTTATAGCCATAATAATTCCCCTCTCACTTTGAATTATGTGGTCTGAATTATAAATTGAGATTTATATCTTTTGCTCATTAAGGAACAGAGCTCACTGATTGATCACCACCAGAGTGACTGCCAACTGGTGAAAAACACCATAGATATCAGTGAGAGCTCTGCTCCTCAAAAGCTGAGCAGTATCAGCCTAAAGAGGGTAATAGTCTTTTCCAACACTCTTCTGTGCAAATTTCCAAAGGATTAATAAATTCCAGAAGAAAATGTCCTAATAATCAGAAAAAAAAACCAAATATTTTGCAAAGCAGTGATCTATTTCTTTACAATAACTCTCCATTTCCAGCAAGGCACATACTGTAGTTACCAAGATCATTTTTAATAAAAGCCACATTTTCATTTTATTATTATTTTTTTTTCCTATGGATAGAAGTAACCATCCTCTTCTGTGCTTCAGACAGCTTTTTGACTTGATTTCTTACATAGGATTCCAGCCTTCATGGAGGCTCATGGAGGAGTGTTGCTCTCTTTGATCAGGACCACAGCAAGATTACAAATTTAAACCCTTGGGTGTATTTTTAAGCTTTGAAACACCAGAACTTCTCAGGTGAGCAAGGGAAAATCTCCTTTCTTCACCTATGAAAAAAGCTTGCTTACCTTCAGCTTTGTTTGCTTTGCACAGTATACTCTATAGGCCTCCAAATGCCAGGTGTTTAAAAGACACAGTCCTCTTACCCCAGCTTCAAACCAACAGTTCTTCAGAGCAATGGCGATGAAGAAAAGGAGCAATGAGTGGAGAAGGACAAGTTCGGCAAGTTTTTTCAGCATTATTTCTCTTGGTTGTATTCCCATATGAAAGAAATTTAAGAGCCAGAGAAGCAGCTAAGTTTGTGTTATGTTCCTCTGTAAGCTATTTCATGCCATTAACACCTGAAGCCAATTTCAGCGTTAACCAAAGTGCTGGTTTCACAGCACAGTTGGTGACATTGACTAACAAAAAAGTATCACTACTGATTTTCCCATATAGATTTCCTTCATGGAAATTAAAAAAAAAAAAAAAAATCATTTTCATACTGATGATTACCTGACATCCAATTCTGCCTGTGTCATTTTCTTCTGGACATCCTGATGCAATAAGCAGACAAGACAGCACATAAACAGTGCCATGCAGAAGAAAAATGTCATAGGACTTTTTAAAACCATTACAGAGCATTTTGTCTGTCTTTACAGAACAGCTGTAACATAAATATATCAGGAACAATTGACAACTCCAGCTACGTAAAGGGCATGAAAATTTAAAAACATTTTATTTCTTTCTAAGGATCCCATCTAAAAATGTGCTGAATGGACTGCTCTCTGGTTTTTATAACACTTTAATACTGTTCTAAATCTGTCACACGCACAAAAAAAGTGAGCTACAGTTGGAAGCCATAGATAAGATCCTAGCATTCAATGGAGGCCAATGACATTTTCTCAGTGATACTAGGTAGCTTGTTACAAAGGCTCACACTATAACAGAGTGCATGAAAGCTAACCTGCGGTATATGAGTTTTGCAGCGTGCAGTAGAACTTCAACGTGAATCAGGTTTATTGCTTTTATTTATTTATTTTAATCTACAGTATTAGCCAAATTTTCTAAGGAAAGAAAAATCATTGGTAAATTTCTTTCAAAATGTGTCCAAAGTTAAAAAAAAAAAAAAAGTCTCCAGTAAGTTCAGGCTAAGCAAAAGCAGTTGAATAGTTGAATATCCAGTAGGAAGATATCTCATAACTGCATTGGCAGAGAAAAGCCCATATCAAAAGCTGGCACTCTGAAATGCTGAAGAACCACCATACCAGAACCAACAACAAGCCCAAATGCCTTAACTTTATAGAAAATTTCAGCTAAAGACTGCATCCAGTAAGATAGACTGTAAACCTCCATGAACATGAAAGAGAAATAACTTTTGTTAGATCTTCTGGTCCCAGGAATGTTGGTATATCTGACAACTAAATCTTTCGCCAATTGATTTCACATTCAGATCATACAGTAGAAATGTTCAGAAAACCCACTCATTCATGTTTGCTTTGACCTGATCTGGTTAACAGGCATTTGGTGTTCTCCACAAACCTAACGGAGTGTGCTGTATTTCCTACCTTTCTCTGCAAACCACTGGATTCACAGATCTGGCTGGAATACCTGAAGTGCAGAACTTCATAAAATAACCTAGCAGACCTTAAATAATGTGTTAAAAAACAAACAAAAACAACAACAAAAACCAGCAGCTCTATCAGAAAGCATTACACTACTCATTTGCATCTTGACTTCCAATAATTCAATCAAAATTCCACAAAAAACAGTATATCTTCCAATGAAGCTCATTATGATGCTATATTAACCATTAAACTCTCATTTTCTCTTCCCTTATAACACAAAAATAAGAAAACACAAAAACGGTGCCTTTGTGGCTTCAAAGTTTGTAATTTAAAATACTGTGTACTTTCTTTTTCCACTTGTCCTTTTTTCTCTGCTTTTTTTTTCCCATCATGAAGTCAATTCCCTGAGTAATGCTTAGGGCAGAGTGTATCATTGCAGGGCCCAGATGGCTAGCTTTGAGAAATTATCCTCCATCTGGTTTCTTAGTTATGTCCTTAAGCAGATAAGCTTGCAGCTCTGAAACCATGGTAAGTTTTCCATTCTGCTACCGTCTGTAGCAATACATGCTCTGCAGATAATGTCATTTTTAATTTAGAGGGAGGAAAAGTAGTAAGATGAAGCAAAGTCACACATTAGCATCATATTAACTTGCAAACAGAAAAATATTATCCAGAAAAAGTATTGCTAAAAGGTGGTTTGGGTTTAAAAAACAATGAGAATCCTGTGATTTTTCCTTTCATTCTGTATTTCCTGTTTTCTTTTCCTGTAAAAAAAGTCAGGTACTTGCTTCTTTTACCTCTATACACTTATCATGACAAAATAGCTGATTTAAATTTCTATATAATATTGCCTAATAAAAAATGCAGTGTGAAAGCTCCTTTTTGTAACTTCAAATGATAAAGGGATGTCAAGAATGAAGTGAAATCCAGAGCGATGCTAACTTCCAACAAGCAATTGGAAAGTCTCTCAATGCAGCTGGAAGGAAAAAAAGAGGAACTTGAATGGTAATACATGTACAGATGGAATGCTTGGACTTAAGAGGAACAAACTGCCAACAGAAAATAGAAAAATATTTTCAGAGGTCTGAGAATAAAATAAGAAATGGATGTTGCACATCCACTGCTGAACTATTCAGGAAATTATTCCAACTCCAATAAGTCTGGAACTTTCTCCAAGCTGCAGTTACTACTTGTAATCAGAAGAAAAAAATATTAATGATGCTGGTAATTATTTTAGAAGGACGCTGAGACAGAATTTGGTCATTTGGGGAAGGCAACTCTTTATCTATTAGAGCTACTACTGTTCATTATTACTAAATAAAACCATGTTGTTCTGTTACCAGAGAAAATTGCATGGAACCATCTGTTTGGAAAAACTGCAAATTTTTAACGCCCAAAAATTAGTTCTTACAATTTTTGTTCAAGAACGCAATAGTCTTTTAGAGAACAAGTAAATGCAAATATTTCCAATTTGCTTAATAGAACAAGAGTACTTATAAGGGCTTCAGTGTTTTTTAGTGACTTTACGTTTTATTTAGGCTGTAATGCTGTGAATAAAATCACCTGTTCTTGACAACATTGCTGTATTTTTGCTAAAGGAAGAGAAATTGTAACTGTCACTTATAACTATTAAAAACAAAGCACATTTCTCCTTGTGAAGACAGTTCAAACCCATGAGGGCAAGGAGTGAAGGGGGCAGAGCAATGTGTACTCCAGCACAGAAATGGCTCCTACCACCTCTGTGAGACCATGGTGCTCTGCTGCTCCAGAACGGGAACTTGGTATTTCCGGAACTGTAGTGCCCATAGAAGCAGTCATAGACAGAACAAGTTAGTCCAGATTAAACCTAAATTTCTCCAATGTTTCTCGTCACTGTATTTCTGAGAGGAAGAGTCTTTAATTGCTTGCTGAGACAGTGTGTTCTTTCCTCATTTTGCCCACAGCCATAAAACATCCACAAACAATTTAGTCCTTTTCACTAGTGGAGCAGAGGAGGACAATTCACAATGTGGTGCTGTTTTTGGCTAAGGTGAGATAACTGTGAAAGCTGCCATGTCTTGGCCAGCCTGCAGCTCCGAGCTGCTTTTGGACAGGACAGCGCTGAGCTGGGCTGGAGCCTGAGCTACAAGCCAGAGTCAAACACAAAGCAGTCAAAACCATGGACATATGGCAGCAGGACATGTTCTCTGGTCCCAAGCCTGGGCCCAAGACTGTGATGGTGAAACAAGCATCTACAGTTGACTGGGATTTTAGTGAGTTACTGAGAAATTAAGTAAACAGATAATAATGGGAAAATGAACATTTGGAACTGTTTTACGACTCAAAAGAAACTGAATTTTACTAGATTAAAAAAAAAAAACCACAACATTTTTTGATCAGAGCTTAAGTATTTTCTCACATTCCTCTAGAGGAATGAAACACAAGAAATGCTGCTGCTTCTCAAAGGAGAATCACAACATCCTGAGCATTAAAAAAAAATTAGTAGACTGATAATTGTTGAGAAAATGTCTCTATAATAATAGTAAGGGATAAGAAAATGGGCTTGTAAAATTAATGTCAGAATGAAAACAAACATAACGATTTAACAGGGGATGACATGCTATATCTACATAGCCAAGGTTCTGAGAACGCAGCTTCAACAGACAGCTCATGGGTGAAATGCTGAACAGAAGCAAGGAACAAGAAAAAGAAAGGAAACAATAGAACAAACAGAATTAAAAAATCTCTGTATTGCCAAAAGAACAAAAAAAATTAGGGAAAGGATTAATGGTGAATAAATGCACTCATCCAAGTCCTTCACTGGAACCACCTTAAAAAAGAGAGAAATAATAAGGAAATATTTATGAGCCTTCCTCAAAGGCAAAGCACATGGGGGAGGGAAAATTGAAGTCTTCAAGAAATAAATTGAAATATTTCACTTTACAGAAAAGTAAATGAAATACATCGTTCTCAGAGCTGAAGATTTATTATTTATAGGTTTCCCCCGTGCACATGCCTATAGAGGAAGATGCCTTTTGGAGGCTGATTTTTGTTTCCTTGTTTAGAATACATCTGGTGTAAGCCCTAAGGTCCCACCACCTCTCAGCACAGTTCCTTTGGCATGAATGGAGAAGGATTCTTTACTCCACCTCAGTATTCTGCCCACTATCACCTTACTCTGAAATGTATAATTACTTTCCTACAGGTTTTTCCAAGCATCCATTTCCTCAAGCCACAGAAATATATCTTCCTAGTTTTTGTATGCTATTTGCACAACGATTTGCATAGCAGAAGTGAAGAGGGGATTTTTTTGCCACACTTCCTTTTTTAATTTTGTCATATTTCTCATCTCAAAGAAAAAGTGAAAGAGTAGATATTAATATTTGTAAAAATGTCTTAAATAATACAAAGGGAATGGGAGCAATGGTAGGTATGCAAAGTGCTACAGTAAAAGAACTAAACTGAGCCACATCAGACATAGAACTCCACTACATGTGGCCCCCCGTTGCCTTGAGAATATTCCCACACAATAGTGTAATTCTTTTTCCACATTATTCTTTGTGATAGTCGTGATGACAAACTTGTGAGCTCTGGACCCTAGAAGAAGATTTGCAAGGATTGTATATTACATTAAAGACTTACCGTTGTACTGTCCTTACTGTATGACTTCATATTCCAACTCTGAATTAAAGTGGATGCTGCCTGGTGGCCGTCTCTTGGAAGAACTTCACTTACAAAATATAATTTGGGATACTTAATTGCACACTAAAAGGGAAGAGCACTTGAAAGCCTTTCAGCATCTTCTCTGAATGTTGCACAAACGTCACACACTGGTTTCCAAAATTTTTCATTTGCAATTCCTCCCATTCTCTCAAAACAAGATACAACAGGATTTTCTTTTAAGAGCAAAATACCATCATATCTATGCATCATTTACATTCAAGGCTTGTGCTTTGTTTGCAGTTCAAGGAAAGTGTAAAAATAATGTGGAATTGTGAAAGAGCGCTACTGGCATACGCTACACTTTCATACTTTGTTAATCTAATGGTGCATATCATCTGAAGCCATGAGAGATGTTAGACTGCCATCTGAACCGTCAAAAACATGTGGTATATTCATTTAATCTGGAGCAACTTTCACCACTCTAGCCAAATTTCATTAGGATGAATTTGGAAATGATGCACAATATCTCCCAGCACTGTATTCTGGAGGGATAGACAATAATGTAACTGTACAAGTAAAACAAAAACCAGCACCACTGTATAATGCAAGAATCACTTAATATCATTAGCAGATGATTTTGAACAAGCAGAAGTGTCAAATATGAAATTGAAAGAAAAAAAGGGAGAAGATAAAAGTAATGTGTTAAAGTAATATACTCACCTTGTAAGGCATGGAAATCTCGTACAAGAGTTCGACTGTCAGCTCACTTGCATCTTGCTGATGGCTCTGAGCAATGTCTTGCCTGCATCTACTGACGGGATGAAAGACATTTCTGATTAAAAACTATGTTAAATGATAGAGATTCGGTGAGCAACCAGAGGTATTGAAGGTGCTCAGAGCTTCTTATTAGTTGCACATCTCTACTCATAGTAGCTCTACTTTCACTCGCTTTCTGCATGTGGTTTTATGTATTCACAAAGCAAAATTTTTGGAGGGTTCCTGTGATCATCTATAGAGAAACATATACAGAGTTTTCAGGTTGAAAATACTGTACTGTTCAAAATATATATATTATTAGACATAAAATGCACTGCAAAAATAAGCCAAGACAGACATGGTATTCCACCTAGAGTTTATTTCATATGATATACTTAATGTCTCTCCATACTTAAGTCCATGCTTCAGCCCCTTGAAGTTGCATGGTATGTCCTAAATGGAATAAATAAATCCCACTGAACAGAGCATACATTGGTATATTAGCATGGCATCATTTATGCTTCTTACTCCAGATGCACTAAGCAACAGCTGAGCCTTTCAAGTGGTTTGTAACAGCTTCATCAGTGAAACTTTATTATCACAGTAGCTAAGGTTTCATATGCACTGGGAGAAAAGTGCACCCTGAGCTAGGATGAGAGTCTGTACCAGCTATTTGTGGATGTGTGAGCAGATTTGACATCCATTTGTTGCAGCCCTGGCAGCCTAAAATGGTCCATTCTCTTTTCTCTTTCCTCTCTCCCAGCCACTCAGCTGCTGCTGATATTTTGCCTTCAGGCATCCCAGTGCAATTGTTTTTGACACCATGAGGCCAACTGATCCAGAATCATAACAGCCAGTTTTGACTAGGCTATTTTTAACCACTACCAATCCCCTGAGGTGGTTCAAAGCATGGATGCGAACATATCTATGCTAGCACAGCTGAGTAGGGGTGAAGGAACAGATATAAGCAGACAGTATTTGCAATCAACTTCTCACCCTGTTAAAGAGGTTTTATGATTTACACCAAACTAGCCAAGAAAAAAAATTATATTAATTGGATTTCTCCTTGGTTAGTGATAGAAACTTGCTCACCAGGTGACACAAGACCCAGTCCTGGAGCAGGAGAAGAGGTGCAAACAGGCACAGAGAGCAGAAAAGGCACAGAATGAGTGATACCAATACTTTCTGTAGCAGCTTGCAGTTTGACTTTCCTCAGTTGCATTGCCCAAATTTGGCGGAGCAAAAGGAAAAAGACTAAAAAATTAGTCTAAAAAACTAAACTAAAAAAGGAAGAAGTTGTAAAATTGCTAGTAAAACAGAAAGTCTGAGTTTTTCTCAGCATTAATTACATGGCATAGAGTGATTCTGTCTCTGCAGTTTTATCTGAAAGGGAGCAGGGTTCCTGTGCTGGCAGGAACACAAGAGACTCTCTCTGTTGTCAGTCGCTGGGAAGCAGATGGTACATCTTGGCTGAGTGGCTTCTTGGGCATCTTATTTCAGCCACTGCTTCTGTGTACCTGAGAGTGTAGTCAGATGTAAAACACACAACCTATACATGGGCTGCCGTAAGTCAAGTGCAAGGAATTCCCAATCACAGCAAGATCAGCAGGAACCCGGAATATCCTTCTGTTTGCCCTGTACAGAAATATACCTTCCTCTTCTTGGCTGAAGTTAAGGTAGTTACATACAAACTAGTTGGGGCAATAGATCATTTGTTCCTACTGTAATTATTAAGCAAAAAAATGATTTTTTAAAGTTAGTTTTGTTTTTATTATTAGCAGTCTAAGAGCAGCAAAGTTAATGAAGGAAAATAATGAAAACTTTTCACCTGTCATGCTAGCTTAAATAAACAAAAATACCTTTTAATAACTCCTGCCTCATGAAGGGATCAGACATTGTATAGGAAACCACTGTCGGTAGTCGCTTTTTACTTAATTTACAACCCTATTACCTGGATGCCTTCCCAATACCTCACTATGGATGACTACTTTGTCATTCAGAGTTCACAGTGGAAATTGCCAGTGATTGTTCAAGCAGTAATTTGGAGGCACCTTTACCTTGAGTTTGATTGTACAAGAAAACTTTACACTATAGTTTCTGGGATCACCATAGACTTAAGATCTCTCTGTTTGCCTTCTCTTTAATTAGAATCATAGAATGAACTGTAGAGTCATAAAATGGTTTGGGTTGGAAGGGACCTTTAAGATTACCTACACCTCCCTCTAGACCAGGATGCTCACAGCCCCATCCAGCCTGGCCTTGAATGCTTCCAAGGGCAGAGCATTCACAGCCTCACTGGGCAACCTGATCCAGTGTCTCCATTCTTGTTCTGTTAGTCTGAAAGAAAAATTATTCTGGATTTAGTCTTACCTATAAGGGATCTGGCTAGTACAGAAGTCTTTAAGGGGTGCAAACAGTTGTTAGAAAAGCACGCTGCCTATATGGGCAGTATGTACCAAAATAAAGGTTGAAAGTGTAAAGCTAAAATACTGCTGTCAGAAGTAAACAAAACTACAGGACACAGTCTGTAACTGCAGAAAATAACGGGATACATAATTTTAAAAAGAGATTGATCTCCTTGCTGTGAGCTTGTATTGAGTCTCTTAAGTCTAGTACATGCAAAACAGGAGAGAGACCTCATAGCGCTTATATACATAAGAAAGGAGACATTAGGGGTTTGTTTGAATTCAGTAATGCACAAATTGATATGCATATGAAGTTAATACATCTGAATATATAACAAAGCCCACGTGTCTGAGTCATTTGCAGCGAGGTGACACATTTTTTTATGCATCACAAAGCAACTGCTAGACAGACACACTGAAAAGTGTGAGGACATAAACCTCCATATACTACTTAAGCTCAAGACTAAGCTGTAAGTACATAAAGCACCCGTAGATCAATTAAACCTCAGTAGGTAGCCAGTAAATCACTTTACTGCCAATATTTATCACTATATTGGATCTAAATGCATTAATTCCCTTTTGCTTCTGTTGCCTCTATCAAATTGCTGATATAAAATGGAAGTAAACCAAAGGGGAATTATTGCCATGGGACAATTAAACTACTCCAATCTGCAAAGTTACATGCGCTTCATGTTATGCACATGTACATGACTATTTTTAGTTTTAGAGACAGCAGTGGCTACCCCATGGAACAAAAAAGAAAACAGTGTGATGCAATCTGAATGCAAAACAGGATCCTCTGCTGCATTTTATCAATGCCTGCCACCTGAACCAACATCAGTCAACAATAAAAAAAGACATAGAGGATCAAAGTTAAGTCTTCTTGCTAGTCTGATCTGTGGGAGATTGTGACGGACAGACAAGGATACAAAGAGTTCACAGGCTAATTTTCCAAGCCGCAACCACTGCAACAGTCTTCTTAGGCAAGGCTGCACAGAGAAGAGAAAGGCAATAAATCCATGGGAGCTTTCTTGACTGAATGAAACTACTGGCATGGAACAGAAGAGCAAGAATAAGGACCTAAAGAGAAATCATGCTGACTGATAAATTTCTCACTATGTTCTCAACTATAATGAAGTTTATATAAACAGCAGTTCTCACCTATCACAATGGCTGGCCATATGCCTACACCTAATTCAAGCAACTATTAACTCCATGAACCCAGAGGGTGGGCAAAATACAAGCATCAAAATTAGATACCTTCAGCCTTTTTCCTTTCTTACAGAACTGCTACAGGTAATTTATTAGTGAATAGATACTTGCCATCTGTTTTAAAATAAAAAGCCCCCTCAGAGGCTCTACAGCCTCCTCCATTGCATTTCAAGCACATGCAAGTTGCAAAGGTACAACTGGAAGAAGAATCGGGCTCTATGAGTCAGAAGCTCTATTTTCTTACCAACCATTAAAAGGACTCAAAGTGTGTAATTTGAATCATCCTCAAATTCTCCAGAAAATATAAGCACAATCATGTTAATAGGATAAGAAGTTCTTAAGCATATTGTTTAATATCAGTGCTCTTATGCTTTGGTTTCTCTGTAGCAGCCAAAGGTTGGAATGATAGATTAAAGACAAGCACCTGCTCCATTAGCATGGGATGGGTAGGGTGAGAAGCTGGGGCTGTGGTATGGCCTCAGACTTTCTTTGGAGAGAGCTGAAATCTCAGCCCCATTCCTCCAATTTCATCACAGTTTGATGTCTTCATTTTCTGTGGGGTAACTTTAAACAGGTGCAGTGTTTTGTTTTAACGTGGATATATGGGGAAGAGACAGGCTTCTGCATGTACATCATACCCCAGGGCTAGGTTGACACTTTTGTGAAGCCACTGACAGAAATGAAGAGTAATAACAATGCCTAGGAGAAAACTGAATCCAAGGAGCAGAAAATGGAGAGGCAGATTGCTGGAGGTAAACCTTCCCCCAACTCAATATCTGAGTGCTTCTGCTAAGGAGGAAATGCACACACTTCTGAGGTGCACTGTACCTTCACCTTAGGAAACTACATATACCAGAAGAGTTACCACAACTCTCCAGATCTGACCAGTGCCCTGTGTGAGCCATGCTATGATACTTATGATTTAGAGGTGGAGCTTGCAGTATGCCTGGCTGGGGGAAAATTTCTCATATTCAGACTCCATCTCCAGCCTTCTGCCATGATTACCCGGTTGGGATTTGCCTTGAAGCACTGCACACAGTCATTTCCCTGCTAAACAGGCTGGCTCCTCTCCTTGGGATGACTTTGTAACTGGCCTAGAGGGTCAGAATCATAAAACCTGCATAACCTGGGTATTTCCCAAAAGGCAACCATGCATGATCCAGATAGCATGTTTAAGGGGCTATTAATTGAAGGGACAAAGCTTTGGCTGGGATTAATGATCGCACCTCAGCCTGCAACAACCCGAGACCCATTAGCAAGGGTATGAGGGCACATCCATGCCTCACAATTTTATTCAGACAGCTTTGCTCCTTACAATATCTATGGAATAAAGAGAAAGTGTGAACTATTTTTACTTGATATACCTTATTACATTTTAAATTACGAGGGAAAAATGCAGACCATTTTTTTTATGGCTCTTAACTCATAGAACCATAAAGTCAAAGAATCACAGAATCACATGGGTTGGGTTGGAAGGGATCTCAAAGACCATCCAGATCTAACCCCTACCGCATGTTAGAAAATCAGGCTGCCCAGGGCCCCATCCAGTCTGGCCTTAAGCAGCCCCTGTTCCAATTGTACTTCACATGCATGCTCTAAGCAGTACATGAAATGCAGCCAAAGAAAAGCACATCTGTTCCCACCCCTCCAAGAAAAAGTTGAACACAGACAACAGGTCTTCAGAGCTTGGGGGATTTAAACACAATCTTTGCTCCCCACATTTTAATGGATATGTAAGCCACAACGTACTTCACTTCGAAGTATATGATTAGAAGAAGCTCGACTACGTCCTTACTTCCCTGGAAAGTCAGTACAAAGTCTGGCTTAGTCTTTCTCCAGTTTGTTTTGAAGCCCATTGCATTTTAATTTTTTTTTTTCCAAAGTACTAGAGTTTCCAACAAACAATAGCTGAGATGCTGTGAACAGAGCTTGCTGTAATAAACACGTTCACATGAAGAGTAGAGGAAAATAAATTGCATTGCAGAACAGATTGTGGATACTGTTTTTCAAAGACTTTGCAAATAACAACTTACATAGTGTTTTCAAGTTAATAAAGATAAATCATTTTCCAGTTTCCTTATTTTAAATTTAAAAAGTGGAAAATAAAGATAAAAGACACATGATAATAAGCAGCACATACACATAATACTGAGTGAAATAACTAAATTTTTCTTCATATGTGTTTAAAAAAGGTAAAACGAGCAGCTCTGATCTTCAAAGAGAATGAATTACACTGTTTGCATGTCAGCAAACTTCAAAAGACTAGAGCAAGTTAAAAGAAAATTAAGAAAATTGAAGAAACAATCCATAATTGAGTGTGAGCAGCAAGCTGGAAGGGAGACTTCATTTCATTTGATGTTTGCTCATTAAATGGACAATAAAGCAAAAACTTTTCTCCACGCACACCCATAGTAACTGTTCTGTGCCCTGTGGGGATTGCAGGGCTGGGTGCCAGGCACATTTCTTGCCTTGTAGAAACTAATGCAGCCACAGTGAGAAAAGATATTCAGAGTCCAGTTGTGAATTTATTTATTTAGCTAAACAGGAGAAGAACAGAAGAGAAAGCTCTGAGAAATACATTTGTCAAAACTTCTGCCTTCTGTGTGGATGGGCAGGGAGTAAGGTAGGGCTTTGTCAGACTGGGTTTCCTCAGGAACAACCAAGTAGCTGAGAAGTGGCTCTAATTTGATCTCTTCTTCTGGGAAAAGCAAATTCATCAAATACTTGCTGCCCTTTACTCACTGCAGAACACAAACGGCATGTCAATCCCAAGCCCCAGAACTTTTTGGATGCAAACTAATGAGGAGCAAACCTGGAGCCCAGGGCTTCATGAGACTATTTACTTAAATACCTAAATGAAATGCACCTTACCCAAAAGTAATTAAGAGGTAGGGAATGTATTCTCTACTTGATCTAATCAAGTACAAAGGATGTGCACATGTGTGTGCAAACGTGAAGGGGTGAGTGGGTGAGGGAGAAGATGGGTGTGCATGGTAATGTATCAAACACCTACATCCAAAATAGAGGGTTGTTTTATCCACCTATTACCAGCAGTAAAAGAGAATGATCACACAGTCAGCAAAAACATTGCAGCGAGGTAATCAGTGAGAGTTATCATTTGGGAATTCTGAGTGAAGATTTTCCACAGCAACGTCAAAGGTTGCTACCCAACTGGGCAGAAACCTTTAAAGCATAAGCGAAAAATGTCCAGATAAGCATTCAGGTCAATCCAACCAGGTATAACATGAGAGAATGAATGAGTTAAAAATAGCTGTATACTTTAAAAAGAAGTTTGAAAATGTTGTTAAAATCTTCCATCAGTTAACCAAAAGAAATTTTGTACAAGCTTTTGTTGTCATTGGAAATTCCTTTACATTTGCACCAGTAACGACTGGTAACATCTGCCTCATGCTTCCACCATCCACCAGTTCTGTCCCTTTTTTGACAAAATTTAATTTCATATCATCAGTTATAGTTTTCCTCAGTAGATATTTTAGATCTAGTGATTTTGACAATACTGTCATGTAGAATTTATATTCAGAAATGCAAGCTTCCCTGCAGTGGTCATTAACAAAGTATTTTCTAGCTTTTAGAAAATTAATTCACAAATGAGTGTATCTGCTACAACTGTTTAGTCATATTACTTGTAGACCTCCTTATTTTCACTGAGTGTACATCAAGAGCAAACCTTAGGAGGACAAATTACTCAGTGATAACTCTGAAGCCAGAATTTTGTAATTTTTTTTTCCAGTCTTGAAACACAGAGAGCACCCAAACTGGAAAGTATATGTTGGAGAGTTACCCAAGACTCTCCGAAGTAATTCTGGATTTTTTCTTAATGAAGTCCTGAACCTTCTATTTTGCATTTGTAAGTCTCAGTTCTACTGCAGTCATTAAGCCACCTGGACAAGAGAAAAAATCAGTATATGGAAGACTTGAAAACAGTATAGGGAAAATCTGCAGATGGATAAGTCATTCCAGCTGTCAGTTGAAGTAATCTAAACTTCATACATTTCATATTACAAGTGTGTACATATATTTATGACAGTATTACCTTAAACTCTGACTTGTGTTAGGGACTGATGAGCAAATACTGAATAAACAGTCTCTTTCCCTCACATATCATCTACCAGCTCAGAAGCACAGTGAAGATTAAAATGTTATCTTCCCAAATTTCATTTTCCTCCAATTTGTGGAGTAAAAGAGACTTCATTTGCATGATGTCTGGATAGAAACTTATAGGCACCAACATCTGCGATGTTTGAGACAAAATCATTTGGCCTGAACAAAAATAGTGGCGAAACCACATTCACATAGTTTAAAAGCACAAGTAGTAAGTTTCCAGTTGTCAGGAATATGCCATGGCCCTTTAAAATTTACTAATATAAATTCAGTCAAAATGTCCCAAAGAATTGAGAAACAAACTAAAAGAAAACAAAAAAAGCACCAACTACACAATTCACAGCTTTGAAACTCTAGAAAATTCGTTAATATACCAAAATTACTAGTAGCAGTCAGAAAAAAATATATAAGTAATAAAACATTTTAAAATCAGTATTGACAAAAGCTTTTCAGTAGTTTTAGCAAAGACAGAGGAAGACACAGAGCACACAACATTTCCAAAAATGCCATGGCAAGTCTATGACAGAGCTAAAATTTCACAACCAGACTCCTGGATTCTGTTCTGCTATTTTCAAGAAAAATCTCCAGGACAAGAAACAAAATAAAAAAGCACAGAAAATACAAATTGGTCTGGCATTGTTCAGTGGGGAAATAGTTTAAACATTTCTGTTTGTAGTGTAGAGCAAGGGTAGGCAATATGCCTGGATGTTCAATGAGTGCAAAAGAAATAATTGTTTATTTTGTGTTAGGTAAATGTATGACTTTGCAATAAGGACAGTTCGCAGAGCCATGCTGAAATTTAGTCAATTCTCCACGTGCAGAGTGTCTCAGAATTACTTTCTAACAGCAGAGTTAGGAAAAAAGACACTGCTTTTTCCCTAAGCTGTTGTGCCTGTAACATACAATTTTGCCATTAGTGAAACGCGATGAAAATTAAGTCACTTGTAGAGCCCAATATGCTTAATCAATCTTTTTGGTTAGTTTTCTTTCCATCTTTGTTACTACTCTGGGCTTTATTCAGCAATAAATTGGCTGTAGAATTCAAGCTGCTAAAGGCTTTTCAAGAATCGTTAGCATTGCAACCACGCTCCTTCACCAGAGCTCTAATCTATAAATCTGAGGACAGAGGAAGGTCATGCTAAGAACGATTTCAGAGCCATAACCCTATCTCATACCTCAAAACATGTTTTCTACCACCACATGGATGGTTGACAGTGCTGGCAGGCAGTTTTCTACTAATAGTGATATCACAAAGATTTGAGGAAGCATATAGAGGGGGACCTCCTAGCCTCTTGTTTTTTCTTATATACTCCTCTACTTTGGAAGCACAGCTGGCCCATGGAGTTCAAAGGTTGATTTGTGCAGAGAATGTGAATAGGAGGGGCTGTATCAGGGCAATGCAATGAATCATCTGGACCAGTAATATCAGACAAATGGGGAGGAATAAAAAAAAGCCAGCAGTAATACTTTCCTCATACACACTCTCAGCCATACTGAAGTCATAATTTATAAGACACTGTGCTACAATTTACTTGCTTTTTCACCAGGGCTACTTAAAATTAATGACTATGTGTTTAGGAATCACTTCCATGGATTTCCTCCCTTTCCTCTTTCTCTTCCCCATCCCTGACGATGCTCAAGGCCAAGTAGGATAAGCCCCTAGCCAACCTGATCTGGAGGGTGGCCACCAGCCCACAGCAGGGGGTTGGGACTGGATGATCCTTAATGTCCCTTCCAACCTAAGCCATTCTATGATTCTCATCAAAGCTCTGTGAAATCAGAAGAATGACTACCTAGGCTTTTTCAATCAGACTATTCAAGGATTAGTGAGTTTTTACACCTCCCTTTGAACTCTAGACATTTCACTTATATCCACCAGATGAAGAAAGCATAACTCATGAAGCTGGTAGTGGAAATTTCTCAGATTACATCAAAGTTCATTTTGAAAAGCTTGGAAGAAAAAATGCAGCATGTGATGCATGAGAAGAGGCCCATGGAGTGCTAACTGGGTGTTTCTTTCAGTACATCAGCTATCTATTTTACTATCGAACAGTCCTGATCTCCTCAGACTTTTTGAAAGAGCAGCAGAGCACATGGCCAAAAGGAAAGCAAAGCTGAGACTTTCTTATCTATCAGAGATCAAGGAGAGAAGTCAGACACTTCATTTCCCAAAATCCAGATCCACAGCATAAATTTCCTTGTGTCCTGGCTCAGATGGATAGGGAGATCCTGACTATGCTGCACCATTGTAGTGAACGACCTCCTGGTGGATTGGGAAGATCTCAGTGCTCAGTATGAAGCACAAAACTGCTTCTCACTGCATTACTAAGGGACTAGCAAGGCAACAAGTCACAGTTTCCAGACTATAGGAAGTGAATGTGTTAGCATTTTTCTCTAGGCTGAAATCTTGAAAGCTGAACTTAAACTGCAGTCCGACTCTCATGATGACAAAGTGCAGCAAGGATCCCCGTATTCCCTCCAACACACTTGTGATTCAGTGTGTCTACCTCTCTTGTATCCATTCCTGGCCCACTCCTAGCATAAGGATACTTGCTCTGTGTAACTCCTGACACCCAGGCACAAATTACATCTTTCTGGCACTACACCAATTTGCTCTCTCACTAGCCTTTGCAGATACAGCATTTCACATCTCCCTCAAATCTTTCTAACACTAGACTGTAGTTCAGCTCACCTGCAAATGTTTTTGCCTGTCTCACAGCAAAACTGTGCCATGCTCCTCGCTGCCGCCCTATCCTGCTCCGAATGATTATTTCTCCTCCGAAACACAGATCATTTCATCACAGGAGAGGAGGAAACGCTGCAGATACCATTCCAAAACATCAGTGAAAAGAAATAATTCACTATGAGTGTGGATTTAAACCTATAATATTGAAAATTCATATGCAAAGTTATCCAGGTATTTTTTTCCTTAGTTCTGTATGGAGAGGAAAAATGATGTTGATTATCTTGATTTCTTTTCTGCTATGCTATTCTATTGATAGAGATAAAATGATTTACTTACTTTAGAATAGTGTGACTCTTCATTTCCTTAAGCACAAGGATGCATCTATATCACCTGTTTCCAAATGCAGTAGAAATAAGCATTTATTGCATCATATATATTTTCAGCCTAATAACCACAAATTTTGAATTTGAGTTAAATTGGTGAATAACTTTGTGAGTATTAAGTACCAAAAAGTCAGTCACTCAAAGAAGTCCTGGGTCAGAATGTTTTTTGATTCAAAACAGTTATCGCATGTATACACAAACATTAGATATAATTGCAAATGGTTTTGAAAGCAAGAAAGCATTATATTAAAAAAACCTATCTGTCTTACATTCAGATATTTTTTCTTCAACAATTTTCTTCATATGCTTTCTTAGTTTTGATTAGGAAAAAAATGTGGGGATTGGTCAGTGTTGCAGATCAGAAAGACTATTCAGCTGCAAGAGAGAAAAAAAAAAATTTGAAACATTATTCTCTCGCTTATTTACTGACCCTAAGTGCAGTGGTCTGTCTTGACTGAGCTTGTTTGGATATTTTTTAATGAAAATAAATACCTTGTAGAAAATGTTTTCTCTTCCCAAATGAAATTTTCCTGTGATGTCTGGTATTTTACATCACTTTTTTTTTTTTCTTTTTTTAAATATCCATTGATTTTTAATTGAAAAGAAATCAAAACCTCAAAGCCAACTGGTTTGATTTTCCTGGTCCAACAGGCTTCATTGTAATAGTGAAACAAAACTGCGCACTCTCACTTCTTATTTTTCACTCTGAAGCGTGAAATAATGAAAGTGTTTTTCTTGGCTGAAAATGTAAAAAAATATATATATTTTTTAATTTTTCTTTTTAGAATATTCAAAAATTTCTCCGCTTAATGCAAAATATTTTGCCTTTAAATGTTTTGTACTTTCCAATGAGCTCCATAATCACATTGCCTACGTGATCATAGTCCAGAAATGGACTAAGATCAAGCTACCATGGAAGGTTTGCATACAGAGGTTTGCTCAAAGTTACTCCTGCATCAGTTGTGACCGAGCTACTTCTGAGTAAAAATTTTCTTGCAAGTCTGTAGAAAGCTTAATTGGTTTTTAGAGTTTGTTCTGTTTGTTTCCTGGGTTCAGACAAATGGATATGCCCTCTTTCAGTACCCCTTCCTTTCTAGACTGTCTTGCTTTGTACTGCAGTCATAAATTATTAAAATGCTAGTATAAAGCCTTCTTAAATCCATAATAAGCAATTTTAATAGTAGAGATACCAAGCAAATGTAGGGATTATTGTGAAGTTTCTAACTCATGAGGGAATTGTGATGCTTAATTAGTTAATGCTTCTACATTTCAAAAAGAGGTTAAGTTCTAAGTAATACTGTCCCTATCTTTTCTGAAATCTATTATCCCCATTAATGTAAAAAAAAAATTAGCAGAGATAGTGTTTTCATTTAAGCTGCATTTCTATGTGTCAATATGTTTACTTATTTTTGCAGTTTGCCACTGATATTGCAATCAAAGCTATCAGCCAAGGCTTCATAGACAAACAAGCCTAGACACACACAAAGGTGGAAGACAACTGTGCAAGAACCATTTCAGTTTCCAGCTGTCAAGGACATTATAAAAGGACATTATAGAACAAAGAGTTCATAAAAACAAGAATAGCATATTCTTGGCTCTCTATTTGCAGTTAAAATATATTACAAACTTCACCCACTGTCCAGATGAACTACAATTAGAACATTGCTTCTTTTCAACAAGAGTCTCTTCTACTTGAAAATACTTTTGCTTTTCTTTTCTTCTTTTTTTTCCAATTAAAAAAAAAAAAAAGCTTTTTTTTTTTTTTTTGTCTTGATCAATTATTTTGACTGCTGTATAAAAACTCCAAGTAAATTTTAAAAGTTTTTTTTTTATATTGTTCTTTAAAATCTTTTTAAAAAAATGTTTTCAAGATAAGAAACATACCCTGTATTACACTAAACATTCTCTTGGACTCCAAACAGTATACTAAAAGACATTTCAAAATGTTAGCACAGCAAACTTTATTTTCTTATCACTGTAGGTGAAGTTGAACACACCTTTTATCTCATCATAAGTGCTAGTATTAATCAGTGAGCCTCTGAAAGCTATACAAATTCAGTATCACATCTGCAAAATGGATCAGGAAGAAATATATCAAATCAATAAAAATAAAAGCAGGAACAAAAACATTAAGAGGCACTTCAGTGGTCCAGTTTATTTGCTTGCTTCTTTCTAGCTATATGAATTCATCTGAGAAAACAAACATATAATTATGCCACTTCAAATTGTGATTCAGAAAGGACAGTTCATCCTTTAGATGGGTCGCTATGTGACAATGCATTGTCAAATGGCACAATTTTGTGTTTCTAACTCACATAGGACTATTTCCTTGTTCAAAACCAAAAGTGGCATAAATTCATTTATAATTTAAGTTAGTTGCTGGCAGCTCCTAAAATGGCTTTCCTAGAGAATAATGAGATAGACGGTGGGGTAAGAAACATGATAAGTGACTGTGCAATATAAGGCATAATGAATAGTGGCTCTGTCCCTGGCAGGAGACCACAGTACCCAGATAACCCTGTCATGTGATGTCATTTATAGCAAGTCATAAATTAAAAGATATGTTTATTGTGAAAGCTTCTGTCACTACAAGGAAGAAGAACAGAGTAATGCCACACTTCTTTCCAGGATTGCAAACCAAGGCAAAAAACCCCTCCTAATGTAAATGATGTCAATCCATTCACTGCAACTGAGTTTTACTCACACTTACAGCAGGAAAATTCATAAGCTACTTCTGTTTTAATTTAATTAAGTATTGATTCTTCAAAATTGTTAAATTAAATAGTTTTTAGTTAGCAAAGTCTCTCTGCAAAAGACAATCTAGCAAAAAAAAAAAAAAACTAAAAAACTGATTCTACAGTTCTGCAGATAAGTCAACGGCAGTAGACAGGATAGACATCAGGGAGATGAAAAAATATCTTTTTGAATGTATGAGGCCAAAGAAATATCCATCTTCTACTATAATAGCCTCACATGACGAGCAAAAGTTACAACTATCGATTAATATCAATTACAGCGAACACAAAGAAATCTAGAAAGTGCTCACAAATAAAATGTCACTTATAGAATCACAGTATCATTGAAAAAAAACTCAAAGATCCCCAAGTCCAACTCCAACCCATCCCCCACCACAGTCACTAACCACATTCCTCAATGCAGCATTCCTCATGGGTCTTGAACACCTCCACGGATGGTGACTTCACCACCTCCCAGTGCAGCCTGTGCCACTGAATCACCACTAGTTCTGAGAAAAATATTTCCTAATATCCAACCTGAACTTCCCCTGGCTCAACTTAATCACTACCTATTTTTTACTTATCTTTTGCTGTTTGTAATCTAAGTGGAATCAGAGACTCAAGTTTGGCTTAATTTAAGTGGAAATAGCAGCAAGTTCCAGAGCACCTTGTCCAGTGTTCCAGAGTCTCACATTAAGACTCATCAGGTCTGAACAGCCAAATTTTTAACCATATCTACAGAGGTGTGACCAACACTGAATGTCTGAGCACAGTTTTTGTTTGTTTTTTTCTTTTAATTATTTCCATTCTTTTCTTGAATCTCTCTTTATTTCAGATGCACATGCATACATAAAAATGTTTCTTTGCACACATGCACACAATTGTACATATATTGAGAGGAAAGGGGTATGGACCCAAGATTCAGTCCACCTAGGACTTTTATTATATTTTCTGTGAGCAAGATCATGATTTATGGTTTCATATTGCTAATCAGTTATTTCTCTCTTGCATTCATGTAATTATATCATATTAATAAGACTTTTAGACAAAAGCTCTACAAGGTGAATTCTCAACATGATATCCATGCAACTCCCCATAGCATGATCAACAGTTAGTCACACACAGAGAATTGATTACAGGCTTAGATTTTAGGCCATTGCTATCTTACTTTTGGGTTTTTCTTCTCATTATTTCAATGTACGTGTCAACTGTTACTCTTTTTGCTTAAAATCCATCCTAGGAATAGTATTAAGCTTATACATACTGGAATTTTATTCTAGAAAACACAGATTTTAGGCACCGCATGATGAGAGAAGTAAACTCAAAATACAGCTAAAGATGTTACAGAAGCAGGTCATGGAGATCTGGTTTCTAAGGGAGCTTCTGAACATCACAAAAACATAAGCAGTCACTGTCAGCTCCAAACTGCACACATTAAATGAATCTACAAAGAACTCTGACAGGTCTCTACAAACCTAAGACTTTCTGCCACTACAGAACATCTCCAGTTTAATGGCAAGACTGAGGTAGGAAGTTGAACCCTTACCATGCAGCAGTTCTGCAGAGTAAATTCTCCTTTAGACAAATGTTAATTTATTCTGGAGTCGCTTGCAAATCTCTGTTTAATTTAAAGATATCTGAATTTCATTTCCTACTATTTTCACTTTTTTTTTTTTTTTTTTTTTCTAAAATGGCTTTATAAAGCATGAACAGAAATTACATCTCTGTATGCTTATGTGGGTTATATTTGAGTTTCCTCTGCAGAATTTAAAAATAGATCAGAAATGCCAACATAACAAGTTGAAGATAAGATGTGTTACCTGTTTTCTGCCCCAATTGTGCAGTGTTTTTTTTTTTTTACGCTCAGAAATACTTCAAAATAGACTTCTAAAATACACCCACATTACTCACAGCTAACAAAGTTGTCCAGAGTAACAAGCAATTGAAATATTTCTAAGGTGTATATGAGGTGGTGGATGAGTGCTGTTTTCAGAGATTAGTTTTGATCTCAACTTCCTCCATGCATGAAAAGACAACAAAAAGGATAACTGAACAGACAGTGAAAGACATTTATCTCTTGGTTTGCTTTGATTCCGTTTTGCCACAGTTACAAGGTTGCGCTGGAAATCCTCCCATACCCTGCACAACCTTGCTGATGACTTCTGTGAATTGGTATTCATAGATTATGAGGAAATTTCATGCCAAGACAGATGGGGTTTACACTAGAAAAGGTAAGACCCTACTCATAACAATCAGCTTTAGAAAGTTACTTTTAGTATCTGGGATTGGTGGATCCCTTGTGTATTTTTTACGAACCTCCTTTGGGAGAAAACAAGGTGGTGGTGACTATGACTCTTTTCTTTGAGAGCCTTATAAGTAGCCAGCGTGAAAGCAGCTGACCTCTCTTCTCATGCTCAGCATGCACGTGAGTCTGGAAACAGAGATTTGAATAAGTGATTTCCCAGGGGAAAAAAAAAGGCTGTCCTATGAAAATCATCACCTCCAGGACAATGGTACTGGCGTCTTCCTGTGAGCTGTGACTTTAGACTCTCCCTTCTTCACTAGGCTTACAAAACTGCACCAAATGTATCTAAGCACTAAATTTCATTTGACTCAATTTGATGCTATTATTCTGTTATCTTGGCCTTCATAAGCCAAGAGCCATTTCATAGAGCATAATAATCTGGAAAAATATCACATACATAAGTTAGACAGCTTTAGAAGGTTACTTTGAAAATACCAAAAACTATTCCTGGTTATACTTTTTCCCTTCTCATGCTTAATTCCTATTACTTAGAGAGTTTTTCTCATTAAAAAACTCACTAATGAAGATGTCAAGATATTCATGTTCCTAAATGTTAATTATCTTGCTTGATTAAAAAGGAAAAAATAACAAGTCTGAGGGTTTAGCATAGTAAAATGTATACTTTCCTTCTATATTATTTAATATATTACATATATCACAAAGTCTATAGTATGCTGTACATATTCCATGCACACTTATGTAGAAGCGCATCAGATATTTTTTTTTGAAAGTGAACTTTGCTTAAACGGTTGAACAGTTTTCAGAAAATACTGATAAAACTCTGGAATCTTAGAGAGAACAACTGTAAGCAGACATTAGAAAATCATTAGAAGAGGTTTTGAAAACCATAAGTAAATGAAAAGGTCGTGTTGCTGTTATTTGTATGTGGAGTGTTCTTTATGTGCAGCGCTACCAAGACATTTGAACTCCTCAGAGCAGGACTCTGCAGTTGGTAGATCAGTGTCACACTACATACTCCTTTTCCATGAGATTATAACTGGAAGGCAAGGAAAACATCAATAGTTGGCAGCTTCTGATATGCAAATGCAAGGCAATAATTCACACTGTTGTAATTGTTCATTGTGGTTGACCATTGCTTTACATGATCTTAAGGAACTTTGTTGGAAAAAACTGTAATAAGATGATCGTTACTTTAAAATAATATTCAACCAGTTCTGGCAGATAGTATCTTCCTCTGCTAACGTAAGTTCTGCTTATCTTATAACAACTATTCCATGTATTTGAGCTTATCCACTGCTTGTTTTGTACTTTGCCCATTTCTAATCAAGCAAATGTTCAGTACGTTTTAGGCACTGGTCTCATTAGTTTCCTCTTTAGTATTTATTATTGCCCATGACAAATCTTTTTCTTGTACTACTGAGAAATGCAGAAGGCTAATCTAGAGCAGCATTGCTGTTGCTGGGCAATTTAGATGAGATCAATATTCATTAGCATTGGTAATTCACCAGGCAAGAGGACAATGTTTTATAATGACTAAAAGATACCAGCAGTATGTGTAAGTGGAAAATGTTATCCACATAGACAAAAAATACACTATATTCACTTCATAGACTCTCTTGGACAACCAATATCTGTGTTTAGTCAATTGCATTGCGATTTTTTTCCTTCTATCCAGCTGTACAGGAAAGAGTCCTGTACAGTGAGGATGGTGAGGCACTGGAACAGATTTGCCCAGAGATGTGGTGGATGCTCTGTCCCTGGAGACTTTCAAAAAAGGGGTGGACCCAGCCCTGGGGGCAACCTGATCTAGCTGTGCATGTCCCTGTTCATTGCTGGGGAGTTGAACTAGATGACCTTTAAAGCTCTTTTTCAACTCCAAGGATGCTATGATTCTTTGACTCTATGATTCGAAAGAGCTGACTTCTGAGATAGAGTTGGAAGTTATTTATATCTTGTTCTAAGTCTCCTGAGTTAGATATTTCTCAAGGGCTTAAGGGACGTTTGATCTGTTTTTTGGTGGTTTTGGTTTTTTTTTTTTTTCCAATTTTATCATTCACTTCCTACTCCTGATACACAACCATGGTGTGATGACAGTAGTAAAATATTAGAACAACAGAGCTGTTACATGATACACTAATGCATTTTAAAATCAGACACCAGCCACCAAAAACAAATTGCTAGAATGTACCTATTCTTCTTCATTAATAGCTTTTCAAGCTGAGCTTAATTAGAAAAATGAAGACTTTAACACATGGGAAACAAAGGAAATAAATACCATAAAAAAATAACACCAAAAAACATGACATCCTACTAACCCTCGACACCATGGACTGGACCATAACAGTGAACATCCTCAAGAAATTAATCTTACCTAGATATAAATTTAGTACAGTTTCTCCTGTTATTTTCAAGTTTCTTGCTGTGATTTTGCTGTTCCATGGAAATTTTGGACAATTGTCATCTACTTTGTTTTGAGTGGTCAGAATATTTTGTTGATCTGAATCATTAAGATGTTCTTTAACAATATTAACACAAAACATTTGAAAGCTATTTGTTTTTTTCTCAGGATTTTTCTAAGATTTTATGTAATATTTGTGCTGTAAAATTTCACTTTCCTGTCCTTCTGCAGTCATCACCAAAACAACTCTGCAGCACATGACAGCATTCATTTCATGATGTTGTCATTTGTTAAACTCCTTCAAGATTGATTCTCATTTGCTTTACTGATGTATTCCTTGCCAGTTTTAATATGCTTGTTCATTCCTCCAAGGTAACTGCATGTCTTCTTGCACACTACTTTAGACTGAATTAATAATGACTCTAATCTGTTGATAATTGAATAATGCAGCCCTCAAAATTGTATTCCAAGTGCTTCGCTTTGTTGATTGGCCACATCATTTGGCAGGAGGAATTAATTGTGAAAGATTTGCAATTCTACACAGATAGAAAAACATTTGCAAAACATTTGTGTTATCATGGAACAACTCTGAATTAGTTCCCATGAGGTTAAAGACAATTTATGCAATTGAAACTGAGGAAGCTTTTATCTGCACATGTAAACTCTAAATAAAACCATAGACAGTTTTTAACTTCTTCAATGATTGTGCAACATTCTATTTAAATTAAAAAAAAAAAAAAATAAAAAAAAATCAGCATGCAGAGCTAACCATTCTTTTTTATTTTCAAATACTTATTTTTCTCCAGTAGAATAAATGACCCTTTGCATCAGCTTAGCACTGCCAGCAGTTTCTAATCAAGGGATAATTATTTCAAGGAGTAATATGTTCAGTCAAACATCTTGACTTATAAAGTAGTCTTAGTTTATATTAAGATATCATTTTTCTAGCAAATAAAGAAAACCAGGATCTTTCATTGGGTTAATTAGTTCTGTGTTCTGAAAGCAGATTTTAAGGCTGTCTTTCTTATGCTTATATTGATCACTGTGCTAAACCTAAAGCACATCCAACTAAGACTTGAAGGTAATACAATACATAAGCCAATATAGAAAGCAAGCTATGCTTTGCACCACTGCCCTTTGCAGTACACTGAATGAGCACTGATATGAAATATGTAATGAGATATCATAATGTGATAACCCACTGAGATATAACCACAGGGGAATGACAAGACCATTCTTATTTCCATTAGAAAGAATGGAAGGAAATGTAAATTTCCTTAATATCAGCACCTCTAAATAGATCTACAGATACTACTATTCACAGTAAATTCAGTGGCCAGATCCAGCACAACTGCATTTCAGATAGTCATATTTTACAGATACAAATTGCAAAGGATCAAAATTAATTTTAAAAAAAAGCATCTACAGAACTTTCTTTGAGTCCAAAAGGTTTAGGAATGAAAAATGTGAATCACAAGCCAGATTTTCAGCTGCCACTAGATCAGCAGGACTCAAAAGTCATCAGTGGAATATCTGGATCTGTAGAAAAATGGAGGAAATTAAGGATTTACTTTATGCAAGTCAATAAACAAATCTCCATAAGCCTGGATTACAGTTAATAGTTCCTTTGTAGAAATCAAAGCAAGATAAAGAACTGGCACAATTCAGTCTATGTTGTACACTAGGGAGCCTTTCAGAAACACCTGTGCTAGTGAATTTTAATGCACACAGAACCACACTGAGCAGACACATAGCTTCTCTTTCCTGATGAACAAGGAAGGATTCAAGTATGTACCACATTTGTCTACCTTGTGGCTATAATTGGATAAGTAAACCCATATGAAACCGGTCCTTTCCAAGAATAAACTTAGTCTGATTATTTACTGTTAACTACACCAAGTACAAGGAAAATTCTATGTAATTTTGACTTGCTCGGCAATCTGTTCTGCAATCAGGAAGTATTCACTGTATTGACTTTTTGTTCATTAACTATTCAGAAATGTAACCAGAAAAATCTAACTATGCACTTTTAAGGCCTGACTGCCATCTATTCCCCACATACAAAATGCTCAACAAAGCAAGTTACCAATGCACTGGATAGATACCAGATTTGCAGACATTGTCATCCCAAGAGGCAGAGTCACCAAGAATTCTGGTTCATTAAACGCAGGTAACAAATGAAGTTTCACATGAGACATTCATCTGATGTTATATAATAAAGAACTCAGTGCTTGAGTGTCTTTCTGCTCTGTACCTTTTATGGCTGAATGAGGAGAAATTCTTAAAGATTTCCTCAGTTGCCCTGTTGCAGATTAGAGAGGAAAAAGAACGCAATTCCTATAAAAGGAATAGAGAGCTTTTTTGGAGACAGTCTGGCTACACAGCCTTTCTAATCATTGGGAGCTTGAGCTTAAGCACACTGCATGCAGTGGAGTCGCTCAAAGCTTCCCACCGTTGGATACCAGAGCCACTATCTCTCGGCTCCTCAACAGGCTGATGTTTAGAAGCTTTTTCCTGTGGATGCACATTAACATAAAATTCATGAGCCAACACTGTCTCATATGCATTTGTTGAAGAGTTCACAAATACATTTCCAGAAAATGTCAGTGGGTCTGTTTTCTCCTATTTCTTACTGAGCTGCTGTAAAATGCTACATTTGACCTTTTCTGACTTCATGCTTGGTTGACATCTGGTTACCATATGTTTGTATTATTGCTCTACCCTTTCAGGATCATACATCCTGAAAGATATCAATCCACAATACCTGCACACCTTTGTACAGAAAGTACACTTTGGATAACTGTCAAAATACCTGATGTGATAAAATACATTGTTATGGAACAAAATCAGAAAATTAATCAGTAAGAGGTCAGCTACATACACTGATGTTTTGTGTTTTTGTTTTTTACTTAGATAACAGAGTCAGTTTACATTTTGATAAAAAAGTAAAGAAGTATTGTAACAAGTACGTGTTGCAACTGAGGCCATTCAGATAAAGACTTATTCAGCTTTCACAATGAATGGAAAAAGAACAATTAAAAATCAAGAATTTGCTTTTAGGCCATATCGATTCCCCACATTCAAGTTAATTCTTACTCATGTGAATGTCCTCACTAGATTTAGCTAGTTTCTAACCGTAACTATTAGCAACCATCTCCATAGAGGAAGCAAGATAGATATGACTTCTTAAAAAGAGTGAAGGCATATTTCTCAATCATGGAAGGCTGAACTAAAGTCAGTATTTTTACCATTTGGTATTGTAAAACATCCCAGTATTTGTTGATATTCCAAAATATTGATGGCATGATAACATGGTAAGAAAGCATATTTCTAATGTGAGCTCCATAGGAAACCATTTGAGTAAAGCAGCTCTTCATGAGGTTTAGTGGATGATTAACAGCAATTATTTTTGCGGATTTGGAGATGTTCTGGCAGTCATTCTATATTTGGAGGGCCCATTGATTTTAGCAGGAATTTTAAATAATGGATTAGCTGAACATGAGGTCCTCCAGGAAAAGACATGTAGTGCAAACAGCAACTGAGAGATCTGAATTTTTGAAAGCAAAAGAGACTGTTGTCAGTACACTATTTTCATGGTTGTATGAGCAACAGTAAATGTCACTCCAGCTCTATAAAGAATACTGAGATCAAACCAAGCCAAAAGAAGACTTCTGATTGCCTATTGGAGAATGTTCCATGGCTGTCTCAGGAGTTTTGTCTTATTACAATACTAGAGACATGATATTATAGCAACACATAGAGAACCAAAATGTTTTTCCAAGAAAGTGGCCCAAGAGCTCAATTTTTTATTTTTCATTTCTACCAAGCTCACAGATATTCAGCATTGCTTCACTGACTCCTTTCTGTGGCTTATAGTTCAGGTCTGTCATAACTCTGCAGTAAAGTGGACTTAGTTTTTTTGTAAATAGAATACTGAACATTTTAAGAAAAAGAATATTTTCTTCCTGAAGCAGGAAAAAAATTCTTGTATGGTCAATTATATGGAGAAGAAATTGGGGTAGCCAGCTACTACAAGTATTACATTTGCTCTAGCTGAGTTTTACCCAGTTTCACTTAGCAAGTTGTTTAAGGTGGGGAAGTTGGATCTGATGCCTACATGCACGATTCCAACCAAGGAAGTAGCACTAGAGGAAAGCTAGAGAAGACACCAATGTTGTTGGTTTTTTTTGTTTGTTTGTTTGTTTTTTGTTTTTTTTTTTTGTGAGTAGAGGACAGAAATTTCGTCTAAGAGGTCACAACTACAAATGATGTTAGTATTCAAATTTAACTTTTTGAAAAATTTGTGAGATAGTCACAGATTACAAAAAGCAACCACCAACAAGTCTGAAAATCTCTATGGATAAAACATGGAGGAAGGCAAGGGGAATAAACAGAATAAACAAAAATATTTTCCAAACAAGTGCTGCAACTTTTTGCATTAAAGTATCAGTTTCCTTTACAAAAATCTCAAGCATCTTAAAACCAATCCAAACCAAAAGATAACAAAACAAACAAAAGGCAATGGCAGTATGTAACTGTAATTGACAATAGGAATTCCTTCCACCTTTTTCACAGTAGCCACAATAGCGTAAAGCCCAGAAAGAAATGTGGCTAACATAACCAAAACAGCTATTAAGCTATTCTAAGAAACCGGAGACAGACTCATAACTTACCGCTCCTCTCTTTTATACATTAATAAGCAATGATGTTACAGAGAGACTTTCCTGCTCACATATTTCTCTTGTGTTCATTGGCCCTTCTGGGGAAGTGCTGCACTGTAGTTTCAAGTTCTGCTTTCCCTGCTGAATTTCTGTCAACAAAGGCTGAACTGTAACCATGACTCCTGCAATCCAATTACTTAATAAAGCTGGCAGGCACTGTCTTGGGAATGTGATCGCTTGACTTAAATATTGCATCCTATAGGAAAAAAATAGCAGCACAAATTCTCAGGAGAAAAGCAGGAACTGAGCAACAGTTCCAGCAACACTGAATGAAATCTCAGACAACTCATATCTCTGAGATCTAGTCTAGAAGTACTTGAGTGCTAACTAATATGCTTTTCTCATAACAAAATGCAGCAAAATGCCATAATTAAAACTTATGATGAATTGAGAATTATGCTACCTATTAAGGAGTTTGCTGAAAATGGAAAAGCAAATCTTTCTCTTGCAATTAAAAATTAGTTTGCTGCATGCTTAAAAAACAGATAATGGCACAAAGCAGTTGCTCACAAATCTTAACCGGTGCATCACTTCTGCTCACATGGCAGGAAAGGCACTCTGTTGTAAGTCCCATTATTTCACTGTCCCTTTCACTATTCCAGAAAAGACGTCATTGTCAACACAAAGCAGCCACAAGCAGTAACATCAACTTCACTAAATGGAGTTCATCAAAGGATTTATTCTGGGACCGTATTGAACTGTTGGAGTTAACACTTTGTCCAAAATGCCTAGGCATCACTCCAGGCTGAGCTAAAAGAAATTCAGATTCTTCCTTTGCCTTCACTAATGCAGAAACCAAGCAGAGATGTAAAACCCAGGCTTATTTCTTATTATTGGTCTCTCTGGTAAAACAAGAACAGGGACAATATTACCCTAATACAGACAATGAAATTCCCATTGAGAAAGATTTCAGTTCATAAGTCCATTATGTTTCTGTGAGCCTCACACTTTTAAATTAGTAAGGATTAAAAAGAAAGCAGCTTGGTGCCATATCCCAATTTAAACTCCTAAGTACCATAATTTTTCTTTCAGATCTCTTCAAGTGAAGCATTTTCCTTTCTTTTATTCAATTCTCCTTTTCACAATAACAGAGTAAAAGTTTTCTCTAACCTGAACTAATGACCAATAAATCATTTAAAGCGTGCAAACACAGTTCAGAGAAAAGGAAAAATCAATTGAAACTCATAAAGTTTCTAAAGTCTAAAGTAGATTTTTCTGCATGGCATTCTTCAGCTCCCCTTTCCACATGCACACACACACACAAAAAAGCTCATTTTTAAGAGCTAAATAAAATAAAAGATATAATTTTATTTCATTGTGCAAACTATTAAGCAGAAATTAGTCTAAGCGAAAGAGGTTTAGGAAGTAAAAATAAAAATTTATCATTATTTCCATTTGGAAATATTTCAGATTTATTTTCTGTCACAAAAATATTTTCTCTTCCAGCTTACCCCAACGTGCTAAATTGTATGGCTCCATTATGCTTATTAAAAATTGTTAGTAGTAGTACTAGAAAAGGAAATTCAAACCATCAAGACATCCAGGGGGAAAACTATGACAAATGATATTAATTTTGTTTTACTATTCCTCTGCTCCTACTTTTTGCAGGATGGAAATGCTGAAAAAAAAATACATGCAGGCAATAGGAAATCCAGTATTAAATTATGAAAAAAAAAAAGTTAGTATCAGTGGAACATTTTCTACTATTTCTTTAGTTTGTAGCATGCATTAGGAAAAACTTGTCTGGATGAGTAGGGATGCAGTGGCACAGGTTGCCCAGGGAGGGGTGTTCAAGAACAGTGGAGATGTGGCACTGAGGGACATGGGTAGTGAGCACGGTGGGGGTGGTTTAGGGGTGGACTTGGTGATCGTAGTGATCTCTTCCAACCTTAACACCTCTCTGATTCTATCTAATTATCAATATTATGAATAGTTATTCATGATCCTGCAGAAGGACGAGCTGTGACTGCACAATACAAGACACAGATATTCATGCTTTTTTTTTTTTATCTTAGTCCCTTCTGATTTTTAATCAAGATACGTATTCCTACTCAATAAGCTCAAAATTCTTCACACTGGTAAATATATACCTCTTAGTCTCTCATCGTTCTTGAATCGACAAACTGTTGTAATCTTCATTTGATGAATACTCACTTAAAGAAGCATTCTCAAATATTTAGCCCTAAAATTTGAGCTTTGAATAGAAGGGGTTGTATTTCCATAGAACGTGTTACCTTAACGACTTTAAGCTCCTTTAAACAAAATCCAGATCCAAGCACCTGAACTTACCACTAACCACTTTTTAAATCCTAGGAGTAACCTGTAATGTACTATAGAGACTAAAGAGAAATATCGGGCAATAACTTGTACTTGTTTTGGTTCAATATGATTAACAGACAGCTGCATAGTGGATGAGTAAACATAGTGGTTGCTTGAAAATAATGGCATCCACTTGCTTAGCATTCTTTTAAGGTGAAGTTCTGGTCTTGTTAAAGAAGTCAGTGTTTCATTTGTGTCAACCTTAACATCTCTGCTAAGTGAGAGCTTTAACTCCTTAACAAGCTAGATCAAGGACTTTCAAATCATGCCTTGCTGCCAGCATGTACTGAGTACAAATCTAAGAAAGTAACTACATTTATAGTTTTAACTGATCTTTTTTCGCACGTGTGTAATTATGTAAACCATATTACCTTGCTCAAGGCTTACTGTAGTATATAAGCATCTAGTTTATAGACATGATGTTTCCTTCAGCACAGCAGTCATTCATGAGGAAATTGCATGCAATAAAACAGGCACTCTAAAAAAGTAAACCTTCAGGGACTGATGCTTAATGGACTGAGAAAACAGGAGTATACCCAAAGTAACAGGGTAAGATCTTGTTTAATATACAAGTAATTTAGTTAATAGACACATATAGACATATATATATATCTCACAAACATTTGCATGTAAACAAAGTCATCTCAAGATGACCTTGATTTGTACTGTCAATTTCAAGTTTAATCTACATTTAAACAAAAATTAAATATCATTTGCTAGCAGCTGAGAACATGCAGGCTGTGAAAAAGAATGCAAGCAGTGGATTTAGCCATATGCAAATATTTTCCTGATCAGATGTGCTGTGTCTGAAGTGAGTATGTTAAATATAAGGAGCAAACAGTATTGTAACAATGTCAGATGTTGCAGTGGTAAGATTTCTTTCTGTTTTAAATAAACTTTACCACAGTGAAATACAAGCAATAAGAAGCTGACTTTGCTTTGAAAATGTGCTAGTTATAAAGATAAGACATCTCCTGCACAAAATGACACAAATACTCATCTTTATAGCTCCAGAGGTCACAGAGAGAGTAGACAGCCTTTAAAAAGAGATGCTGCTGCTTTATGAAG
The DNA here is from genome assembly GCF_026119805.1 of Tympanuchus pallidicinctus. Classification (NCBI taxonomy): domain Eukaryota; kingdom Metazoa; phylum Chordata; class Aves; order Galliformes; family Phasianidae; genus Tympanuchus; species Tympanuchus pallidicinctus. The sequence goes on from NW_026294669.1 coordinate 7,898,889, forward strand.
CAATGATAACAATACATTTACAACAAGATGTACTCAAACCATAAATTTTCTGGCTGGAAGGTAGGAGATAAAGAAATCACCTTTTAGGTAGTTTCAACTACTCTGCGCTTTCCTGCTGTTCATTCCAAGCTAAACAGCCTTACAACATAATCTCCTGGACATACAAGTAACTATATTTTATATCATTTATGTCATCTTGTTGGAGTGCCACTGCTAGGGCCATCTCAGTTCAGAACTCAGTTCAGGGAATGATTTTTACTAAAATTCCTCTCCCACACTGGGCTAAACGGACTCACTCTGAGCTCCGTTATAGAAAAGCTGCACTCTTCAGCAGGAGAAGCCTAATCATAACAAACAAACCTCGGCAAATTCAAACAGTGACAGCACTGAAAGGATGTTAATAAGGCAGAAAAAAAATCAGATTTTATACACACAAGGATATGACAGAGGAGGTTACAGCTTCTATCTGCTTTACAATGGCCTCTATCTTTTGCATAAAAGCACAGAGTTGGGAACAAATTTCAGCCTCCTCTCAGTACCTGGATTGCTCCTGGTTTTCCTCTACAGCTGTTGTGATGCTCCAACATATTATCACAGCTCCATTCTATCTGGGTCTGCAGAGGGAGCTGAGAAGCACCAAGCAGTTAATCGTGCCTGCAAGATGCTTGTACATCTTCATTTATTGAGATGCATTTTTCTGCTTCAGCTTTAGATCCAGATCATTTAACCAAAAAAAAAAAAAAAAAAAAAAAAAAGCCAATGGCCACCAGATTTTATGTTGTGCTAGCGACTAATTATGAAAGAAGACAACAGTCGTGTCATTTCTGAGGGCATCAGATTTGACGAGGGGTGAGCAAGGAGTGAGATCAGGAGCATTTGGAATTTAGCATTTGAAAGAATACTTGCTTGGAATTTTTTGGAGGAATGTTATAGCTTTCCTATAGGCAGAATGTCAAATAACAGGATTGTTGAGCCTGGTCCTGCTCAGAGCAGTCACCTGAATTAGATAGCTCAGGATTGTGCTCAATCAGGCTTTGAGGGGGAAAAGCCAATTTAAAAGGGTTTTATCACCTTCATGTTATCTTCAGTTGATAGAGCTATCCTAAAATTTCATGCCAAGATCTGGAGAGGTGTGCTGTTTTTGGCAGAATTGTAAAATGAGGCCAGTGGCAGATTTTCACCCCATATGCTTAGAAGAAAAATCAGGAAGCAGTTTGAAGTTTAAATAAAATAAAATAAAATAAAAAAATCCTTTGCTTTTATCAATTTCAGTTAGGAAAGAGAATTATTTGTAGTTCCTAGCATGCTTTGAACAGGCAGATCCACAGGGTGGTATGATTTAGAAGCAGGCTTTGGGGCTGGTTATGACTTTCAGAGAATAGATTACAGAACAGAATCATAAAATCATTACGGCTGAAAAAGACCACTCAGATCAATGAGTCCAATCTAATCCATCCTCACCATGCCCGCTGACCATATTCCCTCACTGCCACATCTCCACAGTTCTTGAGCACCTTCACAGATGGTGTCTCCATCATCTCCCTGGGCAGCCTTTGCCAATGCATCACCACTCTTTCAGAGAAGAAATTCTTAATATCGAACCTGAACTTCCCCTGACACAACTTGAGGCCATTACTTCTTGTCCTGATTTTAAGCTTTTTCCAGATTCAGGCTACCTCGACTGCAACAGTTACATAAAGATCATGCTGTTAGGTTTTCTTAAGAACTGCAAAGATAAGGAGGGAGTTTCTGTTCTTTCGTTTTTGTTTTCCTCTACGTAAGTTTGAAATATTTACCATCTCTGGCATCTGACACTGCTAAGAAGTAAGTCTCCTTCCATGCCTTTGAAGGCATTGAAGATTATCTGAATTCCTTGCAGACGTTCAGAAACAGCAGGAGACTCCTTACTGATGAGGATTGGATGGGATGCTGGCTACAATCAGAGTTGCTTTAATATCAGACGTTCAGAGACACTTGGTACAACATACACACTTAGCAAGGACGATTAGGCCACAGAAACCTGGTAACAACCTTATCTGTTCACTAGTCATCAGCTGTTGATATACATCTTCTGCAATTACTTTAGGTGGATAAACTTACTGCAAAACACAGTTTTATTTGAAAAAAAAACTTTCTAAAGTATCTGAAGAGTAAACCTTTTGAAGATTTGCCAAAAAAATCCATTGCTCATTGACTGCAAGGAAATTAGAGGAAATAAGTATTTATATCTACTGTGTTGTATTTGGCAGTCAGCAGGTGAACCCAGATGCTCTGAAGGCATTGCAGCATTATGCTACAGTCCCTCTGCTTTATACATCCCTACGCTGCCACTCTCATGAATCTCTGTGCCATTTACTAAATCTTGCAGCTGCTAAGTGAAATGTAAGAGTAAATGTAAGAGTCAGTGAAGATCAAAGATCCAGGTCACAGCTCCAGCACAGGGAAAGGCAAAATTCAGCTTCTCCTTCTTTGCCTCACAATGGTTGCAGTTGTAATTTTATGTAGTGATTCTGATTATTTCACAAACACGGAGGAGCTAATTTCAAAGCTGATTCTTCATGGTTGATGTCCCAGGATTTCTCTAAGGGAGAGCCATTTATCCTTCATAAGATTTCTTGTTTACTGTCTGACAAAGAGCCTAGCTTTGCAAATGCAGCTGATAAATTATAGCAGCTAGAATATCCAGCAGAAGCTTTTCTCACCTTTATTCCCCACAATGAAGATTCACCTGTTGAGGGGCTACTGTATAAACACTCAACTGAAGGCAATACAGAAGTGTTTACTTCATTTCTATCCTCTTTCCCTGTTGCTAGAGCAACATGGTAACTCCTCTCTCTATCAGTACTTCATATTTTTACAATGCTGTACACATCAGCAAAGGAGAAAAAACCTGAAATAAATTGTACTGCAACATCTGAATGGGAGACCTGCATTTCAGTGATGGCCACAAAAGCTTAGTTGGAATTTCCCTGGAAGAATTCTAATCTACTGAAAAGAAAAACTATTATTAATTTTCTAAGAAAGGGGTATCCAAAATACTCTTTCCACTTTTAAGAAGAACTGTTAAAAGAATAGTTTCCTTTTTCTGAAACAATTTGTTTTAAAAAATTAAAATAAATTTTAAATTGAAAAAAAATTTAAATGATGTATTCTCATAACAATTAAGTAAAATAAAATACTAAAAATAGGACAGCTAATTCACAATCATTAGAAAAAGTTCTTGACATTCAAGCTTAAGAGCATGGAAATGGTCAAAGGTTTACTTACTTTGATTAGTGTAGCAATAATTAACAGATACCAAAATCTCTAATCTTATGTGAAATATTTCCCACGAAACACATATTGTGTCACTGTGTAGATAGGGAAACAGCAGACATAAATGAAACAATTTTATATCTCACAGATTCTGTAGTATACCCTTCAGTAAAGCTCAAGGTTAAGGACTCTACAGGGCTTAGGTCTTTAAATCAGGACTGCAGAGCCTGACTCAGAACCACTGTTGGCAGGACTCAGAACCACTTGTGAAGACAAGGATTCATTTTGTTTCCCCAAATAAAGGTCTAAAATTAAGGGTTTGTTGCCTCCTTGCTTTCAAAGAAGGAAAACATACTTTGGACTCTCCTGTATTGAACAAAGAGAGGGAGAAAAAAGGAAAACAGCAGAAAAGAAAACAGCAGTGCCTGCTATACTTAAAATGCACAAAAGCATTACTTCAGAACCGCGATCACAGAGCAGCATGGGAAATCACACAAAAGACTTCTCCTGAATATCTCCATTCACAATTGCTTTAGGAGGGTTAATCAGGTATTGTGGGATGTACCAGAACAAGTCAATTTCATAGCTGTACAAAAATGGAGATGGTGATAAATGCAGTTTAAATAAAGTGGCATGTTAGATCAACTTGCTCAGAGGGAAGCCTGCCCCGAATAGTTTCAATGCTGAGATTCTGCTAGAGACAAAATATGCGTATCTCAATCTTTACATATACCTGGAATGACAGCAGTTTCTGCGTTTTTTACTCTCTACCATTTAAGATCATGTACTGCCCACTACAAAGTTGAGTTACATGTGTTACATAGCATATTATAAATACTAAATATATAAAATGAAGAGTGTATATTGTGCTAAATGACCACTCTCTAAAATCTCTTAAAGCAAAAAAGAATTTATATGTTTTGGCTCAACTATGTTGCATATTCTCTCCCTACAGCTACCCACCAGAGTCATATTTACAATAGGCATTTATAAAGTAATGGAATACATACCAGCTCAAACTAAGATGAATGACAACATTATTTGCAATATAAAAGTAATCAAACTAATGCTTCTGCAAAAGTGATAATATTCGGAGCATTGTGATCTCAGGAATATTAAGGCAAGACCGTATATAGGCTTTAAAGGGGAAGAAGTACATGAAGATCTTGCCAAGATATGAGATAGATCTGATATCTTCCCAATATCAGACAGAAACCTGTAGCAGGCAGAGACCTATAAGTATGAAACCATTGATCACTGAGCAAAATTTCCCCTTGTATATCTGTTTATGACCCACTTATAGCAAGAGGAATGCCACTGGCACTGTTGATGCATCAAACAAATCACACCTTAGTGTTGCTACATATAAATATTGGGCCCACTGAACAGACATCATGGGGATAACAGCAGTGGGCAAATTCTCAGACACATTTCGGTGCATAACTTCCGTTAGTATTGAAGAACTTCAAGTGATTAAAACAAAGGTCTTCTTAAGTTCAATTTCTTACCAACCAGAAAGATAATTTATTCCTTGCTAGAATATATCATACAAAATAAGATACTGAAGATTACTAAGGATAAAGAATACATCTCATTGGTTGAAATGTTTACACAATCACAGAGATTTTAAGTCTTAAAGCAGATATTCAACATCAGAGAATTCTATTAGAATTTAGCATCTTCCATTTCCCTCCAAAGACTATCAACTTCATGTTATCTGATGGCTGCCTTGAGAGGGTAAAAGCATCAATATATGAGAAATGCATAGTTACATCAATGGAGAGCACAGCTGAAAAGGCCATGAGGAAATTAAAAAGTCTGAATTTACAGAGAGAATTAGAAGATCAGTAAATAAGTCATGGTGCTACACACTGCATTATAAGAATAAAGAAAACACTGAATAGCTACTCATTTAGTGAGGCAGATTCATCCAGAGCACTGAATGAGGTAGGAGCCCCATGGAGAAAGCAGTATGCAATCAGGTAATTAAAGACTGTATCATAATGTATGCATGTAACAGAGCCAAATTGAACGTGCACATATCTATCAGCATAGCATTTCCTAACTTTTCTTCATTTGACTTTGTAACTCTAACTATCTTTTAACATAGCAATTTTTGTTTTGGTTCTTTTTACATAGTCGTTGGTATACATTAACCATGAACAAATTTATATTGCTGTTCAAAGATCTAGCATTCATGCAGCTCAGCTAGATCTTCCCAAGCACTGTGGAAATATGGTTAGGTAAGGCAGACAACCAGCTATAAATTAAAGCATTCACTTGCATAAAATCTAATGCTTGAATGTACAAGAATGAGCTATCAACTTTTCTAACATGTGCTCAGTCCGATCTTCTAAGGGAATGCATTTTGTAAAAGAATACAGTTCCTGTGATTTTGATGGCTGCTCATCTGCTTTTCCATTTGCCAATCCTTCTCACTTATGAATCTATATATATTTGTTAATTACAGAGCATATATGTAAAAATAAAAGTGTCAAAGATAACTTGTTTTTTTTTAAAAAACAGATTTCAGGAAAGTTGATGGCTGAATAGAAGAAAGAATCTAAACTACTGACATGAGTAAGTTTCAACCAAAGCAATGGCAGATAGAACATGGCTATTATGCATTCTGCTTTACAGCATATGTTATGGAAATATATACTGCAATATATGAACAGGAATTGAACAGTAAATAAGCTTCCTGTGTCCTCACTGCTATCCCACTTCCTAATGGTTTCATTCAAAACCTGAAAGAATCAGGCTGACTACAAAGAGTCATCCTTATGAGGTGCTGATGGACATGCAGAAGACACTGATATGAATGACAGCCTTAGAACTGTGGTTGTCCTTTGACTGCAACCATGGACAAGAATCCTGCAGAGATAGAGGACATAGATGGGACTGTGTTTTGTGGGAGTTCATAGAGGGCCCTGGCGAGAAAATGGAACAAGTAAAGAAAGATGGAACAGTTTTTCTAACAGTCATAGAAGTCTGTCAGAGACAGCACATAAACAAGTTCTAAGTTCAGGTTAATTCTTCTTGCAGACAAAAATAAATAAATAAATAAATAGAGCAACAAGATGAGAGATGGGAATGAATTATTATGAATACTGATTCAGAGCACAGGAAATGTTAAGGCTGACCAAGCCTTGATAATACATCCAATAACTCTTTCATATAAATTTGAATAATTTGGGCAAAGGGAATAAAACAGAAGATGGCAAAATTTGCAGATGTTTTCTGTTTATCTCTCTTTACTCAATGACTTTGTTCAAGGTCTTGAGAAGAAATGGCTTAATTTATTCAGAGTTTATTTTGCTCTACAGAATTTTAAGGCTGGAGTTTAAAATTATTCTTGACAGATAAAGTGAGGTTTGTGAATATCTAAGAGGACAAACAAATAACATTAAGAAGTCTGCACAGCTCAGCAGTCTTTTTTTTTTTTTTTTTTTGCAAACCATCCTGCATACCACTCAATGTGGCAAAAATGCTTAGTTTGCTAGAAAAAAATATTAACTTCAATCAAAGAAATGTTTTACTAAAAAAAAAAAAAAAAAAGAAAACCATAGTATGTTAAGTTTAACTTTCAGACCCTCACTATTTTCAGTTTTTTTGTTTTGTTTTGTTTTGTTTTTTTTTAGAGAATGGCAGGCAGAGTATTACGTTTTTTTGTTGTTTTTGCTGTTGTTTTTTACACCATCAAAATAGGTGAGAACGATATTGGCAACCAGGTCTAGGAACTCACCCTTCAGGTGGGCTCTGCTGCGGTCAAAATTGCAGGCTGTATGGTTCACTAAGCCAGAATAAGAGACATAAGGTATCAAGGTTTACTGATAGGATACTCACTGTTCCAAAAAGAAGACACTTAATCTTCTTTTTGGTCTTTATGTGGGTCATATAAGTAAAAATACTTAAATAGGTCTAATTAAGTACTTATTTATCATAGCTTTAATGAAAATTTTAGACCAGTTATTATAAAAGCAAATACATTAATTAAAAATGAGCAGATTGCAACTTCTTAGGTTTTCTTAAGCAACAGAATAACACTTGTGAATGACTTCTTGAACCACTTTCTCTGAGAATCAAAGTTAAAGCAAGAGTTTTAAGTCACTTCACCTCTATCTAATCTGATACGTCTCACAGCCTTACATATTTTTAGATGTTGATATTATTTTGAATGTCATTTCATCTCAAGTCTTATGCTGACATCACATCTGTATTTATGCAGATAGCTTGTAAATCAAACTCAGCCACAAATTTATTTACCTAAGTTTAGTGACACTCTAAATTAGAATGTTCCCAGATATCTTACTGCACCCAGTCCTTCCCATGGCTCCCACTCCAAAATTTCACTCCACATGCAACACATGACCAAACTTTTCTAGGACAAAATATATACACAACAAAAAAAATGCACAAAAAGCCAGAATTCAGTCACTATAATTCCAACCACCAACAAAATAGTGCAATAATAATGGAAAACCTTCAGAAGTTTGATTAAATAGACAGTATCTGACTTGAAGTAATTTTTCAGGAATGTGTTTGCCTCTTACAGAGTGCAAATCCAATCGTTAATTTTATGCTCTTTCCGTTACAAATTTGGTAATTGAAAACTATCTTTTGGTTCTGAAGAAAATTTTATTAGCACTGCTGAACTTCAACACTAATTCTTAGCTATGAGCAAAGATGATTAGAATACAATTTCTGTGCTCTTTATAGAATATAACGCAACTTTCAGAGGTGTAGCTGTCAAGGGATATTGACATGATCTTGAACTAATTCCTTCTTTTACTGGTTTAATTCAAAGTCTCTTAAGTCAGGTGAGACATTAACCTGTTCTGGATCTTGCCTCAAATATGCAAAAAAGTCTGCTAGTAAAATAATACTATATGCATGCTTAGTGAAAAGAAGAAATGAACATTTGGAGATATTTTCTGGGAGACAACATGTACTCCATCCAGAAACGCTAAGAGAAATGAGTACAGAGAGCTTTGATTCAGAATCTGTTAAGTTTCATATCACTGATTTAAATGAGCAATGAATACACAAATCCTGAATAAATAAATAAGCATTAGATTAAATGCATACATACTACATGAAATTAAATTTAAATACAACATAAACAAGATGCGACTTAAATATCCCATCAACTTCTTAAAAAGTCTCCAAAAAGTCTTCTGTGTAATAGAATTAATTACCAAAATGAGTGCATATCTTGTTCTGTATTTGGTATACCTTACACATCACCAACACAACAATGAAGAAAAGGTGTTCAAGTGGAAAAGGATTATTTATTAACACCTTAATGGGAAAGAAGGAAAACAAAAATCAGGACAGGAAAAATAACAAAAAAAAAAAAAAAGCAAAAAAATCAGCTACTACAAAATATTAGACTACATTTAAGATAAAAGAGAACCGAGTGAATAATGAATGCTGATCTCATGTATCAAAAAAGGAAAAATCACAGCAGATTCAAATTCATTGAAATGACTAATAACACAAATTCGGCTCACAGATACTTTGAATATGAATAGGTCATATTATCTGGAGATGAAATGTTGCAAATATACAATTGTGTGCCCTTGTGGTGGAGATAAACTAGAGAGAAGTACTCCGTTCATGGGAACACAGAGCATCTTGTTATTGTTAATTCTCTGTCATCGTCCTCATTCCCTTACTAGGGGGTTGATTAGAGGAAATAAGAAAAGATGAGGTTTAAAGGGGGACTGAGCCAGAATTATCAAGCAGCATTATAAAAGAGAAAGAAAAAAAGCTGTCTTTGGCTTATCCTATTTGAACTCATAATTAGGTAATCCACTGTTCTGCATCTGCCAGAAGCCAGGAAAAGATGTTGGAGGAGGCCAGGCAATGGATGGAGTGGGTAGTCCCCTGAGGACCAGCATACATTTCCTTGCACTTGAGCATAGTCAAGTGCAAACAGAAGTGTCACTGTCTCAAGCACACAAACTAAGGAAGTGAAGACATCTGCAGCAAAAGAATTCTATCTTAGAGGAGGTTAAGCAGAACAGGTTTTTGTTGTTGTTGCTCTGACATTTCTATTGTTAATCCCACTGTGTCATAAAGGTTAACTAACTCTCAAGATAATAGAGACAGTATGTTTTTGATCTCTAAAACAGTGAGCTGTCCTGTTTTACAGTAAAACAGCTCACCTTTAGGCAGAAGAGAGACTAATAGAACAGAAATCTCTAAGAACAATCAGGTAAAAGGCATAAAAATATGTGTGTTAGCTAGTACCATTGTGAAAATATCAGAAAAGAAGATAAAAATCTGAACTGTCATTAAGCTGCAGTAATAGTTTTCTGCACTTGGCATTCATCAGTCCTGATACATTTTACAAAACATGTGCTATAAATAAGTGTTTTTATTATTAATAACAAAAATTATTACCTCATTATGCAGCATAAAATAAATAACTTAAATCTATAACTATACTATATCTTATATACACCACATATATGGAGATCAAAGGCTTCCAAGACTGAGCACCCATCCACTGCATGCTTAAACATTCTTACTACTGCAATTTTTCCCAGCATTTAACTAAACTTTCAGGATGATATTAATGTCCACCTTACAGGTTTTACTCTGATTTTCTGATTTAGACTGTGTTCTTTATTCGTGTAAGAAACACAAGGCACTGGAAAGGTCATAATCATTACATACACCAACATTATGATTTGCCATAATATTCAAATCTATGTAGACTCAAATGTCTTTGCCAACATAGCAAGTCAAGGATGGAGATGCATATTCTCTATTACAAGTTAAGTTAAGCAGGGTTTATCATACTAGAAGTGCATTTTCTTTCTTTTTTTTTTTTCTTCTTCTTTTTTTTTTTTTTTTTTTTTTTAAGAAAATTAATTCTGGTTTCAACAGCCTCCTTATTTACGTGAACATAGTAGCTGTCAGTTTGTTAGCAGGTCATTAGCAGTATGGAAGTGGAAACGTAGAATTATGAAAATCTACAATAATACAGAGGACATTTAGTCTCTGTTTGCAATTTTATGTTAAAACTCAGTAAGAAATAAAGTTGTTGGCCAAAAATTATCCTGATGAGGAATGAGAGTTCATCTACCTTATGCTCAAAGCAATCTCATGTGAATTATCTTGATTAAATCAATGCAGATTTATTTCACAAATAGTGTTTACAGAACACATTCCTACAACAAATTAAATTCCCCCAGAACATCCTATTTCAACACTACGTTTAGGACATATTGTGTCTCCACAGGGGCAAATGAGTTAACACCAGTGACTCAGAGAATTGTCTTTGCAATGCATGGAGCTGATGCTTCACATGCTAAATCTGAGGTAAGGAAGAGTTGATTTTGACACCACAAATCAACCATAAACCTGTGGTGTAGACATCACCTTTCGACATACCTGTATGAACTGTTATGTATTAGAAGTACATTCTTTTAAGAGCTACTGGGCTATGCCAGTAGCTGTCCAATACGAACAGAAACATTTCTCAATGATTTCCAGCAGGATTTTGATGGGCCTAGAAAGATTCTGCCATCTGAGAGAACAGAAATGGTATTCAAAGCATTTTTCAAATGAAGATCAACTTTTACAAAGGAAGACAACATTCTTATGGCCTAAGTAAAACAACCTGGAAACACATGATCTCTCAGCATGTTAAATCATACAGTGAGTGAGTTTCCAGGCGCACAGGTTTTTTTTTTTTTTTTTTTTTTTTTTTAAAAAAAAAAAGATATTTACCAGAATTTTCAAAAGAAGAAAATGCTTTGTCAGGATGATATTGACAATGGACAGTGCATCCATGTGTCTTATCATAACTCAGAAAAGATCACTGAAAGTCTCAAATTGTAAGCTCTGATCCTCTCAGAGGCAAGAATTTTGACATACCTTATTTGAAAACTAATTTCATTTATAAGTTATAAATTATAAGTATATAATTAATTGCATATATCATAATTTTAACATTGGGTCAAACTACAATGGCTAAAATCAGCTCATTTTCCCGCCACACAAGACTTACTTTAATCTTCTCACTTTTGTTCATGGAGCCAAAGCACATAAGCCCTGCTATTTCTGTGGCCATCCACATCATTGCAAAACAAAGCCCTGATGCCCTGCTTCTTTACATGTCTCCTCAGTCTTGATAAATACTTAACTTTCCAAGTGTCAGCAAGTCATATCATACACTTGCAGTTTCCCATGTTCACATATTTCAGGTTCTTACTTCTGGAAAGATCTTTTTCACTTATCTAGCTTACTCTACTTAATTTTGGAAAGGTGAGAGAACATGAGATATGTCTGCCTCCAGGCATAGTTCAGGCTGGGTGCAGGGCAGTTGCAAGCTTTCCAGAATGGTTGGATGTCTGTCTCAGGACTCCTTTTCTAGCTAAGATGTATGATGAAGTTCCTCCTGGATTCACGTGAAATATGCTTGACAATATTCACTGGAGTTAATGGGAAGAGAAAGTAAGAATGGAGAAGATCTATGAGCACTACCAAGTCCTACATGGAGAATACAGAATTGCCTCCAGATCTTTTTAAAATTGTTAAAAAACAGCAGAAATGGTTCTTCCTAGACAGGGTCACCTGGAGTGACCCTGGTGATAATACAGCTCACATCCCATTGTTGGTGTCACATAGAGCCTGGGAACAAACACCCCTTATTTGTAGTGATAAACTGAAGGCTGTCTTTGTCTCTTGCCAATTCTAATTTCACTTGTAATGTTGGCTTCAAGAACTCTTCAGGTGTCTCCATTTCTGTAATTACACATGGCTGTGCATATTCATTAATTTTCTCCAGAACAGTGAAGAGATACAAAATATCCACCTAGATTCAGATGGGGATGGGCCATTTTGGAGCGTGTTGCTCCTTTCAAGAAATGCCTGTGCAGAAACATTCCTCATTTGCAATTTCTAACTAAATTAAGGAAATGTAAGCATCTGCAGGCTCCTCTTAAGTTTTCTGGCTCAATGTGCAGTACATTTTCACTTGTATGCAAGCAGAGAGTTGTTGTTTTTTTTTTGTGGATCTAAGTTATACAATCAGGCTTGTTTCTCATACAAAGTGTCTCATATAAAGATGATCAAGAAATTTCCAAAAATTTCTTTGACAGAATTTTCCAAGAAGTCATAGTTCCTTGCAGTTTGGACTCTTCATTTAAATTTTCTGTCTGCATAAAACTTTCAAAGGAGAATTTCTGAAGTCAAAGGGCCCCTTAGTCACTATGTAGAGATCTCTACAGGATTTCTGCTCTATAAGACAGCTAGGTTCAGTTCCCGCGACACAGCTTGTGTTTGAATCATTTACTCCACCTCAGAATCTTCAGTACTCAGCTTTCATTGTCTGAGGTAGAGCTCCCTAAAAATTCCCTTCCCCTCAAAGAAAAAATAATTTGAAAGCTAGAAATATGATATGAACTCCTCTGCTCTGCTCACCTCTGCCCACTCTTGTCATTTCAATATCTTCCAGCTGCACTACTAACAGTATTATGTTTGGAAATAGGTCTTATAATAGCTTTACTAAATCAGAGTAGAAGCCTTTGGCTGTGACACTTTCAGCTGCATATTTCAATAATTCATATTTCACTCAAGTTCTACTGACTTGTCTCATCCGTTTGCTTGATGGTTTCCACAGCAATCAGTGCCTTACTGCATGTAAACCATCATGTTGACTTATCATCAACATGCAATTGTACAGGTTCCGGAAAAAGAAAACGTGCTGGGTGTGCAAGGAACATACGCAAGAAGTTAAAGTTCACGAGATGAACTTGCAACCACTAAATAACAACCACTAGGTTTTTGTCTAAAATTATTCTGACCTTATCATATTGACAAGTTGGTTTGGCGATACGGGAAGAAAAAATGAAAAAATGAATAAAGTGAGATTATTTTCCCCTATACTAAACCAATAGCCTCATATTAAAGCTTTGAGAGAAACAGAATTCAACACACACACACACACCTTCAATGAAAGGGAGCCTAGATGCAGCTCTAAGAATGTCAATATACACTTCATTTCCAGAGCAGATAACCAAATAAAATCCTCCTCCCCTTAGACGTTAAAAGCTGAGTAAAGCACAAGTGCCCTGTTCCACTCAGGAGCTGCAAGCCTAAAGCAGCAATCAAAAGAGCTATCCTAGCCATGGGAAACTGAGTTGGTCTGCCCTTAGTACTCACTGAATGACTATCCCTGTTGCACCTTTCTATATTGTTTTGCAAATACATTTGATGGGCAGAAACCCATCACTTTGCCTCAAGAGGTTAAGAGGCGCTGGTAAACTGATATTTGCTACTTCGTAGAGTTCATTTAGGAAAATGAAGCCTCACAGCATACTATTACCTAACAGCGCTAAATTGTAGATTTTAATGAATTTTATTCTGTTTCTGAACACAGAAGTTTCAGGAACACATAGCAAAGGCCAAGGAGGATCACTGAGCACATCTCTCTTGCAGCGTAATGTCAATTCTCTCATTCTACAGTGTATCAAACACCAGTCTTATATTTACTGCTCTTCATCCAAATAAATCTGCCACAGGCTGGAAAGTTACCCTTTAGTATAGGAAACAAGTAGATATGCAGAAGAAGGGAAGTGCCTATTCCTCCTTTTTGATTTCTGAAAGTGTTAACAGTAACCTAAATATTTCTAAAGAAATGATATTTCAAGTTTCGTTATTTTCAGCACTTTACAGAGAACTTTTCGGCAGTAAGCACTGCCAATCTAAAACTTCCTAATGTTAAGGTTAGATTTGTTTCATTTGAACTGCCATGTAATCCTGAATAATGAAAGAAACTAAAAGGATCATTATTTTACTTTTGAAGCACTGCAGTATGTTCACATGAAATGTTTTCTATTGTGCTGTCCTCAAACCAATACAAAACCAAGTAACATACTGTTCATTTAGAGATTTATCAGCATGAGAGCCACATTTCTGAATTCTAGAGACAGAAATTAAACACTGACATTCAGAGGATTCATTTCGATACGATGACAGCTATTAAAACAAGTTCCATGTTCCAAGATGACAGCTTAGCTAATGTGAAGCATTGCATGTATGATACAGAAAATGATAAAGAACCAACGGACTTCCACTGTGGCAACATCTGTTTGCACACTATGCAACGAATTACTGTTCGTGACAATCTTGGACAGTAGACCCTATTTACAGGGGGATAAAACTTTCAATATCCTTCTATCTTGTGAACTTCCCTCTGAAGTTAAACCTGATTGAGACCATCCTTTGAGGTGTTCATTTTTTAAAAATTAAAAAGAAACAGTGACTTGCCATCTTACCTTCATACAGAAGTTAACTGCAGTGGTTCAGCAGCTAGGAGATAAATGGTTGAGGGGTCTCCACTGAAGCTCCAGGGTAGGGAGGGTCAGAGAAAGGAGGCTCACAATGACCAAGGCAAGAAAAACCTCGTGTGTGGGAAGCAAAGATCAGATGCAAAAGGATTAGTTAAAAATGAGCCTCTGCTCAAAAGAAACTCTTTGCATATCATTTCTCTTTGCTAAACTCAGTCTACCAAAAGGTAACTGACAGAAATATAAGAAATAGTCAGAGATGTTGAAGGGATAGAGAAGATTTTGTTTCCACTTGGGTATTTACTGGTTGCTCTGCAGTGGCAAGCAGGCAGATGAAATTATACTAATAAATTGCAGCTTTAGTAAGCATGAAAAAGAATAAAAGATGAATTATTCCTAGCATAGTTTTATGAATGCATGGATTTAAAACTTGCCATGATTAGGATTGTCAAAACATTAAATCCTATGTTCAAGTGAGCAAGTAAAACAATTGAATCATAGACTGGCTTTGGTTGTAGTGGACCTTAAAGATCATCTAGTTCCAATCATCCCCTTGCCATGGGCAGGTTTATCCTCTATATCAAAATTTATATGTATATGCATATATATACACCCCATGTTCACAATATATGGTTACTTAGTTTTGAATCTTTGTCCCTGTTTTAAGAACTATCAAAATTCATTTTGAATTGAGATCAGATTGCTGGACACCAATACAATATTTTAAAGGGGATGTGCTTCCACTTACAGCACACAGTGAAGGACACCTTCCCCATCACATGCAGGAGGAGCATGTTCACGTTTCTGGAAGATGCCTTTATGATCAATTGCAGAAAGAGAAGGCTCCTGCCCCAGTGCCTAGGAACACTGCCTGAACACAAAGATACAGTGTGTGCTTAGGGTGATTATTCTTATTTTTGGAGCGTTTCTTTCAAATGCTTGACAGTATTCTTGGCATCAAGTCAGAATTTAAAGTGATGGTTCAAAAGCTTCACCTACATCCATTGTTTAACTCAGCAGCAACTTGACAGCGAGTTCCTTTTGTAAGGGAAAGCAATTTCCCCTACACAGCTCAAGCACAATGGACACCAGTGGGGCTGGCACTGACGTGTGCTGGCACTACCAGTGAGAATGCAACTGTAGAATCAACAGCTTAACACAAATAAACCCCCCTCTGCTTAACTGTATTTGTTACTGAAGGAACAACAACAACAAAAAAAGGTACTGAACTTTTTAAAAAGAGATTTATTTTCTTGCTTGAAGATTGCCCAAAAAACTTTGATCCTGTCTGCATTTCTATACAAAAATACCTGGAAGACCAGGAGCACTGCTATTAATCTGCCAATTAACAGAGCACTTTGGGGCAAACCCAGGCACACCAGAAAGACAAATAGGAGTAGTCTCAGCAGTTTCTTCTTTGTTGAAGAAACAAAATGGCTTCTAATAATGTGAGATTATGCTCCATTTATTATCCCTCTTCTATGCTTTCTCTCCTATCTGGGGGGGAAAAAAAATGGAATGTATGCCAGAAAAAAAGATAAACAAATACATAAATTAAGGCACTAATTTATACTGTCTAGCTTAAATTCAGGTGATATTTGACTTAGCTAAATAATTTAATTTCTTAACTAAGGGATAAGGGAAGTTGTATCTTCCTTCAGAGAAGTAGAACTGTCCCTCAGTTCAGTAGTTTTTCCTGTTTTTGTGGTTCATCCATGTATTTAATCATTGGCTGCACTTCTCATCAAAGAGATTTTTCCTAAATAGGGCACCACCATTTTGTTTTTTAGAGTTGATGTACACGATCTATAGACCTCAAGTGATAATTGTAATGAATACTTTTCCAACGTATTTAAAGTATATAAAATATATTTATACACTCATAAAAATATATTTATATGAGAAAGTAGGGAGCTGTTAAAGCAGTCTATGTTATCACTGTGGCTTATTTAGGGCCCAAAGTCATGCGATCAGTGAGAAATGATGCAAGAACACATGCACATGCATAAAAACATAAATGAGAAAATTAATGTTTGCACATTATTAGTTGAAGGAAATTTGATTGTCCTGAGCTTAGAAATGTGGCAAGCTATACATTCTACAAAATATGCTCTCATCTACCTGACATCATCTCTGAAGAATGCTACAAATGCCTGGTGAAAAATAAGGACTCTAACAACAGTCCGTCTTTGTAGCACCAGTTGTTTCTTTAGAACAACTCTACACACCTGAAAATGAAAAAATAGATTTTGTTTTCTACTTCTTCCCCCTGAATTACTTTCACATAAACTTTTGGAAAAGGAAACAAATCTGACCTTCGTAGCATTCAACAGACCAGTCTTGGCCTGAAAGCCTTCTGCTGCCCACTGCTTTGACCAGTGATGCCATTTACCTTTTCATCTGCTAAATAATTCTGAATTGAAAAATCCCATGAAATACAGCACCTGGGAACAAGGGAGTCAGTGGCGTCATTCCCCATGTGGGAGACAGAAGGATGCATGATGTTACAGATCACAAACAGAGAGACACAGGAGAATTTCTGTTACAAAGTCAGACGCAGTGACATTCAGCAATTCACATTACTCAGCACAGTTCTTAAGTCTGGATGTGAGGCTAGAAGGAACAGACTAAATTCAGTATTCATTATGTGGGAAACTGAGGGGCACTTCTCCTCAGGTTCTGGACACAAAGCACTGCTGAATACCTGACACTGAGAACTCTCCTGGAAATACTTCTTAACGGGATGCAAATTGCTATTTCTTAACACTGTTCTCCTCAACACATGTTAGAGCTGGAGTCTGAGACTTGAATTGATCATCCTAGCAGACTCCATGATCCATTTCTGGGAACAACTGACCTTCAGATTCAGAACTTACTCTCCACCCAAAAAGACAAGTACAATATCCATCTCACTGGATATCCAACGATGCCATATGTTACTCCATTTTTTAGTACAAACACACAGTCATCCTTATCATCAGTAAAAGTGATGTACAGCTTATTGAGCTGTTAAAGAAAAAAAAAAACAAGTGATTACTTGTAATATCATAGTATGAAAGTGACTTAAGGTTTATTTGCTTAAGCTTTATGAATGGCAAACAAGCAATGAAAAGGGAAAAATCTCTCTCATGGTGTTTCTCAAGTGGCTCTTATGATATTAGGACACTGCTGTTCTATAAGAGAGGCCAAATAATGAAGCATAAAATCATTGTAGTTTTGAGATCAAAAGACCTCTATAGAGTGGCGCCAGCTGCAAGAGCTGGTGCGTACTTGATACTACCCATTACACCAGGCATAAATAAGGAGTCATTAAACTACACCTTGGCTGCAGTAACAAATATGGATTCATAAAACTCAGAAGAGTTAAGATAATAACATCTGCCATGATGGTTGCCATGAATACTGAAACTGAAAACTAAAAGGAAGGAGGGAAAGAAACAAAGAGAATCTGCAGCTTCTCTACCAAAGATACAGTTTAGTAGAATGCACCAGACTAGTCTGAGGAGAGAAGAGAATGAAATCCTTTGGCCTGTCAGCACAGGAAATTTAAGCAACATGATGTATCATTCTCATTCTGGCACTGGGGTCTCTAAGAAATGTCCATTCCGTTAAGTAGCTCTTGGGTCAAGTCCAGGAAGGCTGTGGTGTCCTGTCAGCTCATTTATTGCAATACTTTTAAAGAAGTAGAAGAATTAGTAGAAAGAATTTAAAGAAGTAGAAGAAGAAGAATTGTAGCTTTTTGCAGAGATATACTTAACATGACAATTTCAGACATATAATTTTTAGCAAAACATGAACTTTTGAAGGTCAGGCTGTATGGATACAGTAGATGTTCCAACTTCTGAAACATTTCTTTTTACATACTTCTGCAGAAGTTTTGAAGAAGGGGAAGTTTCTAAGTCTCAGCAGACTCTGGCTACAGAGTTTTGCTGACCCCCTCCCCCCCAAAAAAGCTCAGCAGTCAGCAGCTGTTTTATGAATACACTATTTTTCCTCTATTACTTCTTTGTGATCATTCCAGAGATATGGCAAGCAGAAGTTTTAGTCAGATAATAGAATTATAGAATCGTTTGAAATAGAAGAGACCCTTAAAGGCCACCTGGTCCAACCGCAACGAGCACGAAAAGATACGGTTCCATCAGGTGCTCAGAGCCTGGTCCGGCCTCACCTTGAACGCCTCCAGGAATTGGGCATCCTCCACTTCTCTGGGCAACCTGTGTTGGTGCCTCAACGCTCTCGTAAAAAAAAAAAAAAAGTTTCCTTATATCCAATCTAAATGCCTCCTCTTTTAGTTTGAAATCATTTCTACTTGTCCTATCACAACAGACCCTGCTGAAGAGTCTGCTTCTTTCTCATAATCCTCCCTTTAGATACTGAGAGGCCACTCTCAAGTTGCTCTGGAGCTTTCTCTTCTCCAGATCTCAGCCTGTGCTCATAAGAGGAGGTGGTTCCATCCCTTGGATCACTGAAAATATGAATCCCATATTGCTTCTATGAAGAAGCAGGCAGCCTAAATAAAATAGAGGGGAAAAAATGTTGCTTAGATACTGCTGTAGCAGTGAATGAAATCAAGTCTTTTCTGCTCACAAAGTTGAGCCAACTGCAAAATACTATGAAATACACTGCATTTTGCTAAACATTTTCACTAGAAAGGTGGAGAAAAGATTAGAGCTGCTTCTTTTATTCAGTTTGTACCATGATAATTTTGTGCTTACAGATAGAAGAATACCACCCCAGCCACTTCATCCATTATTTAAGAGGATGGGTCAGATGCTCAGATGATGCAATTCAAAATAGTTTTGTTGACATTAGCTGTTCTCTAAGGTTTTCCCTGTAGAGATTCAGCCTGTGCAACCAGCTGTATATTAATGCTGCACTATCTTTTTATGCTTCCACAACAAATAGGTTTAATAAGCAGACATTTTTTTCAGTGTTGTTGCTATGAAACATAACAGAATTATGGTGTGCAATAATATCAAGGTCAACAACTACTGTAAAGAAGCAGGAGAATGCTTCACCAGAGTGGAAAGAATGCTGGATAATTTAAGTATCTGCTGCTTAAATACAAAGAAACTTCCTGTACGTTAAATATACGCTTATTGATCCTATTCAGGATTCAACTGAAGATGACTTCCAACAAAAGAAAACTTAAAAGAACCTGTTAAACTTAAAAAAAAAAAAACATGGGTAAGTGTGTAGGACCATCTTTGGAAAATGTAGCAGAAATCACGAAATACACTTCAGAAAAAGGTTTGGTGCCCTCTTTTCTATTAAATATTTGAGCATAATGGAAAGGATAAAGGATAATTTTCTCCATATAAGAAGAGAATTTTAAGATGAGCATAGCAGCATTTTAGCTAATTTATGCAGATGGAACTGTTCAACAAATAAATTAAACAGACCCCTACTGACAGAAATGGAAATCATCACCTTTTTCCTCCACCTATTCTTTTTATCTTTTTTCTCTTATGTAAGTGAATATGAGTCAGAAATCAACACTGGTAAACCAACCTTTGAAAAATTTTCAAATCCCAAATAAACAGAATGTGATTTTTAATGCTAATATGGGTTCTGAAACAAATCACTTTCATCCCTTCCTCCTCAAAACAGAAGCATCCCAAGACATGGTGAGCTGTCCTTCCTCAGTACTACCCATATGTGCTGTTTCTGTAATCTCTTTTTCTCTTTGTAGATCTGGGTTTCAAGTTGAATATTTCATTGGGAAGAAATAACTCAGTTTGGGGAATAATGAACAATTCTAGTTTTGGTACAAGTGAAAAAAAATACAATAAAAGGAAATTAAAACTAAACAGGCACAGAATCTGCACTAGAAATAAGAGCCTTCTCTCAACATTTTGTCTGTACCCATCAATATCTATCTGGGCTGGAAGAGTTTATAAAACTATTTTCATTATCAAGGTCTGATGTAACTTTGGAACATAGTTGCTCTGAAATGACTGTTGGTAATAGAGCAAATGCAGAATGACATAACTAAGGTGTGTTACACTGTGAAAACGTTATGCTGAATTGTACCAGCGCACTTTCCAATAGAAAACAGCCCCTTGCAATTCTCTCTGATCTGTAAGAGATTTAGGAAGGCAAAACAGACTCCAGACTTCAATTTTGAAGGGTGAATGGGAGGTTATGAACTTTAATTTTTGCTCAGTTCACTTCTACAGAAAAGTCTACAGTGCTTTTAAGGGTCATTCCAGTGCACGTTCTGTATTTATGTTTTCCCCATCTTGTCTTTGTTTATCTGTGCATGTCCCTCAGAAAATGTCAGGGCACATATAATCTGAAATAGATTTGCACTCCAAATGACCCATAAAAACTGACTTCTCTTTATGGACAGTATCAGACCAAGGGCACTGCAGATGACGTGATCAAAGGTTGCAGAGTCAAGACCCATTGACAAATACATGAATGAGAGAAGCTGAAAGAAGTATTTGACATATAACAGTGGGAAACATGTTAGGTTCCCCTTCCTAAGGAGCACCTTACTTTATCTGCCAAGGGCACTCAGTAATAGAAACAATACTTTCTGAAAACTGACAGGAGGTCTCCTATTGATCCATATACTTGGATCAGTGGCCCCAACCATGAGATGTGATTGACAGACACAGAATCATCAAAATACAGCATGCATGAGCCGGGTAGCAACATCTACCCTCAGCTCATTTGTGTTATGGATCACTGAAAGCGCTGAGAAGAATGGGCTAGCAGGGTAGAACCAGATGCTAATGCCAAAAGTGGTTGTTGTCAGTCTGCTAAGAGCATAACAGACTGAAAGGTTTGAATCTTCCATTCCAAGTCTTTTTCTTCATATCAATACCACAGTCAAAATGCTATGTTAGCTGAGAAATTACAGTCCAGTTAGCACCCTTCAATAGTACAGACCACATAATGGAAAACTAATGAGGCTAAATGAGGTCAGATTTGACATGAAGATCCAGTGCCAGAAAACATCTTCCACAGGTGGTTCTTTTAGGATCCACTAAAGCACAAATCTGTCTCACCCATACTGAAGATATTCATTTTGGCCATAGAAATAGATTTGATTATTAACCAATGGCTGGAAAGATTTCAGTGGTCCCTTGGTTTTAAGACCAAACTGGATTTTTTATAACTTACAGTATTAATTAATTTCCTGTGTAAGTATATCGGAGAGAAACAAACAAGCAACCAAAAAAAAAGAAAAAAGAAAAAAAAAAACCTTTAAAAAAGTGAAAAAAAACACAAATACAATTTGGGTAATTATACTGCAAACACAAACACCTAGGTATTTCTATCCCCATTTCTTCTTTATAATTACCAACTTCTCTCTTATGAAAAAATGATGTAGAGACCTCATAGTAATCGTTACTGAAGTTACTCAAAACTCAGAACGGGTACAGAGAGAAGCATGGAAAATATTTCTGACACCTACAGACAAGGTAAAGTTTTATAAAGAAATATGCCTATAGATCAATCCCACATCTTAGAGACTGGTGTTAATTAGCATTCTTGTGTCAGTTAACTGAAACTCATATTTAGAAGCAAAGTTAAAATATTGAACAGGTAGTTTTGCTTTCGGTAGGACAAGCATTTTGCATAAAATGAAATATTCATATAGCACCATGGTTATAAAAATAAGTAGTTATCACCACAGGAATAAATATCAGAGGCCATGAGATATATGGACATGATAGAAGGGTAAGGTGCATTCCAGCACACAGCTCTCCCCCAGGCCCTATTGACATGTCCTGCAAAGCCTTTCTGATGTGCAGCTCCTGCGTTAAAGAGTCAGACCCGCAGCGACCCTGAGGTGTATTTTCTACAAATGCTGTAGTTTCTAGTTACGCTGATTTCCACCCACCACAAACCTGTCAAATATAAGTGACGAATTTTTATTTATTAATGCAAGTTATCCTAAACTTAGGAGAGTTTCTGGGTGTGAGGAACAGCTTTCCAGACACAAGTACATGAATTATTAACTCTTAGGAAAAGAAATAAACTTCTTAGAGTACCACATAGCGTTAGCACTATTGTTTCTTTTTAACTTGGACATCATTTCCTTGTACTGAAGAAAACATCCATCTATGTAAGTAACGATAAAGCATAAATGATAACCTTTAATGGTTGTTTTTAAAGGACCTGTGTCTGACTCACTTTTTTTCTATTTTGCTTAGTAACTACTGAAGATGTATTTGTCTTTCTGACTGAAAAACTCAGAGGATTGAAAATACTTAAATATAAGAGAAAACAAGCATTTAAAATCATTTGTCTATAAATAATCACTCAGCTTTTCAACATCCATGCTTATATTATTTCTACTGCCACACTTCATATTATTATCAGTAACTTAAAAGCATGCAGCTCTCACTAGTGTAAAATGGCATAAACTTCATTGTGCCTTAATATCAATTTATTAAAACTGGGTAGTTAACACCACTAAATATCTATGACTTTGTTCTGTATAGTTGTAAGCTCAAAGAAACATAAAGTGCTACATCCTACTACTAAATCTGATAAATAAACAAGATCTAACTTCAGAAATGAAATTACTAAAGGATATTCTATCATGATCTTAAAAATTCCTGTTATAATAGTCTTATAAATAAAACATGTCTTAAAAGCCTGCTAATACCATGCATATCTTCCCAATCATTGACTACTGCAGTAGAAGATATAAAACACTGCACAAACAGTGTCTCCTCCAGAAGATCAGAGACAGAAATCACAGAAAAGGCCAGGAAAATGAATACCTTTAAAAATTTATTACACACCCTTCTCTTGACTTCATTCAGTGCATTCGTTACAAATAGAGCAGACGCTAGATTTTTGTGCTGACTTCCATAGAATTCATGAGGTGAATGAAAACACTGATGTTTCCCCATGCAGCAGTAGGGGAAGCCCACTGGGGAAACCCTGTTGACACTGAAGACAGTGGCAAAATGCTTCTGGACTTAAAAGAGATCAAGTTTCCATTTTGGTTTGAGGCTTTTCAGTGTCTCTGGAGAAGTTGTCCACAATAAGCCAATGCAAGCCTACAATTTTTCACACAATAGAACTACTCCTTTTCTCTATGTGAGGTTTTAGTTCGTATTGACAACATAAAAATTACACAATTGTTAACAATTAGTGTTGACAACATTACAGCAGGGCAGTGAATGCACATCCCCCCCCCCCCCCCCCCCCCCCCCCCCCAGAATCCCCCCCCAGAATGTTGTACTTCCCTCCTCCACAGTCTGCTCTGCCTCACACATTGCTAAAATCCATCTAATAATAGCAAATAGCCACCATCTGCTTCCTCTACTTATGAGGATGGAAATACAAGGAGGCATGGACTGAATTTAAGTGAATTAAAATTAAACAAATGCAGTCACAGCAATTTAAGTGACAGTAGGTGGTCCGACTATCACTTTTTACAATTTTTGTTTAGAAGTGGGCAAATTCTCTAAGACTGTGTTCTATTTTTAACTAGATTTTTCTAAAGCTATTTACTAACAGACGGAAAGGAAAATGAAAGTCATTGCTAAGCGTCCATAGAAAAGCAGTTGCAAAAGCATGCAGCAATGAACAAATTTTAATCCTATTCACTGTGCTGGAGGTAATGTCACTGCTTTAAGGAAGAGCAATGCAAAATATCGGAAAATTGGACAATAAAGTGTTGAGTAGTTATTTGCCCGTTCTCTGTTTGTTGGCTTTAATTTTCCTATCATGCTCCCCCTCACATATTTCTCCTTCAAGCTTTGAAAAAAATCTGAGTTTACAAAGAAAACTCAAATGTATCTTGGAAGCTTCAGAAGAGAAGGTAATTTCTTATCAGCAATGTTATTTTTATAAGGCTCAACTTAAGAGTTACAAAATGTTTCAGGTTCCTAAGTGGAAGGGTCAGTAGGGAAATGGTATGAAGAACTGCTGTTAAAATTAAGAACCTTTTTAATCTGACTGAAGTGATGATAGATAAAATTGGTATTTAAAATTATTACCAGCTTACTCATGAAATGAACATAAAGCAGTAGAAAACTGCATATAGTAACTGTTTTCCAACTTTTAGTGACTCTTCTAGGGAGCATAAAGCTTACAACAGTAGTTCCATCACCTATACCCCTTGGGGTTTGGTATTAAATTCGCTTGTCCCTGACCTGTGCTGGGAACCACGGCTGTGGGGAACCTATGGTGGAAAAGGAGGGATTATACTACCTGCACAGAGCTCTCTGAAATGCCAGTCATAATAAAACCAAAACACAACTTCTCTATACTTTAAAAGGCATGTGTTAAGTTCTGGTTTTAAGTAAGCTGATAGCTTTCAATTTAATTTATATCTAATGATGAGCATAACCAGACTTTGTTTTTAACTCACACTAGCTGGAAAATATACCTTTTTTAAAAAAAAAATGGCAACTGTCATTTGCTTCTTGATGCCACTCTCACAAAATTATCACTGAAGTGGATGCTTCAGACAAGTCTGCATTCTATTCCTTTCCCCCTGAGCTTTGTTTCTTCCGTTTTAAGCTTTTCAGAGTAGGACCACCCTAATACTGCATTAACAATAACTTTCCCACCTATGTCAATGATAATTAATGAAATTTAGGAAGATCACGAATAGTTCCTTGAAAGCATCCAGTAACAAGGAAAAATGCCAATCCAGAAACAACGATATTGAAGGCATTTTTGTTAGAAGATTTGAAAGAAACACAGCTATACTGTGGGGTTTTTTTTTGTTGTTTGTTTGTTCTTACTAAATCTGGAAGTTCTGATAGTGCTTTCATGCATGTGGGGTAGGTTTTTTTTGGTTTTCTGTTATTTTCTTTCACTATGAAACACAAAAAAATCACTTAGAAGGGCAATCTTATTTGTTTAATTAACAAGGGGATAGAAAGATCAATATTGCACCTGCTCAACCATGTTAGTGGCTCAGGACAAGATATAAAGTTCATATTCATGATTCCTCCAAACATTTGCTGTTCGAATCCTATGTTTTAAGTATACAGCTAAAAATATCTCTTGATAAGATCTTCAGGATGAGGAGATGTAATTAGAAAAATGTAGTGAGAAGCAACAAGAAAGCTATTCCAGATTTTAAAAAATCATTTGGTCAGTATCAAGGGCTGGGAATGGTATCCATCAGGATAATGAGAGGGAAAAATGGGTAAACACAAAAAATTAAAACAAGAAAGTACATATTACATTTGAGATTGGGACAAATAAGATAGTGGATGTTATTAAAATGACATAAACTAATTTCTCAGGAAATCAGAAATTTTATCATTATTTTTAAGTTAAGAAAATGTATATTAAGAATAGGTAAAGACAATTCACAACAATCTCCTTTGGATAGCTATTTGTTAAAATCTAAAAGTACCTTCATTTAACCTGAATTTATCTGTTTTTATTTATATTTATCTCAGTTCTTAGCTGAGATAAACAATGAAAATTACAGAGCATTATACTGTCTTATTAACAATGTCATGCACCCTCATGCTCCTACCATTTGCTTCTTATTTTTAACAACCTTTTCTGTTACTGAAAAGGACAAGGCAGAATTCCAACTAGTTTGTGTAAAACCATAGAAATTCCTGTGCATTTGTAAGTTTATGTTGTTCTGACAGTCAGTGCAGTAATGACCTGGGATCTTTTGGCATGTGAAGATCACATTTCTCCAGCTTGTGAGTAACTGATTCCCTGGCGCCAAGCTGAAAAGAATTTAGCTATAGTTTCCCCTGTTCATTTAGGTATTTTCCTCGGCAAAGATTTCTGATGCCTAGTGCTGATAGAGAGGTCAAATTTGGATCTTTCATTCAATTTCCATCTTCCTATTCTTGTCATAACAGATAAAGAAAAGCCAGCCCTCTGGCTAACGCTGTGCCAGTTACTGTGCTAACAATGGAAGGCCTTCTCCAGCACATTTTTTCTAAGTCTATTTCTGGAGTGTGTGGGCTTTAGAGGTTCTGAATACCAGAACCTGATTTTTTGTTTGAAAGGGTAAACAAAAGTGCTCTGTCTGTAGATACATAAGTATTCCTTGCACAAAGCACAAAACAGACTACAGATTTAGGAACACTTCAGGAGAATTCTCCCTTGTGCTTTTGTCCTCAACTGGCTTGAATAAAAAGTGAAACAAAAGAAAGAATAAAAATCTTAGCACAGTCCATAAGATAGACAGTACTCAGCAAAGCTTCAGAGCAATCACAGAGCTTCTCTCATTTATGTCACACAGTAGCAGAATATCATTTTCCTAGTTGCCAGCTCTCTGAAACATCATTGTAATGTTTGAAATTGTATTGCAAAGAAAAATTTCACAGGAGAAACAGCATTTACATGAATTTGTACTGAAATAAAAATAAGAATACAGTTCTCATAATTATACTTATACCTGCCTGAAAACATAAATCCAAACAAACCCTACTATGTTTTGAACCTACGGTTACAAGACATCTTGGAAAATACAGAAAAAAAAAAAAAAAAAAAAAAAAAAAAAACAGACAAAACAGCAACAAAATTTTCATAACTGAATATAATGGAAAGAAAATGAAATAATTGACAGTACCTTCAAAATATTTTCCACTGGTACATGCTATAGTTTGACTTGTGTGCTTTTGCTCACTCAGTAAAAACAGCTGGGTAAAAAAATTTTGCTTCAACAGTTCAGTAGAAAATGCATTATGAGCGGTAACAAAGAAAATCACAATAATTTGGTATCATTTTGAATAAATAGATGCTATTAAGTAGGAGCAATTTTAGCATAGCATTTCATTACCTATGATAACATCTTCAAAAATATTTAAGAACTTGTAACTACTCTTTCTTTTAATTACAGCTATAAATACAATGGATTAGGATTCACCTAAAAGTAATTTTCTTGAGTAAAACTGTGGTTCTATCAGATACAGACAGGAAAAACAGTATAAAATTGGCATTTCATTGTTTGCAGTACAATCATTTTCTATTAGCTTAACTGTTCTATATCAGCAGACCAACACTACTGATTCTCTTTTATCATATTCCTCCACTTCTAAATTTAAAAACATTTTTTTCAATTTAAAGAACAGCATCAGTTATGATGCTAAGATATAATAGAGCATGGCATTAGTGTGTACTATCCCATCTGTTGAACTCTGAACTGGGAAAAATACTTCAGCCTACAATGGATCTAGGAAGCTGGAAAGGAGTACATGAAGGAATGGCATCCCTTATTTCACATAATCCTTGTGCCTTACCTTGTGCCAGGTAAGAGAACAGACCCTGTTGTTCCCACCCTCCTCTGCCCCAAGGGAACAAATGGCTCACAAGTTCCTCTGATCTGACAATGCTTCCTCCTCAAAGTTGATAGAAGAGAAGCATTTAAAGGAATCAGGTTATAGAAGTCATAAGATGAAGAGACCACACTGTGTTCACAACCTTAAATTACAATTAGTTTCACAAAACAAAAGAAAAAAAAACAAAAAACTCAACATTCTCTGGGAGGAATTTCAAACATTATTAAGTATGATGTATTTTGAGTAAATTTCTGCTAAAGTATCCAACTACTGAAAACGCAAAATGCAGCAAAGACATCAAAGTATATAGTGTAAAAGGCATTACTGTAGCTGTATTCTTTGATGCAGAAATATATTTTAATACACCTATTTTGAATACAGGGCAGATTACTTATTTAAAAGCTTTCTAACTTGAAACAAAATTCATTTAATAATTTCTTCAACATAAGTATAAAAACATACCACTAAAACTTTGCTTATCACTGTTGGGAATATCGTCATCTAAGAAATAGAGCTACCATCATGCTTATGTGTTAGATAGGCTTTTAAAAAAGATAATGTTTCTGTACCTATGCTTAAAAAAACTTCCTATTAGATTTATTGGATTTTTTCCACATAAGTATCCAGTGTTTAGCAAGAATTCTGTTCTTGGAGATATAGACACGTAGAGAATAATAAATGCATCAGCCAAAATTCTACTTATGATTCCTAGAATTTAATCTGTGGGGAGTTTATTTTTACTGTAAATTTGATTCCTGAAGATGTGTGTTACACTCCTGAGAGGGCATAACTTTCCTTATTACTGAAACTTGTGGATCTAAGAGATGAAACTTTAATTAAATAACATCCTAACTGTGTTCTTCTGTTTTACCTTACTTGGTTTCATTGACTGATTTTACACAGGGAAGTTTACAACTAGTACACTCAGTTGGAATCTCATATTATTTTACTCTGCTATAACACTTTTCTAAGAAAACTGGTCTTTGCACAGTACCATCTGGTACTTGACTGAAATTGATCACATATTAGTTCTGACATATGTCATTTGGTATAAATTATACTGATACAAGGCTTCATAACAGCTCTTTACCGTCAGGGTGTAACAACTTAGAGAAGGATTTTTCTAATTCTACAGAGAACATTAGTGAAAAAATGTACATTTTATGTTGACTATTTTAAATTAAACAGTAAAAATTTAACAGCCAGTTTAAGTTCTTATGTAACTTTCAGTTTAGTGAGTCCAAACATATTTGCTTTGCTGCTTGAACTTTCTATGAAGAAAACAGGAGTCAGAAAAGAAATACCAGAAGTCAGTTGGATGCAAATACATTAGAACCAAGTTAAGAATTTTGGCCAAAAATTACATTCTGGCTTCTCCACAAAAGCAGTCATAAATTATTTTTTAATCAGTTGACCAAAATGACAAAGCAAATGACAGCAATAACAACAACAATCCAGTCACAGTTTCTAATTGTCAATGATTTTGTATTGAAAACTAATGACATTAAATGCTTCTCCAATAAGCAAGTAAATAATTGAAGTGAGCATCTTAGAACCATATATTTATAACTGGTACCCTTGCAACAGTTAGACTGTTGCTTTTTGTCTGCTTCATGAACTAATCTTATATATTGTACCACATGTGAAGATACACTTACTGTCTTCTCAATAAAAAATACACAATTGGAAATTTTCCAAAATGGGGGGAATATCAATGTGAAAATTTGAGTTCTAAACTATAAGAATGATGAATATACCACAGAGACCTGGGAAAGTTATTGCAGAGAAAGTATGCAGTAACAAAATAGAAGCACTGCTGAAAGCACCAAAGACTGCAACACATCAGTGCTAGGTGTGATGAAAGCAAAGGAATGGTGAAAATTGGGAAACTGAGTAGTTGAGTAGTAGCTCTTTGCCACTATTACTTTAATGTTTGTCTTTGCCTGACTATTACTGAATTTCAGAAATGGGCTTAAAATTCATTATAGAGGAAAAACAGCCCTGTGACACAGTCTCCAGACCTAGAGATTTGCCTTGATCTTATTCCCAGCTTCACACATGTCCTGTGCAATATGGCTGTTCTGGCACATCAAATAATTCAGAGCATTATGGCCAAAGTATCTCCAAACAGTACTGGCAGAATATTTTCTTTGGAAAAGAGTTGATTGAGTAATTCTGAACCATACTAAAGCAGAAAAGTTTCAAGTGAGTTTATATCCAGAAACGCTTTCTTGGCTCTGATGTACAACGTCTGGTCAAAACTGGAAAGAGAGATGTTTTGCTTAGCAGGAAGCCAGAGCAGCTACCAGAGATGTGGAGCACCAATAGCCGCATCCTTGGCCACAAGGAAGCAGAGCTGAACTCCAGATGGAAAGTAAACAGTACAGAATCTGTCCCTGTAAAAGACAGCACAAAATGAAATGTGGTTTCAGACAAATTGGGAAAGTCACTTATAAACGGAAACAGGGACCTTGAAGTGAGCACCTAGCCATTGTAAAGCCTTTCTTGCACACAGCCATTACTGACACCACCTTTACACAATGTTTCAAGCACAAGAATCTTCAGTAATGACTGCAGTGTGGTGATAATATTTCCTTACTGGGAGAAAATTGAACTTACAGGAAAACCTGATTGTGTTTGAAGAAACAATCTGAATTTTCAGATTTTCATTTTGGCTAACATCCAAGAACACAAACTGAAAAGTCTGGACCCTCCATGGCAACATAAGCAATCACAGCAGCAACATCCCAAAGTCCAGGTGAAGTGAGCCAAAGCAGCGAGCTGGGAGACAATAAAGATTTTCAGTACTCTAAATCAAAGCTCAAGAGTTTCCAGACAAATGAAACAAAAAAGGGTGGCTTCAAGGGACAGCACACTTCAGATTCTCCTTGACAGAGTTCTGAGTAAAACATCACTAAGAAGAAATATTTCTGGTACTGTTGAGCACAAAGGTCAACAATGAATCATAAGTTTCATTTTTTTTGAGAGAGAGAGAGAGGAATAAGATATTGCAGAAATCTTTCCTCATTATGCTACAGATTTCAGTTATTAATAAGTAAGCTTTTTCTATAAACCTTGATGGGAAACACTGTATTTGTCTTTTCTGATTCAAATGGCATCAAGAGAATGAAGTTAAAAGAAAATTTTATTTCTTTCTGAACACAAAACCCATTTACAACAGGATGTATTCATCACTTAATTAAAGGAGATATCTCAGGCATTCTCTTCTCCCTATAAAAAGTCTTGAAGATTTTTAATTTATCCATGCAGGTGGAAAATATTGTTGTATTTAACAATAACTAATCAGTGTGCCAGTAGGTTTAAATTTTATATATCATCTTTTGACAAACACAATAGGTGTTAGAACCTTTGCCAGAAGATAACTTCAAAAAGCTGTTCAAGTCCTCAGTTTAGAGTTCCTGTTCATTTCTTCTACAAGAATGTATAGCATCATTGTAATAGATCACTGGGGCTGCTTTTCTCTGATGTACTGTTGCAATATATCCTAAGAACTGTCTCTGGCAGGAACATGAATTTCAGACATGGGCCTATTTTATATGTTCTATTTGAGGACACTCTTAAGGAAAATCAATGTAGAGTTCAAGAGTTGGCACTGGAGTTTGAGAAATTCAGCAGAATCTTAAAGTGCTGGAGACGTCACAAAAGTTTAAGAAACTATGACCACAGGACTAGATGGGCTACCCACCTAATTCCTTTGGTGGACAAAATACCTAAAAATCTGCCTAGATAAAATTATCTTACTTCTGTCCCATCTTTGGGATTGTTCTGGGGCATTTCAGTCTCCTTAGTCACTTAGAGCCTTGCTGCTTCCTCCCCTCAAATAACATTAAAGTGCCTCGATTAAACTGCTACCAATGAAACAGACAAGCTTTTCTATGCTTCAGATGGGCAATCATACCCACACTATGCAAGTCTTTAACACCTGCCTAATTTACAAAGAAATAATATAAAATGGAACAGACATTATTATATAGCAGCAAATAATAGCTATTGGCCCTCTTCTGCATCACACCCTGAGAAATCTCTGTTACAGAAGAATTCGAAAGGGGCAAATGTAGATGGCTTCACTTCCATGCTCAGTACCAGCCCCAATAATGAAGTGATATTGACCCAGAAGTATGACAATAAACATATCAGGATTTAACAGATGGCTACCATGCAAGCCAGGCTGACTAGCAAACAAGGAATTGATGCAACAGTACATTTTACTTCACACAAATATCTACTGGCATATTTCTGTTCAGAGAGTAATGTCATGTAAGCATTTTCATTAACAAACGAGCCCAGTAAGTGCTCCCCTGCCCATACTCTTGAAATGCGTTTTCTGTTATTAGGGATGAGTTTCCTAATATGACCAAATGCTAGGATATGAATATTCCAGGCATCTAACCTGGCTGTCATAGTGTTAGCCAGTCTGGAAACATTTTATCAAAAGCAGCATTCAAGGGCTGAAGTAAATTCTTTCTTGATTCGGTTTACATGGATTTTCTGGGGAATCATAAACATCAAGGCCAGAAAAACTGTGATCAACTTCAATCTTCAGGATATCATATGTTATTACATTCAGCTACTCCTCTATTAAGCACAAAAGCAGCATAGCCATCCCCTTCCTAAAGCACCAGTCTTCATTTGCAGTATCAAGGGACAAAAAATTTACTATTTTTCCTTGTTTTCTATACAATGCAGGTTAATCGTGGTCACACTTAAAGCTTTATGCACAACTTGTCATACAAATTTTACAAATCTTCCAGGCATCACTCTCATCCTACTTTTCATGGTGAGGTAAAGGTTATCTAATATTTTCTCCACATGAAAATACTTATAAATGGCTATCAAATCATCTTCCTCCTTCTGGAGATGCTAAACAGATTTGAGTCAAGTCTTCCATAACACTACATTTTTCCAGCTCCTGAAATCACTTCTGTGTTTCAGCACCTTACAAAATATGTTGATATTAGAAATATATAATATTGCTTCATCTGTCTCAGCTACATTAGATTATTAGGTAAAAATAGTCTCTTAAATTCATTCTTGTACTGCTTCTTATATTCCCAAATTTAACCCGTATCTTTTATTGGTGTATATGCATTTATTCATTTTGCAGGGAGAGATGTAGCGTAAAAAATTTATGTTGATTGCTTCTTGATTCTGACTGCTAGAATTACACACTCAAAAATGGAGCCTGTCTTCCTTTAGCAAAAGCCAAATAAAATAAATCTTTTGCAAAGCATTTCAGAGTTTTCATTTCTCTATTTAAAGAAAGACGTGTTAGCAAAACCACAAAATTCTTCAAGGCTAAATCTTCAGGTTGGGTATTAGGAACTATTTCTGCTCATAATGAGTGGTGATGCAGTGGCACAGGCTGCCCAAAGAGGTGGTGGAGACACTGTCCCCTGGAGGTGCTCAAGAATTGTGGAGATGTGTCACTGAGGGACATGGCTGGTAGGCACAGTGGTGACAAGTTGATCATTGGACTGGGTTATCTCAGACGTCTTTTCCAACCTTAATGATTTCTATGATCTTCATCCTTTGCACAGATCAGCCTGCATTGTTTTAGACATTTTCATGGAATTGCAGGAGATAGGACACACAGATTTTGCCCATGTTTACTCAGTACTCAGCTCAAATTAGTTCCCTCTCTATTCAATCTCACGCTTTTCAGGCTTTGTCTCCCAGTATGTTGAGTGTGGAGAAGATTGATGCTGTCTAAAGCAAAGCAGTATCAGCTGGGGAAGACCCTGAAGAAAGGATTCCATTTATTACCATCATCCTGTCCCTGATTGATTTCTCATTTTATCTCATACCACTTCCAGCTGCAGTTCTGTATTCACTCTGAAGCATGTGTATGCATGTATACATAAAAATGAAAAAAAATCTCAGATTTCTAAACCTCTGAATCTGTGATTTTTGCAAAGCTCTTGTGTCTGAAAAGGAAGAAGAGGATCTGAACCTTGCCCTGTCACCATCACCTTTTTGCAGCAAACCCTCTGAAAAGGAAGGTGATGAGAATAATCAGGAGAAAATAGCTGTTCTCTTATTTGAATAGCCAGGAGTCTCAGCTGCAGCAGTTATCATTAGGCCCTTTCTCAGCCAGCAGTCTGTTCATGCTCTGTGCAGTGACTTCACACAGTCTCAAGAAGCTGCCTCTAACTTGCTGAATAGTCTTATTTTCACGTAATGCGATGGTGCAAATACAGCTCCTGATCACTGTGTGACCTGAGATCTGACGTGGGGGTTCTATTCTTCAAACCTTGGGAGGTGCAGATGGAAAGATGATGACTCGTGCTTTAAGATATAGAAACAGTGTCTTTACCAGTAGAGGAGAATAATTGCACAAAACTCTCAACCAGTGTAATTAACTCAGCATTTAATCTGTGTTTAATGAACTATTCCCTTTTTAATTTTCTGCTGGTGAGTGTTGCCTTCTATCAAAGGAAAACAAGACTACTGTGAACAAGATGCCCACAGTCTCCCCACTGTCCCCTGCTGGGTCAATTAACAGTGCAGCAGTGCATCAGCAGGGGCTTCTCCTTTAACAGAAGTGAGCTTATTCTGGCTCCATTCTGCTACATCAATGAGGTTCAGATAGCTTGAATCTCTGAAGAGTTTCAGAACAGCTTACTTTCATTTCTCTCCCTGTCCAACCCTAACAAACCATCATCAAAAAAACTTAAATCTAAATCTCAACCACTTGGTTTAAGGATTAGCAGAAGGAGAAAAAAATACTGACTTTGTACAAAATTCTATTTCTCCTCTGCTCCATAATCTGTGCTGAACAGTAGAAGTCAAGCAGCTTGTCCAGAATTCAATAGACTATCACCAAAGCAACAGATTATTACTGTGAAAAACAATCATTTCACACAAATTGCTAGTGTTATTCTCCTGACTGTTCACACACATATTGACTGTACCAGATTACATAAATTCATCACACAGCTTCCAAGGAGATGAGTATGTGCCTGCTGACCTCTGAAAAGACACCCCATTCCTCTCTATAATACATTGCAAATGAAGCAGAATGCATACCATGCTCCAAAATATGGCACTGTCGGAGATAATGAGAAGCCTGAATTTCATGGGTGAGGACAGTAAAACCAATGCAGGCACTTGAGGGGGTTGTGTGATGTCTGCAGTTGGAGAGAAAAGAAAGTGACCAAAATGTGGGAAGCAGATTGTTTTCCCTATGTGGCCATCTAATTGTCACCAAGTACCGTAAATCAGGCAGGAAATATTAATTCATCAGTCACCAGCAACTATTTCATATGATGCTTCTATCAATAGCTTTCTAAAGCACAAACCACTGAAGAGCAGCTAACACCTATAGGCAGTATTTGACAATGAGACTTCAAAATGCCTATGATCTCCTGATGTTCTGCACTCACTGGTACCTTCAAATGTTTTTCTCCTACATGGTAGCAATGTAATAGGAGACAATGGAAGGAGAACTCCTTTCTACCCTTTTCAGTTAGATTT
Source organism: Tympanuchus pallidicinctus (assembly GCF_026119805.1). NCBI lineage: Eukaryota > Metazoa > Chordata > Aves > Galliformes > Phasianidae > Tympanuchus > Tympanuchus pallidicinctus. The sequence goes on from NW_026294669.1 coordinate 7,934,185, forward strand.
TGGGGACAATGTTTATTCTATTCTGTGTCTGGTTGACTGAAACAGGATGAGAAAATTAACTAATCATGTATTAAAGACAAATCTGTTTCCTTCTAATAGCAATCAAAAGAAAAAATAGAAGCAAAGAAAAATAGAGAACTAAAACAGTCTTCAAGGTCCAATCCTTCTGAACAGTTATTTACAGCTGAGAATCTATATCCTGTTAAGGACTAAAAAAAAAAAACAAAACCAAAAACAATTGAGTGCAGAGATAGATTCAATATCTTATGAGAAACAGAATCCAAAGGGGCAAAACAAAGCCAAAGGAGGGGAATTTGAAGTTGATCCCAAGTCTAATAACTAAAGTTTCTGAATGTAATACCTAGAAATATTAAGGCTGAGCCAATGTTCAAAAACAATTCCTCTCTCATTTCCCCCAAGTTTTGGTGAAAGCTGCACAGTCCTTTTCCCTCAATACAAATGCAAGAGCTATTTTCTCTGTAACTAATATTCTATGTACTTACATAAAAATGCATAAGGCATGGCTAATTTTGTTAATTACCCCTTGTTGTCACCAAGATTACTTGAGACAGGCACTAACATTACTGCATTTTTCTCCTCTCCTTTCCATCACCCAGTAGAGAACATTTCCTCCAAAAACTGGTGCTGGCAAATGTGCATCTACTAACAGATTCAGTGACAAAGACTGTACACTTTTCTGTCACCTACCAATAGCTTGTCAGGGTCTTGCAATAAAGAGCATATTATGTATCCATGAACAAGAGCATTGCAAGGACCTAATACAGATATGCAGAAAAATAAGCAAACAGCATCCAAACCATTACCAAACAGATGTTAAGTAACTAAGTAGCCAAAGCATATAATAAAAATCAATACACCTTTTTCTAAATATCATATGATCATAATTCAGGTACATCAAATACACTAGAATATTCCCATCATTTCAGTAGGTTAAAAGAATGAGATAGATGTATTTTCTGAAATTACGCTAAGCATATCATGTTTTCTATCATGTTTTTTTCTCCGTCCCAGAGGGGGGAAGGGAGCAGCGCCCACGATGAAGAGCAGGCAAAAAAGAGCGCATCAGGTGACCTTGCCAGGAGTTAAATCTCCTCTCCCTGACCGCAAAGTCCCCTAGGGAATGTAGTTCTCCTTCTCTTCTAGGCAGGTATCCAAGATTTGAGCATTAACAGTTAAACTCCCAGAGCCCCAAATGATGTTATGATGTGGAATACCAAAAACCAAAAACGACAAAACCATGACACACATCCCTTACTACAACATAAAAACATTTCTTGAACACCTCCAGGGATGGTGATTCCATCAATCCCTGGGCAGTCTCATACAGTGCCAGACCACTCTTTCAAACATTTACTCTGACATTGCTAGAAAAGCTCTCTTCTCAAACAAGATATGCTATCTCAATTTTCCTATACCTTGTTTTGACCTATAAAAATGCCTGACCACAAATGTCAGACAGTTCATTCTCTGTATCTTGTTACTGATATGCACAGAAGAAAAAATGCAGAAATCGATTTAATTTATAGTTAATGTATTCCTGGAAAAAACCAACAACATCAAAAAACAAAACAAAAAAAAAAAAAAAAACCAAAAAAAAAAACCCAGAAAAGGCCTTTTCAATATCAATGTAGGATGGGTCAATCTAGACAGCTTTCTTTGTTTCAGATCCATTTAGTTTGAGGAGAAACTTGAAACAGAAATGTTTACAGTCTTTACACCTCCATGCAACCCCAATCAAACTTTCATAGCCTCATTCTAGCCAGCTCCATGAGAAAGTCTTCACTTCTTCATGCCCCTACATCAAGATCAAAGAAAAATCGCAGGAAGGACTTGGAAGCCTCTGTCAGACTGAAAAAGTGGGCTTTTAACACTTGCAGGCAAAAAGTAAAAAGCTTACAAATAGAAACATAGAATCATTAAGGTTAGAGACCACTAAGGTCACCTAGTCCAACCATCAGCTCATCACCATGCCCACTAAACCACTTCCCTCCATAACACATTTACATATTTCTTGAATGCCTTCACAGAAAGGGTAGATGTGACACTGAATGACAATAGTAGACTCAAGCAGACTCAGCCTTCATCCTGCAACACAGGACCACCTACTACTGAGGTGATGTGCTTTCCCCTTTCCCCAGTCTCTAAGCAACTCCTTGACAGAGGTTTTTCCAGTCCAAGTACTGCAGGACCATGGAGGTTATTCAGCAGAGCACTGGAATATGTTGTAGCTGTAAGGTACAACTAGAAGTAGCCTGGACATCTCATATACCAGCTCTTATGTTCAAGGAAAACTCTTACTGTTGATAGGAGATATGTACTCAATATACACTCAAATACACACAAAGAATTCCTGTTTTCACTGCTATCTAAGAAAAATAGCATGTCAGCAAGCGGATACAGAAAAGATTTTCATCATCCAGCTTCTACATGTCCTACATGTCCATAATATAAATACTGTACTTTTCCTTTACCCACAGGAGTTCACGGTCTATCCTTTGATCGCTAACCATAGGCACTCGTTGCCATCCTAGCAGTCACCTAGATCTATACATCAGATTTATTTAGCAAGAGTTCTGGTACTTTTATAAAATTTTAAAAAAAGAACCAGAGTTCTTTTCTCTTTTTCTTTTTTCCTCTTCTGCATTGATCAGATCTATTTTTACATAGATTTTACATACACTTAAAAATAAATCTGATCTAAATTGATCAGATTTATTTTTAGATTATCCTTTGATTTTTGAAGCTTTTCAAAGTCATACATCAACTGGAAATGAAGCAAAAGGATTAAATACCACCCAGACAGAAGATTAAATAGGATCTCACTTTGGCAAGTGAGAATCACAGAAACACCAAGGTTGGAAAAGACCTACAAGATCACCCAGTCCAACCATTCACCTATCACCAACAGTTCTCACTAAACCGTATCCCTCAATACAAAAAATCCAAATTGAGTGGTAACTCAGCCCTGGCACTGATCAGACTTTATATTATCATAGTGTTGGAAGAAAAAACAGGTAGTTGCTTACTGTAGTCTAAATAAGAGGCTGTTATTTTAAGATGTCTCTGGGTTAGCCTATTACTGTATTAAAATGGCTACCTACGTTACATTGTCAATACAGCTTTCTGCATACATTTATGCATATATAACATAGTAAATTTGTATGTGATATATTAATTAACAAGATATAGGGACACACTTATACCATAGTATACTATGTTGTCTGTCTGCTATACATTTGTAAACATCAGACTAAATTTTCACATACATCAGAATTACACAAGTGAAGAACAGAGACCATTCTCCATAACAACTCAGTCAGAAATCCCCCCGAGGAAAAGATGAAAGGACCTTCTCTTGGCCAAGAGGAGATGAAACTGCTTACTGAAAGCTCTCATACCTTTCCACACTGAAAAGATCAAGAGCTTGAAAAGCTGTCAAACATGCTACTGGCCCAGGATCTTTTTACTGGTGTTTTTTCTATTGATCTCTGACTTTGTCATGCAGAAGACAGAGCACCATACATCTTCAGGTTTCATGTGAACTTCACGTGTATTTCTATTTTGGTGAGAATGCTCCTTTCCAGAGATCCAACTTATGATTGTTGTTTTTTTTATTTTCACCTATTTTTCTGTCAAAACACTTATCATTACATCATGGCTCTTGGCTTTAGATACAATCGTTCTTTCCTGCACTTAAATTTCATGTTCTCAAATAACACGTGACAGGAGTTTCAGCTTTAGCTGTTATTTCTTTTTTTTGAATGTAGGCTAATTTCTAAAATAAGATGCAGTTTCAGTGTCAAGATAATTAAATTTTCCTAAGAGAGACTGTCTTTCTTCTTGTTGCCATCAGCCCTCCTGAGCATTTAGCAATGTGCCACTACGCTACCCAAACAAAAATCAATAGATGAAGTCTAGCATGGAGGATATTTTCCATTAATAAAATTAATTCTTAACCACAAGAACAATAAATTGCTGAAACACCTTATGTTAAAATTGCTTCATCTGCATAAGAACAGCAGTGTTTGTAAAGCAGCTGTATTGGCTGTAAAGTTTTGTGGCTGTAATGTTTATTGTTTGTGAAGTGGCTATATACAAACAAAATGATGTATCTGAAAAATTGCTATATACTTTGCACTACTTAAGCATTTCTTTTTGTTTCTGTCATCTTTGTTTAGATGAGCATACCCAAGCAAAGTCAACTTAACTGAGTAAAATGATGGATGACTCCCTCTGCATGCACTGTCTAGATATTTTTTTTCCAAATTGTTACAGCCTTTTGGCACGTCTCAGACATCTGCTGGTGTTAGCTAGTATTTGGGTCTTCAGTATAAAGAGGAAGTAAAGCAGTTTGGCTTTCTGTTTTAAATGTTAACTTTTTTCTTTCAGGATGCACAATTTCATTATAGCATCAGATTTTTAGAATAAATAAAACTATTCCATTCCTAGCTGTTCCTTGGCTAACGTTCAGAAATAGAGAAAAAAAAAAAAAAAAAAAAAAAGAAAAAGAAAAAGAAAAACAAACAGAAGTTTCAAAGGACATTGTTTGCTTCCATCCCTCTGGCCCAGATAAGGAACCAAATTCTGCCAGTGGTAAGAAAGCAATTTTATAATGATAAAACCAGGGCATGCTCATTGGGCCAATGTTCATCACATTGCTGTTTCTATTTTTACTGCTTTAGATTCCAGAAGGACCTGAAGCAAGGTACATAATAGCTGCTATTTGTTGCTCTACAGTTTACCAGCTCTTTTTAGAAAGGCTACTATTCGTTTTAATATAAGTTGGTTCTCATGGCTAGAATTAAGCAATATTCCCACTTCAGAGGAGAAAAAAAGAAGAACTGGTCCCTAGTTATTCTCATGTTTTTGAGTCAGACTTTTAGTCTGGTGACTACAGGTTGTAATTAGTTTCTGCTTAGGGAAGGAGCTTTACCTTTATGATCTGTCAGCACCCTTCCTTCTACCCCATGGCTTGTAGGAAGGAGATGCTTTCCAGGTGAACAGTCACTGCCTTGGTCTCCAAAGCCTGAACTCAGCCATTGCTTTAACAAGTACCAGTGATTATCTTTTCCTTATCCTGGCAAGACTCTTTGAAGCCTACCCATTCTCACAAGCTCTCTGCTATCCAACTTGGTTCTGAGTGGTTATTTTTAAAGTGGAAATTCTCAGTCGAAGGATGCATATTAAACAGTGGGCCATGATGCTATAATCAAAAGAAGCCACATGAAACTTTCATGTGAAATTTCAGGTTCTCTTTGAAATAAAGAGAATTTTTCTCAGTTCTTCTTTTTCATCTTTGTTATATTTTTTTCTTCTTTTCACCCCTTTTTTCCTGCTTTCGGTTTCAGTGGGATGAGAGAGTTTTAGCTTGAATAGCTCATATCCTGATCTAACTTTAACATTACAGATTATGATAGATTTTTTATAAGAGGAAGCAAAAACTCTGAATCCAACAAAGACCTGATGTATTTCCTGCAATTAAACATTCATCTGAACCAAAATTCTAGAACTTGAGGGGAGGTTGAAGAGAATTCAGTATAACGTCACTAGTAAAATATGATCTTTAAGATGTTTCTGGACCTGATAGTATATACTTGACTAGTATCATGAAAACTTGAGTGAAACAGAAAAACTTTGTATTTTATGGGTTCTTTAAAATGTCTTCTACTCTGTTTTGTAGAGGCACGTGCTTCAAACAAAGATGATGGTGTAATGTTGAACTGTTCTGTCTGAGACACATACCTTTCTAGTAAAGTAATAAAAAAAAAATCATAAGAGTTGTGAAATGAAGTATGGAAAGGAGCATAAACTTAAAAAGCATGATTCAAGTGCACAGATTTATGTGGGGCTAAAACTTCAGAGAAGGAATTTAAATTCTAATCTCCAGTACCTAAAAGACCTAATACCTGCACTAAGTTACTTACTCCTCGTGGACTTTGAACTTCACAAGGATTATGTATCAAATATATTGGGCACAGCTGGATGCTCAAACAGCAAGAGGATTCAAACAAACTTATTTCTACAATGGGAAATGAGAACACGGCAACCTGTAAATTGACAGTTCAACAGCTTAAAGCTCCTACATGCTTAGCCTCTGCAAAGTGTTGCCCTGCTCAGTGTTTGGCTCAGTTGTCTTGGATTTCTTAGTATTTATGCAAATAAAAGTTTGAACAAAAGCTCACTTGGTTGTCAGTAGGATCAGCCTTTACTCTGATAGAGTTCATTGTCCACAGTTGCTCTTAAACTTCATTGTCAAAGACTCATTATGTATCTTGAAGCAATGGGATCTGCTCCATACCTCTCAGTATATTAAATACGTAACATCCAATATCAATTGCATTTCACAATAAGAAGTATTATCTTCTCAAACTTTAACAAGACATTGAAATTAAATTTATTCATAGAATTGCCTTCTAGTTTTCTGTGCACAACAACATATTTTACTGAGCTTGATTTTTCACTGCAAGATGAAAAATGCAAGTTATTTCACCAGGAAAAAAAATATATATAAAATAGATACCATACCACAGTCAAGCTATATTATACAGCAATTCATTTCTCACATGAGTATTCACAGATAATTAGCCAAAATATTGCCTTAAAATAGGCAGTATTAATAAAGAATCAGGAATGATCAAGAACAAAGCTATTATTCATCATTACCTTGAAGGACCTAACAAAAAAGATGAAGAGTTAGTTTAAATAGTCATAAACAAGACTAAAACAAAAAAAGTACCAACATCAGTAGAGATTCTAAAAATGCGTGCACGTCACCAGCACAAGGCAGGTAAACCCTAAGCAATGGAGGAAATGAATTCCAGAAGATCTACTTGCAAAGCATAGTATACTATGATATTCATGGAAATAATAAATGCAAATAACGCAAAAAAGTACCAAATTCTATTAAAAAAAAAAAGTTTGCTTGATGGAAACTGCGGTAGAATAAAGAAAATATCTTGAAAATAAGATTTAACTTTGTGGCAGCCACTTCACCTTTTCTTCTAGTTTGTTCTTTATTTCAAAGAGAATGCTAGAAATATTAGCTAGAACTTTCCCAAATCTAGGAACTCAAGATCATAACATCAGAGACCAACACATTTGGCAATATTGCGTGGCCTTTTCTTCAATGGCACTATTGTTCAGTTTGAGTCATGTGAAAGCTAGGGACATTGTGCACATCTATACCAAGAAACACACTTTGTTGTTCAGAGCGTTAAAAAAATATTATCATTTTCTTGAAGTCATTCCTAAATTTTGATTTTATTTTTTTTTCCCCTAAAACTATTACAGAAAAGGTTTTGAAACTGGGTGAGAGTCTGGAGACTTATTCTGCCTCTAAAACTGAAAGTAATAAACCTAAAGGTTTCTCAGGTTTAGTTAATTAAATAGTCAGTTATCCAAGTTACGGTTCCTTCCTTTAAACCAATGCAGATAAAATTCCAGTGCTTGCCTTCTTTCTCCCTGAGGGCAACTGATCAGCTAGATTAAGATCCTGCCACTTCATGCAGGAGAAAGAAATTCAAGATTGTAACACATTTGTATCAGCTATTTTGAAGGCTAACAGACCAGATAGGAAGATAAATTCTCAAACATGCCGAATGTCTCTTGAGCACAACAGCAGCACAAGGTTTTGCTGAGAAACTTCATCCCTTTTCACATGTCTGTTTGCTGTAGGAGTGGGAAATATTATGCCCCAGTACTCCAATAATAAAGCCATTTGAATGATGCTTCAAAACATTTAAATAAAATGACGACTGTGAGATGCTATGCCATTATGATCATAAGATGTAAATGAGAGCAAAATGAGGCGGGATACAAAATGCTTTTATGCAAGTCATTGAAGACTAAATATACAGGTAACACACAGTAATAGAGCATAAAAGCTGGGCAATATTGCTGAATGGTGTTGGGCTAACTACCAGATGCATAGGAAAGAGAAGAATAGAACTGATTGCAGGCTGTCTTGTACAAAATATACGTAACTGGCTCATTTCCACAAATAGCACTGCTCCCAGGAATTGGAGATCTAAGCATAGAAAAAAGTGAAAAACCTTTCTTAAACAAAACACAAAGCAACAGGTGGCTCTTCTCTTCCTCTTAAATTCCACCCAAAAAACTGAATCAACTTAAAAGCACACATTGCAATCAGACAAAGCAACCACAAGACAGTGCGCAGTGGACCACCAGAAATTGAAATGCTCTTCTGCTCCTCCAAGTTACTTACATTCTTAGCCCAAGAATCAGAGACAGCAACAAGTCCTTTGAGCACTGCTATGAGATAGAATTATAAAGGTTGGAAAAGACCACTAAGATCATTCAGTCTACAAGTCAATCCATGCACAACATTCCCTCAAACCACGTCCCTCAGCGCCACAGTTCTGGGCAGCAACAGAAGAAAAGCACATCTTGTTTCCAGAAATACCACTTATCTGAATGCACTCAATTGTCTCAAAATTACATTTTCTATCAGTGAAACACTAGAACTCAGTTCAATAAAGGAATCGATCTACTTTATTGTCAATTTAGCTGAATCACAAGAGAGTGAGGTTGGGTTTTTTTTTGTTGTTGTTGTTGTTTTTTAAGCCGGTTTATATAAGCACTTTTAAAAATCAGCCTTGGCAGTTAATTATGTTATTCACAATTTCGCAACATTACTGTTTATTATAGAGCTTGAAGCTCTTAAGAAACAACTGTTTATTCTGGAAAACTCATCTTTTTTTCTAAGGTTTAATTTTGTGATTATTCTCTAACTTCATACGATTTATTCTTTTCCTTTTTAATCCACATCAAAATGCACATATTTTTTACAGGGCTGAGTGAATTCTTTCAGATATTGAGTTAACTCAAAACTGTCCTTTAATCTGTTTACTAAACAGACAGGCAGAACATTTTAAAAACTTCAGGTTATAACTTACTGGTTATCACTAATACAAAAGCTTTCCTCTACCTGTAAAGTTTTCTGACCAAGATAGACTTAATCAGCAGGAGAAACATGAAAATACTGTCCAATATCAAGTAAATAAGTTGAGTAGCGGGCATATCTGAGCAGTGTCACATGTGTCAGGGCAGACGTCTTGGAACCACCTCTCTACACCTTGCCCTGCAGCACCAGTGATGCTGCTGATTGCAATCCTAACAGAAAGACAAAGATTGGCTCAAATGGAGAAAGTACAGGAATCACAGCATAGAAGCAGGTATAGAAAGGCTCAGAATTATCAGAGGTCGTCCAGACCCCAGCACTCGAAAAGCAGCAGCTTCCCACAGCATGAGAAAGTAACACCTCTCCGAACTTCTCTAAAACGAACATTCATTCATTTTTAGGTAAGCACTAATAAGAATCCACACTACTGTTCCTTGGGAGAGCCAGCAAATGTTTCCTCTCCAGTTACAAAAACAAGAGCATCCAGTAGGTCTTTTGTGTTTCATTCACATATTGGAAAAGATAAAGTGGAAAGTCAACTCATAAATAGCCCTTCAGATCTTTCTCACAAACCTCACGTGCAGCTTCCAAGACTTTTTGGACAAATACACTGCAGAAAAAGATTCAGATACAAGCTGTGGATAATTCAAAGCAGTACATTTTAGGGATCTGCTACCAAAAAGCACTATAAATAAAATCAGGGCTAACTTGTGCTGATATAAAACTTAATGTAGCATAGCCAACTGACCATGATTGTTGAGCCTAACAGTGGTGCATATGCACTTTTGGGGGACATATTTTGATTCCATTGTTCTTTACCTCAACAAGCAACCATTTTAACTTTTTTTTTTCTACAACTTTTTTTTGTACTGTGTGCAAGACTCCAAGGCTTATGAGTTTATCTATCACTGAAGGGAGACACAGAGAAACTCTAATTCTGAGTCATTATCAATGCAAAGAAAATAACCTAGAGACTTGAACTCCCACTCTTCCTTCCCAAACAATGACCACTGCAGAGCTCATACCATAGGACTTCTATATAACCAAATGGAAGATAAAGTTCAGAAAAGTAAACAGCTTGAGAAGAAACCCTAAGATTCAGACTTACATCTGAGTTTTGAGCAATTTCAGCTACCAGTACTCATGAAGTTACAACTCTGGATTTCCAGGAATATCTCTGCCACTCTGTTGTTCTCTAGAACTCCAAAACTGTTCGTTAATGAAGAGTTAACTGGAGTGGGGTCAAGGTACTGGAAATGTTGATGATTACTGAGTAGGACAGTATCTTTCTAAGAGCTCAAGTAAAATCTGGCACAGAAGACTTAATTATTACAGTTAATTCCTATCCTGACTTTATGTGTTTCTGCCATCTCAGTGAAAGCTATACGACTTTTTTTTTTAACGAATTACGTTGTTCAAGATCAGAAAGATCTTGAGGAAGTGAATCTCTTTGAAACACCAAAGGTAAAATAGGTTCATTTCAGCAAGGCCTGATTTGCTTCTCTGCCTTCAGAGGGTGTAGAATCAAATCAGCATGGAATATGATGTCAGTGCAATCCACTTCCAAACAAACTCATACTGTACATCTAAAAAAATCTTAACCTGAACAAATCTATTTTATTTAATATCTGGGTCTAAAAATAAATTAAAAAATACAACAACAACAATACAATAACAACAACCAAAACAATACAATAACAACAACCAAAGTTAGTCTGGCACTTTACTAACATAGGAAGCTTTTAATTAAAAAGCTGCTCTGTGTATTAATAATGCCTTTCATTTGTCAACAAGGGATAGAAAAACTGCTAAAAATCATTACAATAAATTATTTTCTTTTTCCTCATTTGCATGCTAGCAAAAGCCTAAATTCTACTGACATCAGCTGCCATGGCCAGTTCAAATAAATTCTGGCAATGCTGATCAGATGCTAAAATAATGCCTTCTTCTACTTGGAGTGCAAGCTTGGTCAGGAAGACTGATGTTTTCACATATGAGCTCCTTCCAGCAAAAAATAATGTGTTAGCAGAGCCTTCATCACAATTTGACAACAGCTGATGTTGTTCTGTTTTGATATTACTTGGCCTGTGCCTTTTTAGAGTTATAGATGAGAATGTGTAGCCTGTTGCAAATATAACCATAGGTTTGTGTTTAAAATGAAATCTGCGCAGCTATAATCCAAAAGACCATTATGCCTGGAGTTAAAAGAGTATTATGAAATACACGAAGCTCAGCCTCCACCTCTGCAACCACCACTCCATTCAGACGCCTAAGACAGGTTCCTTAGGCTCTCCCTGTGTTAGCTGGATTGGAGTAGCCACTTCAGAAAAAGTAGATTTTGAATTCCACGTGACACCTAAGCCATGAGTGCAGCTCCCCGAAGCGATGTACCAGAGCATTATCAGCTTTGTACAATACTAATCTCTGCTGTTTTCCCTGAGAGATGTCAAATTTAATGGAAAGTTAAGGAAACATTAACAAAAGAAATTCTTATTTGTGCATTTGGCACTGGTGATATTCTCCTAAGCATCTTTCAGAGAAGAATTTAACAGAGAACCTGATATTCTGGTGATCGACCAGCAGACACCAGATGCAAAGGTCAGTTCAAAGAAATTTTGGCAATGCTGATCAGATGCTAAAACAATGCCTTCCTTTCAGATAAATTCTATACCAAAAAAAGAAATTGAAAAACCTAAACAAATTTCATTGCTTCTCTGCATTTTTTTCCCCCATGATCAAAAACAGGACAATTAACTACCATATATTTTCACAGAAAGACAGAATCATAACATTGAAATATTTTTTATCAACTATTTTTAGTAAAACGTGTGTGAAATAAAATCTGGAAACAATACACTGTGACAGCATATACATGCTTCTTTAGGTAATGAATGGTGGTAGGATACCATGTAAAAGTTGATTTTACTTGTATTTGCTAATGGCATAATTTAAAAATCAAAAGACCCTCTTCATTTCACTAAAGCTCCTAAACTATGAAAAGTATGCTAATGTAGGTGCAGATCTCACTTCCAGTCCTAGAAAGTTTTTATTATTCAACAGAACTAGCAAAAGCACAGGTCATGCCATGTCAGTGTGTGATGCTATTACTGATGACAGTCATGCCGTCCTCTCTATCAGGAATATTCCAGGACCCTCATTTATAACAAATCCATTAGCGTCTTCCATATAAATGCACTGGGAACTGCCACCCACTTTTCACTGAGTTAGTTTAAGTCAATCACATATACTTTAAGGCAGAGTATTCCAATATGATCAACCACGTTTTTTGGTTTTTTTTCACTTTTTGTATTTGAAAATCATCACTTTCTGTTCTATGAATAATCTGAATTTGTCTCACTGTTTATTAAAAGTAGCTTGGAAGAATTTGAAGAAATTTTTCAGCACTTTCTTAAAAAGCAGCTCCCTTGTTTCTCTCTCTACTGTTTTACTGCAGTTTTGAAGACTTTTTCTTGGGATTCCTTGCAGCACTAGAAGGAATTATAGTTAAAAGCTCTTCCTGGTTCCCATAGGCTGAAGAGAGCACTTTGCCTTGAAGCACAAGGTCTCTCCTTTATCCAAGCACAGTTCTCTTGTCATGGCACAATAGCACAGTTCGACTTTTACTCATAATATCCACCATTAACCAATGCCTCTGATACTGTGGAATCCCATGGGCCCTTTTTTCTCAGCAAATCAACCAGTGTGTGAACAAAGGTCACAGCAGCTCACTGCACCAAGCTCCGCAGAACTTTGCTAGTATAAATGCAGCAGAGGAAAGGAATCTGGAGTTTAGAAATCAGTTTTTGCAGCTAAAAGAAGGAATTAAAAACTGAATTCCTATCATGCCCTCAGTAATTGCCTTTTCATTTGTGGTCCTTATCATCACAGTGCCATGTTAATATGCATTCAGACATTAGCAGCAGAAATAGCTGCCAATTAAGTCTCTTTCCAGTTGTGGCCGTTTCTAAAAAGAAAATGATTACTCAACTCTGTTCTGCTTTTACATTTGCTACTAAAATGCAGCTATTTATTTATATAGACTATAGTTTTTGCCATTTATCATCTAAACCATTTAGAAGAAATAAAACTTAAGTAGAGTTCTTAGTTTCTGAAAATTAGCTAGTTTACTTCCCTCCAGGTTCTGAATGCAAGGAAAGCACTTTTTTTCCCCAAACATTTAGATTAGGCAGTATTTTATTTTAGGTTTATCACCCCCGTTTTCTGTAAATCTGCAAAGCTATTGTGGTTATTTTCTAGAAAACTATAAATGGATATAAAGCACAAACCTTCATGCTGCTATTGACTTTGAAATGGCACCATACATTTATTTTAATTTGTTGAAAAGAATAATTCAGTCATTCCCAATTACTACAGACTGCTGTTTTGTCAATGGGATTAAAAGATGGATCTAATCCAGTGGAAATCAGCAGGAGCTTTACAGCTGTATTTCCTAATTTGCTGTTTTAGTTATCCTAAGGACAAAGTATTTACATATCACAGAGCTACTATAAGTTTACCAGTTACACTGGAATGTCAACATTTCTTAGAGAGGATACAAGAAAATCACAAAAGAAACTTTTTAAAGATATGAAATAAAATTCCCGTACAAGTAACTCCTCCAAAGATTTCCCTGCAAACAGAAACAGAAAACATATCTGGCAAAATGAACTAGTCACACATCTCCACAAGCCTTGGAACCAATGTCAGCAAAAATCTCCAAAGGAGATTCTCTGGAGCTGAGCACCAGGAAAGGAGTCCAAGTCTGGAAATGTTTCCTGGCTTTCAATCACTCCTAGGACAAAGATCTTCCTATATTAACCTTATAGCAATTTCCTAAGCCTGGCACTATGACTCTGACAGTTGATCTGGTTTTCTCATTAAAATAAATATTTCCATTTTCTTGTATAGTTAAATTAAAACAGAAGTTACTAAATTCTGTTCTCACATTAAAATGATTAAAACTTATTTTTCAGTTTTACTTAAAATTTTTTAGTTAGCTGCACTTAGAAAGGTTTTAACAAACGTGTTAACTCAAGTGTTTACATTTTAAGCTCTGTAAATTTGTATAATTGTTAGATTTTCTTACCAGGTCTGCTGAAGCTGCTAACTGTAACTGTAGGTTTACTCTTGATAAAATTCTCTCCTGTTGAAAATCCACATACTGCCTTAAGCACTGATTATATTCCTTAGCCCTTTTAAATGACATTTAAGGTAGGTACTTCTCTTAATTCCTGTTCTTTCCATGAATGTGGAGTTATATGGAATACACATTTTGCTGGGATTGTATTTGTGAGAAAACAACCGTAACTGATAACTGAAATCTTAGCTTGTAAATCCATTTAGACACTGAAATGAAGAGCGTTCATCTCCATGTAATGAAAGCAATCCAGAGTGTATTTTCTCACCCATTTCTCCTCAAAAGTTATACAGGCCTCAGGTCTGGATTTGTAGAACTAAAATGATAACATTCTGTGTATTCTGCTCACATCACTGACAAGCAAGTCAGTGGCCAGCTATTTCGATATTGCATCTCTCTACTGAGAAGGATTCCAAAAACCCACTAACTGTAGAAGTAGCCTTTGTCAAGCCCATCAGCACTTATCTCCTCATCCTGTCTCTAAAAGCATTTCAGGTGCTGAACTTACCATTAGATGGGTATAGAAGCTGCTCTGAGATTTACAGCTGTCTTTACTTGAGCTAGAGGTTATTGAGTAGTTTAATGCTGTACTAATTAGCATAACATTACTGTTACCTCCTCCTGCATATAAAAACAATTCATTCTATTCTGTCTTTAAAAGAAAAAACTCAGACAGGCTGCATAGTGTATAAGTAGATATCACAGAAATTCTGAATGAAGTATGTTGGTGCAGCAAAGCCCCTTTTTGTTACAGAACCAGTGAAACCCAAACTTAGTTATACTTCAACACTCCACAAACCAGAGCATAAAGGAGTTCTCCAACAGTGTGGAGGCATCAAGACAAGAAAGTTTAAGTGACAGAAGAGGTTGTATGCTTGGGCTACTGCTGATGAGCACCAAATTAGTAACTTCATTTTTTTATGATAGGGCTTCTAAGATCAGGTCCCCCAACTAAGAATGCCATATTTGCTTCAAATATTATGGAGCAGAGAGAGCATAATGGCAAAGCTATGTTTATGGAAAGACAAAGAGCACTATCAGATCAAGGTTTCCTGCCAAACTGTGCATGTCAGAGCCATACCTCATCTAGAGGTTTGCAGCACTCATTTAACAAGGGTAACCTTTACTATCTTGTCAGCCCCTAAAATGAGACTTAAAGTTGGCGAGTTATTTCATGTATGGGACAAAGGTCTAAGAGACTTAATATGCTCATTGCCCCCAGAATAACCGCTTTCTAAGAAATCTGACAAAATTGGTAAATACATAAAGAAACCAAATCCACACAACAGCAGAAGAAAAAAAAGCAAATAAATTAAATAGAATAAGAAACCTGTCCTGCCCAGAAATCTGAACATCCTCACTATCCAACTGCAGCAGCAATTCAGAAATATGCTTTTGTGATGCGTGTCTCAAGTCAGGTCTGTATTTCCTTTGTTATTCAAAGGCAGTTCATCAAAATTTCCAATTAGTATTTCTCACAGATAAAATTAACAGGAAACAAATTCAAAGAACTGCATATATATAAAAGATAACAGCGCTTGCATGCATGTCTAGTGCACACTAAGAATTTAAATGCCCCCATCGATGTAAATCTCTTCTACCTAATCTTTCTGTATTTCCTCTCTTCCTGAAAGCCCTTACCACAGAACCCATCTTGAGATGGTGTGTGCTACTCTCTACCCCCAGCCTCTTCCTCTGTTTGGCTGTTATGCCCAAGGCCTTGCTCAGACTGATAATACAGTCTTGCTAAATAATATGGCTGAGTCAATTATCTTGCTGCATAAAGAGAGAGCAGCCCAAGAGCCCTGTAAGGTCTAATTCTCATAACAAGACTTGATGTGATCTCTTCAATTTCTTTCAAATATTGAAAAGATTAGTAACAATAGTCTCAAGGTAGACTGTATGGAATAATTATGGCAGATGACTTACTGAGATATCTACCTCTTAAGAGAACGTATGGCACTGAGGATACCTCCAGGGCAGAATGAGGTTATTAATATGCAAAGAGTCTGCTCCATAATAGTTTCTTAAGAACATAAGACCATTCAAACTTGATAAGAACTGTAACACCAATTGGGTATTTACCGACTGACAAAACACATCTAAGTAGTAAGCTTATCCACCACCTGTCCAAGGTTTAACAATTAAGCATAAGATAGTAGAAATAATTTAATTTTTATAAAATTATGCTACTTGAGTGTGCAGAATCAGCAAGAGACTTTAAAGTCCTTGAAATATAATGAGAATTGGGGATGAAACAGACTACTACTGGGCAACACCTCTCCAAATAGGAAAAAGCCTTGAGGGCAGACAATGCTCCCATGAAACTACCTTAAGAATGGAGTATTACTGTTTAAGTGCAGCAGCTGGGATCGATTCAAAATCTAGAGGGTTATTGTGAGGTAAAAAAGAAGTATTCAGCAAGGTATTTTAAATGCATGAAACCTTGATATAGGCCATAGATCAGGGACAAGGTGTCGGAAACAAAAATCTACTGCATGCCCATGGAGAGCACCTAAAATTTTATGGGGGGTGACACCTGAATGATTCAGGTTCCAGCTTTGTGTTAGGTATTTAGCAATGTCATATGGCAAGCCTGGTAAGCAATTCATGCTGTGCTCTTCAGCCATCACTCAGAGCCAAGGACACTGACAAAGGTCTGTTCCATTCCCTGTGGATTTTAATTGATCAGCAGAGCCTGACAGCGCAGTGCTTCTCTCCATCCCCTCCTGCCAAAGCCTCTTTAGAGGACTGTTTCCTGTATCTTCCTTACCCAGAAGCACACCAGCATAACACAATATTTCAGTGCTTTAAAGAAGTCCATCAGCACAGAGAAACAAGCAGTACTCATTAATCCCTGCAGCGCTCTGCAGGTCTCATGGTTTCCCACTCCTATCCCCCTTTGATCCCAGCAGCACTGCCTGATATTTGGGTTTGACATCGAAGGATTAGATTTTTCCTGGATGAGAGCCTGAGTACTACAAAACAAAAAGAAAGGGTGAATAATCTCTGCATTTCCTGATAAATATAACTCTGCCTAGCTGTGAGGTAGTTTGGGACACACCAGCCATCCAGGATCCCAGCTAAGAGAATTAGATACAGAATCTGCTTCTGAAGCACCAACAAATGCACTGGGGAAAAGAAATGAGTAACCAATATCAGGAACATTCAGCTTACAGTTTTGGAATTTTGTGTCTACATTTTTCTTAAATTCTGTCTTAGGCACTGAAGTCCTTTCATGATCTAGTTCTAAGAATCCTCACACGGAGTACCTGATCTTGAGGCTGATTTAGTGGTTGGCAGCCCTGCCCACAGGAGGGATTTGGAACCAGACAAGCTTTAAGGTCCCTTTCAACCCATGCCATTCTACCACTCCATGATATATACTCATTTGCACTATATATAATCTTCCATCATGCTACTCTATTCTCCTATCTGATCAAATTTACAGCTTAGAGAGGGCAGCAAAAGATAAGAATCTGATCCAGACAATAAAGAGAAGTGTCAAAGAGGGTCAAGCAAACATAGCTTCCATAAAAACCTCCACTATGCGATGCACCTAGTAAATCACAGCTGAGAGGAAGTCTGAAGTTACTCCTTCTACAACATATATCATCTTCCTATTAGAGATTATTCTGAACCTCACTTTCATCTCTGAGAGGCCCTGACCTCTGGCGAGTTTCCAAATTTAGAGTCCAAATTTAGATGAGCATCTAAATTTTGCAGCTGGTTTTTCCATTCGTAATGAGCCAACTCAAAACTGAATACATCCAAATTAGAGGGGAGTATCAAACTGCTGACTCACACCTGAGTTGCACAGCAGAGGCCTCTTTCTAATGCTTCTCATTTATACACAACCACAATCCACAATTACCTACAAAAATCATACTGATCTTTATTTCCACAGTAAACCCATGTTATCCTGCTTCAAGCAGTTATTGGTGATACTGAGCATAAGCCATCACACGTATTAGCACTGTTAATGCAGATTAACTAGTCTAAGAGTCTAGCATACCAGACACATATGATACAATGCAGGGTGGAGATAAGATCTACATGCCAATAAGATCTACTGCAAGTGAATTTAAAATAATGTTTTCGCCATGAGTTTGTATTCCTCTGTTGATTCAGTTTAATTAAAAAAATTAAAAAAGGCTACATAAAAAGAGAGAAAAAATCCAAAGTTCAGTTGCTCCTCCCATTTCTATCTGGAGCTTTCTTCTCTTAATACCAACACCATCTGTCTCCCACAAGAACTTAATGTCTTTTAAATTGTCTATTTAATCATTTGCAGGTTCATCCCCTTGTTTGTCTGTACTCTGCCCTTCATTTGTCAGCTTCAGTCTTCATGACATGCATCCTCCCTCCTCACTCCCAGAATTTTTGTTCCTTTTCAGTATGCTGTATTTTGTCTGGTCACTATTCTCTTGTCTTGAAATTGCCTTATTTCCACACTGTATGACCCATTTCTGTTCTGGAGGCAGAACTTTTGTAAGCCTATGCATTCCATCTGCTCTCTCTCTCTGTTCTCATCTTTACACAGCATTGTAACTCTCATCCACATTCTGCAATGACCTTACAGCCTGCTCCCCATTCTACTGACATTTTGATGTTTATTTAAAAAGGACTTTTTCTTTACTTTTTCCCTGATTTGTTACCTGAATTAGAGCACGTCAGATTAGAATAAGTTTTTGGCTAGCAGCACCAAGTTGTCTAGCGCAGCACTGTTACTACACAGTAATTTACTTGAATATTTAATAATCACTTTACGTTATTCATTTCTCCATTCAAAAAAAAAAAAGATAACCAAGAAGCCCACACTCAAACTGTTTCCTCACCACTATGCAGTGCCACTGTAAGTGAATACTAGCCTTACAGCATTCATCTCTGTTCTGCATATTTGTAGCTTCTGAACAAATACTCACATTTTACCTCTAATATTTGCAGAGTAGCAAACAGTTATTCAACAGAATTGTAAATCTTTGTGCCTTAACCCTTGACATCTGTGTCTGACTACTAAAACAGATTACTCATGATACCATATTTTTCAGATACTGTAGAGAAAATCAACAAAGTATTATCCTAAACAATCAATCTTCCTTTTATTTTCACTACCTACTTCATTTTCCACAGTCTGTATATTTAGTTCAGCATATTTCTACCTTAGAATAAAGCAGCATTGCTATCAATAGCCAATTAGATATGTCAGTCATATTTTGAAACAGATATTGTTTTGCTCTGGAGGAATTCCCTCCAGACCATCAACTACATGCAGGTTTTTGCAAAAAATGAGAATATGTGTCCCTCGAGAATCCAACCCAGGTTTCATTACATATTAATCTGAGCACAGAGCATGCTGGGACATGAATTGAGAACTTTATTCAGATATATTAAGTAAAGCCAGGGTGTGTTTTGGTCTACTTCTATGTAAACAGACAGAGGAAGTTGCCCTCCAATGGCCAGACTCGAGGAAGATAATGAAGCGACCCAAAATACAACTGCAGTTGTTCTTCCTCCAGATAATCTTTGAGGATTTTATGCATCTAGAAGATCAGAATCGCTCTCCAGAAATATTTATGTACTGTCTGATTGCTATGTGAGGGGCAACTGTCATGTTTTGAAGCCTCCGAAAGCAAGTTTCATAAGAAGCTTTAATTCAAATCATTTCTGCTTGTTTGAGGTAAAATATTTACCTGCTTCATTAAAGTAATTTTGCCATTGCCAGTAAGAGGGAGAAAAAACAGTATTATTGACTTCTGAAATCCCCCAGGAGCCACTCTAATACTGGGGGAGTTAGGAATGAAAAAGCTGAGCTTGTAGAACTATCTGTGCCTCTTCATTTGTGTCATCTTACAAATGTACAAATTTGTACATATTTGTATGTATGCACAAACACGTTTCCTTTACTACTTCATGAAAGAAATAAAACTAAAATTTGTAAAATGAGTCGTTCCCAGAATTTAGTTATAAATTCTAGCCTTCAATCTTAATAAAATTTAAATACATATATGGAAATATTTAATAAAGTTGTGATCATAGAAAAGGTGAAATGTACTCAGTTGTAATCCATTGTCTCTGCATTTTATTGTCACCAGCAGCATAAAGAACATCATGGTCTGAGAACCCAGAAGGCTCAAATTCCTCAGAAAAACTTTATATCTATATTCTTAAGTCCCACCATCAGCCAACCTGTTTTACAGATCAGCTAATCAACAAACTGAATTACAACAGTAAATCTCATAGTTAGATACAACAATACTAAAAATCCAGCACACTGAGCTGTATGTGAGACACACTTTTAAATTCCCACATAGAAGACTTCCAAGCTTCCCATCTACTATCCAACAGCTGACTCACTCTATCAACTTCACAACGTGCCTTTGGTCAACAACTACAGTCACAAACATAAGCATGTTAGCTGTTTCTCAACACTGATTGTGAGCTGTGTACACTCTACAGCAAGTAATAACATTCCAGAGGAGGTTTATTCTATACCAAAATAACTGCCCAGCCTGACCTTCTTGTATGCTTCAAAACTGTCTGCCCCTGACTAATTACAGTGTACCTAACTTGACAATCTTTTCCTACAAAAGACTTGCTATCTGATACGCATCATCCTTGGTAAGACACTATTATTACAGAATCAATTGCAGCTTGACTATATAAGACTACAGCAATTAGAGGATCTTTGCCTTTGTTTTCTAAAAGTCATATGAAGAACTCTGTTTATTCACAGTTGTTGTTTAAAATACACATTTAAAGGCTAAATATGTCAATTCAAATTCACATACAAATAACAATTTTTACTGGTTTTATTCAGTGACCGTAAAAAAAACAAAAATAATTTCATTTAAATTAAAATGACATGCAGTTATCTCTCCTATCCATTGATGGGAATGGTTTTGAGATCTATAGAATGGTGTGTACAAGGCAGACAACATCATCCTTTCAGCAGTAAAAGGAGAAACAAAGCAAAGACAAGCACTGCCAGTAAGACCATTTGCATCAGCAATAGAAATCAAAAAGCCCTTCTTTTCATTAAAATGTATTAATCAACATACAGCAATTTCAGAAGATGTAATGAAGAGTTCAGTAGCCTGCACATGGTGTCACCCAGAGCACAAAACTGCAAGGATGCATCTAAACTGCGTTTCAATGAAAGCTTTCACTAAAACTGCATGTTTTAAAGATGCCAGTGGATGGTCATTTGAAAATATAACCTGATGGGCTAAATACAAATTTTATAAAGATTTTCTTTGAAATTCAATGATTAGTATTTTCAAATGCAACTGACTTCTCTAGTTCATTAAAATATATTTTCTTCAGGAAAGCCAAAAATGCCCAAATGTTTTTAATACTCATGTGCAAAAGCTTTGCCTTGCTGATTTTTCATAAAGCCTTCAATACAAAGCATCAATAATTAATTTTGCCTAACTGATCCATCAAAATGCAGATCATGAACTTGATCAAAGGACATATTTGTAGGTGTAAAAGGGTAGACTGTAAAAGTCTTGTCAAGTATACATCTTATGGATGAAATTCACCCTTACAAAGAGGGAATGTGTCATTTTGGTTATGTCTAATCACTACTTTGAGAGAGTGGGACTGAAATTTTGTGCATGCATGAACAGCATGGAACCGAGTTTTGAGGCTGGCACACTTCAAGCTGTACTTATGGATGTCAAATCAACTTTTTTCAGCAGCCCTTATACTCACATTCCTAAGGACTACGTATAGCAAGCTTTAATATAGGTGATGCTAAAGGACTGTGATGGATGTGAGGCACAGTGACATACAAGGTATATGCACAAATCAGGGGGAACATAGAGGTGAACAAAAAAAAAATCATTCAATGACTTGAAAACACTATGTGTGAAGGAAGATATTGCTATTGATATAGCCATTGTTCTAAGAAAAGACAGCTGAATGCAGGCTCTGCCAAATTCCTTAAATACAAAAAGGCTACTATAAAGATGAAATGAATAGTCTATGTCATCAAATGCAGCTTGGAAAATACGAGTGAAGAAAAAAGAGTTGAGCAGTGGAATACATAAGGGGGTGTCAAGCTTCTATCCTGGAAGTTCAGAAGTACCTGTGAGATATTCCAACTGTAACTGAACAGGCAGGGAAAAACATTTGAAGGTCCCCGCTGATTAAATTAGGAAAATGAAGATAGAAGTCTGACCCTTGCCTCCATAATATGTGGCACTTCCATCTGGTAGCACTGAGACAAAGTGAAATATGCGTGAAATAAATGTGCACAGCTGATGACTAAATATGCTAAATATGTTTTGCTTTGGCTAAGATATGCTTCAGTTACACCTATCAAAGATTGTAATTATTTGATAGCTGAGACTGAATGACAGAAGTTTATGTAGTTTGATTACAAATACAAAAATCTGAAACCTGTATCTTTCAAGAAGCAACTGATAAAAATCCTATTAAACTAGAATTTGAATAGGCAAGCAGTTTTTTTAATTTAGTAGCAGTTACTGAGGTATAGAATAAGCAAGTCATGAGCTTGTACAAAATCTGTATCCATCAAAATATGCCTTTATATATATTGTTAGGACTGGCAGATCTCTGATAACATCTGTCCCCAGAATCTCTAAGGATCCCTGCCAATTCAGGGAGATGAGAGTTCCTCGGGGGATTGGCACTAAGCTGGATTGAAAGTCATGGGGAGAATCAATGTTTAAGAATATTTCTCTGTTTTGGAGAATTATGTTATGCCACAAATTTGGGTCTCTAAAGTCATCCAATCTGTTGGCATGCTTTGAAACTAATGAAAAGGGAAAAGCTATGTAGCCAGGTAGGGTAGCAAGGGAAACATATCCCTTTGAAGCTCCAAACAGACAGTGAGAGTTCTTGATTATAATGCTGATTGCTGAAGGCATACAATGGACATCAGAGAATCTCATTTCAATCCTGAAGAATGAACCAAAAGCATCTCTCCACAGTTAAATTCCCAGAGGGCAGATCAAGTCAGACAGAAGAACTTGGCATATCCTTTCACTGCTGGTTTCCCACTACTAATTTACTAATAAAGAGAATATTCTTATGTGCTTGGAAAAGGTGACAGCTTTTAAAGCAGCAAGACCATCTTCCTTCCTAAGAACTGGTTAAGTGATACAAGCGTAAAGCATCCTCAGGCAACAGCTACAGCTGTGTTTTTTATTCACATGGTAAAATTGAAAAAATAATGATCCAAACTTTCACTATTCTGAGCAAAAAAATTAGCAGCTTTCCTTGTATTTGGAGGCACTAGCCAGAGCAGCAGGCTAACAGGAGAAACTGGCATCAGATAGCATAAACTGGCATCATAGCATAAACAGTTACTCATCACAAAAAGAAAACAAAGCATCTTTGTCCTTCCTGCCTGATGTCTCAGTAATGTCTAATCAGTGAAAGATAATCACCAACAAAGAATCTGCTGAGACCTGTGCAACCATTGCCTCCGACACAGCTGTAAGTCTGTGGCATCTTCCCAAAATCTAGATGTGCAGAGATGCAGCAGACTGGCGTGATTCAGTAGTGACGTGCATGCCTCCAGCCAAATGCTCAAAATACAACAAAAACCAAGTCCATTTTCTCTCAGAATCTCTGCAGAGCATCTGGGCAGGAAAACAGTTGGCTAACAGTCCCAAGCCTGATGAATAAGCAGAGAAATGATGCAGCCCTCCTCAAGGACACAACGTCAGAAGTTATCAGAGGTCCTTTTCCAAGCTGCCTTCTGAGCGTATTGTATATGGGGCATTCTGCCTTCAATCAGTATCTTTTCTTCTCATAATAACTAATTCCAAAATAAATCTATTCAACTTCAAAATTTGCCCTTCCTTTCCCCCCCAGTATTCCCCTTAATATTATTATTCCCATCAGAGAATCCAGTGATAAATTTATCATTCATTTCCACGGCAACAAAACGGGATTCCATAAAGTTTTTTAATTCAAGGACAGAGTAGTAGAGAAGTGCTTCATTTTTAAAGACAGAATTCTTACTCAAAGACAAATACTAAAGATAATGACAAAAGGAATACTGAAAATTGCTTCTAAGTTAATTTTCTTTTCTGTACATGATAGTTTGCTCCTCTTCAGAAAGGACGGTCTCAGCTTGAAATGCTGAGTGCTCAAGATAAAGTTTATGTATAGAGAGCTTCAATATGCTAATATTTTTCATCTTCCTTGATTACATGACATGCATCTTTTCTTATCAAGTGATAAACTAGTTTATGTTAAAATATGAAGAGAAGATGCCAGTGTAGGCCGTGTGGTAACAATTGATGTGGGCAGAAAACAGTCACGCTTGTAATGACTTCCATCTTGATGAATTCCAGAGTCCCTCACAAAACCATACTGATCCAAAGGCCAGTTAAATTCTTGCTGAGTATCATCTATCTGCTTACAGTCTAATTCTATTCCATGGGGCAGAAAGAAGAAAATGAAATTAATTCCAATATGAGAAATAATGTGCTTCGACAATCATACATGATACTTCTAAAAAGCTTGAAATTGCAGCTTTTTCTAGAGAATTCAGAATCAACATTCTCAGTAATTTTAATATTTGCATCTGAATCATGCATGTAAATCCCAAAATTATTTTGTAATCTCAGCCTATCTTAAAGACATGACTTTGTTCATTTATATAACAATGCAATATGATTTGGATATTTAATAATCATATCTTCCTAAATTTATTAGTACAGAAGATCAAAGAAAATGCAAAATGCAATAGTACTGAATCATCTGCACACGGCATGGAACAATACAGAGTAAGAACTCATTGTCAATGCTTTGTCACATTGCAGAATGGCATAGAAGACTTGATGATTTCTATTTAAAGGTAATTATTTGAAGAGGCCAGAAGGGTCACTGAATAATTACATCTGTGATTATTTATTTTTCACAGTCATCACTGAATAATTCATTAACTTCAAAATCAGTCCTCATTTTATTTTTTATTTTCCCTGTATTTGTCTACTCCCACTTTAATATTTAACGTTCCTAATATTTCTCTATGCATAGGTTAGCAAGAAAACCTAACTGAATTAGCAGCATCTTAATTGAAAATATATATGTCTAAGTTTCAACAGGAGGTCAGTGCAAACAGTGAAGTAATTGAGTTGTTCAGATCCAACTACAGTCAATATAACACTTTAGAGAGCCTTTTAAAGCAAAACAGAATACAAAAGGTAGGGGGAAGTATGGTATTTTGGAAATTTTGAAACATCAGAATGAATGATAGACAAATATAATTACATAATGCTTACATCAAAGACTGGTTGAGGCTTTTTACTTCAGTTACTTTTGAAAGTTATTTCAGGGTAGAATTTTGGAAGCTTTTATAATGAAGAGAGGATTTCATGTCTAAAGAGCTACAGGAAGTAATTAATACTTGAAACAATCAGTAAATTAGAACTATATTTACTCTGATGAGGCATTAAGGTAACCCAGAACTGGACAGACAAGGGATGTTTTTCATTTAGGGTACCAGGAACAAATCATGACTATCAGAGAACAGAAGTTTGAATGCAGATCCAACCTGCTTTTTTAATCACTACAATACAGATTAGTCCAGGTTTCTTTACCAAAGACTTTTTCAGTTTAAGCCATTTAACTAATGAACAAGGTCTCTGTGCTATATGTGCCCTGTTAATACCATCCTTATTCTGAAAAGCAGCAAAGATAGCTGCTATAATATAATGATGATGTCTTGTCAAAGTAATCACAGCATTATCGTGGTAGGTTCTAATAATTGAGTTGGAGACATGTCAAAAGAGTAAACAAAGCATACGATCTGACTCTTTGGAGAGCAGAAACTCCATAATGGAGAGGGATTTTTGCATGCAACAGACATCTTGCTCTGATTTCCACTGAAAGAAAATCCAGCCCATAGATCAGCATCTTCCAGCCAAGTCCTGGACCTGAAACAAGCTGCTACAGATGGTACACAACCCAGTCCATCAGTCACGCATCTGTCAACCAAAATTTCCTTTTCCAAGAAGATCTAAGCATAATTTTAAAGTTGGTCAATATAAAGTTATTGAATATCACATTGATTTCCTCATTGAGCTTGATTTGGTTTTATTTGATGTGTCTTATTGAAAAAACCTGGGACAGTTCACGCAAGTAAAGGCAATGTTTTTTAAACCTCACTATTCCTGAAAGTTTTCATTTCTCAGGGGAATCAGGATTTCCTTCTCCTATATTCAACTAATTAACATTGCATAAATATGAGTATCGGAGATACAGATGGGACGCATTGAATTTACAAAGATAAATGTATGTTTTCTGAAAATAAGTCATGTTTTATCTCAAGGACCTTTACTCTGCTGCAAAATGAGCAGTTAGCTGTGCACCTCCACCACATGACACAGAGCTGCATGGAGCCCTGCTGTTAGGAAAATACTGGACATGTACCCAGTTGCATAAATGGACTGAATTCCTATTAAGTGGAAACTTCAGTTACAAAATAGGCATACTTGCATACACACTTCTTCTGGGACTGGCATAAAAGCAGGAAGAAAAAGAACCGAGCTGATCTACAATTTGGAAGATGAATTCTAATGTTATGTAAAAGTAAGCACCTTATATCCTTCATCATACTTTCATAATTACTAAAACCTATCTACAAAGAGATTGTTAAAAAATAGTCAAATAAGGTAAAGATTTTCATAGCTGCACCGATAGGATTATAGGCTTATTTGCATTCACAGCTCACAAAAGCCTCCATACTTCTTTGGACATGTTCCATCATGGAAATTCCTCC
Source organism: Tympanuchus pallidicinctus (assembly GCF_026119805.1). Lineage (NCBI taxonomy): Eukaryota > Metazoa > Chordata > Aves > Galliformes > Phasianidae > Tympanuchus > Tympanuchus pallidicinctus. Next base: position 7,961,029 of record NW_026294669.1, read on the forward strand.
CAGAGACACTGACATCTCCCATCAAAAGTGTTCAGCACAGGGAGCACTCCCTGCAATTCAACAGCCCTAGTATTGTGGCTGTTAAATACCCACGGGTTCACAAATATGGAAAATAAGTCTCAGTGAAATACAGATTATATACTCGACTTACAGATTTCTAAAGACTTAGCACTAGGAAATATCTTGTCCAAATAAGAGGAAAAAAAATCCATTTTGGGTTTGATTTTTACTTCCCTTAAATCTTCCTACATCATGCTGCCAGCACACAGGACTCACTAAACTATACTTACATTCACTTGAAAACTCTCAAGACCATATGTAGAGTACAGTCACAAGTGTTACCTCTGCAGTGTGATTTTATGACCAAAGCATTCCCTGCTTGCACAGGCTCCTGGTGACACTGGCAGAACCATGTCCTTTTTACTTCAGTTACTATCACTTATGGGCCCTGGTTTCGCAAAGGCTGGGAATTCCCTGCCTTGTCAGCAAAGCTGTACCAACATCAGAGTGCCTTATTGTTGGATTTGATGTTACCACGCAACGAACGTAATTCCACAATCAAAGCTGAGGCTGGTTTGCATGATAGATGTTTTAGCAATAAACACACATTAGACTGCCTGAATTTATGATTTCTTGTATTCATGTATCCTATAATGTATTTTTCGGCATAATATTCTCTCAGCTTAATTCTGTAAGATCCAGATAAGCTATTCACAACATTGTCATCAAACAAAACAGATATTTCATCAAGAAGGTAGGAAGAAAGAGAATAACAATGAAAAATGGAAATTATTAATTTGAGGGGAGAGGAGGGACCACTCTGCAAAATGTTCCACTAGCCTTTCAGTTTCTTTGCTGCATTTGAAAAAGTCAATACACCTATCCAAGCTGGAACTGAGTAGCACGTATCTGTTCACAAGAGTATTGCTTTGCTCCCTGGACCTCAGCTACCAGGCTCATTCTGAGAAAGTGAGTATGAATAAACTAATCAAGCACATATTGAAAAACAAGCTGAGAACACTTAGGAAAAAACAAAACAAAAACAAAAACAAGCATGCAGCAAAGCCAGCAGAAAATGTAAATGCTTCCAAGTCCTGGAGCCAAGAAAGCTGCTGGAATGTAAGATAACATTCAGAGGAGATCCCTGCATTGGGATATTATTCAGAATGTGCCTTTCATTGTTGCTTATTTTTCATCAAAGAGATGGGCATAAGGTCAATGGAGTGACAGTGTCACAAAGACAAAATATGCCTTGGTTCAAACACTTGACTGGATTTCAAAAGCACAGGAAAGTCTAAAATCACTCAAAGAGGGCTACAGGTGGTGCAGGTAATAAAGGGCATGAAAGCAGAAGGACCATTTTAAAATTCACTCTTGTTCCTAAAAAGTGAAAAAAAAATCCCCAAATTGGCTGCTTCAGCGTTAGATTCTCTGTCAAAAGCAATCAGATGAGCTTAAAATCCATACCACTGCTGTAAATGCATGCAGGACCACAGATAGACAAGTTATGCAGCAGATACAATGGGCCCAAGGCTCTGACAAGAGGACAATTGAGAATAAAGTGAGAGAAAAAGCATCTAAGGTTTATCACAGAGATGATTACCTGACTACTTGGTATGACTCCTGTATGTATGTATTTCCTCTACTCCATTCTTACAGTTACCTCTGAACCACTTCGTCAATGATTTACTAAGCTCCACTGCGGTTCGGAGACCTTCAGTTCCTCCCTTCTCATGACATTTATGAAAATATGTCCTGTGTGTTCAGGGCATATGTGAGATTGGCCCACTGTGTCTGAATTCTTTTGTTCCATTTCAGTTACTGATAAAACATCAAAAATCCTACCCCTACTTACAACATTTATGAGCCAAAAATGAAGTTATATTTATGCTGAAGTTATATTTATGCTTATCTTATAAACTCTAAGCACGAATACACAGTAGTGTCTGATATACTAACCACTATGCAAAATATGTTCGTTTCACTCTTGTGTTTTCTCAGCCTTACTTGATTTTCTTTCCTTCCATCAATTCCTTCCACTCTGTAACACATTCAGGAGAGCTACTGTATATTTTAGCAAAGCAAATCACACAAGAAAGCCTTGTTTATTATTTGGCTCTGCAGTTCTAGTATAATGTAAAACAAAAACAAGGAAAAAAAATAATAATAGTAATAAAATAACAATAAAATATTGTCAATAGAAAAAAAGAAACATGGAAGAACAACAAAGCATCCATCCCTGACTACACAAATACAAAATTAATGTGCAAATGCATTCATAAATTATTGAGTTCTGATTGCATTATTTGGGCAGCTGTATTATTCATTGTTTGCTATGACGTACTGAATTACATTGCACTCTTGTGTGATTTTCCTGACAGCTATGTAAAAATGTTCATCTATCTTTGCAAGTTTCCTGAGTCTCAGCACAAGTAATCATTTGTACCAAAACTACTGTACTTGTTATACAGCACACATTTTTCTTGTAATTTCTTGTAATTTATGATTTTATAATTGAAATGGAAATACAAGAAAAAAACAATATAGATACAATTATATGTTTAGTGAAAAAAAAGTGAATAAAACAGAGTAGATTGTAATCATACCCTTGACTGACAAGCCTTTATGACAGACTAAGCAACTAAATGAGGAATTCAGTGTGACGGACTTCTGGAGCGTAACAGAGATAAATTCACCAGGGAAAAATTTAGGCAGAAGAGATCAACTACAGATTTATTGGGACTAACTGATCTTCAACAGCTTCACCTACTGAAAGTCTGCTTGGTGAAAAAAAAAAAAATAAACCCACCCATTCTTTTCCCTTGTACTAACCACCCTGTTAATAAACTTAAATTACAGCCTATGTTGCATATGGAAGACTCCCACTTCACATGCAGATGGAAGTGGAAATTGCAAGGCTATCACAAGCCATGCCCTTTATGAACATAACGTTATTTCACAAAGAGCTGTGCTAAACACCCAACCTAATGTGAAAGCTTAACATTCAATAGCCTTTAAAATTTTTCATCCAATACCCATGGTGAGGATGAAAGGGGATGAAGTGGTTGCCTACCAGATTGCAGGGTTAAAAAAATAGATAAACTGCACACTCAGACAATGGACTTAACTCCTAACCAAAGAGCTTTTGTAATCTGCCAGAAAGGCACACAGGGAGTTCCTTCACATGTTTATCAGTATACCCTTGTTTCCTTTTTCTAATGAATGTGGAAGTTCTACATATAGCGCCAGCGATGCGTACTGTGAAGAGCTCAAGCCTACAGTTCTCATTAGTTCCATAGAGGTGAAAATTATAGCCTTACAAAATCTGAGCAACCATCAGAGGAAAGGCAAACAGCTGGGCTGTGAACATGAAGTACCTGTCATGCTACTGAGAGCATGAAGCGACCCACTAAACCATGACGTGTTATTAGCAGAAATAACTCCACTTTAAAGGACACTGGATTAAGCTATCAAGTAGGATACTGAAGACTAAAGAATCTCAGTTAACTGCCGGCACAGTAGGCTACAAAGTGACCTGCAGAGTCTCAGCAAGAGTGTGCTGGTATAAGTAAACAGTGCATCATTTTCATGAATGAAAAGTAAAAAGCTCCATCAGCGAGGAGAAAAGAAGAAAAAATGAGGAAAAACTGAAAAGGGTCATCAGATAACTCTATCTACGAGGCTGAAGATAAAATAGGACCAAGCATACATTCTCAAGAAATGCTTGAATACTGGTGTGGAAACATATTCGAATAAATACTAAAGCTGTGAATATTCACAATTATGTGAATACATTTGTTCAGAATCTACATGCTAGGAAAAAATATATACAACTAACATTTGCACCCATGTGATGTTACAGCCCCCTAATTAGGCATGAGAAAGTCCCATGTGACTGATGTAACCCAACTTCACAAACAGGTGAGATTCAGAAGAGCCCATTAGAAAACAAACTGATGTGCCAAAGGCAGAAACAGGAGTAAAACGTGCCAGGTTTTGATGGAAAAGGTATTATCTATCATGAGCTATATTACAGGGAATGTTTTTGATAAAATGAGATGATAATCTGTTGTGAACTACTGTCATTACTTTTTTTGAGTTATTATCAGCAGACATTCCATCCCACAGCAGGAAAAAGGGCGCTGCCTAGAAGAGGGGAGAATAACACAAAGATGGAGCAGAGAAGGACTGTGGGAGAAATAATTATTGAAGAACATAGTTTTATTTGATACTCCAAATTTAATTTAAGCAGGAAATATGGATCTCTAGAATGACAAAAGAAATCATAAAATACAAGATAATTGGAACACCAAGAAATGCCTTCACAGTGCATACTGCAGGCTTTCCCCCATAAATTTCTGAAGATGATTTGTCACTTCTTATAAATGTCAACAAAATCTAGTTTTGTCTGCAGGATCTTTGGATTTATTGCCAAAACTGTCACTGACATGGCACTTGCAGTTTTATCCAAAGGTTGCTGAAGTCGAAGGGAAGAGCACCACTTTTTCATGAGGTTTTGGATAAGACAAGGATACCCTGCCTTACTTTAGCGTAGCATAAATAAAACTCAACAGAGAAAGATGGAGAAAAGAGAAAGAACCAAAAGCTTTAGAGTCACCACATATTTCCTCTATTGTTATAACTGTTTCAGAAGAGAAGGGAACAGCAAACTCCCTTTCAGCCTATTTTAGTATAGCAAGGACTGCGCTCTCCTGTGTCTCTTCTTTATTAAGCAGCCTTGCTTTGAGCTACAAAATTCTGTGCTCCTCTTGGGATGGTCTAGAGTACATAATTGGCTCCACTTCATATGGGGAAAAGAGCCTGTCAACCAGCAGTTGCAAGAACAGATGCTCATTCCCTTGTAAAAATAAAAATGTGAAGTTCCCACTATTCATTTAAATTATAAACATAACTGGCTGGGTACACTTCCTCCAGCTTTCTTGTGCATGTAGTCATACACTTTTCCTTTCTGCACCAGTGCTCAGATGTTCAAAAGAATATTTCATTTTCCTTAAATAATGGTATAACTATTAGTGAGAATCTCTACAGTCATGCCTGCCAGTTGGCGGGAGTTCCTTAGCAATATGTCACAAAATAATTGCATCTCAGTACAGATTACCACAATGCATCATCCAAATGTGAGCCCTTGATGATGTATTGAGGAATATGAGACTGTCCAGAAAGAAAAGATGTGCTCCCAAGACAATCAGTTTTTTTTTTGATTATGCAAAGGGTAGAAGGACTTCCAAAAAGGGAAGGAAGTTAAAGAGGTCACATCACTCCTGAGACTGATAGAAGTGATCTCAGTGAAGCAAAGTAAAACTGTATTCCTGCTGAAGGACTACTGTCCTCTGCAAAAGTAAATGTTTCTTTGCTTGTAGCACACATCTCTTGTAGATGTTACTCATCTGCCTACAGATGTGCAGATGACTATATTTCTGCTAATCTTTTTTTTTTTTTTTTTTTTTTAATGCCATCTTCTTCCCCTTCATCAATTCGCATTGTAAATAATGTTTGGAATTAAATACATTAATAAAACTACTGGTATATTATTTAAATATGTAACCTCCTGCAGCAGCATATCCTCCCTCAAGACTACCTGTACCACTGCACTGCAGAGTCCAACACCCAAACATTCAGCTTAGCCCCATCTGCACAGAGTCCTGACTCAAGCATTTGCTAATGAGCTAGTTATCACAAGCAGCCACATTCATAAATACAATCCCCTGGAGCTATGAAGCTGATAGAATTCAATTTGTTCTTAAACAACTGTAAACTTTCTTACTGTACTTCAGGAAAAACATGGAAGTGTGCAAACAATCTTAAAAAGTAAAGGAGTGATTTTATTTTTTAGAGACTTTTCCTCAATTGTGTTGTTGAGAACCCCGTTTCATCACATTCTAGAAGATGGAGATTTCATAGACAGAACTTTATCCCTTGCATGCCAGAAAGACACCAGCTGCTTTGCCTTTTGGCCTTTAGGCACAGAAAACAAATGGGGCAGCAGCAAGATTTTCTCGAAATAGCTTGTTCCCTTGGTGCTATGCAGTGCCAGCACAAGACTGCAGGCATCATAAGCAGCCACCAAGGGATAGCATAAAATCAAAGCAAATTCAACTTTAGTGTAGAAGCTGCAAAATTCAACTAACATAGCAAAACGGAAGCACTAACCTTAAGATCTTTTTATAGCATTCAGATGATTTTAAAGTCATTTAGAAAAGTATATGTTTTACCAAACCACTATAGATCAATAAGGCTTTTTTTTCTTTCTTTTTTTAAACATAGTTAGAAGTAGGTAGAAGGAGTAATTTTTCCCGGAAAATGCAGCCTTTGTAAGAGAACAATAGAATAAATCAAATATCATCCTTCTATCTTGTTCTCCTATACAGGAAGGCAGGAGTTAAATTGGTCTTTTTGGCCTGATTTCGTGCTTCTGTTTCATGAAACAACACAGTAACATCTCGTGTTCCAGAACAAACCTGAACAGAGTGAAGGGAGCAAGAGATCTGTGAGCGATGGACAGAAGTTCATCCTCCCAGCTCTCCCTACTTTTTAGAGTAGTGCTACATCCCTTGGGATAATAGTGAAAAAATGAACACATTCAAATTACGTGATTTGGAAGAACATTTAAATCTGGATCTGTGCAGTTCCAGATAGAATCATTAAGATTGGAAAAGACAACTAAGATCCACTAAAAGCGCCCTTGGTCACTAGTCAAGCACACACTTTAGGTCACTCTGTGAGGGGGGGTAGCCAATTCTGCCAGAGGGCAAGGTGCAAAGCTGCACAGAACATGTAATGCTTTCCCTATGAGACTCAGGAAGACAACGCTACTCGTGCTCTGCAGATTAGAAAATGGGAGTAGTGATGCCTCTGACTGGTGTTAACCACTTCCCAAAAACCATTACACAAAGGGAAAAGTCTAGCAAATGCAGTAGGCAGTTCTGATGTAAATAATCACGTAGCATTCTTGGATGGACATTGGAAATTCTGCTATGAGAGGGAACTACATGAAATAATTCAAAACCCAGTTCAAAACCCCTCAGAAAAGCCTGATTTACCTACCAAGTCCACTGCTCAATCAATTTCTGTCCACCAGCCAAGTAACAAGAGACTCAAAAGCATAAATCATCATAAATCAATTGACTATTCCCCAAACAGCCCAATTCATGCCTTTGTTTTTCTACAGTAAAGAAATAATGAGACTAAGAAACATACCCTCATTTACAAAGATTTTCCTTGCCAAGAGGAGGGTGTTCTTGTTTTAGCAAGCACAATTTAGCATAACATCACTACAGAAACTAAATGCATACGGGTTTTTTTAATAATACCTTGCTTCCCATTTACTAAGAAATATAAAAATGCAACCAGAAAAGAAGCCAACAACATGAATTTGACAGGCAAAACAATGAAAAACTCATCAATACAGTGACTCCCCCAAAATCCAGGTGTGCTTTTTGTCAGCAGAGCACAAGTCCCAGAGTGACTGAAAGTAAAGAGGTGCTGCAAAAAGTAAAAAGTGGAGCATAGGAAAGGACTGTCTGACCAGCCAAAAAGCAAGACTACACCATGCATGCCTGACCTTTTACTACAAGAGAAATTTTTATGGGTGTTTTGACCACATAAATACCATTCAGTAAACTCAGTTATGCTACAGATCTTCTCTTATGTTATGAAACAGAATTTTAAATAAATAGAGACAATAAATATTTAATAATACATGCTATAAATGGGCAATGATATTACTGTGTATTCACACTGCCTCCATTTAAATTTCTGAACAAATTAATAGGCTGTAACATCTAGCAATAGAAAAGGTAAATAAAAATATGCTTTTCACATAGCTTCACTCAGGGTTTGCTGAATTACTTGGAATGATCATTAGAGACTCAGAAATGTAATCTGTGTAATTTTGACACCAGTATGGTAGAGTCTTGACAATAAAAAATAAAACACTTTGATGCAAACAACACATCCATAACAAAATCATATCTGTGAATTGTTTCACTTAAAGCAACATATGGCTTATGTTTCTAAGTTATTGTTTTCTTTCAACAAAAAGGAGCTTGAATAAATTAAAAGTCTCATTTCTTTAGAGGCTGCAGTTCCAAATAATCTGAATATTTTTGAAAACCAGAACTTATGCTGAAATGAGTCGTTCTCTGATTGAGAAATTTTCTTTAGGATCCAGATTCTAATCCAAATTTCTCATAATGAGCAGTCATTTTCTCCAGGAAAATTCTCATTAAAGCAAAGGCCTTGGCTAAGACACTCATAACTTTTCTTCAACTAAGCTATTGCTTTTGAAGCCAAATTCTTTAAAAACGTAAGAAAAAGATTTATCATTCTTAAAGTTCACCCTTAAAAGCTATTTTGTTGAGAAGTAAAAGAGCGCAGCTGTAAGCAGCAGCTCATTTTTCTCTTCCATCACTAATCTGTTTCACAGACACAGCTATAAGAGACAATGACTTCTTGCTTCAGCTTTCAGCACACCCAGTGTGGGAGCCACTGCTGACATGGTGGTTCAAGTCTGACACAGGATGGCACTCCCCAGGAAAAAAGGACTCTTGGTCATAACCCCATGCTCACCGTCTGGGGAGTTCCATCAGTATATCAAGATCTGTGATGCATTCTTCAGAAACTTCCACTTCATGATACTGTTATGCACTTTAGAGATTAATTCTGGAACTTTCATCTGGCATGCTTTTGCAGATTTTGGTGATTATACTGGGTTCGCAATAAGGAACACCAATTAGATGGCATTGATGTGCTACAACGCCCTACACGCAAGAGCAGGCACAGATCCTAGCGCTAATTCACTGAGGCTCCATAAGCAGAATCAGAACCCATTAAATGATTTTCCAGCAACATTTCTGATCTCATTTCTTTAAGAGACTTCTTTCTTGCAATAAGAATTACCAGGTAATATAGCTTTATTAGCTTGTTTTTAAATCAAGCCACAACATGTTTTGAACTCATCACAGAGTGCCTTTTCCACAAAAAAATTCCACAGTCAAACTCACAACTTTATGCAAAAACGTAGTACCTCAAAAATACATGAAATAAAAACACACTAAATCCCCACATAAAAATATGTATCAATATACATTAAAATATTCATCACTGTAAACTACTGATGCATGAACAATCCCAAGGGTCACAAGTATCCCCGCACTCACAGACAAGTATTTTCATGAAATTCAGATGGGGAAGTTCTACTGCTGCACACTGCCAGATTTGGAGAAGTTGGTAGAGCAAAAATTCAAAATAAATGTTGATTCGAATATTTGCTGACAATTAGTAGGCTATGTATTTTAGATTCATACGCATGGAAATCTTCCACTGTATGTCAGGGTTTTGTTTTGTTGGTTGCTGTTGTTGCTTGATTTTTTATTTTTTAATCAGAATTAACATCACTGGATTTGGTGCAAGTTGTTTCATCCCAGTAACAACGTAGTAGAGTGTAACATACATTGCTGTAAAGTAAGTCTATGTCTTGTTTTAGTGCCTAATAAAATATTAGATCTATTACAGTTGGCAGGTTAAGGCTGGAGGCTTAAAATCTGCAACGGTACCTGCATATTTTTCAATTACTTAAGTATTAACAGGAGACCACTGAGGACCCAGGCAGTACCCAAGGAATCCCAGTGTCTTCAGATGTGCCTAATAAACCCAAAGCATCTTTGTTAGAAATGCGTAAAAAAGTTGCCTCTGGCTTTGCGTATCTCACTCTGGCCACCTCCAACTGCAGTGGTATAGTAGCACTGAATGTTACAGTCAAAGCGCCTTTATGGATATCAGCTTTTATATCCTGCAGCAGAACTGTCAGGTTGGATGCTGTCCCCTTTTAAAGAAGCATTTAATTGCTGGTATTAAAGCCCTGCATCAGGTCTTTGTAGAAAAATCTCCCAGTTTGATGACTTGGCATTGAAACCAGAGGAATACATCAATTTATTTATAAGATTTATTACATTTATCCTTCTCCTCATCTTCTTCCTCATCTTCTGTTTTACTCTCATTTCTCTTATCTCACTCAATGGAGGAAAATCTACATTTTTTTAGGTGATGCTAACTAAGCTAGTGATCTTGAATGGAATTAACTGTTGGCTATGGTAGCTTAGAAAATTCATTTTTAATATTGATTATACTTGTCCTTAATAAGCATCAGAAAGAGGAAAATATGGAGAGTGTTTACCTTCTAACAAGTGAAAAAAACAAAAAAGTCAAAGAAATTGGCTCTGACAGGTAATTACTAGAGTAACAGAGGAAAACTTTTTACTCATTTCAAGAGAGACTATCTTTTCCTCAATTGCTTGCTATGGAATTCGACGTTCCATCACACTGCAAGGAAGAAACTATCATAAAGCCTTATACATTTGCAGAAAGAAGAACAGACACCTCTTACTGGGACATAACGACAGGTATGGGCTGGCCTTGTATTCCAGAAAGGAATCCCGTGCCTAATGCAAACAGAAGTCAGAAGAGTGCTACCATAAAGGATCAAGATCCAGACAAGTAATTTCAAATTAACATATTGCTTCTAATAAGTCATATTTGTTGGTTCTGGACTTTATTTTTGAATGGTCCGAAGGCCAGAACTGTTCTGATTATGGTTAAAGTAGCAGAAGAGCTAGGGAAGCACATTTGCACACAGCTGAAGACCTGTTTCCTTGAACTTGTAATCTGAACCATCAGCCATTAGCTACTGATGGTAAATGCCCACAACTGCCCTAAGAGTTCCATCTCCTCCAACAATGTCCCTGTCAAAGGCCTTGTGATTTAATAGTGCTGGCTGCTCACTGGAGATGTGAGATTTGAACTTATGGTCTGGTAAACAAATGGGTTACAAAGAAAATTTTCTTGCTACCTACTTCACAACACACATTCAACAATCCAGTCTCAAAACAACCTAAAAACCAGTACTCCATAGCTCTTCGGACAGTTGCTTGTGTTTAAGCCAGTTCAAGCAGACAGTGCGTTAGTTTAGATAGATAAGTTAGCAATATTCCAACCAAATGCTTCTAATTTCAATTAAGACTCCAGAAATGGCAGTATGGAACAGCTGCTGGTGTATAGCACAGGCTACAGAGATTCATGAGAACTTTGGAAATGCAATGACTGCATAAACTGCTGCATGTACTGTACATACTTGTGTGCATATGATAGGATAAGCTCAGTAATAGATGGCAAAGTGATAGGAAAAATCTTAGTACTAATTTTTGTGATAATTTTTTCAGAGGCATTAACTATTGTTGCCATCATATATTAAGTGCTGCTTCGGAAGTTTTCACTAATTCTGAAGTCATTAAAACTGAATTGGCTGTAACTTGTATCTAAAATGAAGCCATTTTTATTCACAATTCAAACCAACTTCACATTCATTGCGTGCTGCACTTAGTCTTTGCGCCAGCTGAAACGGATCTTAGATGGCAACAGTTCTCCAAGCAACTTAGATGAGAATGTTTGTGAACACATGCAACAGCTGAAATGTCAACATCTAAGAAACACTGCCCAAAATGCAAGTGCTTAATAGGCTTTTGCAGCTGCAGGAACAAAGACTTCTCGGATCACCCTCACAGATTGAGATTCCTAATTCCATCTAAATTGTGTCTTCCTGAATGTTTTCCTGTCCTCCAAATCTGCTAAGCCAAGTTCCACTTAAGCTCTACATTTCCTGACTTTTGTTAGTATCTTTCATTTTCTTACTATTATATCTATGTCATTATTTTTATGGTGCAATCGCTACTTTGTTACTTAATGCAAATCAAAACCATTAGAAAAACAGGGAAGAATTGTAAATCTTGGAAAGGAAAACCTGGAATACTAGATATTCTCTTTGGGCAAAAAAGAAGAGCTAGTCAACGTAAGATAAGTGCACAGCATACTATGCAAATTTTGCTAACATGACAACAACAAATTTCTGATTTCAGATTTTACACCATCCTCTGGATTTCAAAAATAAATGATTTACAGAAAGTATGAAACTATATAAAGGTGTTTAGTTTAGTACACAAACCCAAACAAGGCATGCTGTAAATATGTTATTTACCTGATTTGTACCAAGCATAAAACTCCTGTTATCTGCATCCTTCAACCACACAAAGAAAATACAGCCTATTTCAACCATATACATGTATTTAAACTGCATTTAGTTTTAACTGTCAACATAGAAAAAATGGTTGGAGTCTCTAAATGTTCCTGTCATTTTATTCCAATTAGAATGCTGTTATGTTTAGTAAAAAAACCATGAGCATTCCCCACTAAAACAAATAGCATAGATATGATGCCCATAAGGTCAATTTTTATTCAAAAATGCAACAATGCAACGTTTGCACATGCCCAGTTCACTTCTGAAATATGGGGGAGTTTTGCCTGATAACTCCAAATCTGGGTGAAATTGCTGTCATTGTTGAAGGCAATCAATCAGTACTGCATCCTTTCCTACTCCCTCTCAAAAATAGAAGGATTGAAACTTAAGACGCAAATTCAATCCCTGGAAGCATTCAGTGGGATTGAAAGCTAGTAAGTCATCTGAATGCCGATAAGCAACAATAGAATAGACCAACTGTTTAAGAAATGTAATGCAATAGACAAGAACAAGGAAGAAAAGGTCACTTGGATGGTCTGAATGATAAGCTGCTCAATGAATACTAGGAAGATGTACATATTAGACTGACCGCAAAGGGAAAGCACCAAAACATATATTTAGAGAAATACCTGATTGTAGTAGTCATTAGAGCAAAAGTAAATTTATGTCCCTGAGCTCAACAGTTGCCATTGAAAATTCTAAGCATTCTTTTTAAAAAGCATTTTGCATTGAATGAAAAATGAGAACACATTAACAGAAACAATATCACTAAAATTCATTAGCCTATGAACCTGTAGGTGCACAAGGAACCACTTGTTATGCATCCTAGTCATTTACAAGAGAGGAAACAAAGAGATGACTTCTGCTTTCAGGAATGGCATAATGTACAATCCAAAACAAATCCTGCATGTTTCATTTGTAATTCTCACTAAAAATAGTTTTACAACTCTTAATCTTAACAGCAGATTCATTTAGTGGCTATCCCTGTTTAGCACCCTCATTTTCATCGTAATCTTCAGATTAAAGTAATTATATTTAATAGATGATGACCACTTTTGAAGTGTTCATATACCCAGAGTAACACTATCAGTGGAATGAGAGAGGATAGAATCTGGAAAAGACTGGACTTCATATTGAAAGAAAGCTTAATTCAGTTCTGAGAAAGAGGGCCACCATTCTGTCACATCATATTAGCAATCTGCTTATGTTTAGGCAAATAAACAGTCCTTGGAATACCTAACCATAAAACTTTATGTTCCTATTTATTTTGAAAATCATTATTTATTTTCTGGGAAAGGAAGGATGGCTCTATAATCAGAAGTAGATTCATTTCAAGTCTCCACCACAGTTTTCCTTCATGGGTAGATGGAAAGATTCATTGCCACATTTATCTCCATCCACAAAATTTCCATGAGCCCCTCATCCTATCCATTTGCACCACTGAGGCAGAAATTGCTTCTGCCACATATCCCCTATTTTAGAGCACACTATTATCCTAGAAATCACTCCAAATGCCTTTGGTAATAAGGGCCTATTGAAACAACTTATGACAGCCACTCTCATCAATGGAAAAAAAAAAAGTCAGGAGTAACTATTTGTCTTCTAATGAAAATCAATGTCTCAATCAAAGGGATGCAAAATTCCAAGTGACAGCCAATTTCAAAGTGCCCCGTTAACAGGTGCAGCTCATCCACACAAATCCACACAGTTCTCCCTGCACTGAGGGACTCCTTCTGGGAAATAACCACTACTCCAAAGCTCAGCCTCCATACATTGTGTGTGAAAAGCAGATATACAACTATCAACTGCTGTTCCTGGGGAAAAAGCAGGATTTTACGCTATTTCAGAAGATAGCTGGGCAGCTAGACAGACTAACAGTGTACTCTTTCATAAGCTGTCTCCCTAGTCCAAAGCTACCATTTTGTAAGCTGTTTCCCTGGTCACAGCAACATTCCTACTGCTGATGATGATTAAGGCAACAGATTTCAGTCTCACTTCAACCCTGTCAGTGCTTCCCTAGTGAATACAGATTAGAAAAAATTATAACACTTGTAACAAGAACAAATGAATTGCACATAAGAATATGCAATCACATCTTAATGTAAGTATATTAAATTATAAAAGAGTAATTACAATGTAAGTATATTATAATGTTATATGATGATTTTATTATGATTATAGTAAACTATACATGCCAGAGATGGTAATGAATATTTACTTTGCATGTAAATAAAACGTGATAGAGTATTCAGCTGTCTGATCAATGCTTACATTCTTCCAGTCCTTTTCCCATTAAAAATAAAAATGAAATCACAAAGGCTGAATTGATACATAACACAAGTGCTGCATGGAAAGATTTACTGTAAAATACTATGAACATTCAATTCATCTTCTGTAATGGCATCACTGTGACCATGTTTCTACCCAGACTACTCAGCCAATATATCAGCTAAAAGATGACCCTTAATGAAGATGAAGGTTGTTCCATGAAGGAGCACCACACATACAAAGTATTTTTTGCTTGTAATCCAGTGTTATTCACTTGGCAGCCAATAGACCAGATCTCAGTCATGTTATGACTGCTGTTGTCCCACTGTACCATCAAGGCAGTGAGACTCCACCTGAGACTGCTTAGTGACAATCAAATATCCACTTCTGCAAGCTCTAGTGAAAACAGTGCTCACTACTCATACAGCTCTAGTCTTGGGACCGCTGAAATTTTGAATTTGAACTAACTACACATTATCTTTCAAATGGGACTTTGAATGCCCTTAAGGTTAGAAGTGTCACAAATTCTATTTTCAGTGTAATTATAGAACTGACAACAATTGCCTACTGACCACACTGAATTCCAGTCATTAAAAAAAAAATTAAAAATCTTTACAGTACCTGAAGAAAATTATGAGTAAAAGCAGCTTTCAACAAAAAGAAAAGGAAAACTGTCAATGAAGTGAGTAAATTTTATAGCCATTCTTTTTGATGAGCTCTTAAAGCGTTAAAAACATTGATTTAGAAGTGGGAGCAGTGGACAGGAATTTATAAGAAAGCAAGAAATAGGGCATGACTTTAAAAATCAATGCAGCTGGCAAACAGAAGGACAAAAAATGTGAAGAAATACTATAATGGAAAGGAGTCCAGAGTTTGTCAACATGTGAATTTCAGCAGGGAAAATATTGTGTAAAGTAACAATCTTCCAGGTTTTTAAGTTAATCACAAAGCTTTTGTATACCTCACTAAGGCAGGCATGGGCATACTTACAACCTGTGTTGGCAAATTTATAGACAGCATATATTCCAACCTACCCAAGGAACTATAAGCACAGATTTGCCTGATAATGGTGCTTAAAGAAATGTACCATCGTTGTTACTAGAAGCAAAATAAATTGTAAAATACACCTTAGAAAGAATAGCTTTGAACTTCAGTATAATCTGTCGTATTTCAGACAAACGCTTCTTTTTCTTTGTAAAACAATGTTTTAAGAGAGAATTCAAAATTGCCATAAAATATCCAATAAAATTATCTTTAGCCATTAAACTCAATCTAAACACAATTAGTAGCATTATGTAACAGTTGAACGGTGGTAAAGAATAAGAGTCCAGTTGCCTCTAAATCCAGGGTATTCACACAGTTCAACAACACCCTGTTCAAACAAAATAGAAAAATATGAAAGGGCTTACAGATTGGCTTCTATACCACTGCTAGACAACATTTTGCAGTATATAAAAATAAAAGAAAATTCATATATACTTAGTACATTACATTTAATTTCACTTATGTATTTCAGCATATTATGATCTCAGTTCTAAGTTAGGCACCAACTCATTTTTTTCCTAATTGCCCTTTTCCTCTTACTAACAGCAGAAAGCAATAGCTCATGTGATCCTACTACTTAAAAACAACCTTTTCCTTCATCAGCTTTGCTCCTGTCTATCACTTCTTACTGCTTGGGAAAGAAAGTTTTGATATTTGATGTGTATGTTCACCTTAGGGGAAGAGCACAGAAGCCAATAACTGAGCTTCGCATAGCTCATGTTAGGCACAGTCACAGAAATTCCTCTGTGCAAAACACACATACACACACACACAAAAAAAGACAATGATTATGCCAGATGAACCTAGCACACTTGTTCTTACTGCATCCTTATGGCTGAATTTTGGCCTGCAGCACTGGGCTTGCATGCTACTGTGACAAACGTGATGTTGGACTGCATGTGCCATCTTTAGGCACTGCAACATGCTGGATGAACGCCCAAGCGCTCTCAGATCCAACCATTTGATCAGAGCTATCATTCTGCTCTTACAGATTCAACATGGAATGCTGCAGACAGGGAGAGTATAGGATGATACTCTTGTATTTTAGAACAAAATAAGACCAAATTTCTTTGTAATCTGTGAAATGAGAACTTCATACTGAAACACTAATAGAACTTATTCGGAGTTATGCATTGTTTCCTGTATTATATGTTGCCATTCTGGCCTGGATTGCTATTTGGACACTATACATACCACTTGCACAGACAAAAGCTTGAACTTATTGCTTATTTATTCTCCACTTACTCTCATAATAGTAAGAATTCTTCAAATCTCATCCTTCTATTATAGTATTGCACATGAGTATCAGCACTGTATGAAAAGTGTTTAAACTTTGGCTTTTGTCAAAAAAGAGAAAAAACTATGCCAACAATGCCAACAATTGGACAAAAATAAAAGCAGAAAGAGTATTACTGTTCAGGTGAAACACTTCAGTAGGGTTTAGAATTGCAATATGGTTTTATCTTAAAATACTTGTGGGATGGACTAAATTTTTAGCTGGTGTAAATCAGCATATGCCTGTTCCCCCATTTTCCCTATGGAAGACCCTGCCCTTTATAAATGTATCTGCAGACAACTTTCAGTAATAAGATGATTCAGAGTTCACCATTTAGTTTTTCCCACAGATCAAGTGAGAGTGCCAGCTACCTGCAAGTCTGCTTAAGCCCTGGAGTTAGAAGGTGCCACATCCAAAACTAATCTATTCAACCCATCTTCGATAATTAGTGCATTGGGATTTTGTAGGACATTTCTCATCATTCCAATCCAGCATTTCAGTACACTAGATCCCTTGTGACTAAATGTCTTTCTTTCCCCACTACCCTTTATCTCTCTCTAGTATTTCTTCTGACTAAAGCCTTCAAATCATATTATCTGGCTGCTATATTTATTAGGAGTCCTCAATACATTAAAACATTGCTCCCCATGAAATGTGCTGTTAAGTATTGCCTTGGTTAGTAATTTAATAGGATAGTGACAATACATTGACATTGTACAGGTATGTGACCTAATGATTTATGAGACAAGTTACATTTGCAGACACACTGATTTCAGTAACTGCAAAGAACAAAAGTGAAGAACAATTTTCTTTTTTCTTTTTTTTTTAAACACGTCTTTCTTTCCTCATCTCCCAGTATTCCTCTATTCATAGAATGGCCTCTTTTAAAGCTGTCTGACAGTTTGAAAGAAGTCTGGGGTCCTGGCATTACTTTTTGAAAGATGCTCAGAGATGCTACACTTGAGAAGTTCTGTGTATCCCAACAAGTGCCAATTACTGTGTTCCACATCAGTAGGCCTTTAGAAGTTGTATTATAAAACACGCTGACTGTAGTAATCCAATTCAAAGGAAAGTGATAACTGCATGTCTTGACACTTAGATGAAATAAGGAGGACAAGCAATACAACAATTCCATCACATGCAGAATGCTTTCCTGCCTCAGCTGGCAAGCACGCCTGGCCACGTGCAGAACTGGCCCCAGTCTCAGATTACATTTTCTGAGAGCAGTTGAGTGGAAATCAGAATCTTTCACTGCTCCTAGAAGAAACGCTTTTTTGTGTCATTGCTAGCCATACCAGTCCTATAACTAATCTCTTCCTGATGAGATTTGCAGAGAATGCTATGAGAGATAACATTCCACTAGCCACTAAATACTGCCGTTCTTTTTCCCCTCCAGTAAATTCATTCACAGGTAGAAAGGGTGCAGAGGTCAATTAGCATTTAAACAGTACACTAATAACAAATGTCTCCTTCCTTTACTCTAGGTTGAGTTGATCACATTGGTTAGGCAGATTTGTAAACTAAAGCTAAAATTCATGGATTACAACATAATAGGGGTAAAGACATGATGCTAGTGTAGCTGATATTTAGGTCTCTTTTCTTTGAAAATTTATTCAGTTTAAATTTTCATGATTGATCCATGTCAAAATGGAAGCTTTCTGTTTTCCTTCTCCCAGCTCTTGTTCTCACAGATGGTGGTGAAGCACTGGAATGGGTTGCCCAAGGAGGTTGTGGATACCCCATTCCTGGAGGCATTCAAGGCCAGTCTGGAATGTGGCTCTAGGCAGCCTGGTCTGGTGGGTGGTGACCCTGCCCACGTCAGGGGGATTGAAACTAGCTGATCATTACGGTCCTTTTCAATCCAGGCCATTCTATGATTCATCTGCTCTTAGCAGCTCTGCTACTCAGTTCTACCTGCTTCAATTTATGTCATGCTACCTCACATTCATACCCGCTTTTCATTTATTTTAAGTTATGCTCTCTTCTGCATTAAATATCTTGTCTAGCTTCAGTCTGATTTGGATATACTATATCCATAGTATATGGATATAGTATCCAATTCAATAGGATTTTATATACAACTTTGTCAACTCCATCATATTGCTTACTTCCTCACTTCTTCTAAAGGTTTCTTGTTCTTATTCTAAAATAAGAAAAAAGAGGGACTCTAGTTTTTTGAGCTTTTTTGTGAATTTTCTTTGTTTTCTTGCTTTTTAAAAACTGTGTCTTTCTATGCATTTTGTGGAATAGCTGCATCTTTCTTACACTGTACTATTAAGAGGATTTCTACTTGGCTCAGTTTTCATCAATCAAAACAACTGGAGCTGGCTCTGCAAGAATCCTAATGAGAAGCAGAATATAATAGGTGACACCTAATATCATCCTATCATCAAATGAGCTAGCTCATTCAGAACTATCTTTAAACAACGCTACATTATCCTATGTAAGCATACCATGAAAGATGCTTAAATGTCAATGTGTTAGCCATAGAAGTGATGATGGAGAAGATGTAAGAGAAAAACAAAACCTTTTCCTGCACAAATAAGGGAACTTATCACCAATTTTGCAGAACCATTGATTTCTATCATCATCAACAGTAATTTGACACTGGATTTTTAAGCTAAAGTTCAGTGGCTATGGAATAACAGTTTATGCAAAATTTATCTTTTCACTGCTTTAGGCTAACACTCATATCCCTCTTCTATAATCAAAATAGATTTTTAAATATAATTAGTCATTAGGTTTCTGTGAAGTTATGGACTGAAATGCACGTGGCGCTGTGATGCACATCTCTGTGAAAGGGATGATTATCCACATTAGAAGAGACCCGCAGAGGTTACCAGTGTTAAACACTGCTATTCAGTTAAGACTGTTTCAGCAAAAATAAAATAAGTCAATTTTTTTCAAAGCTAAATGAATTCTAAATGAATAAAGGCAGTTCCATAGTAAGTTCCAGCTCTACCAAACACCATCACCTCTCTCTGTTGTGAAGGAGTGCTAGGAGATCAATACTCTGTTGGTCTGCCATAGGCCTCCCATTTGACTCGGAACATCTCACTTACAGATTTAATTAGGCACTTAAAGATAAAGGGCTGCAATCCAGAATCCAGATAGAGTAGTCAAGGGCTGAACAGAGGAGGAAGTTTCACCAAACAACTGAGCAGACAACTGCCAGAAGCTGCTGCAGCCTGGTTTTATGCAGCATTTTCATGACTCAACAACGAGGAGGAGGCAGGTCGTTGTTTGCTCCACAAAACTAATTGGAGAGCTTCACTATGGAAGCAATACTTTTACATGCCTTTCCTCCAGACCTGACAGTCTCGACTACTAATTTGTACATGGGAGCAGCTCATATAAATTGCAGTGTAGAGTTATGAAAGGATGAGAACAATGACAAAAAATTGAATGTTGAAAGTTACCAACATATAATATAAGAGAATATATTTGAAATACAACTAAAGAAGAAAAATCATACAAAAAGCCCCATGTTTGCCAAGCAGGAATAACTGCACAATTTTATTCCAAGGGCCATAAGTTCCCCATCACATTTATGCAGACAATATATTAAATGCATTTGTAGAGAAACAATCAGATGCCCTCATCCACCACTGTAATTACAGGCAAAAAGCAGACGGTGTGGGAAATGTATATCCTTTACAATAGAGCCTTTCTAAGCCAGGTACAATTCTTAAATGCCTGCTACCTTTCTGGTATTCTGATTATCACAGTAGCGAAAGCAATAACATAGGGAAAATAAGAAGTCAGAACACCTTCACTTATGGTTATTTTAGTCTGAAGTCATTTACTCACTTCAGGAAAATCTAATTTTCAAACTTGTCAGTTCTATTAAAATCTCCCAGTATCCTAGCAGAAAAAAAAAACACCCTCTAATTATTTTCCAGTTATAAGGCATCATGAACTTCACAGGAGTCTTCTCATTTACCATTGCTTTCTGTATCACTAAAAGGCTGAAAGATCCTCACAAACAATGAAGAATGTAAATGGTATGATGAAATGTATACTTATGGAATCAGAGTAGTTTAAATTAGCTCTGGGAAGAAGCTACTTTTCTTTTACTATAACTAAGTAAAGCCAACTTTAATGGGTATTTTATAATTTCCTAAGCTAGCATCACTTCAGCTTCTTGCTGGAATTTTCCATTCTAGCATATCAGTTGGAATAGCCCAGGAAAATATTACGTGTCAAGAATATCTTCCAATCATAATGATTCTATGGTAATATTTTCAGAATATAAAAGTGGTTACTGTGCACCAGACAGCCTATCTGGAAAATAAACTTCTTGAAATATATTAGGAAAAACAATACCTGAAATTTCCTCTAACAAGACCTGTCACTGAGTTCATTTTTAAAAAAATATTGTTTTTCACCATCTCATGTCTTCCCCAGCAGCTACCAAAACAAGCAGAGACAATCTATCCCAGCCACCAGGCCAAGAAATGTAAGAGAGCCACAGCATTACAGAGTCAGATGTAAGCACAGACTATTTTACAGAAAAAAGAAGGCCCAGATGAAATCTTACATGTTGGGAACTAATGAAAGATGACAATTTTAAGACAAATATGTATTCCATGGTACAGTAGTGGGAAGTATTAAAAACAGTTTGATTTGCTGCAAATGCACAAAAAAGACAGCAATCATTACCGAGCACTTTTCTATTAGAAGTCTGTTCTAGCTTAGTGAAACAGAGGGCATAAAAGGTGATGCAAAACAAATCAATTACAATCAAATATTCTAAAATGGAAATGACTAATTTCTGCAGGAGGTGCGAAGTAGTTCAAAGATCTGGTTATTCTCAGAATTGAATGAAGATAACTTCCTGCCTGTACAAGCGCAGCTGCTTCTTAAACTATAGGTAAAAACTTAATATTAGATATAAAGTAACCAAGATGATATCACAAGTGTTCACCTGTGTGCTAGATGTTACAAACAAGCTTCTTATTACAGCAAATGCGCAGAGTGAAATTCATCAGTGTACTGAATTTATGATGCTACAGTGAATACAGCTCACTGTAATTGATCCACATTTGTGTAAAACCTGAATACAGGTTTAACGCATTAGACTATTTTGCTAATCTTCACTTTAGATAGCTACAATATTTCAAATATACATCGTTGTATTTATTGAAAAGACTGTTTCTGGACTGTCAGTTTCCATATAATGTAATTAGGTCATACAGCATAATTAAAAACAACAACTGATGCATTATCTTGCTTTAACATTGGAAAATAATATCCCTTATACATCTAAATCTCAGAATGCTGAGCATCTGCAGATGCAACAAAATTCCACTGGAATTGTTACAAGTCCACTGATTCTGAAAATTAGGGTTTTACATGTTTAGCCACCATTGTGATTATTACTATTTTTAAAGGAGAGGAGGGAAGAGCTGCTAAATAAAACACACAGTTATGTTCTTGATCACTCACTTCTTTCCTGTAACAGCCTGTTCTATAGCCAAGAAAAAAAAACAATTATTAATAATAATATAACATTTAATTAGCTTTTCAAGACAACACTATGTGATGAACTAGATGGTAATGAAATTCTGAAAGTCCATTACATAATGCAGCATATGCGTACCAACACATTTTAATTTCAACTTACTTTAAAGATTAGAGAGAAAAATTGGGAGCTACAATCTCAAGATGCAGTCTCAATACTTGAGCAGACAAACAAGAATAAAATGAAGCCAATTGGCATTATCAGGAGTGCAATTAGTAGCTTAAATATTATCAACAACAAAAAAAAAAAAAACACAGAATAGCTTATTCATCAAATTAAAGCAACTATGACAGCTGTCAGCACTATTGGTTAATCCCCTGAAGATAAAACACAGCGCCTAGTGAGAAAGCATTTGTAGTCTGGAGGTAGACAAGGAAATGCTCACAGAAGATGTGTAACTCATTTGATGAAAACTGCGTGAAGATCTGCAAACAGGGAGTCATGATCAAAGGATTAGGCAGGAAAATTATCTATTTAAAATCCTTTAAAACTACCAGTGTAAAGCTCTAAGTCCCTCCTTCTGCCCAAATGTGAAGTCTCTCTCCAAGGGCCCAATTCAAAGCCAATCAAAGTCACCGACAGCCATAAATTTTGGATTAGTCCTTCATGATCATCTTGAGGATGCCCATAATTACTGTCATTACATTGTCCTTTTAGAGGGCAGGCAAAAGTAGCTCTTCTGCATGCCTGGGGCACAGAGCTGGGAACTGAGCCATGTCATGCCTTGTCCCAGTGAGTTCCATGGTTGTTGGAGGTAATGGAGACTCTACTCATCCCCCTGCACACATCTGGAAAACTCTAATGTGGTGTCTCTTGTCTTTCTTAATAGAGAGACCCATAGAAAAAGTTTTCTGATGACCTCACTTGATGTCAACTAAGGCCACGTGGTTGAATTACTGTGAGGCTGGAGCATTAGGCAGCCAGTAATCAGAAGCAGTCACTATCAGCGTTCTCTCAACTGCTCATGGTACAACTAAAGCAGCTGCTTGGTAATTCTGAGTAAGCAAAAGAGTTCTACCCAAAGTGAATGTAAATGGAAACAAGAACGAGTCTTTGAAAATCTGACATTTTAACTACTGGGACAGCATTTTACAAGATGAAGATATTTTTGTTGCCATATTGTGTGATGCAGATTTATTAATACTTCTTTACCACAGTCAGAAACATCTCTCTATTCTTAGAAATAAAAATCAAAACGAAGTATAATATATATATATATATAATAAAATTTAACAGAAATCCTCTGTAACACTCCATCTGTTCTCCATGATACTGCAGAAACTAGTTCAGTAAATATTTTAAAAGACTGAGGTAATGCAGTGACTGAATTGATGCTAAGCAGAATAATTATTGTTTCTCTCCAGTGTCTGGAAACAGTCAGTTTCAAGCTCCTTGAATTAACCAGCAAAAGCAGGAGCTTGCTCCATAACCACTGTCAAAAACATTATTGTGGACAATAAGATTACCACAGTGACTGGAATGACTCCCAGTTCTCCACAGAATGCTTAATAGTTGTTATACATACTGCATAATAAAACATGCTCTTTTTCCATGCATAGATGGAAAGTAAAAATTCACATGAGCGCTTTATGGGAAGGTGAATGAGCATAAAAATGAGCCAAGTGGATGAGAGAGTTTTATTAACATAATGAAAACTAAACCCAGAAAATTTTCCCTCATTTCAAAATTAGTGGTTGAGTCTATGTTATTATTATGCAATTCTCCTTTTTACTATCCTCTCACTGACTTTTCTTTTCTGCTAATGAACTAGGCACTTTGACAAACGTAAAGACACCAATGTCCAGTAATTTCAATACATGAGCCTACTAGGAAATATTCACAGGCATATTCCACAGCAGTCACAAAAAGCTTATTTTACTAGTCATCATTAACATTCATTCCATAGATGCATATAATTATGCAAGTGCTCCATAGGCCGCTGGACAAACAAAAGAACTTGGACAAATTGTTTGACTTATGCCATGCTCACATACTCAGCACGCACTGGAAACATGCCAGAGAAATAAAGTACCAGCAGATGTTTGCAATGTGTTAGACCATGCTGCATAATCCACATTGCACGTGATTTTAGGTATTCCAATTACTCAAAGACACAAAAGCAAGATTTCCAGTCAACACCTTGCACCTTAAAAATTCTTTCTAGAAATGTGCAAGGAAAACAAAAAGCTTTTATGAACCTCTCACTGTTGAGGCAAAATTGTGAGCATAAAAGGGGAAAAACAACAAAAAACTTTGGAACGAAAAACCCAAAGAGGTTGTGTTTTTCAATTCTAAAAATCAGGTTTGCAAATTTCTCCACATTAGGCCCGATTGAGTACCAAAAACATTTTTTAAGTCCAGAAGTGTAGTTTGTACCAAGCAATCACTTTATCTCACAGAATTTTTTTGTTTTAGAAACTTGAGGTTAAATCTGCCTGATTTACATTTCCTTTTTCCCACATTTCATCTTGTCCAGGCTGTCAGTTCTTCGGATATTTTTGTTTGTTTGTTTTTGTTGTTTTGTTTTTTTTTAAACTCTTTTCACAACATATTTAAACAAGGCATGCATAAATCTGAGTTTGGATACCCTTTTGATTTCCTTACTTATCTGCTGTAGTAGGCATAAACAAGGTTATTGGGATGTGACATATCAGGACCTCCCCTGATCTGTGATGGATTTATGACACATGCTTTAGGGGCATAGACGAAGCACATGGGATATACAAACCACTGTGTAGTTGCAATAAACGCCATTTGCTACTCATCATATTGGTGTCTGTGTGGCTTACGGCCCTCGCCATTTGCTAGTCCTAGGCAGCCTGAACCCTCAAAACGGGTACAACAATTATCCTTTGAAAAACTCTAAATAAAAAATATTAATTTCCAGATTTTTCTATCTTTATGCTCAGATATTTCTTTTCTAAGCCCCATTTTGATTGTTAGGCAAGCATAAAATTAATAAGGGAGACCTTTTCCAGAGCTATTCCGTAAGAAAATAAAATACACTTCTTAGAAAGCTTACTATCTAAATGTAATTAAATAGATTTACAAAACATATTTATATACACAAATTTCTTTCCTCTAATGGAAATCATATTTTAAAGAATATCTGTATGTATTAATTTTAAGCAGAATCAAAAGAGCTCATCAACATATAAGTCTTCTATTGTCTGACAGATATGCAATTCTCCTCTGAGTAGAGATTGATTTGATGCCAACTTGCTGCAATTAGAAACTCATTAGCAGTATTTCAAAGTGAGGATCAGAAGAATAGCTTAAATAGTCTTTTGCTCTTGAGTGGTGCTGATGGAATCTGGAAATTGCTGGCTGTACTGTTAGTCATTTATCTCTAAGGCCAAGCTCAAGAAGTACAAAACAAAGACCTTTCTAATTAGCGAGCATATTTTATTTTGACTCCTATAAAAAAAAGCATGCTAGTAGGATTTCCCAATTAGCAACACATCTTCACCATCTGTTAAGATCCTGCCCTACTGACTTATTGACTGAAGCTCAACTGTCTAATGCATTAGGGATGGTAACACTACAAAGAGGACAAGTCCAACGATTTTATATACTTTTTTTTTTTTTAATGTTCTACTGTAACCTTTTCTCATCTTTCTGCAGCTTTTTATCCATTTCAGCTCCTCTTCAATGTTATGCAGCAGCCTAACTTCAACAAGTGCCAAAAGACTTCTGCACCCTTCATAAAACATCATGAATTTTTAAAAGCACCTTCCCAAAATAGCTCTTACACAAAAGCCAACCTTACATTTCAGTGTGAGCTAGTACTGCAACTGATTGCTGTAAATGCAGATGAAAATGCTCTGCTTATGCCACCAGCAGTTCCCTATTATTGCCTTAATTGATAGGCTGTCAGAAAGCTTACAGGGAGGTAAAGGAACTGAAAAGGTAGAAACATTTGAAGTATTCAAGAAAAGTTGCTCCATACTGAAAACAAGAAAATACAAACTGGACCTTTTATTGAAAGTTCTGTATTTTTACATCTAAACCAGAAGAGAATGGAGGGATTAAAAGACAAAGGGCCTATGATTTCGCATTAAAAAAGTAGACTACCTTTTCTGTGACCATCATTTTTGAAAAACCATTTCCTGAAAGACAACAATAAAGACTACGTATTACCAAACACAATGTAGAAGAAAGCAATCCACATATAGCTCAGAATCAAGAAAAACAATGCAAGTTTTTCTTTTTCTTCCCTGTAAATATTCCCCAATAGTGACTCCACAGTAAACAGGCTTTCACTGAAAATAAGTATGAACTGCATACTTATCATTAATCACCTTGAATTGTTAGTAAAACAATTATATAAAATCATATTTAAAAATATATATAAATATATAAATATTTAGAATGACTGACAAATGGCAGAAATAAAGGAGAAGAGAGAAGAAGACAATTAGAAGGGGATAAAAAACAGTGTACAGAAAGGATTAAATTTAGTTTTTTTCTCTAATTAAGACATCAGTGTGTTTGAATTCTATGTAGTAATGTAGAAATTAAATCATGGAGGTGATTGTATATAAATCTACTTTAATGCTTAGCAGCAGTCACAGTAGACTGTGACCAAAGTTGCAAATGCATGTGTTTCTGTTTCTTGGCACAGCTGTACAAGTTGCAGTTTGAGCTTTAACAACTGAAAGCAGGAATACTTCAGATACTAGTAAGGCACTTTGATTTTGCCAAAGTACTATTTTGCTACTTAAAAAAAAAAAAAAAAAGAAAGACGACAAGAAGTGAAAGTTTAAGAAATTCTATGCCAGGAATACACTTGCTCCTACAGATTAAATAAGCAATAACCAATCTGAAAATTAATATAAATGGGTTTTAGTGTGGTTTCCTTGATTGAAAACCCAACAAAAATCTAAACAGCAAACGTGACAGCCTTCAGTCTAAAGACTGCTAGTCCGACAAGACCCAAATGAAATCATAGAATCTCACTCAGAGGAACTAAAAAGATAGCTTAATAGAATTCTACTCAGTATAGTAAGAAACCTTTATTATTACTTTTGGAAAGCATACTTAAGGGAAGATGATAAAGGCTGCTGTAACCAGCGTTGGAAGCAAATATCTGCAATAGCCATGCTTAACATTGCAATTATGGAGTGGCAAATCTTTAGAGTCAATACACTTTTGAGAACTATGCATGGATTGCAAAGAGAAGCAGAAAAGCAAGCTAAAAACTGAAATGAATCAGCACATAAAAAGAGAAAGTCAGCGTTACATCCTTATCCTGCACCTCAGACAGCTGTAGTAGAGCTCCAACCAGAGCAAAGGACACCATTCCTAACAAAGAAGGAACAATAAATCCTTAAGAATACCGTTTGTGAAGTCACATCAAGATGAGCTTTCTGGCCAAAAACTTGGTCAGGATTTATATCTCCACTGAAGTTAATGACTTTGCCCTTCAAGGGTGACAAGCAGCTTGGTAAACAATTACATGTAACTATAAAACAAATTAATGCTAAAACTTCAGCTATCCCTCACTGTCGCAGCAGCATACTGCCAGCTCAGCAGTTTCCCCACACAAGTATCCTCTCACAAGAGTTCTGGTAGAAAATGGATCTAAAATTGCTAGGAGAAGAATGCAATTAGTTTTCTAGTTTTGCAGTGAAATTGTGGACCAAAGTCTGGCAATTACCACAAATTTAAGAAGAAATGCTCATTTATAGTAATATGGATAATTATTAGAACATGCTACATGAAAAAAACTAAAAAAAACTCTATAAATTTATTGCATCCTGCTGGCTTTAGATCTACACAAGACACCTACCAAGTAGATATGCTGTGGTGAAACTGAAGTTAACAGGTTCAACATAAGATAAGAATCCCATGGTCTCTTTTACACAGTCAGAGTAAATGATCGTCATGTCCCAGTTTGGCCTTAAAATCTGTGGTTCCATAATAAGAATAATTGCTGAAGCAATGGAAGGAAGGAAATGCACAAATTTTCAACACTAATGAATGTAAAAGTGTCCTTTTCCAATCCTTACAGTCATCAAACAAAGAGATTACTAAGATAACCTTCAAATCAGCACAAGTGGCCCTTTTAAATGTCTACTCCTTTCCTGATAAAGTAACAATTAAATAGTTAGGAATAAATGCTCCAGAACTAATTACTTAAAATAAACAAACTAAATTATTAACTGTTTTGTTACAATAATGGGATAGCTATTTATTTTCAGGTGTTTTCTTATTCATACTTGTTGCCATAATGAAAAGCTCACAGCGTTTCATCCCTATGTAAACGCAGCAAAATAGGTTGAATTGTAAATGTTTTAGACTATTCTACTGAGCTTGCACACAACCTTAGAATGAACACAAAAAGAAGCTGACAAAAAGGGGGACCTTTCTGGGATAAACGATTATGGATAATTTGCTGAGATTAGTAAAATACAAGACTTTCTTGTTTTAAGGAGAAAGTCCGCAACTTCATCTGGAGTAACACGTTCTTTTTTCTTTAATTATCCAGGCAATTTAAAGGGAAGATAGTCTTGCTTTCACAGTGTCTGATGGTATCAGAGGGACTTTTTGACAGCAGCCTCTCTTGGTCCCTCTCTTCATTAAATTTTAACTTCAAATTCATTCAAGTTTTCTCCACTTTCAAATTTATCCATGTATGAGGGGCGAGACAGAGCCTTCCCAAGGCACACAAATCTACATCGACCCCTCAAAACAGAACATTAATGGTTCATTGACACCAATCCCCTTAGGTAAATCAGCCATCCAACCACCACTTATTTCTCAATTGGTATTTCTGTATGCTGCTACATGGGGGTCAGAACTCTGCCAGCACCCAGCAGCACCTAGGTTGAAAGCAGAAGCTTTGGGTGTAAATATAACAGAGAACATTTGGGGTTAAGTATGGTTTGTAAGAGGATGAGAACTGCAAGGGGTTAACACATCTCAAGTTCAGTTCTTCTGAAAGCAAGAAAAGCAGAAAGCTTTGCATGTTTTTAACAGAACCTACAGGATCCAGAGATTGTTTAATTGCTTACATCAAATGGAAACCAGGGATAATATAGTTATAAGTTTAAGCTTAAATAATTGGATACGTTAATGAGACCAGGATCTCTGAATGTCCTTGAGACAACAATTTCTTTTGCAATAAAACATTCAGATGAGATACAGTGAGCACTATGAATGTTTATTAAAGATACAGTGTGTTCTGATTCCATGACATGCTGGATGTGTATAACAGTGCCATGTGCATTATTCATACTGTGTAAGACTAAAATAATTTCTTACCTCGGTCTTACATATTTATAATTTAGGAAGAGGCAGTCCCTCTCTTTCAAAAACTATTTTGTTCATATTTTGGTCAGTGAGTCTTGTGGAGGTGCAAAGCAGAGAACGCAACCTAACAAAACAGCCAGCATGAGAAATACTTAGCAGTTATAAAGAGCATCACAGTCTCTTTCTCATGCAAAAGACCATGTGCTAAACATAACAGATGAAGAAGAGCCAGATGAATAAGTCAGCAGGTTGATAAATTTAGAGCAAGAGCACAAAGCAGTTGTGTAGGAGTCTGGAACCTATTATTTCCTACTGCTGTTCTTTTGTCTCCTGCAGGTCTAAATTTGGAACCACAGTAGCTGAAACTATTCTTATAAGCTAGGAGAACATCCAAGATGGCTGAGAAAGGAATTTCAACCAGGCCATTGTGACTGCTGAACACTGAGGTTAATAAGGGAGTGTCTGCAGATCCCTGCATAATGGCAGTGCTAAGGTATCAGAGGAAATGCCATGTTTATCCAGCACCATCTCAACAGCTCTCATCTCCTGACTGCCTGAAGGAATGACAATTTCATCTTAGTACTTTTCCTGCTTTTTCTTTTTCTTTTTTTTTTTTTTTTTTTTAATATAGGGTGCTAAAAACAGACCAGCAAAATCTGTATTGAAATACGGTTAGCATACTAGGAATATATATTGGCTTATGTTCTTATTGAACTCTACAGAACCATAAATATTTTTAGTCAGATGTTTGCTGATTTACTGTTTTCAAAACCAGGTTTGGATTGAGCCAACTATTCAGAATTCATAGAGAAAATGCCTAAAGCATGCAGATGGAAAAAAAAATTCAGAGACAAGTTAAGAAATATTGAAATAATTCATGTTGATACTTTCAGATAAATTACTTGAGTTTTTATCCCCAATACATTTAGAAGGTGAGGGAAATATAAAATCCAAAAAAAGAAATACTTTCATTTTGGAGAAGAAAATATTAAAAATTAAATTTGTATCAGCCCAAAACTACTCATTCAAAAATCTGCGCCAATAATAAAACACAATCTATTTATTGTCTAGCTAGTCACTAGTTGACGTGACATGCAGAAAAAACACTCTCCAGTGCAGATCTGCTAGCTCCTGAACAAGATGACAGCCCTTCCCTCACTCTGTAGGATCTTGTGTCCTTCCAGATCACGATCCTGCCAGCAGCTAAGAGTTCTGCATTGCCACAGTTGCTTTCTAACAACAGGCAAAAGAAACATGCCTTATTTTTTATTCATGCTCTACAGTTATTTGTTTCCCAGTCATATCCCCCTTCCTTTCCCTTCCTCTTCAGGGAGGATTGTTAATGTCAGGGCAGTTTTAAGCAATCAAAGGGATTCTTAGTGCAGCTTTGGTATGTAAAGATATACACAGCTTTCTTTATATCAGCACTCCAGCATACAAACATTGCACCGTGCAATTATCTACACAGTTGTGCTTCCAGGAGGCACAATCATATGCCAGTTTAAAACGTCTGTGAACAAATAACCCCAAAATTACACTGTAATACATGCCATTTATACCTCTCCCCAGACTACTAAAATTTACTTTCTAAGCATCCAGTTTGGCAGGTGCTTTGATGTATAAATCATGCCCATAAATTATGCCTGAAACTGCTTTGGAGTCTGACAACAAGCAGAGAGTGAGGATACCACTTAACTGGAAAAGTGATGAAAAATGACACAAAAGACGACTTTGCCTGTCCTTGAACAAAGTACAGCACACTCAGAGAAATGACTGCCCTGCGTGACATAGAGTGAAAATAACTGCCCTGGCTTAACCAAGGCTGCTGGGCTCTGTGTCCAGCTGAGCCCATCACCAGTCCCAGGCTCACTACTTACAAGACACTGCATGTTCCTTTTTTTTTTTTTAAAGCTGTATCTGAGCATTCTATTATTTTGTTTCCCTTAAACAGAGTTCGCTGCTCATATCTATTCACATAAGGTTGCTGCTGTGCTCATTAAATGTCAAGTCTACATCAGAGAAAAAAATTGCAAGTCCTTTGTATTACTATGGCCAGAACACATCTGCTCTGTACTTTTATTTCAGTGTTCACTCAATTCTTAGAACAAAACACTGGTATTATTCCAAGTCCAAACCCAATGAGTCTTTTCATTTTACAAATGCATCATGAAGTATAAAAATTTATTGGTTTGGGTCTACGTTAAAAAATTGTTTATTTGATCATTTTTCTAGGAATGAACATTGCGTCACAGTTTTAGGAATCACAACGTTTGATTTCATTTTCATCTGTTATTAGAGATTCAACAGTGGAACAAGAGTACATTTGCTCCTTTGAGCTGAAACCAAATACATGAGCTTCTCACCTGAACCAAGACACTGTGCCCAGCAAGCAGCGAGCTCAGCATGCTTATGGCATCTAGGATGCCATGGGGTAGAAAGGGTCCCACTTAAATGGCTTAGATAGAAAGACATTTCAACTTTGTGAGCAGGGGCACAATCAAGTAAATGGAATAACGTTTGAAAGAAAAGAGATGCCAAATTCCTGAATTTCTAAGTGAAATTTATCACAGAACAATGGCAGAGCACAGCACTTTCTGTAGTGGCTTACAAATAGTCTGAATTCTACAACTGGGCTCAAATAGGTGTGAAGCGATTGGCACTACCTGAGAAAACTGTATGCATTTGGGATTTTTTACTGGTGAGCATTTCTAAGAAGTCAAGAAGTTTTCTCTTATTCTCTCTGGAAATGCATTTTGTTACTCATGAGATCTGTGTTTACTTGAAAGACCATCTCTCCACCTCCACAGGAAAATGGGAAAACGTGATCTGTGGATTTGAACAAGATTGTTGTCTATAGTGAATGTTCATTCTACTCAGATCCACAGAAGCAGACAGCATTTTTGCAGCTCACGTATAAGAAATAAACCCTCACCCTTAGGAAAGTTGACAATGCTGTGTTGGAAATTTTCAAAATGAAGCTGGTAGAGAAAAATCCTATAGAAGCTGTATGCAATTGTACTATACTATTTCACATTCTTTAACAAAGAAATTGCTCAGTGTTTCGGAAAAAGAAAAAAACACCATCCTGAGGGTAGCTGCCGCGCGGTGAGCTGTATCCTATAACATTCTTTCGGAGAAATCAGGACTCTCAGTCTGCCCATGGGCAGCAAAACTCTCACTTCAGCATCATCTGCGTGGTTGGAAAGACTTTGTCACAAATGCTCTTCAAGTGTGAAGCCATTCAGATGAAATGAAAGACAGGCTGGTGTAGCTCATTCATTAATTTTCACAGCAGTTGGTGCCCTGTTGGCATTTCAATTTTATGGAAAGAAAAGTTCAAGAGATTTAGTTTCATTTCAAATCACGTCTAGTGTGATTCTCAAGAAATGTTACAAATAGATTGTTGCATTAATAAAAGCTAATTACAGAGCAAAAATAAAAAAAATATTAAATGCAAAGCACCAAATGAATTTTGAAGTAATGTAATTTTGCTAGATGAATCACTTCTTATGTGAAAGGCTGCGCTCAAAGAGCTGCTGTGTTGATGGTGCATCACACTGCAGTCCCAAAAGATAGAGGTTATAAGTGTTTAATAGTAAGAGGAAATTGAAGAGTCTTTGAGTTTATGCACAGCTCCAGGCCCTTCAACTTTGCCAACATTTGGATCCAGGTTCTCAATACACCTTCACAGGCCTACAGTTCCTAATCTTATAATGATCTCTTTGGGGCTGTTGAAAAGCTTTATGGATATTTAAGACCATACAAGCGCTTTTACTGTGGGGAGAGATCTTCCTGGAAAAACTCCTGGTAAATTTTTTTGTATGAAACCATCTTTATCTGATCATCAGATAAGAAATTTACACTGAAAATCTGTGATCTGAAATGTAATCATGGTTCAACATTCATTGCTACAGAGGTTTCACTGCCTGTCCATGCTGTGTTCCTTTAACAGCTCAAACACAGAAGACTCAGCAAATACATCAATGCAAGTAAATTAACCATTAACAACTGACATAATTAAAACATACTGGTTCTTCACAAATGATAGATTATTCAGTCCACTCCATGCCTGCCTGCCTTCTTTTCCTGCTGTTTGAGGAATATCTGCATGACAGTGCAGCAATTTCTAACTGAAAATGCTTTTAAAAATGAAGATGATAAAACAGGGAAAACTTATAAGTCATAGCTGGGCATCCTGTACTTACAAATCTGGGAGATATTTAATGACACTGGATCAGATCTGCTGTCTGTACTGAACACAATGCTCACATGTTCCACAGGTGGGTGAGAAGTATCTCACCCAGTTCACGTACCAGCAGTGCTGAAGGCTGTGTTTAAGCACTTCCTTCTTAATGGAGAGAAATGGACTATGCTGTGATTTATTCCTCCCCCGTGAAGACAGCAGCACTGCCAATTCTTCTTCATTACTTATTTCTTTCCCTTCATCCATAGCCTAGATAATCTTCAAAGTTAGGTGGGTTAAATCATCCTCCCCGGTGTTTGTATGCTGCTGAGAACCTGAAAAGAGGTGCTGGCAGCCCCGAGAGGATACACTGAAGGGATATTCATGAGGTGGGAAGAAAGGATGAAATTCATCAAGTTTCTGAAGAGAGGTTACCTAAGGGCAGGATCTGCACTGCGGTAGTTACACAGCAGTCAGGTCTATGTATGTGTTGACAAACAAATTCCCACAGGAATAAAACATTTCATTTACATTTTTTCTGACCTTATTTTTCTCTAAACAAGCTTGACTTCATGCTGGAACAGCAGCAAGAGCTGCAGAGTTTCTGTGATCAGGTGAATTCAGAACTGAGTGAGATGGAGTAACAATAAATACCCCTGGCACTTCACAAATATTTCATGCCATAGGAGTGAGAGAAAACATCCATAAGGAAGCCGTTTTATGCTTGTTACATTCAAAGCAGGGTAAGAATACTGTGAGTACATTTCTAAGCACAGTACACGCAGACAGGTTGCTCTGGTTTGTTTCCAAAGTAGAAGCTACATAAGCAGGATCATTATTACAAGCTTGGTATTTATAAAGACCGCAGAACCAAAAAATGAAGTAGCATGTTATTAAAAAAAAAAAAAAAAAAAGAGGAAAAAAAGAATAGGAAGTATATAGTAGAGTACTGAGTAAGTGAGCTGAAGAGTAAGTTTAGGAAGAAGTGGGAAAAATACATTTAGACTTCAGTGGCATTAAAACATTAATGTTCATCCGTACTTAAAACAATCTCACGGCCAGCTCTTAACTAGTCTAAACCACACCAGCTGCTCTTTCCTTTCTGTAATATAACACACAGCCTGCTCTCCAGCTATCTACACATGCACACTTACTCAGCTTGGCATGGAGATGGCTCCTGTGTCAAGGCACAGTTCTTTGTCACATGAAAACCTTGAAGAATGCAGTTTGTAGACCACTGTCTTTACCCATCTGTGGGCTTCAGAGTAAAAGAACAGAATGGTAAAAAAAATATGAAGAGAGCATAAGAGATTCCTTATGTTAAAAGCCTGCCAAACAAGTTTAAGTTCTTGGAGTAGCTCAGAAGAAGAGTTTGGAGGATGAGTTATTGAGTCAACTACATTGGGTACAAACCCACTGTGCTGGGTCTAAATCGGTCCTAAAGTTCCATGCTCACATGGTATAAGTCTTAGAAGCTGAAGTTATTTACTACTAAACCTGTGTAAAAACTCCTTCCAGATATGTGGCATCAGATCAAAGCAGCAAGCTCTGCTTTGAACTTTCTGCAAACACACAGGGATGGGTTAAAGGCAGTTCTGTTTACCTGCCTTCCTTCTGGGTCCTTCAAGATACTTTTGCAATAATTGCACATGCTTCATCCCCAGTACATTATGTGGGCACAATTCCTCATTCACCCCTTCACCAGTGCTCTCCTGGAATTATCAAAACATAAAAATACTTCTGTGTAGAAAATCCATTCAAATTTTCTACAGAGAAATATGAGTGAGCTTGTGCAATAACTTGTGCTTGAGCTCAGCTACATTGGCACAGCCCAAGCCTAAAATAGCACAGTATATAAAATTTAAAAATAAATGTCCTTGAAATGCAAACATAAAGAATTCCTTTTAATATGGGACAACATGCTGTGTGAAGCTTTGACCACCTTTCAAAGAAACAGGAAAAATAAAGCGGCAAGGGACTGTAATGAAACTATGATCCCAAGCTGTTATCTCATCAATCTGAACACGGCAAGCAGAGTCATGCTAAATGAAAGGTTGGGACTGAGGATCTCCAATTGCTGTCTGACATTTCAGCATCGCAGTTAAAGGTCTGCTCCTTTGGAGTAGCATCTGTATTTTTTTAAATTAAGCTCTGGAAAAACGTGCAGCCTATATACACTCTTAAATAAACCACACAGCAGTGTGACGCTGATTTCTACCCAAGTACATGGAAAGGCTCTGAACAAGTTCAAAGTAAGCTGGCACAACAATGAAATTTGTTTGTGAAAATTTAATCTCCTATTATTTCAAGGGTAGCTACAATCGTTTTCTATCCAATTTCTCATTCTTTGTGGAAAGCAAGCTTGTCATAATCATACAGATCAGCAGGGCTTATATTTATTGCTTAATTATGAAAAATAATAAAAATGAAAAATGTCGATATAGATTTTCAGTCATACAATTCCAATGTTCCACTTCGCTAAAATGATGTAAAACACTTCTCCTTATTAGCCAGGAAGATGCTGAAGCAGCATTAGAGATGACAAAACCCACAGGCAGGCAGTAGGCAAAAACGTTAGATGCATTTTACAGAGTTCCCTATTAATTATTTCATGGCAAATAAGATACCTAAAATACAAGTTATTTCTACAACATTATACAACAGAGCAGCTTTTCGGATCAGTACTTGCTACATAGCATCTACCTTATAGCTGTACTTTGGGATGTCTGAATAAATGTACAACTTGCAACCAAACAAGAAGTATATCTTTCTTCTTGTTCTTAGATTTTCAATACAACTTCTGTGGTTAACAGATACAGTTCCCATCTTCCCTCACAAAATATGATTTACACAAACCAAAGATAGCCATTCTGGTTGCTGGAATTGCTGACTGTCACAGTACTGGGGAGAAACAGCAGCCTGCCTGGGCAGGCATCAGAAAGTCAGGGGCAGTTTCAGGCAGCCCTGGAAATCACAGCACAGTGGATAAGGATGATGAGATTGTTGAGAGCAGGCTTCACATACCTTGGTATCACTGTGGCTGTGATGGCAGGTGCTCTCACAGTTATCTCTCCAGTATCTCATCTCCATTTATTTTGAGCATTTCTATGTTCCTTCAGTGCCCCCATCTATGCACAAGAAAACAGCTGCAAAAAAAATTCTGTTCCTGAGATTCCTTACCATGGATCTCATCCTCATCAAGATGTATTTCATGCTAAGAGGCTCTTCTGGAGGCTGCAGATCCTTCCCATTACCAGATTTCAATGACAAATTCCCGTGAGAGGGGAGAGGATGAATTTAGACAAGGGACAAGGCAGGTGAGGTAGCAAAAATTCCTAAATCGCTCTATTGAGCCACAGAGATGTTGTGAAAAGGGTGTTAATTATAGCACAAGAACAGGTTCTCCAAACAAATTTGGAGTCCCTTCTGCATCCT
Organism: Tympanuchus pallidicinctus; assembly: GCF_026119805.1. Lineage (NCBI taxonomy): Eukaryota > Metazoa > Chordata > Aves > Galliformes > Phasianidae > Tympanuchus > Tympanuchus pallidicinctus. The sequence continues at coordinate 7,998,101 of NW_026294669.1, forward strand.
GTCAAGAGTTAGATCAATGCTCTAGCTCTGTCCGAGCCTCTTTTTTCTTACGTCTCACATCCCTTTCTATAGTTCAGCTTCAGGAGATCATTATGGTGTCTCTGGCACCACTAAGCTCTCAGGAGAGAAATCATCAGCTTTGCTCACAGACAGCAGCAGATGATAGAGCTCAGCAGGCAAGGTGATAGCTTAATCTCTACAGAAACCAACAGCTGTAAGGATTTCAGAGGTGCACAATACCCTTTGGGCTATTTGTTGACACCAGGATCCTTCCCCCTCAACATATGGCAGCAGTCACTAGAACTGCTCGTGTCTGAAGCCAACCCAGTGCATGCACCCATGAGGACTGCATGGGGAATTTCACCAACTGCTGCTAACTAGCTGAATAAATTTTTCCAGCTCCAGAAAAATGCTCCTTCTTCTGTTTCTACCATATGTTTTCTTGTGAGACATTGGTGCTGCTGTCTCTGCATACATCTACCCCGGAACCAAAGATACAACAGCAACTTGTACAAGTAGCTTCAAAACACCCACCTTTGGTACTGATGGCAACGCATTCACCGAGTTCATTGTGGATAGATGCTTCCACATTATGCACCTTAAATCCTGCTAACTTTCCCCAGGTCCTCACTGCAGTGCCCACTGCTTTCTGTAACTGAGCCAGCTGCTTTGAACTATGAGATATTGCACTCCTACTGCAATGCAGTGATAGCCCTTTTGTGCCCAGCATCTGGCAGACACCCTTTTCTTGTAAGGGCTGGAAGTGCTTTTCCTGCTTTCTTAGAGACAACTAATCTGGTCCTCACACTGGTTCAGAAACAACTGTCAGGAAAGTACCTCTTTTGTAAGTCATTACAGTTCACAAAGGTTTACTTTTCATCAATTGGTCTACAGAAATAAGGAGCAGAAGGGGGGAAAAAAAGGCTTTTTTTCTTTATCTTTCTCCTCTGTTTCCAAAGAGGGCAACTTCTTAAGGTGGACAAATTTATTGGGAATCATTTAGAAATGGTGGTTCTTTGACCACAAGTATCAGAACAACGGCTTTACTCACGAGAATATGATCATCAACTGCACACTTCGAGGTAGATAACACAATGCAGAGTGATTTATTCAGTACTACACAAATGACTAAGCTGTCCATGATTACAGATAAGTTCTTTGTATCTTTTCATCATTTATATGCTAGTCTACCTACGATTTTTATCATTCATATTCATTTGAAAACAATGATCACATCAGATATTTAAGGTTCCTTATCACTGTGATGTTAACAGGAGCACAGATTGTGTGAATGTCTGGGAAATTTATTGCCTACATTAATTCCCTTATTTACACTTTCAGGCCTAATTCAGCAACAGAGATGGTTTATCAATGCTTTAGATTCAGACTACACTAAAAGAGAACAGATTTGAGCAGGCTGCTATTGCAAGCTGCATACACTAAGTGGGTGACACAGATACGCCTCACTGTTCTACAGCACAAACACTACTGAAAGATGCACTGTGCTGAACAAGGCCAAGTCCAGGTTGTGCTATGGAACAAACCCACTTCTAATTTCCTAAGCACAACACCAGGTCGTGAGAGAAAATTACACCTCATCTCCCATGTTCCTGTACGCATTATGCTGTTTAGGATACCAAATTCTTACTCACGTATCTGCTCAACAGATTCACTGCATTCTTAAGCAAAATTAACATTTCAGTCTGACCTTAGGAAAAATGTGAAAGTCATTCATATTAATGCTTATCTTTAAAAAATTACATTTTGTGACACACAACAAATACAAGATTAGGTTAAATACTTCTTGATGTTTTTCTGTAATATAAAAATAAGCTTGTCACCAGCTTTTGAAAAGAAAAATTACTCAGGTGCCAGAGACACTTTTTTTGAATCATTTTAAATGCCTGTTAGCTTCAGAAATTCAGTTCTTTAATTCACCTGGCAGATCTGAAATTATTACTCTCGACCTAATGCTTAATAGAAAAAAAAGTTTATTCCACCAAACAGCCCTGTTGAAATCAAACTTCTGCCAATCTCTCAATTTTGATGAAAATGCCATTTTTCTCTGGGAAGAAAAGAAATCAAATGACAGTTTTCATCTGCTTGATTAAATGCAAGTTATGGACTAATACTCAGTTGAAAGCAGATCTAGTTAGGCATCACTTCTCAAAGTTTCCTACTGTAGAAGGTTATTACACACCATCTTATCCATAAATATTATTCTCTCTTAGTCATAATTCATTCACTTCTTATGCCTAATTTAAAGACAACTGAGAAATTAAGCAGCTTAAATTGGGCGTTAACAGATGCTGAGCAGAAGAATCCCTCTCCATATGAAGAAGTTATTAAGTAATTGGCCATGTCTGCTCAAGCCATTGGAATTATCTTTCTTTACAGTTATTACCCTGTATTTCCAGTACACTTCCCCCTTCCCCCCCATTTAATACAAGTAGAAGGCAATTTGGCATATTGGCAAATAGCGTCCTGATTAGTAAACCATTTCAAGCTAAGGACAAACTAAATGCAATTTTTCATATAACCTTGTTACAATGATTAATCTTTAGACAAAGTTCAGATAGGAACCAGTAGCTTCCATATATGAAACTAAATTTAATTATACCTAGACTGTTAAATGAGAAATTTTGGGCTACACTGGGAGCCTGCAGATGTCTTTTAAGCATCTAATAAAGCCAACACATCCATATCTGCTTCCTGGGTAGACTTGGAGAACATTGAAAAAAGGTGATAGCAGAACAAACAATTTGCCCCTGCACTGAAATTACTGCTTCAAGATTTGTCACCTTCGTATACAACTCCTGTATATATTAATAGATATATATTTCAATTTAAAATCTATATATATATTGTTTGAAAAAAAAAAAATGTTTAGAAAAAGGTCTTTCTACTGCCCATATTTGTAGTCCTCCAATTAGTGAAAGAGCCACTGGTTGCAGGCAGCTCTTGCAAAATTGCTGCCACTCTAACTGCTCCAGAGTTTATAAATTATAATACCATGTTTTGTGAAAAATCAGTCAACTACAGAAATTAGCCACCTTCCTTATCACCTTAGGCTTTTAGCTTATCACAACAACAACTAAATGCTGGTGGTGAATAACTTGGAGATTACAATTTACAGTAATTATGAGGTCACTGACAATGAAATGAATTATTATAACTAATAGTGCATCTGTTTCTCCAGTTTCTATTCCACGTCCATTTTAAAACATTGATAAAGCTGCTTCCACATTGAAAATTCATTTTTGTTTATAGTAAGACCATACATTTCAAAGGACAAAAACCCATTTTCATATTAATCATATTTTTTATTCTTTAAATAAATCATTTTTATTTATTATTTATTTTATTAGTCAAATTATTTCTCATTCACTCTCAAGTTTATTAAAAACAAAGAGCTTTTAATGCTGGAGGAAGATGGATTAAAAACATACATTAGCTGCTGAAATTAAGCTGGATAATTTATTTCCTTAGTCCAGTCTGAAGCAACATACCATTAGAAGTGTAACACATCTTTGAATTGCAGTGACTGTGTTCATCAGCAAATCTGACTCCATGCAATTAAGACATTAAGTGATACACATAGACTATAAAGGTGCAGAGCATAAGCAACAGAGCATGGATGAAGTCAGCATCCCTCTTGCATCCTCTGCCAAGAAAACCAGTTAACAGATTTGCTGGCTTAGTAATGTAAATAAGATTCATCATTTAAAGTAACTGTTAATAGACTTATGATTTTCTACAGACCTTCATTTAAATATTACTATAATTTTTACTTTTAGAATACTTTGTGGTGCTAAGCTTAACTGTTTAATTGTGAATTTTGTAAAAAATACTTTCTATTAATGATTCTGAATCGGTGACAATTTCACTGCCAAAATTTATTGATTTTTGTACCTGCCACCTTTACTTCTTCTCAGCCTGAGTTCCCACTCCTTACCAGGTCAACTTGTGGTATCCTGACAGTGTCACACAAGGGATCCTCCTATAGTTCCCTGAGATAACTGTATTTGCCTTGGTATAGAAGTTTGTTTTTAGAGAGCTCACCACAAAAGCTGTACTTTTAGGAACCAGTTCTGAAGCCTAGTTGTGAAGACACAAAGTGAGATGTGTCCATCAGCACTGCTAATGTAATACTCCAGAAAAAATAGCCAATGGAGAACTTTAGGTTCTTTTGTCATGAACTGGCTAATACACAGTGTAGAAAGAGCAAAGTCAAAACTTACTATAAGCTCACAACAAAAGATTGCTCAAAATGAACTTTCAGTGGAAGAAAAGCCAGTTGTGCTTTTACAAGGGAATATCCATACTCATCACTATTTGTTTTTTAGCAGAGTGAAAACAAAATCCAATTATTCTTTCCATTTTGGTAGCACAGAAGATCCCATACTAGGGACTCTAATAGGTCAAGTACTCCTCAAACACAGAAGGAAGAGATATCTTGCTTGGAGTTCTTACAGAAGAGGTTTATGAGAGAGATGACATGAAGGATGGAAATAGAAAACAAGACTGTGGTAATCAGTTCTTTAGTTCTTTTCACCAATTTTGAAGCTGTTTACTAATGAACAATCATTCTTGCATAATTTTGTTACACCTAATCAAATAATTCACAATTTCATATTCGGAATTACACTAACTGCCAACTATTTCAATAAAGAAATAACCACTGAAAAAAAAAAAAAAAAAAAAAAGGAGGAGGCAGAAAAGCATATTTATGGTTCAGTTAATGATCTCATTCTGCTCTGCATATAATTTCTTTTGAGTAGTAGTGTTACAAAAACTTGATGCCTCAACTAAGCAAGTGGTATTTTTTGACTAAGTCCATAAAGCACTGAGAGACTCTGAATCCAACAAGTGGAACCATGCAATACCATGCTTCCAACCTTGTTCCCAGAGGATGTCCCTGCCCAGGAATACTTGCATCCTGAATTTAAGCATGTAGATTATGACCCAGCATTCCTAATGCAATTCCTAAATTAAAAAAAAAAAAAAAAAAAAAAAAAAGCTTTTAGCATCTAATAAAAACAGTGTTTATAAAAGTAAAAAAAAAAATTTAAACAGAAAGCAACCAGTGATGAAGTAAAAAAACCAAAGTACATTACAATGAGTGTATCTGGGTGCAGTAAAGCAGGGCAAAAGTTGGATTGAACAAGGTGTTCTACAGCTTTATATTTAACTGTCATTTCAGAGAGACAACTTGCACTATTTCAGATGAAAAACAGTCAAGTGCTAAGTAAAGCCCCTTGCAAAACTGCAAAAGTACTTTGATTTTATTAGTCATTCTGACTCTTTAAGTGCTGTCAAGTGACCTGGAAAAGGCAGACAGAAAATACCATTGTAACTTTTTTATTCTCAATTTGTCCATGAAGGCATGCTCAAGGTTGTGGGTCCCCCGTGAACCCACTGTGCCATTAACAAGTTACAGTAGTATTACAGAATAGAATATAACCTCCAATTCCAACAGCACACAAATTAGCAAAGTACCCTTTGTAGAAAATAGCTGTCACAACCCACTTTCAAAGCCCCTTTTTTATTGACTTCATAAAACATGATGTAGTTTTGTACACTTTGATGTGCTTGTTTATGATTGTTCATATTGACTCCACACTATTTAGCACCTCTTCAGAAAACAAAAAAATATTTACACAAACACAGTTTCAATTTGCATCAGCCACACCCATATCTTGTAACTCATTAATCAGTACTGCTATGGTAATTAAAGTTTGATAGCAAGTGGAAAATTCTAATTTTAGGGTCCCTCCACTTCCTATTCTCTGCTCTCTTGCTAACACCTGACCAGCTCTTCCATTTTTCATCCTTTTTGGCTCTATCTTCTAGTGCCTAGTGATACTTTCCAAGCATTTCAGCCCTATGTGTTCTTGGCAATTCTCTGCTGGAAACTGATTAAAGTGTATTTTCCAAATACTGCAGCTAAAATGTTAGTCCTGAATTAGTCCTATGTGAAATTGCAGTACTTTCTAGGAGCCTTTACAGCATAAACAGACAATTACAAACCAAGTTTCTGTAGACAGAAAAGTTTACACTGAGGACTTCCATGTGAAATTCTAAAGTTATCCTGGAAGAAGTGAAATAGAAGACCCATTCATAAACTACAGAATAAGTTATGGTTGTACAGTGGATCCAGTGCAGAGCAGGCTGCCTCCTAGGTAGGGCAGCAGACAAGCAGTAGCAGCAAGCAAGCCATAGCCTCAAGAATCCCATGCTTATCCCCAAGAACAGACCTCCTATTTTTCTGTAAGAACCACCAATAAATCAGTATATACAGATATTATAGTTTGTTTTTTTTTTATAATACTCATTTTCCTCATAACTCTATCACCTGATTACAAACATATTGTCTACCTTGACTTCAGTAAGGCTTTTGACACTGTCTCTGATAGCATCCTCAGAAGTAAACTTAGGAGGTGTGGGATCAATAAGTAGGTTGCAAGGTAGATTAAGAACTGCTGACTGGCAGAGCTCAGAGGGCCATGATCAGAAGCACAGAGTTAGTTGGAGGCCTTTAGATAGCGGCGTTCCCAAGGAACTGGTACTGATTTCCTGTGTTGTTAAATGATCTGGATGAAGGGTTTGAAGGTGAAGTACATTTAATGTATCCTCAGCAAATTCACTGATGATATGAAGCTGAGAGGAGCAGCTAACACACCAGAAGGCTGTGCTACCATTCAACAAGACTTGGTCAGGCTAGAGAGTTGGGCAAAGAGGAACCTGTTGAGATTCATCAAGAACAAGTGCAGAATCTTATGTTTGGGAAGTAATAGCCACCTGCAGCAGTACTGGTTAAGGGCTGACCTGCTTAAGAGGAGCTCTGCAGAGAAGGATCTGGTTGGCTCTGAACCAACAGTGTGCCCTCGTGCCCAAGAAGGTAGCCAAAAGTATCCTGGGGTGCATTAAGACAAGCATGGCATTCTTTATGGTCAAAAGAGGTTATCCTCCTCTCTCTACTCTGCCCTGCTGAAGTCATACCTGGAGTGCTTTGTCCAGTCCTGGGCTCCCCAGTTCAAAAAAGGCATTGAACTTTCTAAGACCATTAGAGGGCTACGAAGATGATTAGGAGCCTGGAGGAAGGGCTCAGAGCTGGGACACTTAATGTCTGAAAAAGGTAAGACTGAGAAGGGATCTCATCACTGTTTATAAATATCCACGGCAGGAGCCAAGCGGAGGGCACCAGGCTCTTTTCAATGGCATGCAGCAACAAGAGGCAATGGGCAAAAACTGGAAAACATTAAGTTCCACCTGAACAAAGAAAGAATTTTAGTGTTAGAGTGATGGAATACTGTAACAAGCTGCCTAGAGAGGTTGTGCGGTCTACTCTGGAGATATTAAAGACGCACCTGGACACCTACTTGTGCAATCCACTGAAAGGAACCTGATTTAGCAGCTAGGTTGGACTCTCTCTCTAGAAGTCCATTCCAACACTTCAGATGGTGATGATAAGACTCATCTCTAAATTACAAATACTCTAAATTCAGCCCATATTTATCAGGCAAATTTCAAAGGTGAATTGCATAATCTGTAATCAGTTACTTGATCATTTGATTGATAGAAGTTTGAAAGTTTGATAGGTCTTGATTAAAATAAGGAACAGGCTAATCAGAGGTCAAATAACATTAAATATTAATTACTGTAACAAATAGATGCCACAGTCTTCTAAATTAGGTACAATGTTAAAGACTGTTTCTTTTTTTTTTTTTTTTTAAACAAGACTTGAAGTCATTTGTTAACTAAATTAAGAGAACACGAATGTTCTATGAAATCATTGCTGAAACCAGCTAATGTTCTTTCTAATGAAAGCACATTATGCCTGCTGCAATTTTAATTACAAGATTAATGTGTGTTTATATCACTTTGCGTTTCTACAATATGTTGACAAAATGCAGCATGCTATAGATTGGGAGCTATTCCTACAAACAATTACACACTCGAGTAGGCTTCCTCTTGATAGTTCAATTAGCCAGGTTGTGAGAGCAAAATTCCTCTTACATTTACTAGAAGTCTTTGTTCCTTAATATTTAACCTTCAGGTTGTTAGGTTTTTTTTCCCCTCCTCAATAGCTGTTTTATATGTGTATTTGCTTCATATTTGTTTTATGCTTTCCCTTCCCCGTCCAAGAATTCTTTCATTTCCCAAAACCTATTTTCAGTAAATCTGTATGGACAGCAGATCTGTTTCAAACAATTTTCTTTTCATTGCCTTTTCCTTTTCATTACCCTTACACTCAAAAATAATATCCTACTTCACAATAAACCAAAATAAAATACATATTTTATTTTGAAAGAAACAGAAAATCTGAGGTACATAAAATATGAGAAGATTAAAACTTCATTTTTATAATAAAACCACATCTCCTTATAGAATTTCTCATTACTGAAAAAAATCAGTGTTGAAATTCTCACTTCCCAACTTTTATTAATAGGTGGTTTCTAGAAAGCTGAACTACCCTGTTTCAACTATTCAAGACAAGCTGAATTTCCTTATCAGCTTGACATAGAGAAAGTAGCCAAGCTCTGCAACTGCAAGCACTATAGGTTAATGGAAAAGAAAAGGAAAACCTATTTTACTGCAGTATACCAAACATCCAGCAAATGATGAAAAATCTCATTGCTAATCTCAGCATGCAGCAAAATAAATCTTCACATTGAGTGATTAGCTATCATTCTTGAGCAAGTAAAGATTTATCAGGACATGGCGAGGTCATTTCTGTCCCTCTTTGTCCTCTTGGTTTACGATTGAAGAAATATCAGGTGGTTGTGACCAGTGGGCACCCAGTTCAGCAGATCTAGGTTTGCCTCAGAAGACCACTTCTGGATGAGGACAGATAACTCAAATCACTAAAAAAAGCAATTAATGACATGGCTCAGTAAGATCATTTTCAATGTAAACTAGAATATATTTTTTTAATCATGTCACTCAAAGCCTACAGGTAATCAGACTATGAGTTGATCAACATCAGCTTTCCCAAAAGACTTGGCATACTTCTATACATCCAGTAGAACATTCAGAAGAACCTGTATGCCATGCGTGTAAAGGGCATGATATTTATATTCTAAATTGAACCTTCATAACATCATACTATTTATTTAGTGCTGCTCATAGCTTATACTGTTTTTAAAGCACTGTGTTCTTTATCTTGCATTTTCAATGCCTCTCCATTACTGCTTATTTATGAAAATAACTTGTGCCATCAAAAATTCTGTTAATCTTTAATAAAGAGTCAGTAACTAAAATTACAACTATGAAGGGAAATCTGGCTTGCTGACCCATGACAGAGTGCACTCACAGGGAAAATACTCATTTTAAATTATTACTTGTGTACACAATATAGGCTAATATTTGTACAAAGCCCTGTATATTTATTAGCTTGAATGAACTTGAGCAGCACTTAGGGGCAGTTTATATTAGCCTGCAAGATAAAACATGTGGGCTAGTATTGCCAGAGGAGCTGTAATACTGTGCAAGGAACACAATCAGTCCACACTGGACACTGTGAACTAGCATTATTCGCCTTTTTCTCTGTCTGCCCCAAACCAGAATTGAATTGATTCTGGGGTGTTCTTGAAATGCCAGCTGCTAGGTGCACAAACTAAAAGCAGACCTGGAAAGAGCAGAAACTGGACCAGAAGCTTTCACTTTCTCTATAAACAGCATGTAGTTGCACTGAAGTGGGAAGATGAAGTCATTTTTCAAACCTTAATTGGCAACAGTGGACAGGAGAAAGCCTGCAGGACATTACCCAAGCAAGTCTCTAAAGAATCAGGTCATTAATAAAGCTCATAGCTATAAGTAAAAAGTGTTCAACTAGCAGAAGAATTAGCAGCACAGCACGTTTGCAATTATTTTCCTCAACATCTCTTCTTAGCAAAAGGCAGCAGTGCTGGAAATACGCCTTATCCTCATGTGTAATTTCTGAGATTAAAAGCTAGAATGTCTGGCTACGCAATACCAATCCAATTTTTAGATGAAGAAAAAGCCCCAGGAAATATTGCCAACCAGAAGAGAGGATAATCTGCACTGTGGACTTTCTGGAGCAACAAGGGAGATTTTAATCTAGCAGTACAAATTGCAGCAATAAGACGACAAATGAAGTCAGTGAAGTCCAAGATGTCATGAGTGAGTTCAGCTAAGTAAAGTAGATAGGAAAGACAAAAACTTCAATTACCACTGTGTCAATGACAGTAAAACTGCAAAACTAAGAAAGAAATATCATGAAGTAACTGGTGGGAAAAAGTTTCATGTAATTAGTGAAGCCAATATGGGATGGTTCATAGCATCACTGAAATGTTAAAAAGCCTGTTTTATAGCCTGCTTGAGGGTAGTATGAGCAATAGAGGTGGAAGTATATGTTAAAGACATCATTAATTGTTTTACAGTTATTGATTACCACAGAGTGGAGTGTCTGGGATTAATTCATAGCAGCGTTTTCAGGAGCAACCTGCTGATTAGAAGCACTGACATAGTACAAGGCTAGAGAACAGAACAAGCTTCTCCTTCAGAATTTAGCCTACAACATGCAGGAGACGTTCTTTCTATCAAGGGACTTCAATTTTAGATGCCTGGCAAATGCTTTTTATGCTTTCTAGTCTAAAATCCAGGCAAGTTACTAACAATTATGCTTGAGGACTGATATTAAAATGAAACAACCTTTTATTACTCAACACTGTATTGCCTCCTTCTGATACAAAGGAAAAGTAGAATGCTTCACCCTGGCATCAATGTTTGAATTCACAGGGGGACAAACAATCACAGAATACAATGCTTGGTATGAGTAATTGGGGGAGGGTTGAGGGGGAGTCAGTTATTGAAAGCTACAGCCCTGAAAAATGTTGAATTCTTGTTTGCACACATTATCTTCTCCAGAGTGAAGGATTACCACTCCAGAAAACTAGTTGACTCCTACGTGACACGCTGTAAGTAACAGACATGAGGTGAAATGGAATAGATAACAGTTCTTCCTTTCTGACCCTCAGTAACTGGTGAGAGAATGTAACACTGTACTGGGATACACATCTGTCCATAACAATAGAAGTTTTGCGCTGCTTTGGTATTTAAGCAAACTAAGCTAAAGTATTTTGAACTTTTAATGCAAGGATTACATAGAGGGGAATGGACACACATCCTCCCCACTTCATGATCCACAAGAAAGGTATGAATCAACCAACACATCTAAGATACACACACACAGCAGATGTCCTGGGTCGAGGAAGAGAACATAGTATTTTCCTAAGTAGTCCCTACAAAAAGCATGCTCTTCCCACATTCATCCTTTCCCCACTCACTAGCATCATCCAACTGGACATCACTCCCATACCATGTGGACACAGTGCACATTCCCAAGTTTTAGCCATATGACCCATCTCAGAAACTAGTTTTAAAAGCAAAATTCAAATTTGGGATCTGAATCTGAAAAGTTCGCTCCATTATTGTCAAACTGCATAGTTTATCTGCTTATGCAAGGGAATTTCTGGTGCTAAATTAAATTAGAACTATACAGAACACATTTACAGACAGCTGCAAAATTTGTATCCTTCAGCCTTCCCAATGTGTTTAATAATGAACATGGTTTTTATTTTAACTGGAAGCCTTATTTACCTAGCAGCTTGTTTTAATAAAGATATTCTCCTGTGGTTACACTGTCTATGTAGAATTTATCAAATAAACAAACAATAGCTGATGAAAAAAGCTGTAAGCTCTTACATATTGTCCTACAGAGTTGGGCATCCCAAAGGAACTCATTTAAACATTGGTATGCACTATGAATTAAGCACCCAACATAGCACTTGCTCGATGCATTTGAAATCACATCATCATCATCAGAAATCCTAGTCCCAGTGGGCAAATGCACTCAAAATTCTGTGAAATCATCTTGCCAGGAAAAAGACAGTTTCTGTTTTCTTCAATATAATTCCCAGAGCAAAAATTCAAACAGTTTTTTATGAGGTGCTATTCTGTGCCTACAGAGCATACATCCTAAAACATATTATCATTGACTTCTTCCATTCAAGGGAACAAACAGAGTTGCAGACATGACTCAACTAGAAGCCACTTCAGTAAGGTCACTGCTTGAACACACAGGGCTTTGCTCAGCAGCTGTTGCAGCAAAACCTGAGTAACTCTTGAGCATGTACCAACAGCGTTCATCTCCAAGATTATTTTGAAATTCATTTAAAAGGGGTGAAAACACCCAGTTTCTTTGTCAGTAGCCATGATTAAGTGATAAGCATATTGCAACGTCAGTGAAGACTTGGCCCAGCTGCAAAATTGATGTTGGCTGGAAGTCAAGCATGGGCTCTGTGGTCTCACTTCTGTTGCTGTTCACCTTGTACCAGGTTTCAGAACACGTTTCCACTCACTGAATCTTTACCTCATTCCTTGCATGTATCTCAGAACATTTCGGTGTTGTTTGTATTATTTATTTGTCCCCACTGGATGACTGGATGAGTCATTTCTAATGAAAACCGCACCAAAGGGATTTCAACTCTTTCTGTCTGCTAATTACCTGTGAACAAATTACAGAAATCTCCAGTGGATTTATTAGTCCATGTATTGACAATTTTTCACATGAGTAATTAAATGGATTGCAAAGTTACTTGAGAATATTTCAAAGTTGTACATTCTTGCTCTGCTGGTAAGCTTTAGGAGTTACATCATACTGCTTCTGCTGTTAGACTCAACATCATCTAACTTAAAAGCTATTTATTTTAATGGCTAGATATGCAAGTTCTAAATTATGTACTTGAATACCCAAACTAAAATCCACAGTTCAGAACTGAAGGTTTTCTGTGGTTTTTTGTTGTTGTTGTTTTTTGGGTTTCTTTTTAAACCATTTCAGATCATGCTGCAGTATTTGAGCTTAATACTGCATTTCAGTTAATCCACACATTGCAAAATTTCCATGTCAACTATCACAGAAATTAGCTCCCAAAAATTACTGAATAGGAGCTATGACAAAGACACCTTGAAATTAAAATGACTACTTGCTATTTCTGTCTTGTGCTAGTTCTAACCTTTGTTTTCAATACCCAAGTATGTGATACATATGTAATTTGCAACATTAAATTACTTTCCTTCCTCTTGGATGATTAACTGGTAGTCTAAAAAAGGACACCTCATCTCTTTTTAGAATCCTCAAAATGTTTTAATGTTTCAAGTCTCATGGTGAAGTCAATTTGATTTTTCTCAACATCTCAATTCTGTCTAACATTTGCTAAATCAGGAAATCATATTTCATGTATCTCACTTCAACAGATTTCAATGTTGTAGAAAATCCTGTTATCTTCAGCAATTAGCTGTTCATGAAGTTTAGCTTTCCAGAGTGCCTTCTTCAGACTTGAGTAAGGGTAGCAACTAAAACTGAGAACTCAAGCAGCTATTCCAGCCAAAATGGAGAGGAGATTGTACATCTGAGTAGAATATATCTCTTATAGCCCATGATTGCACAAAAAATTATTGCCTCCCACAGAAAACATCCCACTCCTCACACACATGAAGAGGCACATGGTGCAGTGAAATCAAGACTTTTTTTCATCTCCCAAACTTATCCAGATTTCTTCAAAGACAAACTCATCATACCAAAATCAACACTTAGATTACGTTACAGGCAAGTGGGTGTTATGTCACGTAGAATATAACCTAATTCTGTTAAACTTTTGATATTTTAATTAGGTTGATCAATCCATTTCTGGAATTGATTCATTTATACATTTCCTAAACATGTTAAAACTCCATTCAAGTCACTACCCGCTTTGCAACAGCCTTATTCCTCTATCCCACAGGATCAGCTTACACCTCAGCATCCACAGCAGTACAAACATTTACCAACATCCTTCCAACATCAAACACCACTGACAGAGTATTTTGGAGGAATATGCAATGACTCTCAAAATATAATGATACAGATATTTTCTTCTGCTTCTAAGTTATACAGAGAGTCTGAACCAGCAGGAACCTGATCCATTAGATCAGACTTTAACATATACCAGGCTATTTTTGAAAATTTATCTGAAGGAGCTAGAATAGGTATGGAAAAGGGGAAGCAAATTAAGTCTGACTCAGAATAGGCCCACTGATAAATTTTGCACTTCAGAGGTCACATAGTAGATGAGAAAAATCATTTTACCATCCATATAAATGCTTTTAAAGGCACTGATACGTCTGGAAGCATTTCTTGCACATGATTGCAGGTAGTCTGGGGAGCCCATAAAAGTAAAAGCTAGTCATGAATAATTTTCACAAATTATACAGGAACTACGAAGGTAGAGAATTAGATTTCATAAACAATACTATGAGGTTCCTTCATAGAAGGACATCTTCTCATCACGAATGATAACTTCAATACCAGCAGAAATAATGAAAATCCAGTTTCTCATACGTTTGCATTCCTCACTGCAACGTTACCCTGCAACATCAAACCACACATCCACAGCCATAGTAGCAGTACTGCGTTTCCCCTTCCCCAGCCCATGCGTCCCTCAGCACTCCTCCTCTCATCCCACCAAGAGGCCCCATTTTCCAATAGAGCAAACACAAACCAGGCTGGAGAGTGAGAGCCACTACTGCACAATTGGACCCTGACAACAGCATCACTGTCCAAGGAGCACTCATTTTAAAACGTCAACGAGTTTACAAAACTTGGGGGAACTTACCTGACTTTACAACTCTTCCTGCTGTGCCAAAGATGGCCTGGAGTTCAGTGGTGCAGTCAGGAGGAGACAGACGGTGATGAAAGCCTCCATCTATCGAGAAACCCTATCAAACAGGGAGATGAGGAGAGATATTAACATATAATAAACTACTACCTATAATAATACATTTAATATATTATAGTATCAAACTCCAAAATACATAACACAATACTGCAAATATCAGAAGCATGAGGAAATGACAAATTTCAGAGCATGAAAATTATTAGCCAAATTATATTTCATTAAAACACCTGGTTATTCCATTAAAATTGTTTCCTAGATGCGCTTTACCTCACTTCTTATGAAGCAATTAATAGTATTTTACCTTCAAATTCCTATCTTAATAACTAGCTATTACTGCATATTGTATTTTTTTTTAACTATAGGAGAATTACAGTAATTAACTTTGTTCCAATTACCAGGGTGCATATTAATATTCATATACTTTTGCAAAAAAGAATGATCCTGAAATCTCTCAGCAGGGATAGTTAAAATGATTCATTAAAGTTCCACACAGGTTTCTTTCCTAATTCATTAAGAAAATATTAGCATAATCATGTGAAATTAATTTTCTTTAAAAGGTTGATATAAGCAAGGGATTAAGAGGACTGGTACTAATATATGAAACATGGCTTGCATTGTGCTCTTGGTCTCCAGAGGCTGACTGTCATATAAGGTATTACTTGCCAGTGCACTTTGATAAGGAAGAAGAAATCAGAGATAGAGCCAGTGGAGCTGAGGATTTCATTTCCGCATTTAAATAGAAAAAAAAGAACAGGATGCATGATCTTTTTTTAATGCTTTTATATTTCTCTGTTTTGTAGAGGTAACGACTAAATGCATTGCTCAGCGTGAACATGAAGCTGAAAGAAAATACAATTAAGTGATAGGCTACAAATGGGAAAAGCATCTAGAGCACCTAATGATAATAAAAGGTGAAGAGAAAGCTCAGCCAAGAGAAGAAGTGATCCAAATCAGAACAACCAGAGAGTGAAAGGTAAATAGCTTCCCAAGAAAAGTTTCAAGTAAAAAGAGAAAGCAATCTCAATAACAAACGGCAGTGAAAGAATAGTAGCTCTCATTCATAGATTCACATAAAAAGGCATTTAAGGTAGAAGGACATAAAGATACCTTGTGCTATTAAATGAAGTGCCTCTTCATAAATACAGAACTGGTACAACCAGGCAAAAATAAAATTAAAGAAGGATAATTTGAAGCTTACACTGAGTTAGAATAATGTCACAAAAACAAACAACCAGGGAAGAACATAGGACATGTGCGGTGAGCCAAGACAAGGGGTTTTTTGTCAATACTACATGACATCTGGCACTGCTTTTCCATTTTCCTCATGACAACAATTCTTTCAAGTCAGCATTGAACTCCATAAAAAAAAACAAGTTTAACAGCACTCAAGCACGATTCAGAGACAGAACTGGTCAGCTGCTAAGAAAGACCATGAACTATTTTTAATTTTCTTTGTGAGGAACTTATCAAATCAGT
Organism: Tympanuchus pallidicinctus; assembly: GCF_026119805.1. Lineage (NCBI taxonomy): Eukaryota > Metazoa > Chordata > Aves > Galliformes > Phasianidae > Tympanuchus > Tympanuchus pallidicinctus. The sequence goes on from NW_026294669.1 coordinate 8,014,318, forward strand.
CGTTTGTAAGCAAAGGATATTTGAAGAGTTCATTAGAAAGATAATGAACTTCTCCCTTTCAGCCCTTTTCCTGACATCAGGTCTTGGGTTGGAATAGGCTCTAGTGGAACACATGGCCTCCAGGGCAAAAGGTTCTGTGGATGGTGACATTTGAAATGGAATATTACTCTGTCAGTAGTAACTTCCAGCACTCAAGCCTGAGCTACCCCGCCTTCATTCCTACATAGTCCTCATACAGTCAGTGTCCTCCTGCATAGCTTTAGACCCTCAGGAATTTATGGGAGACATGATCCCAAGGATGCCGGGGGGGGATCTCCAAGCAGATACACTTCAGGGTAAATCTCACTTTCTTTAAGACTAGAGGGAATGGCTTCCAGCTGCACCAGGGGAGATTTAGGCTGGACATTAGGAAATACTACTTCTCTGAAAGAGTAGTCAGGCACTGGAATGGACTGCCCAGGGAGGTGGTGGAGTCACCAAGCCTGCAGGTGTTCAAGGAAAATTTGAATTTTGTATTGAGGGATAAGGTTTAATGAGAACTATTGGTGATAGGTGGATGGTTGGACTGGATGATATTGCAGGTCTTTTCCAACCTTGGTGTTTCTGTGATTCTTCAGAAGTGAAATTTCTTTCTTTTCTTCCAGCAATTGATTTTTTGCCTGGAAGTTGCACAGCACTTGTGTACTTTCAGTTCAGTTAACTCTGACTTCATTATCCTGGAAAGTTTTAATAGTTTTAATGCTCTTTTTCATCAGTGATGTAATAGTTAAAACTTAATACAGTATCCCAATACATTCCATTATTTATTACCACTGAAGTTATTATTCTATGCCATTTTTAATTTAATTGGAAACGTTGGACTCCACACACATAAGGACCACTGATTTATGGCAGACATCAGGTGGTTCCTATATGCGCTTGTATTATTCAGTCTACTTATGTGGAAGTGTTGTATCTCAGTAGAAGCAGCAAATCTGTATGCATAGGCAGGGAAAGCAGTATAGCAGGGTCTCATGGGGTGGGAGGGATCATTCTATTTATAGAAGGAAAGACAAAAAATGGCTGGTGTGATTCCCCTTCTCCAATCCAATTTTCAAAATATTGTGTTTTCTTTTTCTAAACATTACTTTGAGTCTAGACTCCAGCTTTTAAAACTCCTTTATTCTTCACTTGTAAAATTCATTATTTATTGAAATGTCAGCATTAACTGCTTTCCCCCTCCTCTTCATTTCAACTATTAATGAGATTTTTCTTTTCAAAGCATTAATTAAAATCAAACAAAGAGCTGTAGGTGTAAGTTCATGGCTTCAGTTATTTCTTAAAAGCACTTGTGTAAAATTACATTGAATTTTCTTTCTAGATCTCTGCATTCTGGTTATACCGGCTAGCTGAGGTCATTAAAGCTCAGCTATTTTAGGTCTTTTCATCCTATAGTTTTCTTTACATATGACATAATATATTAATATAGGAGAAAATTGGGTAAGCATATGGAAAAAATTGATTGCATTCCCTCGTGCATTCTTCCACATTTATCTACTAACTACAATGGCTGATATGGCTTTTACCATAAAAAAAAAAAAACGTATCTTGTAACATCATTTTTTCCAAAGCTTTTTTTTTTTTCCTCCCATTTGAGTACAAGTAATTTGCAGTAAAGATAGCTTTGAGGGGTTTGGATTTATAACAAACGTTCTTGTTCTTCTACTGACATTTCTATTATTAATGGCTTCTGAATGAGCAAAGGGAATACGCTCAGAACATACTCAGGGGCACTCTTTTTTACTGACACTACACATTTCTTTGCACCCACAAAGAATAGTGCATATAAATATAATGGGTTTTTTTGAAAAATTACATTAAAGCATCTTAAACAGTAATACTATGAGACTGTACTAACAAAGAATCTGTTTGTTAGCTAGGCTAACGCATGTATGATCCAGCTTGCAAGTCCTAGGAAGTAGCAAAAATGTACATTTTGCATATACTTGTCAAACACAAGCATTATGACTAGAAATGCACAAAAATCATACAGGAGTATAGCAATAACAGGTGAGACAGCAGAGAAAACATTGCTTCACACAATATGCTTGCACATTGCAAGTACTAATTCCCACGCCTTTCTTTCAACTTCTACCACCTCCTAGACTGGGTACATGCAGTTCCATCTCTACTGCACATTACCACTGCTGGATGTGAACTTCTACAAAGCCTGCTGTTTTCTCAACCAGCTTTCAGCTTACAGACTTTTAGAAATATTCTGCGCAAGGCCCTGCCCATACCCTACCCATACACACATGCAGCACAGCTAGGAAGACTTAGTCCTGCCTACTGAAGTAAAAGTAGTATTAGTGGCACAGGCTGCCCAGGGAGGTAATAGAGCTGCTGTCCCTGGAAGCATTCAAAAACCATGAAGATGTGACACTGAGGGACATGATTAGTGGGCATGGAAGGGGTGGGTGGGAGTTGGACATGGGAATCTTTCGCAGTCTTTTCCAACTTCAGTGATTCTATGAAAAACAGCTGTTCATCCCAGAATAAGATCCTCCTATATTCTCAGGATTCCTATTATTTTGTTTCCTGTTTTCTTAGAACTACATTGCAGTGCAACCTCTTTACGTTTTAGAATTGATCATTAGCTTATTGACAGGTTTCCATCCTAAAACACTTTGCACCTCAAGAGCAAAAAAAAAAAATAAAAAAATCCAAGCTTCTTACCAACTTCAGGAAATTCTGCCTTCAAACTCATTCATTACAGTATCTCTGTTCTGTGTTTGCTATCTGATGTCATAAATTCACAATGCTGTCAATTCAAACTGATGTTTGTTCTCCCCACATTCCTGTACAGAACACAGGCCAATACAACCCAGTGAAGACAAAAAAAAAGAAACAAACTATCTCATCCAATGAATTGGACTGGAACTGTCTTTTGTAAAAATAAAAATTCTAGAATGCTACAGCTCCCTTGTAAATGGCTATCTGAAGTATGCACTCATGAGCCTCTGGTTTCATCCTTTACAGTCACCTACTTGAGAGCTGGAACATGAGCATGCAGAGGAGCAGGTGGCTGTGTAGCTACAGATGTATCTATAAGAGATATGATCAGGCTGGATTTAGAGATAACCCAGCTGAAAAAAATAGGGTCTATAAAGATAATTTTGGGATAATTGGAACTGCATATAAAATAGGTAAAACTCTTATGCAAATTGGAGCCACTTAGCAGATTAAAGAGAATCATTTCTGACTTAATTAACACCACCTCAGAATGTAGTATTAAACCATTCTACATTTTCATAAAATGTAGGATATTTTTATAGTTTATAGCAAGCCATTAAAGGTAACAGGACACAATTGCACTGTGTGTTGTCATTAGTGAAGACGTTTTTCAGTGCTCGGATTAATGTATATCAGCATAGCAATGATACCAGGACAGCTTCATTTTCTTTTTGCTTTTTTCCTCTTCTTGGGGAAAATGTCACAATTTGTTATCAAGACATTTTTTGACCATTTACTTTCAAGCATTTAATTCTTACAATATATGACATTACAAACAAGTCAACTTCTCCCTGCATTATTGCATCAATGTGTGACAACAAAGCAACACATGGCATGTGGTAGGGTTATTAAATCATAGTGCTAGCCTCACAGCTGCCATAGATATGCAAACAACTCATTTTTCCTGTTTTTTTTTTTATTTACCTTCTTAATCTTCTCACTTTGCTGTGCTGTCTAACGTATTTAAACAATAAAATAACTCCAGAAAAAAGTGTTATTTGTTACCAGCCACTTTAAGTGACATTAGTTGCAGATTTATTGAGGACTTTAGAGGTATCATGATAAATTCATCATCCTACAGATGCACTCAATGACTGTTACAACCCTAAGCTTTCCAGTGTTCACTCTCATCTAAGAATCACAGAATGTCCCAAGTTGAAAGAATTTACATCGATCAAGTCCATCTTCTGCTGGGCTCAAAACTACGTCTGCAACCTGGTCATTGTATTCTTATTTTCAGAACTTCACTTAGTGAAAATCTAAAGCAGTGTCACAGACTTGTCCAACTAAAAAACAACCAGCTATTTTACTGAAAAGGAGAGAAACTGTTAAATGTTCTTAAAACACTGTCACAGGTCCACCTTTATGCCTATGTAATAGGTGTCTGAGAATGCTTTGATAAGCAAGCTTTGGAACCTGAGGCAATATGGTAGCATTAAGCTTTAGACTTACTATTTAATGTACAAATCTGAGCAGAGCACTGAGGTAGATCTGTCATTCTGCATGGCATTTATGTTTGGTAGTGTTGATATATCCTTGCTGTGAAGGCTATAGTTTGTTTTAATCCAATGACTGATCCTTTGTGAAAACACATCTCAGTTGGGTTCCAACCAGACAAGCGTTCCCATCAGCAAACCTGCAGCAAAACCTTTTTTCCTGTAATATCTTAAGAAATTGGGAAAACTCACATACAGACATTCTCACAGACTAATTTCAGGCAAGCCAATGGGAAGAGGTACTGGAGGAGAGATTTCTTATTATTTTGTTAGTAGCCCTTTTAAGTTTGTTGCTTACACAAAATAGTGACCTTCAATTTCCAGATATCATCCTAAAATGCATCATAAAATGAAAGCCTCAGAAGAAAAATGACTGAACAAATACACCGAGACTGCTAGATCACATGAACTTGACCAATTCTGACATACAATAAGTGTTTCTCATTGCCTAATCCTTTCCACCAGCAGGATTTCTTGGACTAACAGCATTACATTCAATACTTTTGTAAAGGTCGAAAAGGATCATTTTTTAAAGTCTGTTCAACATTCTTTTACTCCTTTTGAATGGTGCACAAGAGAGCAACCAAATGGACAAAGCCTTCTATTTAACATATTTTTGACATTTTGCTCCTCCAGTTGTGGAAGGAAGGGCAGACATTTAGCTTCACTGGTGCTCAAAAGATGTCAGAGCTTAGACCACATCTTTAGAGCTGACATCAGTCTTCAGAACACCTGGGAAAAATCCAGACTTGATACTTTGTCTTTATTTTCATAAATAATTGAGTATTCCCTGACAGACCATAGGTTCATAGCACTGCATTTCTGTTTATTTGATAAAGCTAGCTTCCAGTGTTTCTACAGAAAACTTTAAAAGCTACCTTAATGTATTTACTAGTATCTTGGGTCTGCAAAAAGAAAAATATCACCTAATCACACTACTGCTGAATTACAGAAATTAGAGATGGAAAGGAACATCTATTCTGTCCCCATGCCAGTGAAGGATTGCCCTCTAGAGTATGCTTTCCACTACTTTCCCACATCTAATTTTACGTACTTTTAAGTGATGGGTATTTCAACACTCCTCTCTATTCTACACTCTGAATTTAGGTGTCACAGAACTTTGTCATAGCATTCAGCCCACATTTTATTTTTCTTAATTTCAACCATTATTCTCAGTTATATTCCTTTGTTCCTCCCTGCAGTAATTCTTCACCATCATTGGTCTTTACTGAGCAAGTATTTCAAGATAGTTATGGTGTCCTCTGCTCTATTTGCATATACAGTCCAAATATATTGCACTTTTAATATTGCTTTATAAATCAGATCCCTCTAGTCACTTAATCTTCCTGGCTGCTCTTCTGTATCTTGTCTCAGATCAATGCACGTGCCCAAGGCAGCAGCAGCCACAGACAAAAGAAATTCAGCTGTACTGTTGTGCTTCACCTGAAAGAATTGGGTTTTTAACTTTAAGCTTGGCTTGTGCAAGGATTTTTGCAAGGTTCTGCACCACATCCTTACCTCTAAATTGGAGAGATATGGGTTTGAAGGCAGAACTATTAGGTGGACATAGAGCTGTTCATATGTAAGTTCATTAATTCCCCTTCAGTTGACTGAAATCATTCATTATATAATCAGACTTTAAGATAAATTAAGTTACCCAGGTACAAAAGCAGAGTGTTGCAGTCAGCATATTACTAGGGTAGAAGAGAAAAATACCAATCTTAAACTGAAGGGGTAAAGAAAAATGAGAGAAAAAGATCGATTTAATGCATCAAGGCAGAAAATGCTTAAGAAAACTCAGGAGATTTTTTTACTTTCAAAAAGTGGCAAAGTTCACCGTTTCTACATAGCCATGAAGATTTTTGTCACGCTCTACTGAGATTAATATCATGAAGCCAATAGTTTCTTAGAATATCAGCCGTATAAACATTTATTGGCTAATTTCACTAGACAACTTTGAACTCGCAGCCTGTAGCTCATTATACTTTACCTTTACTAGTTCAAGCAACAGACTTGCCCTTCTTCTTACAATTACGTACACTAGACACTCACAGTTTTCCTAGCTTCAGCTTTTGGTTCCTAACCTTGCCATACATTCCTGATTCTTCCTCTGCCATGATTCAGGTATTTTGGGCAAAAAACAAGAAAATAGTTTAGTTTAAACTCGGGCTAACCTCTGTTCTTGTAAAGTTTTTAGCCCCAATATCTGCAGATCTGAGATAAGTTGAACTAACTCCTCAAACTATCAGCTCAAATACTTGTAAGAAATTACAAATGGAAAAAGCACAAAACCAGTTGCAGATTTTCCTTTTATGCTATAAAGTCTTCCTATGACCTGCCACACAGCTGACAACAATTTCTATGAAAAATTTCTGGTGTTTCCAGAGTAGAACCCCCCCCCCCCCCCACCTTGAGCAACATGCTGGGATATTTAAGAGAGGAAAGGAGCAATGATCAAAAAATCTCAGAAATACAAATACTACATCACACTCTACTAAGGGAAGTAAGAACATGGACCTGATCTCCATTTTTACGTATTTCAAACTTCACTTTAAAAGACCTTTTCTTCTGTATGCAATTAAAATGGAAACAATACCTTGAGAAAGTATGCGGTTATCTTGCCTGATGAGAATATATGGAATGAATTTCAGTAACATCAATTTGGATTTTTTTGCACTTTAAACATGAAACCAAAACAGATGAATCCATCTCAAGTATGTTTAAGTATTGTCCATATAATCATGTATATTTGAAAATTGCAACCACATCTGAGGCTGTTAAGCTGCTTACTCCCTTATCTTGGTCCAGGTAGTGGGGTTAGAAACAACACCATTTCGTCAAAGTCCAGAAATATCTCACAGCTTTTTAATGCTTTTGGTCTCTAAACAATAGTGATTGATTTTGTTTGATCTGGCAAAAACAAATTACCCCAAAATCATTTTAGCCTGCCAGCCATGCTGACGTAGACTTGTTTGGGTTTTAAGAGAAAATGCAGGATAGTAATGAAAAATGGAAAGGGCTGGAAGCAAATAAAAGACTTTCCTCTGCTGTGGAAAACACATCTACTTTGTCTACACAGAATAGGCTTGGCTTTTTCTGTGAAAAAGTTGAAGAAAAAGAAAAGAGCAATTTCCTTTCCCTTTAAACTTGCCTTGCAACTAGTCAGTTTTGTTTAATCATTTTTTTTCTGCTTTATAGCAAAAGAACATGCTGACAGTGATGTTTCTTACTACTTTTTTTAATACGAAGTTATCTGAAGGCATGAAAAAAACAGAATCTGGAATTCATAGCTCCTGACCCTCTTAAGCAGCATTGGTTGAGATAACACAACTAAGAGCAAAAGAAGTCAGGCTAGGGGGCAAGGCAGGCTCATAGTCATACAAGTTTGAACACTTCTTAGACAGCAGGCTCATATGCTTCGCTAATAGCCAGGGGTCTAAAGACCAGTCAGAACAGCAAGTACCTGGCTTCTGAGACTTATAATCATCAGTTGTCTTCTCCTGCACCATACAGTTTTTTTCATTCCTTACTGCAGTGAATTCAGGCATTGCAGAACTGAATTCTCTCTATACTGTGCCTTCAGCATCTGAATTGCATTGCTTTAGCCTACAGTATACATTACTATGTTGCCTGCAGGCCTGTGCTGGCAAGCTTGTTTGTGGCTGCCAGAAACTGATGGGGATGAGGAAAGGTGGGAAGAGTCCTGACCTGGGGAGGAATAAGCCCAGGCTCCTAGACATGCTGGAAAGCAGCTCAGTATGAAAGCTCCTGACATGTGGGCAGGCAGCACATTGAACATGGGTCAGCAACGTGTCCTTGCCCCTAAGGCATTCTAGTTGCTCAGAGAGGTAGCGTGTAAGTAGTTTTCAGCCTGATATTAGTGGAATAAAACTGTTATAAAATATTTTTTAAAGTGTTCTGATAGTACTGTTTCCAGTCTATCTCCAACCCTAGCCTGACTCCCTGTTCGGGAAAAGGGAATTCACAGCGTTCCTATTTAGTTCAACTAAAATCCTACTAGGATTTCAGTTATTTTACAATTTTCCACTTTCCTGCTACAAGACAACCCATGCAGAACTTCCCTGAAACAAAAAAGGTTATATTTGCATTTAGTGTTAGTAATAAATCATATTTAAGACACTTTCTTTTAAAAAAAAAAAAAAGAGCCTTTTACAGAGAATTGTTAGAACTCAGAAGACCTCATAAGATGGAAAGAAGCAAAACTAAATGCAGTGAATCTTTTATAATAATATGAAAAACACTGCTGTGGTTTCATATTGCATTTCCAAAGAATTTTGGGTGGTTTGGGAACAAAACATTTGAAGTTTCATCAAAATATCGAGGAGTTTTGAGTAGCAAACAGCTTTGACTTATCAGATTCAACAATTCAGCAGCCACTGCAGCTTTGGTGAGCATGACCCAAACAGAACCCCCTGAATTGTGCTCATTTCCTTGCCAAGCACTCTAATCCCAGACAGATGGAATACAGACATACCTCCATTGGTGCATATTTTTATGAGCATGACACGCAGTCTCTTGCTCATCACTGATGGAACTGCACAGCTAATGGTGGTGTGACTATGCTGAAAAAGTATACTGTAGCTGAGAATTGGCTCTATCAAATGTTGTTATTGCATTCTTATTATCTGTTGTATTTCCCATGGCAAAAAAATAAGAGGCATTACTTTCATATGTATAGGGTCACCAACCACTAGACCAGGCTGCCCAGAGCCCCATACAGCCTGGCCTTAAATGCCTCCAAGGACAGGGCATCCACAACCTCCTTGGGCACAACCTGTTTCAGTACTTCACCACCCTCTGAGTGACCTATGTATTCTGCCTGGAAGTGTGTGGTTTCACTGTAACATATCCTTAAGTGATAAAGAGGCTTGGCTAAAAATCTGCTCCTTTAAGTATACGAGGCCTTTGAGGTATCAGTCAAGTTTTAAGAAACATAAAAGAACAGAAATAGATCCAGCAGTGATGCTTTCATCAGTCCTCTGCCTCTACATCTATAAAGCACTGAAGCTGCATACCAGCAATCTCCAACTGGATTTCATTAGGTGGGAGTAATCAGAGTACATTTTAGAATTGATGCTGTACTGTGCATTTTCTTTTCATGTTAAAATAAGAATTTCAATGTGCAATGAATCATTAAAACAGAAGCTTCAGGAGAAACATATTGTTTTGTCATTTCCTAAACCTAAAAAATTTAATGCTCCTTCAAATCGAGTGGTGTCAGCATACTGAGACAAAACCAAGTGAAAGTTTGTCCAAAAACTCAACTTTGTCATATATCAGTTTCCTACACAACAAATAAATGTATCACAGGCCAGGCAGCTTAGTGAGAAGCTACAGACCTCGCGTTGCATTTTGAGCTTCACTGTGACCAGAGCCTGCAGCACACACAGACAAGTCACCAGATTCTGCACCCATTCCCAGGAACAGTATGGGAGAATAGCAGCACTGAGCTCCAGCAAAACTCCATAAGACCAGGTAGGTCTTAATATGGTTACTTAAATGCAATTCAATTACTGAATCAACTGAAAGTGTTTTATTTCCTCATATGTGAATAAGATAATAGGGAGGAACAAATAGGTCTGTAGATGCAGGTTCAAAAATACCAAACAGCTCCCTACTTCAGAGTCATTCTGCTCTCCCACTTCCCAAAATGTCAGCACTCCTAGTGATAAAAATGGAATGGGTAAGTTTTCCCCTTTCTGGAACATATTTTTGCAATACCTTAGAACATCGAAAAACAATGTATATACACCAATAACACTCATTTGAAGTAAATCCAGAATTAGTCAGGCAACTAATATGAGCAAGGAACTACTGTAACACTCTCACCATGCTCTAAAACTTACAGGCAACTGCAGTTATTTTAGTAAAGTTAAGTGGGTCAATCACTGATAACCCGGCGTAGAGAAGTGACAGCATCTGATGCTGCAGTAACACTTTGCCTCAAACCACAAAGCTGAGCTCCATTGAGCACACATTTTCCCATTGATAGGATGGATGAAACAAAGAAGAGAACATCTATTTAAATTGATTCAGAGGCTGTAATGAAGTTCACTCCTTGAGGATGAGGTTCCTCAGTGATGTTTACTCACAATTGAGACCAAACCCTACCTGTTGCAAAACACCTGAACCTGCACCCCAGGACTGAAGCAACCTTTTGCCTCCCAGGCTCCCTCATACATATGTGACAAGACCAACCCATGGAAGATAAGTCTTTCCTCTGTTTCAGTTCAGTGAAATTCCACTATCCAATCTATTTTCAAATCTAAACAAGAGAGAGAAACAAATTGCTGTAACCCACAACATTCTTACTGATCTCAATTCCCAAAGGTGAGGGGGGGAAAAAAAAAAAAAAAGTAGCAAGCAAAGCCATTCCTGATTACTGCTGATACTGCAAAGAACACACAGCCAAGTCTATTATATCTGTATGTTATCCTGATTACTACACAATAAAAATGCAGCAAGATGCAGGAGGGACTAAACACCTCAATTTCTATCTGCAACTGTAAATGCATTTTAGTTACCTCTTGTAAGTATGTTTTAGATACCTCAGCTCTTTATAGCATCCATATCTCACTCTAGTTTCTTTAAAGAAATTATAGTAGAAAGCTATATCAGAGAAAAGAGACCATCAAAGACTATTAAATACAAGAATGCAATACACTCTCCAGCTCCAAAAGTCCCAAAACTGCAGATTGCCAGAAGCTAGATGAACACATTATAGCTGCAGGTGTGATTTATGTCTGTGATCTTCTCACAGACATCTGCTACTGACAGCTGCTGAGGACTGATGTGGACAGAGCAACATGCTCCGGTAGGACAGCTCTCATGTTCCTTCTTGCCTAACTGGATGAAGGCTGAGGTTTGGAAAGAAATCAACACAGGAAGCTGAGGAAATTGGATTGCGATATTTTGATGAAACCAAGTGGATGGAGAAGGAGGCAGCTGTTAAGAGCAAAAAGAGAGAGGTATACCATGGAACAAAAATATATAGACTGGGAAATGAGATATAGGATTTTTAAGTCGCTGTCCGTGAACAGGGAAGAAAATTGAATAAAAGGAAATCCCTTCAAAGTATGGGATATTGAAATAAAAATACCAGCCTGGGAGACACCAGGTGCATCTTCAATACAGTTCAAGCTGACATTAATAACATCTGCTGTTACCCATGAGATCAACAAAACATGATCCTCTTTCAGTAAAATTCTCATAGGGAGTGTAAAGAGGAACAGATTTACTGTGATCCTGCATTGTGGTCTTGCAGAAGCATGCACCACAAGTGTGCTGCTATTTATCCAGCTCAGCAAAGCAGTCTTTATAGGATTTAAAGTATTTCAGCACATCTTTCTTAGCATAAAGAATTAATTCTGTACAGAGTGAATAGCAAGGAAAAGCAACTTGTGCATGAAAGCTTGTCATAGCAAGGGCATGATAGACAAGAATAATCAGCATTCAGTTTGGTTCTTGCTCTCCCAACAAGTGCTTTTAACAGAGCTCAATTTCAAGTCCAGGAAAATCCTCCAGTATCTCACCAACCACACCGAAAAACATGCAAGAATAATATCTTAAGGAGGATGAGGGAAAGGGAAACCAAGTCTTTAACTTATTTCTTAGCATCTCTTCATGGATACAGAGAACATAACGCATCAGCACCAGGAATGAGAGCTTCTCCACGACTGGAGCTACTGAATGACCCCTACCAGGGACTGAAATACTGATTTTTATTTCCATAAAGGTTTTGTTTATTGCTGCTCTCCTTGCTTTTTGTTTGCTTTTATTTCTCTCAGACATACTTTCCATTTTAAGCTGTAGGTGCTGCCAGTAGTTAGAGAACAGGAACATAACTGAAGGGGGTAACCCTTCAGTGGCATACAAGCCAGGGTTCAGCTGTCATACACACATGGAAAAAAGTTACTGAACATGTTTTTCTGCTTAGTAACCTTTGCATGGAACTACAAACAAGAGGCCTGAATTTACACTAGTTTGCCCATAACTCAGGCCAGTATTCATAATTAAGTGCTGCCCTAAGCAATTGTCAAGAAGAATCTCTGCTACTGTGAGCAGAGCAGAATCTTAAAGAAATAATACAGAAGTTAACTTTAAAGTAAATTGAATTAAAAGCATAAACATAACCAGGAGTAAATACTTAAAAACCATTCTACTACTTTATCTTTCCTTCCTTCCATCACAGCAAATACTAGTACATACAGTAAAGGATATTCTTGAAAAATGTAATGGAAATAGGTGATCATTCAAAGGGCAGACAAAATTCAAGGTATTTCTAGGAAAGGACCTGGTGTTGGTGGGCTTAGCCCCTCACACAGCAGCCAGCACTGGACATTGGATTTCTCCAGTTGCAGACCATGAGTTCAGAAAAACTCTAATACTTGCAATGTGTAAGAAACCTTCTGGGACTGCAAAGTCCTTTCTATCCTCACAGTACCAAAGTGACTTCATACAGCCCCCATGCTCATCCAGACTCAGAATGGCTTGGGTACAAGTCCCAGACACAATCCTAACATAAAAATGAGTACAACTGTTCACATTTTGTAAGCTTAATTTTATAGACAAGATCAGAGCAGAAAAGTTACTGATACTTAAATCACCCTGCACTGTGAACCTCTCCAAAATGAATAAGATAAAATACAACATCGTTGCATCAGGCAGGATTTTCCTTAACTACCATAGAATAGCTACTGAATGAGAGAAGAAAAAAAATCAGCTGAAAATGATGCCTGCACCCTGTTCATCCACATTAAGTAGCAAAAGGCCAGTACCATTTTGAATGCAGATAAGGGAGCATCACACCAGTGAGTGCACAGAGGAGGAGGAATCCTTTCTGCACCAAACGCAGCCAATTGATGATGAACCATTATTGATCAAAGCAGCTGTGAAGTTCTTCAAGCGCAACTGTACTTCAGCCTTTTAGGAATAAATTCACAGAAGTACAGCAAGATACGGTCTATACACGCACAAGCTCAAGAGCCAAATCCTACAAGCTACAATCCTGAATACAATAGTCTTAATCTTGAGAATTTAATTACTGCTTAATAAAGATAGAGCACTGGCTGGCTTCAACAGGATGACATTCATTGGTTTCGGTGTTTTTTTGCATGTTTTTAAAATGAAAGCATCTTTAAAACTCAAATTGGAAGGTAGAAAATAAAAAGTAATCACGAACTGACTCAAATTCCAGTAGAACTTCACATCCAGCTGGCTTGAATTATATCTAGAGCCACAGTAACTCAGACATTTAAGTGATTTCTATCCAGATCACTTTTAAGTGCTGGAAACTTCTGAAGTTTCTCATTCAGCAGCTCAAGTGAGAGAGCTACTCTAGCACAGGCAGTGGGCCAATGGGGATTCAAATAGCAAAGAAAAAAAAAGAGCAGGCTAAGGGAAAGCATTTTTAATATGAACTGCAAATACAAGAGTAATATGAAGAAATAGATCTTGGAAAGAACTACGAAGACCTTTAATAAGGGTAGTATAGAAGAAAAAGGAAGATACTTTCTAATAAAATGGGGGAAAAAATTGACCTCAGTCAATTACATTTCTTCCCTTCTGCAGTACTTTCTCTGAAGGCTGCTGCATCTTGTACATTTCCCTTGCTTTGATGCAGAACAGTAACAAAAAGGCAAATCTTTTTTTACCTATCAAGTCAGGAGTTTCACAGTAACGCTTTGCTGGCATTTGAAACCTATCATTTCCTCTAGGGAACTACTGACAAAACAAGAAAACATCTAGCTTTCTGAGCTATGAAACAAACAGCATGTTTGCATTCAAAATAATGAAGTACTTTCTCCGTTTATATACAGTAGAAGGGAGAAGAACATATCGCATACACTTAAGCACCTTTTTTATTTCTATCAATTATTTTATGGTGGTTAGGGTTATATCTGACAAACATATAACATTGCCAGAAGAAATGCAAGGACTGTTTCAGGGTTAATCCTTTATGACCTATGAGGCTAGGGGAAAGACAGCAAACACTGGTGGCAGCATGGGATTAAGTACACTTATTCTACAGGTATTGGATACATCCACCTGAGAAAGAGGACTGAAGACAATATGAACAGCTTCTGATAAAGTCTAATTTGAAAATTAAAGACAAAAATAACAAAGAACCATTAGTGTAGAACATCTGTCTGCATTCACTATACAATCAGATCAGGCACCCGCTGCCAAAACAGCCACACAGATGGAGTCACAGATAACTCACAGAGGAAGGAAACAAACCTACTGCCAAAGATACAAAACCCACACATTATCCCTCTTGCATTCACCTTTCAAGCTGAACAGGAAAATCTTTTTCAGCAGTTCACTCCATACACAATTTGTGTTTCCCACTGATTTCCCGTTGTAACTCTATGTGAATCAGCATAAAACAGAGAACATGTATCCAATTTGGGGCAGTAAAATGTGGATTTGTGTGCCATTTATTCTGATAGCCCAGTCTTATTTCTTGTCATCATTACCTGCTCTCAGTTCTCATTTTTCAAGAGCTCATCCTTACACAGGAAAGCCAGTGCATGGCATATCCCCCATTAACAGCTCAAAGTTTTATTTGGAGCACAGTTCACAGCACATGGATCAATTTCACCCTCAATAAACACTGAGGATTTCTGGCCAAATAAAGGAGAATACAGCAGGCCAACTTGCAACATTTTCTTCAGAACAGAATCCATGCTTAATTTCCAAAGTGATTCAGAGCCACATTCCTATTTCTGACATTCAGTATCAGCTGAGCTTTTGCTGAAATAGCAGAATAGCTTAGGTATGATATCGTATCTCTCCTCCCACTCCTGTTGGAATCAAAATGCCAGCTGTGTAAATGAAGGCCTCACAACAACCAGACCCTTTCACAGCAGCAGACAGCTGCTCCAAACTCTTATGTCATGTAAATAAGGATCCAACCAAAAAAGAATTGCAATAGATTAGTGGACAAATAGGATGTCTGGGCATCCTATATGTTGTCACACGTGAAAGAAAAGGTCTCCCCACAGAAATCAACTTCTCAACGTATTTAATTTCTGAAAGTGTTAATGAAATCAGTAATCAGAACAATGGCATAGCAGGCAGTCTTAGAAATAAGACAGCATTTGCCTTTATCAGAGCTAACTGCTCATTACCTGTTCTAGTTTATCTCCTTGCTCAAAAACTCCCACGTGTATGCGAAGGTTCCCACTCCCAGTGCCTGCAACCATCACAGTCAGCATCCTTACTCTGCATCACTCCCCCATTCAGTTCCCTCTGTGCTAAACCTGATTTCTCATGGACTTATTCACATCACCCATTCTTACCTTACTCAATGCTTCAAATGGGATTTTTTTTTTTTTTTTTTTCCTTTAAAAAGGTGTTGCTTCCCCCCCCCCCCAATATCCCATGATATTTTGGAAGCCTTGACAAGTTATTTCCTTTTTCTTCTCAGTGAGAGGCAGAACTTCAATATGAGACACTTGACAGCATCTGGAGCAACGAGCTTGTACCAAACTTGTCTTATAATCTCTCCTCCCTCTTAAGGCAATTACATTTGACCATCAATACATCCTTCTCAGTCGTTTTTGTTTCATTTATAGCTTTTTTTTCCTACTTTCTGACGATTTTAATTTGGCACATAGCTTGACATCTTGTGTTATTCCCTTGGACAAGTAGAGGCATCTATGGACTTGCAAACTAAAAACAAATTTATTAAGCTCAGCAGGGAAAAGGCACCATGAGATTCATCATGGCTTTGTATCAGAGAGACTAATTGACAGTAGGCTAAAGGCATTACACAGTTCTGATATCATGAATCCCACCACGGCTTTGCAACTACTATTCCTTTTTTTTTAAAAAAACAAAACAAAACTTAGAAAGCAGAAAAAACCAACCAGCCGCGGGAATGAAAGGTATGCATTTACATGAACCAACCTATTGCAAATATCTGTATTAAATCACAGCAATTCCATGCAATCTGATAATTGAATAGCTATAATAGGAAGATGGAAAGAAAGTGTTATTCAATACCTGCAAAAGAATAACTTACTTGAAACATAAAAATAACAATACCTATGGGCCAGAATTGACCAGCTGCATTCAACCACTACTTTTAGTGGCATGAACAACAGTGAGCTTTAACACTAGACATGTGAGTACTGTTTCACTGGGCATAATTCATTGGGTGGTTGGGTTTTGTTTGTATATTTTAACAAATAAACACAAATAATTAAAAAAATTTACAGAATGTGTTTTTCTCCGTCTGGTTTGGAAATTATGTCCTTTTCCACAGGCAAATGCATTAGTTCCTGAAAATCTGCCCTTCCTATATTCAGTGCACATACACAAAATCACCTAATATACAGTGATAGCTGTCAAACTGCTCTTTCATCACAAAACTGTGGGATCCATCTTACCTTTTATTATTAGCCTCACCATCATAGCACTCAATTACCCAGAAATTCTGGGTCAACTCTACTATCGGCTAGATAGAGCTGTCACTTGTGTCTGTTGCCTTCCTCAGTCACTTGACCCATCCCAGCAGTTGGGCCAGGCTACTTCCTCTCAATTTCCACTAAAGACATTGAAATCTCAAGACTTAGCTCTCCTCTCCTTTCATCCCCAATATTCTCACTTGCACATATACCTACTGTATTTTTGCTATGTGTGAAAAACAGAATCCTTGACTTCGACAATTGCAGACAAACTCCCTCAATCAAGAATCATTTTAATAAAAGAATTTCCCATATATCAACAGTCTTTCCTAATCTCCAACCTTATCTCTAGAACTAGAATAATCATTTCAAAATGCTAGCTTTAGGCAACACATTTCAAGATCTTGCCTTGTTACACACAAAAGCCAAGTGCTCAAAACTTACTATTTAGGTATTTTCCAGTCAATATTAGAAACATATTGACCAGGTTTTCTGTTGTCATTTGCTTTAAAAAAAACTCATAGAAAAAAAACCACTAACTTGTCAGTCTCCTGCAAAGATCAGCACATGGATCATGTTGAGAGAAGTGTGACAAAGCTGGTGAGGGGTTTGGAGCACAAGTCTCCTGAGGAATAGCTGAGGGAGTTGGGATTGTTCAGTATGGAGAAGAGGAGGCTCAGGAGTGACCTTCTCCTTTCAACTAGTTGTAGAGACTGATGTTCTGGTGAAGCAGAGTCAGCCTCTTTTCCCCCTGTAAGTAGCAACAGGACTAGAGGGAACGGCCTCAAGTGTACCAGGGGAAATTCAGTTTGGACATTAAAAAAATTACGCCAAGAGTGCAGTCAGGTGCTGGAACAGGCTGCCTGGGGAGTTGGTGGAGTCACTGATCCTGGAAATGTTCAAGGAACATGCAGAAACTGTACTGGGTGATGTGATTTAATAAGACATATTGGTGACAAGCGGCTGGACTGGATTATGTCTTGGCCTTTTCCAGCCTTGGTGATTCTATAGTTCCGAACATCTAAAATTTTAAAGCAAATAGAGTTTAACTCAAAGAGGGTGGAAGCAGGGAAGAGTGTAGCACTGGGATGTGAGATTTTTTTGTCTTCTTTTGAAGACGAACTGTTGTTATGCCAACTTCACATTCACATCAATAAATATTAAAAGTTCCTACTCTGCCAAAAAAGATCCTTCAGATTAAAGACAGTAATGGCAAATCCTCTTCATCAATAACAAAAGGGAAACTGGAAGAAAAAAAACGTACAATTCAAAGGATTTCAGTACTTCAGTAATTTTGAGTTGACAATATGACTGCAATGGGTATTTAATTTGCAGTGTTTGTTGTCCCGTGTTAACAATATGCTTCCAGGAATGCTAGCGTGACAAATGTAAGGTGAATATAAATATTTATAATACCATAGGAAATGCACAATGCTATTTTCATTACTATATGCTGGGAGCAAGTATTATGCAGAGGAAGGACAGCTCTTCCATGATAATGCACAGAAAAGCTGTTTGGTGCAATGAACCAAGCAGAAATTAGGCACTGCAGAGCCCAGCCTTCCACTCTGGACACTCCTCCTGAATGGTTCCAAAGAATTTCTACAGCTTTTTCTACGCCTTGTGGGTCACAAATAAGAGTGCCATAGAGACAAGTATCAGGGCAGAACAAAGAACTCACAATGGTTCTTTTAAAAGAAGTGTTTCTCAAGTAAAGCCACTTTGACTGCAATCAACAAGTTGTGAGACAATCAATTTCTCACTCATCACATGAGAAGTTGGTGCCATCTTGATGAACGTATTTGGTCACTGCCTGCCAGCTAACTCACCCACCACAAATAGCAGTCTTTCAGGGACAACATATTTTTAAAAAAGAAGCATTGGTTGTCAAGAGATCAGAAAGAATTAAAGCCACATATTGGTCTCATATTCTTTGATTAACGATTGAGGGCAAAGAGTGTAAAAGAAATGCACCTATGAAAAAAAAAAAACATAGCAGGCCACACAGTGTTGCACCCAAATCAACAAATAGGGTATGAAGGGTTAAGGAAGCCTCAAGAAGAAGAAAGAGCACAAGAACCATACTTCTTTCTTTTAGAAAACAATAGGTTTCAAAATGCTGAGATGATATTATCCTGAATCCAAGTGATGCAAGTTACATTAATAGATATAATTATATAAATTAAAATAATAATAAAAGATTAATAATATTAAAAATAATACATAATAAATTATATAAAGGCAATATATTAAGAAATCCTTTTGAGGACTGAAAGATTCCACAGCATACACAAAGTTCGGATTTTAGGATATTTCTGTTTACACAGAAACCAACATCTGCTACTTTCATAAAGGTTTTCCCATCACATAGACACAATGTGCAGAGCCACCCTATTCTTCCAAGAAGTGTCAAGACATTCCAGAAAAGAACAGTGATGATCAATTGCTTGTATCAGATGATTAAAGGACTCGTTATCTCTCCCCTTTGGTTTGAGGGGGCCCACAGCAGGGAGTTGAACTAGATGATCTTTATGGTCTTTCCTGGCCTGTTCTATGACTCTATTTTTAAAAAGTACAACTTGACATAGATATTTCCATCATTACATCAACAAAACAAACTGCAACATTCCTGATGTTACCACTGTGACAAGATCCCTAAATGTACAAAAATTCTCTGCTCAATTATTACAAGTAAAGAAAATGAAGTTTCACTTTCAGGCTCCTTGCTAAGTGTATAAAATATTATTTAATGAAATGATATGAATCAGAACCTGCTTGGAGAAAAGTCAATAACTTTAGCTGTAAGAATTTGCCCTTTTTTTCTCACTATATAAATGCTTACAGACTTCAGTGTAAGCTTGTCTGACATCACTTCATTTGGAAGAACAAAAATACTGACAGTAGATGCAAACAGGACAAGTTCAGCATGTAGCAGTCTGGCAGACTGCTCCTGAAACACTACAAATTATTTCAGGTGTCACATGTCAAATGTGCTATTTCATATCAGCATTTTTTCTTGAATATTTCAGCACTTGGTATGAAGAGCAGTTGCATAAAAGTCTAAATGAAAATGATTTCCCCCCCTCCTGTAATATGGGAAATAGAATCATAGAATCACTCAGGTTAGAAAAGACCTTAAAGATCATCAAGTCCAACCAGGACCTAACCATACTACCCTAACTAACAACCCTCCGCTAAATTATGTCCCTGCTCACCACATCCAAGTTTTCTTTAAACACATGCAGGATGGTGACTCCACCATCTCCCTAGGGAGCCTATTCCAGTGCTTAACAACCCTTTCTGTAAAGAAGTGTTTCCTGATATCCAACCTAAACTTACCCTGGCACAACTTGAGACCATTTCCCCTCATCCTGTCACCAGTGAGAAGAGACCAGCCCTGTTCTCACAATAAGCACTTTTCAGATATTGGAAGAGAGCAATAAGATCTCCCCTCAGCCTCTTTTTCCCCACACTGAACATCCCCAGTTTCTTCAGTCTCTGCTCATAGGGCATATTCTCCAAGCTCTTCCCAAGCCTTGTTGCCCTTCTTTAGACCTGCTCCAGCACTTCAATGTCCTTTCTGTACTGAGATGCCCAAAACTGAACAGAGTACTCGTGGTGAGGCCTTACCAATGGCAAGTACAGATGCAGGATGACTTCCCTAGCCCGGCTCACCACTCCATTCCTGATACAAGCCAGGATGCCATTGGCCTTCTTGGCCATCTGGGCACACTGCTGGTTCATATTCAGCCAACTGTCCATCAGTAACACCAAGGTCTCTTTCCATCAGGCAGTTTCCAGCCACTCCCCCCCAAGCCCGTAGAGTTGCCTAGGGTTGTTGTGACTCAAATGCAGGACCCAACACTTGGCCCAATTGAAACTCATGCAGTTTGCCTTGGCCCATTGATTCAGTCCATCTAGGTCCCTCTGTAGTGCCCTTCTCCCCTCAGGCAAATCAACACTCCCTCCCAACTTGATGTCACCTGTCAAACTTAACAAATATTATGTCAAACTTACTGAGGGTGCACTTATTCCCCTCATCAATGAGGGGATCTTCATCATTAATGAAGATGTTAAACAGAAGCGTCCCCAGTACTGAGCCCTGAGGGACACTGCTCATGACTGGTAGCCAAACGGATTTAACTCCATTGACCAGAACTCTTGGGGCCTGGCCATCCAAACAGCATTTCACCCAGCAGAGTGTATGCCCAGCCAAACCATGGGCAGCCAGCTTCTCCACAAGAATTTGTGGAAGACAGTGTAAAAAAATATACTAGATATCCAGCCAGCAATCAGACATCACTGGTCTAGTGCGGTGATTCGGGACAGACTGAGCAAAGCTTTTATTTATCTTCTAAAACAATTATTAATCTCAAGATGAATCAAATTCCATCAATTTTTCCCCCTCTCCAGACTTGCTGCAATTGCATATGGGATAATGCAACTGCAGGTGTTGATAATATGCCTGTATGTGTAAGTTGATTAAAATGAGATTTTTGCATACTCTGAACTTGAATAGCATCTCTTCAGAGATCTCTGCTCTGGCTATCTAGCTGTTAGTCATGGCTAAATAAGCAACCATTTCAGAAACAGAAAACTGATACACTCGAGTGATAGAAATTCTGTGCGTACATTGCTTGACATCAAACGCCAGCAGAGCTTGCTCAGAGCCAGCAAAGCTTGACTGAAGCTGTGGAAGGACAGAGGCAGGCTGTTCTGCCCCAACCACAGCAAAAGTGCCAAACAGCAATCCCTCCATCCTGTGCAAGGCATTGGGATGTTACAGACAGCCCCTTGAGAAGCAAACAGCAAGTTCTTCAGTCACTCTTTTAAAGCAAGTTTCTGCACCACTATGGTTGTGAATGTAAGATGTAAGACCAGGGATTTCTGGTCACAGAGCTTTATATTTACTCTTTGCTTCACTGATTTCTGAATGTAATAACTCCTGGTCTACAAATTTCTGAAATTGAGGTCTCAGAACATCTGTGCAACCTTTCTATCTGTGTCCCCCTTATCAAGCTGATCTCCCAAGCACGATACTGAAGTTCTTCACCATATATGAAATACCACAGAGCTTTTCTTGACAGCTACTGTTTCTGTGGTCCTCAGAGTTTTCATGGCCCATAAAATAGGAAGTATGAGTGAGGAGAAATAAATATGATGCACCAGCAAAGAAAAAAAACACAAAAAGCACTGGAAAAAAAAATGGGAAGCACTTCTTTCATTTTACAGATAAGTTATAGATAGTACAGGAATTTGTATTCCAGTAAATTCTAGAAACCTAGAATTAAACACCTCAGCTAAAGAGAGTGACATTTTACTCCTTCACCACCATGAAACACCAAAACATCCTGTCAAGCTGATTGTGTTTCAGCAAGAGATTACATGCAGTTTAAGTAGCTAATTTTCTCCACTGATTAACAGAAAGACACTGAGGTATGTGGATGTTCTAGTTAACAGAAGTTCTTACCTCCACTATCTTTACTCACTGGAAAATGCTGGCTATGATTTCATAATTAAGGCAAAGTTGAATTTTGCCTTCTTCCACCACACTACATATACACGTTATAAACAGAACAATCAGCATTAAAAGACCAGAAAAGAAAATTGGTATTTGCCTGCATAACAAGCAACGTGAACACAGTAGAGTAGCTGAACACAAAAGCAGAATTAGTGCAAGAAGAACAGAACAACCATGCTGAAGGGTGGGTTAATGCTTGCATTTTCTATTCTCAGTCACTTGCACTTCAATACAGTCGTGACTTGGGAAGGGTACTGGAGTGGTGATTGTGCTCACATACACCTCAAAGCTCCAACAGATTTAAAGATGCTTGAAATTAGTGCAGAAGGTACAGAAACGAAGCTAGAGACCAAGAAGCTCATGAGGTTTGGGCTTTCCAGAAGTGCAGTGATGTATGCTTACAGAAACCTCAAGTGCCCTTTTTCAGAAGTCTGTTAATAGCTCATCTGTGTGCACTAAGTCTTGACTCGAACCAGTCTTTGACTTAGAGTGTAAAATATCATCTTAAAAAGACCCAATGGAAAATGAAAGTTGGTATCATGACAAAGTGGGTGATTTATGATGTAATCTCTTTCCATTTGTGCTTTCCATATAAAGAAGATATTTTCCATATCTTTCCCACTGTAGAAATTAAGAATTTTGCTTCAATAAAAGCACATCTGGCTGCCATGGTGTTGAAGTAAGGGCTTATTAATGTTACTGTTATTGCCATAGTTCCCAAATGAAAAAAATAAGGCCTTTTGGAAAGAGGCAGTTCTTAGAAGAGAAGGTAATGTTACCCCAATCATATATTAAAAAAAATATTACAAAGACAAACCAAATTCAGCAAGATGCTGCTGAACAACATACAGATAAACGGGCATTTTATCCTTTCCTGATATTTCGACACAAAAATAACTTGACAGCAAAGACCAAAAAAAGTCATCTTCTACAGATAACAACTTTCATGACAGAGGAAGCTTGAACAGGAGAGAAAATACAAGTAATTTGTTTCCTAGGCTGTCAAGCCCCTTGCCTTGACCCAACAACAAACCAATTGATCTACTTCAAAGCACAGAAGGAACACTAACTGTCATGAAGGTTTGGCACAAACTAGATTTTAAAATAAAAAGAGAAAAGAAAAAAGTGCTTGTTTATATTGACAATTGTGTGCTCTGGTGTTCCTCCTCTTCCCATCACTGAACATACATAAAGCATGAGGGAGAGGCAACATACCTGTCCCATGGAGCAGCATCACTCAGGATACTAAGTCCCTTGAGCCCACTTGTCCCTATCTCCTGAAGGAGACCATTGTTCACAGAAACTAATAATGTCAAAACAAGGATCACTGATCATTTTTAGCATGCAATATACAATACTTTAGCTTGAGTAATGGTAAAGACACAAAAACACCAATCTTCAGAAGCCCTTCAGTATGCCAAGGAGAGGGCAATGCAATATTCAGATGGAGCAAAGCAGAGAAGGTCAGAGGCAAAACACAAACTGGGTACCATCCCAGGGGCACTTTATGCTCCACACAGTCACATCTGCTTACTAGTGGGAAGCAATCTCCACAAATAAAATGACTAGCATAAAAGCTTTCATTTGCCCTTTCTTAAAGTTAGCTTACCTAATTATCTCTAAACATTCAAGTAATAGAAAAACTGTTTTACAGAAAAATGCATTATTTTGCACATTCACTTAATTCTCCATACAGTATCACTATCTCAGTGTTTTTTGAATTGTTTGGTTGCTACTGTGGGTCTTGTGGGTTTTTTTTGTTGTTTTTTTTTGTTTTGTTGTTATGCAGTAAATTTTGATACATAAGAGACAATCACCTTGTTTGAAGTTTAAAAAAAAAAAAGTTTGATCTAGTATTTCTTAGTGATCACCTGGCACTCTAGCTTAAGCACTATATTAGAGAAGGGAAAAAAAAACTTGAGGTTCATTTAAACTTCATGGAAAAAAAATACACTCTTTCAGCCTGACATGGTTTTTCCTCCTTAATTACTGTTTCCTAAAGAAAAAAAACAATATATTTCCCAGCTGTATTAATCAAACATTAGGATACTCTTATTGTTATAGCACAGCTATAGAGATGCTCCTCTCAATTTCTGTTAACAGAAAAGTCAAATCAATAGAAACCAAGTTTTCTAAAAGTCAAATTCCCAAGAATAACAGGGCGGATGGATGAAAAAAACCACACAATCCTGCAAGACAACAGAAGGAAAAGATTGTTCATCCATATCAGTTAAAGCAGCGCTTTTGAGCAGATGATCAATTGTGCAAAACCCAAACCATCCAGTGGTAAGCAGAGCACAAAAAACAGTGATTTAAAGATATTTTTTTTTTAATTATATACAAAAATGGATGTGTCTGGACTGGCAGGTTGCACATATAATGGATGCCTGGCAGCTAAACCCTGGATTGAGTTAGCTGAACTGACTATATTTTAATACCAAGGGGATACCCAGTCAGTCCCAGTGACACAAGAACCAACTTACTGGATGAGTACATGGTAGGGGAGGGGCAACTTTCTCTGAAGTCCTCACCTACTCTGAGAGAACATATGATCTGTCTTGAGACAAATGAGTGGTAACATCTGAAACCAAACTTTGCTTGATCTTTAAGGACAGTTAGTATTAATCATATATTCAGGCTATAAAAAGCACCTGTTTTGTTCATGCTCCAAGCACCTACACGAGTCTCAAGCAAAAGAAGGCACAAGGGAATAGAATTCCAGATACTTCTGTTTAATGTATGAAAAATATTGCTCATTGATATCCTTCCTGCTTTCACAATAATACTTTTATTGACTACAAGGTTTTTGTTTATCTTCATTTCATGAAATAAACTGTACTTCATTGAAAAAGATGTGCATATACAGGCTAAAATCCAGCATGCAATGGCGTGTTCTAAAGCATGAAGTAAACGCTTTCAAGCTTTCTCAAAACCCATTTTAGCTTAAATAAACATTTTCTTTGGAACTGAAAGAAAGTTAAAAGAAGGACCACTATAGAAGACTTCAGAAATACAGATGAGTGAGTGTCCCAGCGTATCTTTTAGATTGGCATATGAACTGTATATTAATACACGAAGATTTGACAAGGGCACAGTTTCCACAGTACCTCACTGGGTATGTTTGCTTTCTTTTACCTGCTATGTTAATGTCTTCAGAGGATTTCAACAAATAGCATTTTCAGACTTGAACTATAGACAGTGAAAAGAATAGTAAACAAAACGAATGACTATTCTGTAGGAGAAAAAAATATCCTATTTTCACTCTGCAAGCAATTCATGCCAAGACATTTGTTTTTCATGTACTTCTCACAGCTTTAAAAAAAACCACAAATACAAAATGAACTACTGCTTCAGTAAAACAAAACAGCTTTGGATATAAATCTTCACAGATGTACGCAATTTTCAGACACGGCCACTTGTGCGCTCTGTTTCACCAGTCTGTGAGTAAAATCAATTTATTGCTTCTTTTATGAAGGAAGTCAAGTATTACCTCCCTGTAGCTTTCAGTTTGGAAAGCTTGAAAGGAAAAAAGTTTTTCCCACTTGGTTTAATTCCTAATCTATAGTAGACACAGCCTACTCTAAGCAAACAGAAGTCTAATCAGGGAATCTCACATTACTGAACATCATGTTATAAGTCAAAATCCCAGTTGTTTTCCTATTAAGAAGGGATTCTATATGATCTCTAGAATTATTTTTCATAGTGATTGAATCTTCCTATTTCCTTTCTTGCTACAGGAAGGTAACTTCTAGGTAGAGTGAGGTTATTTGCTATTATCTCCAAAATTATTGACTTCACCCCAAAGCTCAGCAAGTACAGAAAATATAGTTTGAAGTTCCCATTAAGGAAGGCATGATATTTTATCTTTTGTTTGGCTCTTCATTCAGAAGAAACATCTCCTTAAAAAAGGGGAAAGACTCTGGATTGCAGTTGCTAGAGGAAAACTCTGGCTTCAACTAACTTACTCCCTTTAAGCTGCATCTTTAAATCAGATGAAACTCAATGAAATTGACAGAATGTCTTTAAGAAGTGATTCACACCAAAATATTCATTGTGAAACTTGAATTCAAATTCACAAATTTGTTAGGTGCTAACATTTTAAACAGAATAAGCAACACAAAGTTGAGCAGGCTTGAAAAAGAAAATACACCAAACAACACTACGAGCCAAGGACAAATATTCTAATACAGCAATCCTCATTTTCAACCAGCTTTATTAACTGCCATCTTGTATCACAGTTGTCAAAACCACACCAGCTTCAGAAATAACTCCCATTCCCAACTACAGCAGCTGTGAAGGCAGATACAAAATGGAATAAGAAAGGAGATATTATGATACATGATGGAAATACACCATTTTGCAGGCCATATCTGACTAAACAGTGAGACACAGGCAATCAAATAATATAGTCACATGACAAATAAAATGCATCACAGAACATAAGATTATATTGCACATATTTCATAAACAGTTCTACATGCTTGCACTACATACAGCTGCCACAGAGTATTGCTCAGGAACAGACTGACAGGGAACACAAAGCAGGCTATAACCAACCCCTGCCTTTTACTCTTGGAGGTGTCATGCAAGGTGGGAAAAGCCTGAAGTTTAGAAAGATAAGAATCACAAAGTGATTTTACTTAAAATGATCACTCGATTCATCCAATGACATTTCTACAACCCTCCATGTAATTGAAAAGCTTTTCTTCCACCAGTCTTGCAACAAGCCCTTAATTGTAACACTAAAAGGAAATAAATTTCTGGCTGCTTTTTACAAAATGCATTATGGTGTAGCAATCTACTGGCATTTAACTCCGCAATGCGGCTGTAAAATGGTTGGTTTGGTTTAGTGCCTTATTTCTGCAATACCTCACAAACTGAACACAGGACAGACCACGAGAGTGGTCCAGACTGCAGGAGAAAGGCAGTCTCAAATAAGCTGCCTGTAATGAGAAGTTGAGGGATTTTGCTGCTGTTGTTTTGGGAATAGGAGGCAAAGTCACTTTGCAAAACCACAGAGAAGTTTGCTTTTCATTAGTCTTAAGTGCAATCAGCACCACTTTAGCAAGCCATTAATGCACAAACTGGAAGACGCCAAAATATCAGTGTTTTTTATATTTTCTCACCTCAATCTTTTCCAAGGGATGGTATTACATTCCACTTTTCACTCCAGGCACCGTGACAAAGCATTCACAGCAAGGAGACACTTCTCACAGTTCAGCCACATGCCTGCTGGATTGCATTCTTCAGAAGATTGCATTCTTCATCCCTGTCTGTTCTCTGCAAACTGACCATTGCCATCATAGAACTGGACCTCAAAGATCATCTAGTTTCAACCCCCTGCCATGGGCAGGATTGCTAACCACCAGACCAGGGTACCCAGAGCCACATCCAGAGAGGCCTTGAAAGCACCCAGGTTTGGGGTACCAACAGCCTTGGGCAACCTGCTCCAATGTGCCCTCTGAGTCATCTTCACAGAACATCCCACTTCGGCTACCCAACAACTACAACAGGCTGGGGGATTCACCCACACAACTGTCCCCTTATTGACTTACTCCATACAAGTTGATGATCTGGATGTTCATTTACATTGAAGCTAATTGTCTGAAATTTCATTTACTCTAAACTCACACTATCATCCTAGCAACATAAAGAGCCTTTAAAACGAGTTACAGCCTAATTCACTCCTCCTTTACAACGCCAAAGTAGCTTAAAGCAGCCTAAGCATAGAAACCATAACCAAATGATTTCTGCCATTGATTGCATCAGAGTAGAGTTCAACTTGTTCTCAGCATTTATTGAGCTGAGCTCGAAATCTAACTCAGCTGTGCTGGCAGTGAAATTGCATTCTGTTCAGCTAGGAATGAACACCAGTATATGCAATCGTTTCCAATTGTTTCATGGAAGGCATGATCAAGAAGGGAGCCGACTCAGGGCAGGCACTGAGTGTGTTGTAACTTGAGCCCTCATAAGATGAATACCAGAAGAAGATGGCTCAAAGAAGTTCATTTGATCCTGACCTAATTCCTCTGCAAATTTCCAGTTACCATTATTACACAATATTAGATAGCTAAACATTTGTCTTGGTAGCACAATACCGTGTTATGGAGTTGCACAGAAATGAGAAACACACATCAGTCAGATGCATTTCTGTAGATATGTCACATATAAAAGCATTTGTCTCAGCTATAGTAGGTACATTACAAATAGATCATACTAAATAATTTAAATGAGAATAACTTTATTTTTAGCACAGAATATTTGCAATGCAGCATCTAAGACACTGCTAAATAAATAACTTTTCAGGAATTCATCTCCCAGACAGTAATGAGCAGAGCAGTGTTATCTTCATTTCCAGCATGTATTCATATCATTTGTAATTTCTATGCAGCAATTACTGCTGACATATAACATGAAATCATTATTACTATCACCGCACAGAATTAGTAGAACAAGTGCAACATCTGGCTAGACTAGTATACAAACTTTGGAAGGCATTCAATCAATGTCAAGCTCAACTTCATTGGAGGATGTACAAAATTCTCAAAAAATGTTTGTTGTACTACTTGCAAACTGAAATCAGTGCCTGAAGTAGTCTTCTTTCTCTAACAATAAGATAAAAACACCAATTAAGGAAAAAGTCTGACATTTATATATATTCTAATAGTTTTAGAATATAGGTGGTTTTTTTTTTTTTCAAAAGATAAGTTTGGGATATCTTTTTTAATCCACTTTCAAAGGGAGTTTTTTGTTTGTTTAGAGAAATATTTTTTATGTTAAAATGTTAACACTTCCCAACTAGTACAAGGGCATAAAATATTAGCAATAGGAATAAAAAAAAAAAATGAGAATTCTCATATCCATTCAATCTCTAAAGTCATCACCAACCTACACCATTCTCCTTCCGAATGCCATTTTTGCCTTCAGCTTTTCTTCACTTATTTCTTCACTACGGTCATTTAGAATCAACAAACCAATTTTATTCTCTTCCTATACAAATATGCCCATTAATTGACCCAGTGAAACAAGCTACATGGGCCAGCTCACTCTGTTCCTGTCACTACAGCCAATATCACATAGACCCCTTTATAACCTCTAATTTTAGCTCCCAGTTCTCCCATCTGAAAACATTTCAAAAGCCATTTTTCTCAATCTCATTTTAAAACCTGCCCACATGAACTCCCAGCCATTTCAGAACTTCATTCAGTATTTTAGTTACCCATTAATAATTTCACATCCATTTGTACTTCCATCCATAGTCTTGTTCTATAAACAGCAGTGAAAAAAAATGTATTTAGGCACACATAAATTTGTCTTGGATACACAGGAAACACTGGATTCTCAAAGGCAAGTTAGGTATGTTCTTGCAGTAGCCTCACAGGTCATCAGGTACCAGTATGTCTTCAACCCTCATAGAAACACCTGTTCTAATTAATTGCATCCAGTCACATTTACCAGCATCCATTGGTGCCTAGTGTTGCTTGTGTTGGAGCTTCTAACTCAAAACAGCAATTTTTTCTTCTAATAATGCAGTATGTACAACTTTTCATATGGCATTGCCGAATTCAATCCCATTCTTACTGTTCTGTTCTCTAAGGTCAGTCATCTCTTCTGCATGAGATGATCTTCTCTATTTAATTCCTCTCACTTTTCATCTGCCAGGAGTTTTCATTAAGCCAAGATCTTTTTTTTTGGTGCCAAGGCCATTTCACTAGATACACTACAGAAACAAAGGATTACTTCCGTGTTTATCACAGTTTTGTATAAAAAAAAAAAAAAGCGTTGAGTCCTGGCTAGCCAAGTTCACATACAAATCTACACTGTTAGGATAGTTCCAAGTCATACAGCATGCCATTCAGCCCTCAAAAAGATCAAAATATGCACCACCTGCATATCATTTAAATAACTTAGAGAAAGGTTATATTGCAAAGGGCAAATCCAATATCTAAGAATCAAAATAATTAGTGGCCTCCCATTGGCAGAGAACTCATATATACACTAGTAATAAAGGATAAATTACAAGGCATATTTTACATGCCCCATTAAACTGGTGGGACTAAGTTTGCACAAAATGTAATTGCCTTTTGATGTGAATAAAGCAAGAAAAGCCCAATCAGATGCAGCACAATCTAATTTATGCCACAGCCCTAGAATTTTTTGGTGATTAGTGTCATAACATCACAGGTTAAATTTATTACAGTGTTAAGAGGTACACAGCCAAGTTGTAAGTTATTCCCTTTTCTCTCCTGTATGTCTGTGGTGACAGGATGAAGGTAAATTTCTCCCTGTTTAGACAGCTCATTATTTCCCCAAAAGACTCCTGTGCCATTACTAATCTCTACATTGGGGTCATCACTCATTTAAAATATCAATTCACAAAAGCCAATGCTATACAGAACATTTTGTTTCCTAGATTTTCAATATTTTCAAGGACAGGGTTTAGTCTGAATTCTTTAAAAGTTGACTAGTTGGAAGCTCTCCAAAATATGAGGAGAAGATTCCTCTATGGGGGGGAATTTCCACCAGTTTACTGCAGTACAGGTGATAACTCTGCAGGGACACAAACATATTTAGTATGCATTTTTATAAGCAACAACTAATAATAAACTGTAGTTTTAATGAGGCCAACAAGAAGCCATAGAGAGAGAATAAGTAATCAGGGTCAGAGCAACTGAGACCTTCCAGGAGTCCTGGGAAGTGGGAATGTTACACAAGATAAATACCAAATAGAATGTCCTCTAATAACCTTTCTGTTAAGTTAAAATATTAAAGTGAGAATACAGCCCTGCCTGGAAATACCATCACTACACTGTGTCACACTGAATAGAAGAGAGGAAATAATGAAGGTTAGCAGTACAATTCTTCCTGATGAGCTTGCCTAACAGACTTCAGTTACTTCAGCCAGATAAAGATTCCCAAAACACTTATGGAGTAGGCATAGCAGTGCACACAGAGATGAAATAAGTCCCTCTAATCTGAATAAACATTAAGTATTTGAAGATCAGGAGTTGAACCGCAATGATGAAAATCAAATATAACTACTTATGAATTAAAAAGATCTTGAAGAACTCAGCTTGCATTTGAACTTCAGGACAGAATAAACGAGTAACAAACCACAGTGAAAACCCTAACAAAAGATACATATATATTTAACAATGGAACAGTGAAATCAGTCAGGTCAAGTTATAACTGATGGAAAGCTGTCAGATGTTTTGGCACTATAGGCATAATAGAATAAGAAACTGCAGAGAAACGTACTTGAGGCTAAAATACAATAGAGCTGGGTTAAGGAACAACATTTTTGGGCAAACCCAATAGCTCAGAGTGCCCAGTACAAGGATGGTTTCTGCAACTATCTGTTACATCACCTGGAAAAACATCAAGTTGTATCTAGGGTGGACAAGGTGCAAATAAGGATAGTGTGGGGACTTTTCCTGCAACCTAATTCAGTGGAAACCAAGGCAGTTTTCACACCAGTGACAGCCTCATCGTCCATTTAAGAATGTTTTTTCCTCTAAGGAACTCTACAGAAGGAAATTTGGTTTTAATCTTCTATTTTTGATGAAGAGACATTAAAAAAAAAAAAGCTGCCAGCTCACAAACACCAAACACCCCTGTTCCAGCACAGAGCATTCACAGTTGTCAGATTCTGGTCAGCATAAGAGTTATGCCTCCTGACTGCTTTCAAATTGGATTCATAATTCCCCTACAAGAGACACTGCATGTTTCTCAGTAGTGGATGTGGCAGATAAAGTGAAAACATTTTGCAAAATTGAACTTTTTTCCTTCTAGTACAGTATAATCAGGCTGCTCGTGCATCAGACTGAACTTCCATTAGGCATTGCATTTCAGACTTCTAAAACATCTTCAGAAAAGAAAAATGTTTATCAAGAGCAGCAATAACATGTCTGCTCTAAGCCACAAAGCCCCAGAAGAGTTCAGCTGGTACAAAGGCACATAGCACCACCTGCTAGACAATTCAGTAGTGCAGGACTCCTGCTCCAAGCTGAGGCAATAGAGTGTTCTTCGCATGGCCTGAGTGTAGCATTGAAAAAGAGGACTGAATTCCAGCTTAAAATATATTCCTGGTCCTTGTGTAAACTAAGCCTATATGCTTATGTTGACGCATCTAAAGTTACACAAGAGATTAATTTCAGCACTCACAGGTTTTAATTCCTTAAAGTAAGTAAGCCATGAACAGCGCTGCTGGTGCTCCTACTCAACAGGAAGGATAGGGGAATTAACCAAGCTATCAAAGTCATGCTCCTAGAATTGTGAAGGAATTATTTGATTACTAGAGCACAGAATTAGGTTTTCTACTTGGGAACTACCCACAGGGCTTAAGTTCACTGGGATATAAAAATGAGCAAGTCAGATTTTAACAGAAACACACTGCATTTAAGCTGAAAGGAACAGCAAATCACAGCCGGAAGTGAAGGAAGCAGCATAGGAAGCCTCAGGGCAGGGCTTGTAACCATGATGTCGACAAGCCCTCAGGAAAAGTATCATCAGTAAAGGTTGGATACTGCATCCTGGCAAAACCAATCCTCCTCTAAAGGCACCTTTTACTAGTAGAGCCAAGGTCTCTTGGATATTTTGCTATATGAAAGCCATATAAGCATATACATAGCCTTTAAGCAAGCACAGAGAAAAAAGAATGACCGAGTTAGAAATAAGTTTTCTCTGAAGAAAATACAGGTTCACTAGATATCAAAGCACCCTAGCAGCACTCCGGGACTGAGATGTTAATTTGCTCCACAAGTCAGTGCAGTTCTGTCTACAGGAGTAGAAGGATAATCTCTTAAGATAACAGTTTGAATTAAATTGATATGTGCTTTTCACCTATGCTTCTAAGAACAGTAAATGCTTGGTATCTTGCACACTACTGAAGTTTTGTTCTGCAGCTTGAATTGCAAGAACCAAGCACTACCTACAAGCCACTGCTGATAGCAGTTAGCACTCCTGTGCTCAATTAACCTCCTGGCACTTGAACAAAAGGGAAGGTGGGAACATTCTATGTTTGTGGAGGGGAACAGTGTACAATGAAGGCTGTTCAGAACAGGCTCTAGTCATTGCTGGACTTGACCTTCTCATCAACTACTACAGTAAGCAATAAAAACTACTTGAAATTTCATTCCTTGTACATATCTATTCTCTCTACAGCCCTTAAGCACATGCAATGGGATCTAGAAATGTCAGAGGCCATGTAATGTCCAGCTCAGTTGATCATCCTTTGAGTTGTGGCCCTCACATAGAACCATAAAATCCTTAGAGTTGAAAAGGACCTCTAAAAGTCATCTAGTCCAACTTCCCATAAATAGGGACAACAACATCAAGATCAGATCACCCAGGCCCTCACCCAGCCTGGCTATGAAAGGCTCCAGACACAGGGCTTCCACCACATCTCTTCGCCTTTTGCTCCAAAGCTGCAGAGCTGAAGAATGCACACACTACATCAGTCTAACACTTCAGTTCCAAGAAGAAATATTCATTTCGGGTTAGTGAGCCCTAGAAATGGTAAGCAACCTAAGGCCCACAGTTTTCTGAAGGACAGATGGGAAAAATGCACTTTGTCACATCTAGAAAGCAATCCTTCACATTGCTGTATTTGGTGCTCATTCAGATCAGTGGAGAAATTGCAAGAGAGATTCACTGGCACCTTAATATTTAGCACAAATTAGCTACTGTGCTGACTGCGTACAGTAATAATACAGATTTGATTTAAACAATTGCACAGAAAGAAATTCAATCAATAACATTTACTCACTGTCAGTTCATGACTACACCAGCAGCTGCATAGGCAGCAGCTCAGGTCTGCAGTATTAGAAATAGGAGTCAGACTTGCAAGCCCCTTCCGACTCAGGATATCCTATAATTCTATAAAACACCAGCCTACCTCTGACATGACAACACTCTGCAAGCTTGTTCCCTTGTTTGCATTTCTCTGAAGAGATGAAGCTCAACACACTAGTTACAAGACAATTTCTGGGGCCAGAGGCCCTACAAAGTCCTAGAAGACCCTCAGCAACCTGCAGTACAGCGGTGCCCTGAACACAGGAGCTGCAGAGAACCCAGCCCTAAATGCTTTGCCATGGCTTTGGCTAGAGCCTATCTCCTAAAACAGCAGGGGCACAGGATGGTTCCCTCCCTCCTTATCAGTGATGTTTCAGATGTTAAATCCCACATTTCACACATTTTGTCTTAGTTGAGCAATGGTTCAAGTGAAACCACCTTAGAAAGGACTTGAATAAAGAAAGCCCATAGTAAGTTACATGAGAGTTGGAAGTTGTTTTTACATGCTGCAGTGTGAAAATTACACTTTTGGCAACAAATTCACTGCAAGAAAGGTTAGATGTAATTTTAGGCAATTTCTTTCACAATGTCTCAGAAGATGCCAAAAAACCTCAACACAAGTCTTCACTTAAGCGAAGACAATATAACTGTTTAAGAAGAAAAAAAAAAAAAAAAGAAACCTATCCTCAATTATTTTAGTTTCTACTAATAAAAGCAAGAAATCCTGTGGGAGGACAACAAAGCAATAGGTGATTTAAGAGGTGTAACACCTCTTATTTCAACCAAGAAAAGCATTTTATTAGTTTCACTATTGAGCAATTTTTAGAGGCAAGAGGAAAGAACCAGAGTAATATTTTTGAAAGAAAAGTCAAGTTCAGTAACAAGATGTGATATATAACAGACAGAAGCATTCAAGACCATAGCCCCACATCTGTTTTTAACAAGCTAAGGTGTGAAGATTATACATTGCATTTTGCTTCTGTTACTGTTTAGTGACTCCAATGAAATTGTGTTGTTCCCTATTGCCTCTTTTTAGTGCGCCTTTAGATGGCAGCAATTGTTTTTACTCAAAAAACAGTGCTATAAAGTAACATAACAGGGGCAATAGATACTCCTCCACTAATTTTGCTTACAGGTTCCAAAGAGAGAAGCACAACTTAAGACACAGCAAAGGCAAAAACTGTTTGCACAAAGCAGCTGTAGTATGTTAGTAAGGTATTGCTAAGTACAAATCAGTGGAAGGGCTTAATTGGTACTTCTCTGAGTCATCTGCTAAGTATCCAGTCCCCTTAATACGCTTATTTCCTTGCTCTCATCTGGTCCCTTGGTGCACAAATTACAACTTGGAATCTGTTTTGGTATTGATGCCCAAATAAGTAGCTATATGGGAGGAAAAAACAAACAAACAGCAAAGTGCAACATGAACTGAAGCTATACCTCTAAACCAGCAATTCAAAAACATAGAAATCCACAAAGATGCTCTCAAGTTCCATTCCACTGGATCAAGTCTAAAGCTTTTAGATTTTCCTATTCTACTTACCTTAACTCAGTCTGAATCCCCACCATACAGCCTAAAAGTCACCCATCACCTGAGCCTTCATTCACCAGTTTATTATATAGTTGTGCACCACTCTGGCACTCCTGATAAAGCACTCAGTTCCAGTATTGTAAGCTTTGTATCTCACATGTCCCCACAGGCAAGCTTTTAGCTCCCTTCAGATAAACTCTACATACTCGTACAAGTAAATCACTAACAAATACACAACCTACTTTAATCCCCTTTAAGGCGCAAAAATACAAATAAGTACCAAGAATGTCTTTTACAAATAGACAAGGTACCTCAGCATAAGCCTGCAACATCCAGAAGATGACACATCCCTTCACCATCTCACAGCTCAGCAAATGTATCCTCTTATCCAGGAGAACTGTTGAAGGAGCACAACTTTTACAGAACACTGTAGGTCTGATCCTTTTTATACTCCCAGTCCCTCCTTCTGCATTAAGCATTCCCCACCTGCTCCACCCCACCTTCCACAAAGTACAGGTGGCATCAATTATCCTGGAGAACCTAAACAGATCTCAGCTGCCTCTGGGGCTGATCCTTAGGGCCTCTCACATGCCCAAACTGTAGATCTAAATAAGTGTGGCATTTTTTATGAGTGCTATATGTTCTATGCTTAGGAAATACATAAAGGAGTAGATGTAAGCCACAAGAATAGAGTTTATCTACGTGCAAAAGAGATTCTTTGTATGATAGGTGAGCACCATCTCACTGAAAAGCTATAGACAGCGAGTCCACAGAAAACCAGTGAGCCCATCCTTTTCCTGTTTCATGGTTGTAAGCTGATTAGTTCACTACCTTGTAAAAAGTATCTCTATACCTAACACACAGGAAGGTTGAAAAATTTACTGATGTGATTAAAACAGGAGTTTAAATTCAACTTCTGCAACAGGCAAAGGGCAGCAGATCCTCTCTTTTTTTTTTTCCCTCCACATGCTTAGAATTGGTATCACTTAATTTCATCCACTTTAGGGAGAAAAAAAAGTAATTAACAGTCTATAAATGGTTTCTATTTTGAAGCCTATAAAATACCTGAAGATGCTGCTCTGGCTGTTCTTGTGGGACAAGCAGTAATTCAGCTCTCCTGAGTAACATGCCTGTATTACTAGTGCAAAGGGTTCAACTAGACTGAGATGGAAGTTCAGAACCACGAGTTTAACAAACAGAAAGATCAGCACAGTGGAATGGTGATACAAGAGGTGTAATTACAAAAGGACTAGCACAATAGAAAGGTGTTAGAGAAGAAAAGGTGCTCACCAGTCTCTGAAGATCCACACACACAGGGAAAACTCCACAAGGAAAGGATCTCCAACCAGAAATCCTTCCCCACTGGCAGTCAGCCCTTAAATGAGATCTAAGAGAGGTGCAGCCAGGCTCCACCCTCTCCAGCCTCACACATCAATTGCCTTCACCTGTGCTCCCAGGGCTGACCGGGTCCTTTCCCCAGGTGCTCAATCAGTGGTTCAGGCTGTGACTCAGCAATGTCCATCCATACATGAGATTTCAATTAAAAACTGCAATCATTTAGTCTTGCTTTCTGATTCTTGTTTTCACATTCATACTTCAGTCAATGCCTGTTTTAGGTTTCTTCTCCACAGGGCCAAGAGCTCTGCAGAAACTGAAATCCTCTTACAATTGCTAATAGCTGGAAACTCAAAGCTGGAGACTCTAAGCAGAACATCAAATACTATTGCAAAGACTAAAGAGACTGTGAAGTCTGAACAATTCAAACTTTCAAAACAAGATTGTGGTTATGCTTTCAGAGTATCGTAATGATTCAAAGTCCACACTTCTCAGGTGTCCCAGAACTATTCTTAAGCTTACCGCTCTCTGCAGACTTTAAGATCCACACTTCATATAACCCGAAACTCCTGGAGTGGCTTCAGCAGAGCTGTGCTAATTGATAACAGAAGCCAATCTCAAACTTCATCAGAAAGATAGGTTATCTTCAGCAACGCTTCTCTTCAGAGCTAATAAGAAACCTTGAAGTTCTCATTTTTACTCATAAAGCAGAATCTAGACGCACCTTGATTCTGTTTGCCTCAGAATATTTATGCTTGATTTGATAGTATTAAGTTCCAGTACTTCAGAAATACATTTCTCAGTCTTTCTGGGATCCTGCTTTGGTGACAAGCTTTTTCCTTTGATCTCAGTATAAGAGTTTTCTCCGGCATGCTCTTTGCTCCCATCTTTTTCTGATCTGCTTCCAAGAACTGAACATTTTTATTCTCCCATTAGATTTTAGTTTTGGTGTATTTTGTTTTATTAGAGCTGGCAACAGGGTGTTATTTAAACACTGCTCCATCTGTCTGAGTCAAGTCCTGCAGGTAGGGTGTCATGTTTGATTTCATGTTATCATTTCTTGTGCAGTCAGAGCTAAAGAAAACACTGATAATTTTAAAAGCTACTTTCATAAATTCCTTTGTAAGATCTTTTGCTGTTGCTGTAGGACTACTTGTGTACTCATAAGCACAACCCCTTCCTACACTGCCAAAAGGAATATAATTGGGGTGCAAAAATAATTGGTCACAGCATTTCCCTCCTCTACTGTTCACGGCGACTGCATGTCAGCATTACAGTGAATGGAATATAGCGTAGGCCTAAAAATAACACTGACATTTTGGAGACTGAGTTTTCAGATTTGAAAATGAATGTTGTACAGCATGAGGCTCCATCTGACGCTGGGATAAGAGAAATGCTGAACTATTACACCAGCATGATAATGCCTTACAGACAGCACTTCCCAGCCAGAAAATGATAAAATGTGGAGAAATGACTAACAAGCAACATTTACAGAGGCCTTTCTGGTGGGCATATCAGATACTTGCAGAACTGCTGAAGGTAACTATTTCCTTCTCACACATTGTTTCTTGTGCTCTTTTTTCTTCAAAAAAAGGCATTTCCTCTGAAAACCTAAAATTATGATGCTGACAGAGAAATGGAGATATTTATGTCACTATATGTAGCAATACTTACAGACTACTAGAGTATTTGTCTTCTCTTGCTCCTCTCACAGACAACATACGCATCTCATCTCACAGGTATTACTGATTGCATTTAATCAAGAAAAAGCATTATAGACATGTTTTATTTTTGTTTTATCTTTAGTACTGCATTAGCAGTGCTCTTCTGCAGCCATCCAGAAAAGGACATTCAGGTATGAAATATTTCCTGAATTTCTTCCTTCTCCCTTAGGTGGGGAAGCAGGCTCAGCTGGAGGACTCAGAGGGCTGAGCCTCAGCCTTGCAGTGACCCTGTGGTCTGGTCGTGCCCTGCAAACACTGGGGAAAGGCCACATCTTACACCATCGGAGCACTCCTGCTCAGTAAAGGTAAGCCATAAATCTGAGGGCTGACACTGACACCAGCATAGCCGACCAGTGCTACTGTGAGACCTGTGCTTTTAGTGCAAATAAAGCACCAAGTCAGGGTGAAGAATCAGTTAATTCCTCTGCTGTTAGCTCTGTAGTCATTGTAAACACTTTCTGAGCTTGTGCTGCTGGAAGCAGCTATTTCAGTTAATTCCAGATTTTTTTCTAGAGACGTGGTCCTATTGTCCCCTCTTATGGAGCATAGCCTGCCAAAGTACCCATATCACAAGACACATACAGAACCTCTCATTAATGGCTGCACTGAAAGTGAGGTTTGGAGAGCATTGGTGTCCTAGACAAAGAATGTATTTTTACATTATAAAACAAGCAAAAATTACAAACTGGCAGCTTGCATCTTCAAAAAAAGTGTTTGTGTTCCAGCCTGAGCACTGTTACACCACAGCACAGGCTGTACCCAGAAGGGCAGCTGGGCTTCCAGAAACCATTATCTAGGACATTAATTTTCTGTCTAGGAAAATAATCCACAGGAGCCTTCCTTCTAAGGCAGCTAGCAGCTGTTCTACAGACACAGAAGAAATTGCAGACAGCTAGAAAGCCCTCGACCTGCAATATGCTACCAGAGCCACAACAGTCCTAGCCTGCAATAGCTCCATAGCCCAATCCTGATCTGACTTTCTCACTTCTGAAAACAAAAAGAGATGGCAGCTCACTGAGTGCTGTACAGCCCATGCAACAAGCACTCAAGCTGACTGCACAGCCATGGAATTAAAGCAATCTTATGTTGACCTTCCTCTCTTTCACACCTGCAAACACCAAAGGCCAACTCACATATAGACCAACATTTACCTACGAGGGTATGCTAGAATATCTGCTGCCTGAATAGAAGAACCAACCTGTAGGACTATTGTTATTGAAAATTCTCTAATTTATATTGATGGTCATGCAGGGGAATCAGTCCAACTGTTGTTCAGGATGGTACTCCTCAGCTGGACAGCTTGTCTGTCCCCAGGAGTTGAGTATCCCCCTCCAGCTTAGGGAAGGATGAAGAAAAGAATGGAAAGTGACATCTGGAAAACAGCTGAGGTTGGTGTGACAACAGTAGAAACAGAATTTGGTCTGAGACATTTGTCTGTAATTAATTGTGAACTGGTGCATCCAATGTCACTGACAGATGCTGTAACAAATGTGGGAATGTGCCCCAAATGGCCTGAGCATCCTCATCACCATGCATGGTTCTGTGTGCTGAGCTATATCTACAGACTGCAGCTCTCACTGGGGAAGTAATTTCCCCTATGGAGTGTACCAAGTACTAAAACTTTCCTTTTAACAATTTCTTTCTGAAGTTCATCTTTGCATTTCTTTTGTCCAGTCTTATCTTGTTTTATTTTCACTGTAAGTCACTTTTCCCATATTAGCATATATAACTTCTATTAGCCTAGACATTTCTTTCTGGACTGTGATGAACACCATCTCATTGGCACCTACTCAGATGGTAAGTCTAAGTTTTTCTGAATGCATTCCTCTTACTTTCTCGCGTACAGTAAACTAGACAGGTACTTGCATTCTCATCAGCATGAATCTTTAATTCTTCTGTCATCAGTTTTGAACACGCGGCTATGATTTTGATGTGATAAAGTGCTGGAATCATAACATATAGATCTGTTTGTGATTTGTAAGTGTCAGTGCATCAGAACTCAGGCATTTGATTACTGAATGCCTTAAGCATACAGACAAGTATTTTAAAACCTTAGCATTCTTGTCAGAATTAACTAATCTTAGTGCTTCTAAAAACATCCCCCACAGGAGTAATTTATTTCAGGACTTTTAAAATATTCTTTCATTTAAGCTACTCCCCTTGTCCCTGTAAGTGCCAGAACTTGTTTCAGTTGACAATACACTCATCCTCCAAGTAACTCACCTGTGCCAAATTCGGGGACAAATAGCACAATCTCAGAACCATTTGATTTGGAAGGGACCTCTAAAGGCCATTTGTTCCAACCCACCCCTGCAAAAAACAGGGACAGCTATAGCTCCATCATGTGCTCACACCCCCATCCAGACTGACCATAGTTGTCTGCTCCAGGAATGGGGCATCCACACCTCTCTGGGCAATATCTGCCACTGCCTCACCATCCTTTCCATAAAAACACATTATTTATACACAATATAAGAAACAAACAGAAACCTGAAACAAGCAGAAGTCTAAAAACTTCCCCCAAAAATCCCTCTCACATTTACATACAGCATTGAATCCAGCTCACACATCTTTGGATATAAATAGATATTCAGGATGAAGCTGTGAAGGAAAAGGTAAACTCTTCACATGTGACAAAACTTCAAGTCTTCACAGAAACAAACTAACAAACAAACATCATCTAGTCTCTGCTGGCAAAAGAACATGTTCTCTCCTAAGGTTATCCATTCTTGCTCATGCTGTCATTTGTTGGAGCCCTCATCATTCTTCCTACTGAGGTTTTTCTTAGTGGAATTCACCTTTGCCTCCTTGCTGCTATCACTGAATGTCTTCTCCAGCAAATCTTTTTATTTCAGTTCAGGCAGAAAATAAACATCTTCAAATCCCCAAGCTTGCAATTCAAAATAACCTCCATGCAATTTTAGTTCTTTCCATTCTGTATGTTCAAAAAAAAAAATGACACTTCCACAAAGATTTGCAGAGCACTGCAAGTTTCATTCCCCATTTCACAGAGGTGCAACCTGGGAAGATCAACTCGAGCAACTTCCCACACCTTCATGTGTTCCTATCTATTCTCTCTTAACGTACTTTGCACTGAAAAACATAAGCACAGGTATGTACTATACTTTCAAGCAGGCTTGATTTGTCTTTTCTTGTCTCAGTGGGACTATACAGTTAAAGTTGAATATTTTTCCCAAGGCTAACCCAGTTGTAGTACCGCAAAGATGAAAGCAGATTTTTTGACACTAGATAATATAGCATCTCCAGTAAAACAGTCACTCTTGGATGAATGCAAAAGAATTATTTAACAAACAGTATTAAAAGCTGGGGGAAAAAAAAAAAACTCCTCTAATTCCCAGGAAGAACCTCATTTCTATTTTGTGTTTTGGTTGTTGTTGTTTTTTTTTTTTTTTTCCCCCTTTTTCTCCCTTTGTTCCTGAATTTTGAGTTTGAGCAGTAGCAAAGCATCCCCTTTTTCATCGAATCTGTAACTGACAGCATGACACCTCTCTGGAGAAACCTGGCTACTGAATATTCTCTTGAACTTTAAGAGAATTTTGGGATAGCTAAGCATATTACATTGCATTAAAATTGCCTATATTTCTGCAATTCTGTCTTCACTGGAACCTAAAAGATACCACGGTGTTGACTAGATCAATCTATGTTCGTGACAGGGGCGACAGGCCTCTGACCTCCCCCCCCACCCCAGTCCCACAAAAAATGGGAAGGAAGGAAGGGAGGAAAAGAGCAGCGGCAACAATCTATGGAGGAAAACTTATTTTACTATAATATTGGAATACAAGATAACACAGTATATACAATTTAATTGAAATTGAGATTAATAAATCAGACAAGATGAGAGAGAGAGAGTTCCTGGGACCGATTCAAACCTGAAAAGCTTGGAACGGCTAGGAAAGCACCTCCAGCACCCACTGCCAGGCAGCAAGAGAGCGCCCGCCCACCCGGAAGGGCCAGATCCCGTGACTTCTGTAATGCACAGGGATAGGTACCTGGGATTGGGCAGTGACACTTTAATGCCCCGTACACTACATGATGTTTTGATGTGGAATACTGAAATCCAAAAACAAAAAAAAAACAAAAACAAAAACATAGAACCATGACAGATGAATAGTAACAGTCCCTCATACTCAAGTACAATTAAATGAGAAAAAACATAGGAATGCTACAGTTCTGCAATGGTGTCATGGAAGGCTTCCATGGTCAGTGCCATATGTAATTAGTGGAAAGCATTACAGTGGAGTACATTGTCAGCACCCTGCAGGGAATTAGATGTTTACAGTTGCCAGTGTGCTTAATTTCTCATGTGCTGCTTGGAAAGTTTACTCCACTGCAGCTTGAGAAACAACAAAGAATGAATAAATATACATTGTGCATATTTTTATTCTGATTTTTTTTTTTATTGCACTGCAGCACAACGCAGTGTTAACGGAAAAAAAATCCGTCTGTTTCAACAGAATGGATGTAATATATCCATATAAAGCATCACATCCTTGTTCTCCAGGGCCCACTGAGCAGCATAGTATCTCCACAGCTACAATAGTCTCTTCCAGAATGAGGGAGAAAACGTTTCCTTCCTAGCAAACATATCTCAGAGTGCTGAGACCTCTGCATACTGTGACATGACACTCTTGTGTTATCTCCTTCCTTGGCTGTCTTAGCACAAGCTCAGCTTGGACAAACTGGCCCCAAGTAGAAGGAAGATGTAGGACAGCGAGGCAGCTGTTCTGAACATTCACATTGAAGCACTGAGAAGCCAGCTAAGGAAAAACAGTGATGTTTCACTACTGCTCTGTGGATGTAACCAGTGCACAGTAAATCCAATCTTCGGTTACTCCCTTTTCTGTACAAGAAAGCAGTAACTAGCACTTGTAAAGGAAATGCAGCAAGGATGAGCATTAAACACCCACAGAGTCTTGGATTCAGTCCTAACACTCGGACATATTTTTATACCTAAAGGAAACATGAAATCCTCACAAAAAAATAGGAGTTGGAGTGGATTTCTATAACCTAGATACATTTGGTAACACAAGTCTGGCTGCATTCAGCAGACAGCCTTGCTTCTTTTATAAGGTAGTACTGATTCTTTCATTTCCCTTTTTTCCTTCTGCTGTAAGACATACCCATGCTGGGATGAAATAACCAGAAATTTTTTCTCTCAAAGTCAGAATGATGATTTAAAAAAAAAAAAGTTATCAGCTATTTCTGTTTCTGATAAATAAAATTAATCAAAAGTAAAGAAACAAACTTTTACACTTAATTGCTACTTCTACAGTATCCACTAATGATTCAGTTGTTATTACATAATGAAATGAATTGTTCAACCTCACTACTGAAATCCTACATTAGTGCATCCTGTAATTATGGCTACCTTAAATTAATGGCTTCCAGATTCCTGGTTATTAACAATTTAACAGCCATGTGATTTTAACAGCATTTTCAATTAAATTCATTAGTCTGATCAAGACAGCAACCCTCTCCATTATGCACATGCTGTATCTATGAGCTTGTGTAATCACCTGTTACAGTGAAGAAGGAATTACTGGGTAAGGAATTAGCCTCTGCCCCTTGCCTCAGGTATGTAATTGAAGCCATGTACTGGACTTCTGTGAGGACTTTTTAAAATTGCTGCAGATAGATAATAAATGGATTCCTAGTTATTACAGGTTGATGCACATTCAGCACAAAAAAAAAAACCCACCTTCCTAACACTGCACTGAAAATGCTTCTAAACTGAATATCAGCCATTGGCAACATTTTAAATCCCTTAAAATTCAAGTAGCCTCAGGGAGCTCAATCTGGTCTTGTATTATGGAAAGCCCATGGATCTGTTTTATGTTGCATATTCTTTGTAGTTCATTAAGAGATAACAAGCATTGTGCTTCCAACAATAAATCTGCAGGTTTAGTCCTTACTTCCTATGAGTCTGAATGACAGTAACTTCTCTTGAAACATCACAGATGGTGAAAGCCCCTAAAATAAATATTTTGCTTCAATTCTGAGGGTGAATTTCCTGGACTTTACAAATCTACAATCCCCAGTATATGCACCATTGATGTATTTTCTTACTGCCCTCATACTGCAAAGATAATTTTGATGACCTGCATGCCATGAACTTCCACTGGACTCTGATGACATCAGCCACTTTTTTTTTGGACAGCCAAAACC
Organism: Tympanuchus pallidicinctus; assembly: GCF_026119805.1. Lineage (NCBI taxonomy): Eukaryota > Metazoa > Chordata > Aves > Galliformes > Phasianidae > Tympanuchus > Tympanuchus pallidicinctus. The sequence goes on from NW_026294669.1 coordinate 8,059,107, forward strand.
AGCTGAAGACATAACTGCTTCCTACACTGGATAGAGGTTGTACTGAAAAAGAAACCAAAATGGAAGCACTCTAACAGGAAATCTAATCAAAATGAGTACCTAGCTGTTTTTTCTTAGCCTTCATCTGTGATCTTTCTCTTTTTTACATCAGAATTGACTTACCCATTATTTGCACTAGTAGAGCCAGCACAAGCAAGGTCTCTTCTGATGAAATATGAGCATTTCAATGTAAACATCAGGAACATCCACAGAGATACTAATCTTTGATTTAGCCCTGCCCCCATGTGGACTCTCACTTGGTTTTCTTTTAATAGAAGCAAACTGCCAAACTCTGCCAACTTCTATCCCTATTTTGCAGTTTCAGACTTGATCTGACTATCAGATCCATTCTTGTCTATTTCGCATTCTGTTTCATTCTGGCAAATTCTAATTAGATGTGTACAAATCTTCCTGTGAGTTATGACTGAGGGACTGCCTTTTGGTAAGATTCAGGTTTGTAGATAACACTAATTCAGTGGAAATGTATCACAGTCATAGTGTGGGACTGGCATTAGAGATGGGACAAATTCTCAGACACTTCCTTTCCAATCCATGTGTAAATTAAGACAGAAAGGTCTGCTTATACCAGAACTGAACAGGGAGTCTAAGGGATTCCCAACAGAGGAGAGAAAGGTAATTGCACGTAGTTCAGAAAACACAAATGCTATTTTGCCTATCCTACATTCCAACACATATACACATCCTCCAATGAAAATCACTGTATTTTATATTGAAATAGGACAATTGTTGAAGTATATGCATATGTATGTATGTCACATATACAAATATACATATGAATTTAAAATTGAAAGTTGAAGTAAACTATGCAACAATTGGTCTTTTAGTAGAATTGATAAACTCTGAATCAGAGTTTTATAGTGCTAAGTGAACATCTGCAGAAGACAAGTAAAACAACGGGACAAAGGCAATACTATTCATATTAGTGTGGAGAGGTTATACGTCATAAAAGTTCATCTATGATTTTTTAGATTAGCTCCCAAGTGCAATATTATGTTCTACCTGGGGAAAAAAAATGTTATTCACTGAAAAATGGTATGGATTTGTATCTGCCAAGTTACAATCAAAAAAATCAATATCTGAAGATATTTTTTATCCCCTGCTGTCACACCAGATGTTTCCAGATAACACTTATCCTATAACTAACTATAACTATGCATCCTAATGGCTCACTTTTCAAAAGTCACGTTTTGAAATGAGACTTTCCATGTCTGTTTCAACACGAAGCCCTGTATTATATTACTGCATTCCGAAATAGCTGTGTGAAAGGAACTCCAAAGCTGTAGATATAACACTCTGAAGGCACTGACAGCCAGAAACTCAGTGCTGGAGGGATTCCACCTTCACTGATTCCACTTTGTATTTTTGTAGAAAGATTCTGTTACCCATAGTTTGGTTCAGCTACATCACACTGGTCCATCTCCAGAGGATTCTTATAGCCAAAGATCCATGAATATGCTGCAGAGTCCATTTCTTCATACTATGAACAGAAAATCTCCATGATGTCTTGAAATCAGCGAAGCAGAAAATTTTCCCATCCAAAATAGAGATTGCTTTCCCCTTCAAGAAGCTGCTTAGTAGCTGCAAAGTAACCCTAGTACTAATCAAAGCTAGTTATGAATGAGCACTTATAACTACAGATGCTGACTTCTGGTAATAAATCACGATCTAATGGGTCTCTTATAGTCAGCTCTACCAGTGCCAGTCTGCTGGCTTAAGCTGCCCTATATGCCCTTATGTTAATTACTTTGACTAACTACAGGAGAGACTTACTAAATTTACCAATTGCTGTATCCACAAACCAATATTTTCTAAGAATTCTGCAGCAATAAGCAAAGTACTGGTCTCTTTAGCACTGATTATTTTATATTGGCTCATATTATCTTTATGCAAACTCCGTGAAATTATCCTTTGTTCACAGGGCACAAAAAGATTCAGTGGTTACAGTTTCTGTGCACTTTTTATGGCCCTCACCAGGGGGTAGTTTTTCTTTCAACTTTAAAGTTTTAACATTTTGCCATCAATAAAATAGGTAAATATTAGATAGCTTTGATATCTAAATGTATTGAAGCACTAAAATATCTACACCATTTACCTGTTCTTCCAACTTCACTGAACTGAACCTAAAGATGTTGTAACACTTCAGACACTATTTAGTAATACCACTTTCTATTACTGGGCATCAGTACCCTTTTGAACTCTTAATTTTAGAGAGAACATTAGTAAATCAGATGTATCTTCAGTATTTTAATGTCAATGTACCTGTTATTTGGCAGATGTAAATCAGGAAATAAATTCTTTCACTCTGCTTCTTCCTTATTATGCTTTTTCTTCTCCCGTCACTGATTAATTTCTGAAATTCCTGCCTTTACTCTTCAATTAACCATAAGTTATTATGTTTTGGTCTTCTAAAAGTACAGCTTCAGACATCCTCTTTACTTTGCTTATCTAGAAGCATACTCCTAATGTCATCCTTCCTCTACGTGCATTAAACTTTGGTCTCTGAGGTCTAGAGTTAGTGACTGCTTTTCTCTACCTTTAATTAGTATAATTATTTCTGTGCTTCACCAGATACTCCTGGCAGAATCCGGAGAAGGGAGCTTTATGGCACTTCTTTCATTACCACAAGGAAACAAACCCAAGGTTTCACATTTATTTGAAAGACAATGTAACAGAACTCTAATTTCTGTGACTCTAATGCATTATCTTCCATTCATGTAATTCCCTACAGTTCTCGAGATAGTTATCTGGAATAAGAGTCTGTGCCACCACACAGACTGCTCAGTACAGGAGTATTAAGAGGTCATTAAATATGTTGGTAGTCAATCAGGGGGGAACGCAGCATAATTAGGTTAAGGACCCAAGGCTTCCTATGGTTCACAAAGTTCCCCAGGCTGCTTTATAACATAACAGCCTTGCCTTGAATTTCAGCAGAGCTCCATCCCCATCCCCAACTACTTTTTGTGATTCAACTCCTGTGCAGTATGCCATGTACTTTGCAAAGGATGTTTCAGAAGCCAACACCTGAGCCGAAAGATCATTTCCATGACCAAATCCTTCGAATCATTTACTTTTACTTGGAGCAAGTGTTAGATTAAACAACACATTTTAGAAGTTATTTATACTGAAAATATTTGCAACGTATTCCAAACATGGAGCTGTTTTAGAAGAACAAATTAAGAGAGCAAATTGCTACACTACATTTTTGTTACTGAGCTGCTATTTTGGCAGGTGCAGGAATATGATAGTTACCTTGTCTATCATCACACAGCACAGTTTTGAGGGCCTCTAGTGTTTTGGAAGTAAGTCAGGCAATAAAATAATGAGGGATTTGGATGCGAGTCAGAAATAAATTATTCAGAATATTAAGAAGAACAATAGCTGAAATAAAATATACATGTATATAAATATAATTGGCCATGCTAGAAAAAAAGCAGTTTTACAAATGACTGGTCAGATACAATCAGCTATTTGCTCTCAGTTTTATTAGCTTAATTTCCCTGAACTCCACATTAAAATGCTTGCAACTATCCCATGATTTTCATCTCCTTAACTGTTATTTTACTGTTGACAGATCATGGTCAAATAGAGGATGGACTAGTCATGTCATTGAAATAGCACAAGAACAGGACAAAATTGTTATTACAAAATTATTATGTATATATTTATCAATAAAAAAACACAGAGGGAGAAAGGAATGCAAGTCTCTCCATAAATGAAAATTCTAATAAGAGCAGCTGTGGCAAAACAATCCTCACCACTTAAATGCAGAATTTTAATGAGGTTAACTCAAAACTGAAGTGAAAATTATGAAATGTTTTAGCTACAAACACAAGTATTTCAGAATTCTGTACATGAAGATATGACCTATGCCCTCAACTCATCCATTCATACTTAACGCCCCCAGCATGTTTACACTCCCAAAATTCAAATTTTGAGCCCCAGGTAGGAAAAGCACTGCAGATCAGAGTTCTGGAAATCACACACACACACACACACACACACACAAAAAAAAAAACAAAAACAAAAAACCTAAACTTTTGAATTCTGAGCAGGAACTTCTATGTCTATGGGATATCTAACTCTGGAGGTCTAATTTACGTAAGTAATCCCCTACCTCTTCTGTAATCTACCTTGGCCAAAAGAAGGAAAGATCCACATCCTAACTTCCAGACATTTTGCTTTACTCACTTCACTTTACACCAACCACCACCTCCTCAACTATCTAATCAAAACTATTTGCTCAAAAGACAACTCAGAGGTTATTGACTTCTGAAACCTTTCCTCTAAAAGTGGATCAATAAAGCCACTGTTGGCCAAGAAAAAAAGAAAAAAACACTTAATCACTCATTCTCATCACTACTTTTACATTTACACCCACCAAGACAGATGAAAGAAACAGAGACCCTGCTGATCTAGTAAGTTTCCCAGGACATGTGCTAGAAGGAATGGCATGGGCATAGATTTATACCTGCTCAGACACCTCCGAAGGTATGACAAAAAAAAACATCTAACAGATGCCAAAGTAGGAGAGACAGTACTTTTTTTTTTTATATAAACATATGCCCTAAGGATAAATTTCTAGATGCTGCTTAAAATGTTACCTGTGGCCTTCCTTCTGCTTTTCAGTAGTCAGCATTGATTGGTTGGTCTTAATATAGCCTTGTGCATGCAAACTAGGTACAAAATCTTTAGCACTAGAAAATCACCTGCTGTTAAACTGCATACTGTGGTTGCAAATTTAGCATGCTCATAAATGGAAAGCTTGAGAGGAGTACAGAATATCTCCAGAACTACAGCACTGAATATTAATAAGCTTTAAATATATTTAGACTGAATGAAATGGGATTAATAATGCTCGAAGTTGAGCAATGTTTTTCGTCTTTAGATGATCAATCAAGGTTTTACTTTATTACTGTTTTATAGATGTCTGGGGGACCACCTGAAAGAAATGGACAGTTCCAAAGTTTGCTAGTGAGCAGCTTTGCCCCATATTTCAAGATATTTCATCTCAAGCAGTTTTTGTAACTGTTTCAGCTGAGCAGCAAAGGACTGAATGGGCCAAAGCAGTTCAGGGTGTGATTTCCAAAAGCTGGCTCGTGACATTGTCTTGTATTTCGAAAGCCCCTTTCTTCTCCCAGTCCATTAAAGTTGGAGGTCTCCTTACTGACTACACAAGGATAGATCTTCCTCACCAGCCCTGCCAAATTCACTACTGCATGATGACATGGCTCCCAAAGGAGAGGTTGAGAGGATGGGTACCACCTGAGCCCAGTGGTAACAGTGCTATCCTGGAATATGGATTTAAAATATTTTTGTGTGAAGTACAATTTACTAAGCCATCTTCCCTGATGCATGCAGCCTGTGCTAGAGGTCAGAGGGATCACATCCTCCTCTTTCTGGAAAATGAGTACTGAAATGAGGTCAAAGGAAGTACAAAACAGTGCAGTACTATTGCTGTGAATCAACCTGAACTAAGAGCTTCTTGCATCAAAAGGCTAAAATCCAGTCATCTCCCATAAGTTGACTATAAATTTCACATGCTCTGGCTCTAACACTCTGTCCTCAGAAAACCAGGGCAACTGGTTGAATATGAATGGACAGAGTGGGAATTCTGTGGATTTAGCATGCAAAATGGTCTCAGTAACGGGGACAAGATGATCATCACAGACAGCAAAAGGGAAGCATAGGAAGATAAATTTTGAACTAAGAGGCAAATGGGACATCTTCTCTAGACACCAAGTCAGCTTAGCAATTTCATGAAACCTTCCCTAAGATCCTTTTTAAAGTCTGAGTCCAAGATCAAAAAGACTGCACTTTTCAGTGTCCATCTAGATTTAAGAAACTCTGAACAGCATGGTTAATCTTTATGTTTTCTCCTTCATGTGCTTAAATCAGCATTCATGAGTCCCCCACAGGCACCACATTACATATTTTAAAAGCAGCTTTGCTGTACCTGAGACTCCAATCTCTAAGGGCATTTAAATGGATGCCTCCTACTGTTTTAATTTAAGAAGTTAGGAGCATAAATACCTCTAAATATTTGAGCAAGTCATCTTTCTGCAGCCTCAGCCCTTAAGGTTTTAGTTCCTATGCTAGGGACTATCACTGTAGTTACAAAAGGCTTATATTCAGACTCTACCAATGGCATACATACAAGATTTTAATTCCTGAGAAGTGATTTTGAAATATGAGATAAATATGCCACAGCTCCTATACAGCATAGTTTCCAACTTATTTTACTGCTGACTATCATCCTAAAATGAGATTTTATACAACTCAACCTAGAAGTGGAAGCTTATCACAGGATTGCTAAAAGACTCTTCATAGTATGTTATATGCTAATGTCTTTAAAAGTCTTTATTACCAATCAAATTTAAAAAAATAAAGGAGAAACAGAAGAATTAAAAGTAGCCACTAATACTGTCTTTTCACTTGGAAAAGATCTTACTGTATCTCTGTTTAAATACATTACCTGAGGGCAATTCATCTTTCTGTTGCCATTAAAAAAAAAGAACTTTTATCTCCTTAAACGAATTGCCTCAGGGAACGTGACAAAAGTTGAACTCTTCTACTAATAAGATTTTAATGAGCTACCCAGTGAAAATGACCCAGAATACACCCAGACTACTATTTTTCCCTTAACAACTACTGTTGAATCACAATGGGCTAAACACACCCCCACAAGCGTATCTGTATTTCTTCATGTTTTTACAACATGGCTTAGTAAGGCCTAATACTTTTGTTGAAATTCTTCAGTATTAATTAAAAAAATACCTTTGTTCTTTCCTCTCAAGAGCAATAATTGTCACTGAGAACACCGAGTCAACCAAGAGTATGCATCCTACAGGTTCCAGGTGTCAGTACTGTTGACAAAACAACTTCAGGTTCTCTTTCCTCATCAAAAAAATTCAAGGCAATGCACAGTTTTGCATTTAGTTACAATACAGCCTTTCTGCCCAGAAAGCGCAAAAGGTCAGCTTCTCACCATTCTATCTCAAGCTCTCAGCATATTTTGTCAGTTTGCTCTTCTGAAGATAGACATGGGTAGATTCAGCACATTAAGCAATTAGATAGCATGAAGAATCATAGAATGGTTTAGGTTGGATGAGAGCTTAAAGATTATCCAGTTCCAACACCTCCCACCATGGGCAGGGGCACCAGTCACTCAATCAGGCTGCTCAGGACCCTACCCAGCCTGGCCTCGATGCCTCCAGAGATAGGTCATCCACAACTTATCTGGGCAACCTGTTCTAGTGCCTCATCACACTAAGTAAAATATTTCTTCCTCACATCTAACATGAATATCCCTTTAGTTTTAAGCCACTCCCCCTTGTCCTGTCACTATCAAACTGTGTAAAATAACAGCATCTCTCCTGCCTGTAAGCTCCCTTCAAGTACTGGAACACAACAATGAGGTCTCCCCAGAGCCTTCAGTTCTCCAAACTAAGTAATCCCTGGGGCCCAGGCCTGGATACAGTACTCCACATGGATTTCATGAGTGCAGAGCAAAGGGTGACAGTCACCTCCCTCTCCCTTATACCATGCCTCTGTTGATGTAGCCCAGGATACTGTTGGCCTTCTGGGCTGCAGAAGAGTTCTGCTGGCTTGTGTGCAGCTTTTCATCCACCAGCATCCTCAAATCCTTCTCCTCAATGCTGCTCTAAGTGAATCCTTCTCCCAGTCTGTACTCACATCTGAATTACCCCCAACCCAAGTGCAATACCTTGCATTTAGCCTTATTAAACTTCATTAGATCCTCATGTGCCCACTTTTCAAGCAGATCCAGAGTCCTCTGGATTGCATCCCTTTTCTCTACGGTATTGACTGCACCACTCGCTCACTTAGTGTGTCTCATTATCAGGATTATAATTATACAGATTTGGGTTCAGAAAGAAATTTTATTTGGCATGGACTGACAAGGACCTCAGAATTGTAAGGGAAGTAAGAAAAACAAAAAAATTCCCTCCAGAGCAAGGGTTTAAATCATTCACATTTATTTACTGGAGATCTCTGCTATATATATATGGAATATAATGCATTCCATACATTTAATTTTTTTCACTCCATCTAAAACCTTTGGGCTTAGGAAAGGGGTCAAGCAGAAGCCTGTGAAGCAGGAAAAAAAAAAAATCTCATTTGGTGCTCTAATGGGCTCTTTTGAGTTCCTGTGAGAGCTGGACTTGAAACATCTAACCTTGACCTTATCACATGGCACCAAGCACAACACTTGCTAACAGTTCTGTAAATGTTACTGTATTGTATGTGACTTGAAGATGTCTCAAACTTTGTTCCTTTTTGCTACAACTCAACCAACATTTTTCAGTAATGAACAGTAGCACTGAACATCTCTGAACAGGGAAAATAGTTATTTTCCTCTTTATTCATGCTTTTGATAAAGCTCATTTTTCTTAGCTACATTTATTACGATTATACAAATAATCACACTACTGAGAATGGAAATGAACAGCAATGAAAACCCTTAATTTAAGAGAATTATGTAGATATGCAGAATTACTCAGCTCCATAATTTCACACATTTAAAATAATATATTCCTTCAAAAAATGTTGTCACTTCCTGTTAAACATTAATATTTGTATTATGAAATATTTTAAAGAAAAAGATGGGTATAAATAGAAACAGGCATATTGTGATATCTCTGGAAATCCCCAAGTTCCTGTTTCTAAAAATAGGTTTTTAAACTTGTGTCTTTTCTAAGGAAATTTTTTTTTAAAAAAAAAAAAAAAAAAAAGAATTATTAGTTGGTATCAACCAGAGTACTGACTGAATATCATAGGCACGTAAATCAATAAGCACAGACATATAGAAGCAAAGTAATGCATTTTCCAGAGATATTCTGCAACTGAACAAAATCCATTTACACTCTAAAGGCATCTGGAAAATCCAGAAATATCAGGAGTAAGACATAATGCATTCAGCAAAAAAAAAAAAAAAAAAAAAAAACCACCATTTGGATAGAAAGAAGAACAAGCCAAAAGTTTTAAACTGTTCCCTTTCCTCTACTGTTAGCACAGCTGTTTCATGAGCATATCTTGATCCAGCATTACTTCTCATTCAAGTTTTCTACACTACAACATCAGTAAAAAAATGATTCTCCCTGCTAATAACATGATTTGAAGTTCAGAAGACCTTCGTGTATCAATGATATTGATGCCTGTAGTATTTCAGAGGGCAATGGGATGAACAACTGTTATTTGAAACATCTCAGGAGAGCGCACCAGGCTTTACTTCCACAAATTGTTTGAACATGTACTTAAATGTACTGATATCCATGAAAACTAAATAGTTAAAGTCAATTTAATGGTAATTTACCAGTTCTTGCTTTCTGCCAATAAGCTTATGGTGGGCAAAATACCAACACAGCCAATGTTTTATATCATCTTCTATCCATCTCAAACAAAAATAAATAAAATAGACAGATAAATACATAGATAGATCAACAACCAGTGCCATTTGTCACCCTCCATTCCACTTCCCAGAACAGTTATTTAAAATATCTTCTAAGGACTCAATATTCCAGCTGGTACCCAGGACCTAGATCTTACATTGTCTTGATTTGTTGCCTATTAACTCACACGCAAACTCCACTGGATGCTTTATTCAAGACTTATTCTGCACCATGCAGGTCTCGTTACTATGATACCCTCAGAACTTCCCCATATGCCAAGTGCGGTTATTAGCATTCTTTATCTGCAGTTTGTGCTCTTCACACCCTCTCCCCAGGAAGGAAGATGGGTGCACAGGGGGGAATGGCCTGAAGCAGATACACTGACAGTAGGATGCGCAAACACAAGTCATTCTTCCCCAGTACTAACTACATTTCCCCTAAAAACAATAGGAATCTCACTTCTCACTCCCATAGCAGTAGAAAAATACGTAATTTAATATATTTTAACATCAAGGGAAAAGAAGAAAGCAACATTTCTTTAATCTAAGCTATTTTTAGTCATCTACAGCTTTCATATACTTCTAAGATCCTCTTTTCTCCCTTTTTTTTTTTTAAATAAATATTACCACAAGAGTTAAAAAATAAAAGCCATGTATTTGGTCACATACACAATTCAGAAGGAAATTGAATTACTGTGCTCAATTACAGGGAAAATATGCATTGTGGTACTTCTTCAGAACAAATATTAAAGTAGAAGCCATGAACAAACAAAAGGAATATTTCTGTTTTAACTCATGTGTTGCCTGCCTTTAATTAGAAACTAACAGGCAGGCAAACTCAGCTGACCGCCTCTAATAAATCAGAAAGGATTTTCTTCAGGTCTCTTCAGAGAACATTTACAACAGCAAATCTGACTTAGAAACACACACTGGAGTAACAGTAGCCTCCTCCAGTCTAAATGAAATCCAGCTCTATGGGAGTATTGAAGTTACTCTAGGTATCTTAATTTAGTACCTCTTCTCACAGCAAAATCAGCAGAAAACGCGATCTAGCTACTAAATTTCTGCTAGATGTCTTAACATGCCATTTTCAAGGATGCTTAGAAATAATCTGTTATTTCCATCCTTTTGCAGAAGGTGACAGTACAGATGGATGATAGTTGTTACTCAAGGTCAAGAAGGTTGGCAGCAGAACCGGAACAACATCCAGCAGAGCATCAGTGGTCCCCTAATCCACAGGGGATCCAGAGACAGGCCCCACTGCCCACTGAGAACTAGTCTGCTCTGAAGAGATATTCATACATCTGAAAACACCCTTGATCAGCTCATCTGGATGCCAGGCAGTGAGGAATCTTATCCTGAGCACCTAAGTAAACAATAAACCTGTTCCACTGCACATTTGTTTTCCTCTACACTCATCCATAGATGCACCTTCACCATTCTCCATCTCAGTCATTGCATATGTATTATTCAGAAAAAAAATCCACCAAGACCACAAACAGTAAAACCTATAAACGGAAATAACTTCTCATAAGCTACACAAAATCAAACCTTCTTTAAGATGACACTGTGTTTCCAGTGTTTGTCTTCACTTTCACATTATATATAGCCTTAAATGACACAGGGACTCTATTGGATATGATTTATTGCCTTGATTTATTGAACTGAGTAATGGCAGAGCTCCTGCTTGACAAGTTTCCATTTCTTCATGACAAGTAATTAGCCTTCATATTGCCAAAGGGCTCTTCAACTGCCCTGTCAGTGCTGTTCCAACCTAATGAAAATACAGCATTTTATCATAGTAAGACATTTACATTATTCACATATTGCTTTCTAGTTGCCTCTCATTAGCTCCAGACTGCCTAACTTTGGTGGCAATGCTCAGGAAGAAGTAGCATCACTTAGCTGCAACCTTGACTTGGTGCTGGGTTAAAACAAGGTCTTCTGACACCACTAAGCCAATGTTTTTAAATAAGACTGTCTGAGCATACTTAGCCTAGAACACAATTTTTTGCTATATATTTACTATTCAGCTTTCACTTATCACAGTATCTTGCCATTCAGCATAGCCTCCAATAGCAGGTATTGCTATAATCAACAGCTTATCAGAGTTGTCAGCTCACTCTAATTTGTCCTCCTGATGAGCAGTTCACAGCTATCTGATCCCAAGCCTGAATTCCCTTCATGCCAAGCAGCCAACAAATAAGATCTATAACCATATCACTGCATTTATTTTAGCCTACTACAAGAAAGGAGAAGAAAAAAAAAAAAAAAAAAAAGATGAGTCCTGCTAGGAAGCCAGCACCTGGCAAGTACACTGCTAAGAAAGCTATTTCCTTCTTAGAAACAGCTTTTCTTTGTTATTGGCCAGTTGAGTGAGCATTCCAGGTGTTGAAATTCATGACACTAACTTGCATCAGGTCTATTGCAGACTTACTTGGTTTATGCCACAAAATAGTCTAACACTAGTTCAATGCAAAAGGGTAAAATGAGGAAAAGGCCCTCAAATGTGTTACTTGTTGGCCTTCCTTAGTTCCTGCCTACCACAGGAGGAATGAGGAGTTGAAAGAAAATCTCACTGCTCCCTGCTTAATCCTAACAGAAAAGAGAGCAGGAAGCGAAATTGACTTTGTCTCCTTTATCCCACTGGATCACGCCACTGAGAAATACAGATGACAATATTCATGAACTGGGCATAAGACTCCCAGCACATTCTCCAACACAAAATGAAAGATAACGGAAAATATTGCTCCCTAAACCTTGTATTCTTCCGCACAGCTCATCTGGGGATGGTAAACTCACATGTAATTCCTATTTTTTTTTTTATCCAAAGAGTCTTCTACTTCTGCCTTTCACCACTGATGGTAGGAGTGCCATCATTAGCCTGCCTGTTACTTTTTTGTCCTATTCCAGTTTTCAAAAAACACTCTGAGGCAAAACTATTGCCCAGAAGTGAAGCACAAAATGGATATGGTCTTCCTTCTGCCTGGGTTTATTTTTACTGGAATTGACTTTGATACTAATGCTGTTCCATCCTTTCCACCTGAAAAGCACCTAAAATATTTTCTACCACACACTTAAAAAAAACAAAACATAGCTTGAGAAGCAGTGAACAACAAAAAACAGCACTGTCCTACAGCCAGATATTCTTCCTACAAGAAAAAAAAAAAGTGTTCTGTGATTAAATTCCTACTATGCTGTTTATGTGTTGTTATTCTGACTTGTGAGCAACTAGATGCTACATACTGAGCTTGCTTCTCAGTGCTGTACCAATGCCTTAGGAATGTCTTTAGTCATAGCTCTGTGCTTATTTCAGAAACTTCCCCATGCTATGCTATCGTGCGTAGAGAAACTGGAAACTGTCAGACAGCAGATATTGGGCATCCAATGCTCAAGCCAAAGCCTGCAGATAATTAAGGTTGAGATTACTCAAGTGAACATGCTATACTTCTAATTGCTTTCCTGATTTTCCACCTGAATATTCAGCAACAAAATGCCTACTGAAATTTCAGGGTACAGGAAGGAGGAAGGATAACAACAGGTAATCTCCTCCCATTGCCTTTTCCAAGTCAGCTTAAGTGCTAAAGGAGATTCAGAGGCAATGTCTTGGAAAAGAAGCAGCATAGGTCCTGCTTCTCCATTTGAAAGATAGACTAGGAAAATATAAATACGCTAAACTTGCCAATACTTAAATCTTTAATACAAAAAAAAACACAAAGGCCAAAAGCTATTGGAAAATAAAGTATATCTGCAAGGATTTTAATGACTACAGAAAATCTATTAAATTCCTTCCATTCCTTCTTTTTGATCTCCCCATTGCCTTCTAGCATCTTTACCATCCTTTTCTTGGGATATGCCAAAAATGACAGTGTGTCCTGTGTGCTCTCTTATCAACCTGCTGAGCTTTGCTAGGAAATGTCTGGCTTCCTCCGTGCTTTTGATGGGGTCAGTAGATGCCTAGTATAGCTTAAACCACAATGTCCTGGATAAAGCTGTTAGTAGGAATTTCAAAGCTGTTGCAACTCAACTGCAAAGCTAAGCTAAACATAGTAGTACAAGTCAAACCAGACAAATGTTACTCAGGACAAAACATGGGAATACACACACACAATTCTAGAAACTGTTCTTAGAAGTATATTGATTTTCTATGCTACTCATGCAATAGCTAACTGTAGCACAGCTAATGCATTCATATGTGGTAATATCTAAAGGAAAAGTATTAAAGAAAATAGCTTATATCATAGCAAGTTTAGGAATAAAAACAAGTGCATCCATCAGGGAGAAAATGAGGGGTCAGCAGCTATATTAGTTTATTATATGGGACCCTACAGTATGAGGTTCTGAATGAGGGAGTGAAGAAACAGTTACTGCTTTATTACCCTACTCCATGTAGATATTCAATCCAAGATAGCCAGTTTGCTGCTTTTACCAACTAAAACCACGGTTTAAAACAATGTAGAAAGCACTGCTGGGAAGTGAGAAGCAAATTGCTCGGAAAAAAAAAAGTTGAATAATCATCTTGAGCCCTCACTCAGCTTCAACTATCATCTCTTCTAAGTGAACTGCAAGGTATATGTAAATTATTGACATACAATGTGTTTACAAGCAAGTAACATGGAAGAACTTTGTTGACAACACCATGGTTTATGAAAATCTTTACAGAATAGAATAAAAAGACTCAAGGATGTAAAAAACAGCAGTAATAAGAATACAGAAAACACTGTAGGAAGAGAGAGGGAGAAGGAAAAACACAAATGTTAAATCATGATAGAACTCCATATGAAAACTTTAACTCCAAAGGGAAAAAATACTTTAAAATTTTAAAAAGGAAAAAAAATGATATTTTCACCTTCAGATAAAAGCTACAAAAGGAAAAAGAAAATAAGAAATGTGAAAGGATATTTTCTTTAAAAAGGTACTTTACACATTTGTCAGTTCTTGTATTTCCCTTGGGGTTTGCATATTTTGGTCACAGTTATCCAATTAAAATGAAAAGTCTGCATTATCCTTTAGGTGAGGACTTAGCTGCCAACTGCTAAGTTTCATGAAGTCTTTAATCTTGTCCATAAATATTTTAAAAGAACTGGTTGGTACACAAGCCAAAGTAAAGTAAGAAATCAAAGGCATAAACTCCACAGTAACCTCTGAATTGTCTGAATGGAGATGAAATACTAGAATAAAATTATGGCTTTGTTCATGTTAAAGTTACAGTTAAAATATATGCAGGTGACTTTTCTGATCCTTTTCCCATTTTCTTTTCATGGAGAGTAGTGAAGAGAAACAAGGAACTGAAAAGACTTCAAAACTAAGAGAAGTTTTCCAGACCAATTTTACAGCACAGCAAAGAAATAATCTTTGCCACCTTATTCTATGTTTTTGATGTTAATTAGTCGCTTTTAAAGCACAGCCTTCAATGAAAGGTAATACCTTTTCACAATACTTTGGATGTATAGAGACTACATGCTCAGTATCCATAGGCATAAATATACTTCAACATGTAATGACATCAACATCCTCACATGATATACCACCTAAATGCATATCTTCTCATTTAGTAGATCAACAGAAGTTTGACAGCAGAGTTAGCAGCCTAAATCACAACCAGAAGCAAGGAGGAGTCTTATGATGTGGTCTGTTTCTGCAGGCTATGTGCACAGGAACACATCTAGGAAAAGACAACTTTCAAACACATCTGAGGAAAACACTGATGCAAAAGCTCCACATCCCATCAGAGAAAACCAGCAGCTCTTGCTTGGATACAGGATATTCTGGCTGATGCTCAACTGAAGAACTTGTAGACCTATGCGTAGACTGCTCTGAAAGTAATCTCCTATTTGTTTCTATGGAAACTACAATGGATACAAAGACCACACTGACAGTTTTTAATAGAGCAAATTCTCAGCTACAGAATAATATTTTTCAATATAGCCACTACTATCAACATGCTCATGCTGTAGAAATTGGATTGAAGGCACAGTGATCACTGTCAGTCTAATGAAGTCAGTGTCAGTCTAATCACAGTGGCAAGGATCGCTCTTAATCCTGCCAGCTTCTCTTTAAGTATTATACCATCTAAATGGATAGAATACTGAATAATGTAAGTACAAATTCTCTAGGCACAGGGACTGCTGAGGATAGGATCAGAGAGGTGCTGCTGCAAAAGGAGGAACCTTTGTCAGCTGAAACCGGCTCTGGTGAGCTGCTTTTGAATTGGTTTTCACTAGGTCAGCTTATACAGAAACAAACAAACTTAGTTTTCAGAATTTTTATTTTAGCATCACTAATAAATATATAAAATAAATGTGAATAAACGAGATTTAAAAGACATACTAAAGCTGCACTAAGTAAGCTGAAGTTGCATATACTATAGACTGGTTATAATGAACAAGAACACACTAGAGCTTAATCCATCTGCTTTCTGAATCAATAGAAGTATTCTTCTCAACTTAACAGGGTGGGATGAAAACACTAGAATCAGATTCAGAGAAGTGGCAGAGTTAATTGTGAGAGATGCTGGAGATGAAATCTAATCTAAGAGGCTTTTATCAGGGCCATTTTGAGCAGCAAGTGGTTTTCAGAAGTTTTCAGCTGTGATCTGAAACCTAGGAATATAGGAATGTGACTTTCTGAAGGAAGAACTTTAACAGTATCTTTAAGGCAAGGGATTGGGGGTGGGGAAAGTCAAAGGAAAAGAGTTCTTGTGAGATTTTCTGAAATTAAAGCCTTAACATATTCAAAATTACTTGCCATTAATGAAACCAAGGCTCATCCTGCCAGTCCTGTAACAAGTGAGTTAAGTAAAATGTGGTTAAGTCAGTGTGGCTGCAAGTCCCTCCAAAGTTAATGAAAGCTGCAGACATTGAGCACATTCAGAAAGGTCAAGTTATTAATACCTTTGCTCAAAAGTTTCACACGCTCAAGTGCAATTCCAAAGCAGCATTGACTCCTCTTTCTCTTCTTTAAGTAAAGAAAATATAGTCTCCAAATAGACCCATGACAAAAAAAATACTGGATCAAATTACTCTGAAGTAAGATTCCCAAGTTGGAGCCAAACACATTCCACTCGACTCCTGACTGAATACTAAATTCATATAACATCTCAGACTTCAGAGACTTCAGAGAACAGCTGAAGTAAGCAGCACTGTATTTTGGAGGGCAGAGGATAAATGATACAGGAGCAGTGATACACTTTTTCTGATTGATACAAACATTTTTTCCAACAGAAACACAAACTGGGTGTGCTGAAGGACACAGTGACTGAGACCAAATTATGGTCTCAACTATGTCCAAATGCCTAGTGCTTGAGTCAGAATTAGCTGTACTTAGTGATAATTCTACTTGGATAAGGCCATGCCCACTGGCAGCAATTCTGTGAGCAAATAAAAACATGTAATTCAGCTGTGCAGACTGCAGGGACACATGGCTTCTGTGAACAGAATATGGCCCACAACTGCAGTCAGACAGGGAGGAGAAGGGGAGCACCTCATCTCACATAATGTCCAAAACAGCAAATTTCTCAGCACTGCAGCATTAAGAAACTTTGGTGAGAGACACAATCAACATCATTCTCCCATTTTATGTTTCAGTAGAGGAAAGTACACATAAGATATAGCAGAAGACATATAAACAACTCAAAGGACAGGACATATATTGCATCTCTACTTTCACCTAATGCAGTATCAGAAGACATTGCTGTTACACTGGTAGAAACTTCTAAAATATCAACTGCCTTTAACAGATACTATTACTGTAACTGATTCCTTCAGCAAATAGTAATAGCCTTTATTTCTTGTTACTTCCCCACAACAGTAATCGAATTCCTGTTAGCAATTTTCAGCTGTGAAGGAAATCTGAGCAAACTAATCTCTGATAAAGCACCTCTGTTCACAGCTGTGCAATGTGAAGTATTTCTGAAGGAGGGACATATTGAGCCTTGAAATTATCCTATTTATTACCTTCATGCCAATGAGAAAATGGAGCATTTTAATTGAGTTTTGAAAGACTGTTTGTAAACCGCTGACCTAGAAGAAAAGCCCTCCAAATCATTTGCCATAGATCTCTTAAAGAACTAGCAAGAATCTTAACATGAAGCAAAACAGCTGTCTGTCACTGAACTGGTGAGTGGAGCATACAGATCAAGTGCTGTTTTTCAAGGCCTCAGCCAGAGCTACACGTAGCTTTGATTCAGAAGCATCATTACATCATCTGTACCATTTCAAGTCTCTTTTAAATGTAAAAAAAAAAAAAAAAGCTTAAGATAGAAACATAAGCAAATATAGATTCTCTGGTTGATATTGCTGAGATATATTAATATCTGCAAAGAGCCACAAGAGACCCTCGTGAAGTTTGTGACAGAACATGCAGCTCAAGCTGAAACCTATGCTGCTACATATATTAATTCCAGCTACAGCAAATAGATTTCCTTTCATACTCTTCAAGCACGCCTCCCAACAATGGAGTACACACACCATTGATTTCTGCTTAAAAAGATACTATAGTCCTAATGAAGCTTTTTTTTTTTTTTTAAATAAGTACTTAGTATACATTTGTTATTAAAATAGCCTCCAGCTCTAAATTCATGTAATTACATGTGGCAGTAAAACTACATTTGTTCAAGAATTGTGGTGGTGTTTTTTTTTTTCCCCCCCCACTCTAAAGTCACTACTTTCATTCTTCCAACTTGGGACAAGCAAAATCTTAGTTATGCCTCTAATGAAAGGTCGGCATTTTCAAGGAAAAATCCTTTTTGCTAAGTATGTTGTTTGGACTGTCTTCGTGCACTTTCCCTAACAGGAAGACTCACTCCCTCTTGCCGTACTCTTCTGCAATTATCATCACCCAGAGGCCCCCCCACTCTTACACCGAAAGGCTGCATTGAGGCCAGGGCAAAATGCACTCACAGCTCTAGTTTCATCTCCACAAACTCGCACAAAATTTGTTAGATAGGAGGGAGTACAACTCTTTTTTTTTTTTTAATATAGGATTTATGATATGTGCATGCATTGCAGTAGAAAAAAAGAATCTGTAATGAAGATACAAGTTCAGATGAAGTTTCACTTTAGTTTCACATAGTGCCACCGTGAAAAGTCTCTTCCACTTCAGACTCCTTTCCTGATAATATTGCTGGATATGTCAACAGATATCACTTTCAACCTTCACCTAGTAATATGTACACAGATATACAGCTGTTTGACTTATTCCATTCTTTTTTTCAGAGATCCTATCTGAAATTCTAAAACTGTCAAAATATAAGCTCAACAGTTTGCAGCAGACCTATTGAAAGTGACTGTAGATTTGATTTCCATTTGTATTAGAAATGAAAAACAATAATCTAGGCACACGACAAGGGAAAGATTTGGTATTCACATTGAAGCTCAGTAGCTTATATACCTAGATCATTTCTCTGGTTTGAGCCTTGGATGTCTACAGATCTGATCAAATTGTTTCATATTTGTGTATCTATTCTCTGTAAAATGAAGTACTCAATCTGAAGACTACTTGCAAATGTAAGGTAACAGATATAAAGAACTCAATTTCTTTAGAAGGAAGGGCACTCTGGTATCACTAAGTTGATGCAAGATATCCATTATGCTTAAGTAGAAACTGAATTAAATAAGAACTATTAAAAAAAAAGGCAAGCACACAGCAATAAGTCAAAGCCACCTCAGTTGCCCCAGTTCCCCTCCTTTTGTACACTAAGGAAATAAATTCTGTTGAGAAGTGTTGTAGAATACTATAATTTAAGACATTGGATGTATAGTTAATGTTGTAAGGTCAACAATAAGGCTGGCATTTTTCAGCCTCAAAATATCCAAATTTGCAATCTAAGAAACTTAATGTACTGCAATGCCTGGAATAAGCAGCAGATTGTTAATCTGGACAAGCATCAGTCTGAAGGGGGAATAAATGCAAGTTACATAGCTTTATGTAGTTTCTACTTGATCCCGCAGCTTTCACCCTCACAGTAAATTTTTCATTTATGCTGTAAACACAACAAATCAAATAGCCCCTATCCATGCAAGCCTTGCTGCATTTGCCTTAAGCAACTACTGGTTTCAGAGGGTACTACAAAGCCCTGTTGAACTCCCAGCCCCTTGAACAAAAAAAAATCTAGAGCAGGTATCACAGTTGTCCTTTACCACGTGCTGTCTCTGCACCATCCCTGACCTTGCTTTTTCCCTGAAAGGAATGCTGGAATGCATATGCTGGCATCTACAACCTCTATCACACAACAGCTGTTAACACCTAAAAAAGTCACAGCCACTTCATCCAGCCACTTTGATTTTTATTTGAGCCAACCCACATCTTTCTGTGAAAGAATATTTTTACTACCTAGAAAAGCAGCAATATCTAAGCCTTGTACTGCCTTGGTATTTCTTGTAGATTATTATCAAGAGGGAAGGCTGTGTAGGTCAGATGAGGTGCCCAGTTTCACCTGTGTAGCACCTTCACTGTCAGTGTGTTTGCACAAGAGCAACTTAGCTAACGGGCCTGGTTCTGAAGACAGACAAGGAAATAAGTGTTTTCCTTCATGCTTCCGGCTGAGTAAACCTTTCATGTGCTCTGCTAACATGGGAAAAATCATTCAAAGCTTCTTCCTGTCGCACTAGTCAGCAAGTATCATTCTCTAAAAGCAGCTTTGTTGAGAAGGAAGAGGCTATCCTTACACAGATACCTTTTGATCTACAAATGCAATTTAAGGTTGAGGTATATGCTTTTAAGGAAGAACACAGGCACTACTCGGAGAAGAATGAAAATGCAGCACATACTAAAATGGAACAAGAAATGGCAAAACAGGATTACAATTTCTCAATATTTCAGCATGCCCTTCATAAAACCTTGTGGGTTAACACACCGTTGAAATGAACTACAGATATCCACACAGAATATTTCTAGTTGTAATCTGACTAGACTACAGATACTAATACATTTCTTGCAAAAGGCACAGTATTTCATACCCACTGATAATCAGCCACCAGCATCACCCAAGCTGTGGGTGACTGACTGCTTGTCTATTGCATATATTAAAGAGGTAGAACTAACTAGACTGTGATATGGCTGATTTGACATACCTGTCTATCTTTCCAACAGTGCTGTGTGACTGACATCAGAAAAATGGGAAGGATCCTACCCTCAAGACTGCTTTTGTCATGGTCTGTTATAATTGTGAAGCTCCTGCAGGTAACAAGAAAACACAGCCAGGAATATCCCTACTGCTCCATAGAATGGGTTATATCTACACTTGTCCTTTGGTTTCTCTTTTACAGCTAGTAAAAAGAGAACTTAAGCTTCTTATTCTAGAGAGTCACAGGAATCAGATGGGCAACACTCCATTGGCAGTAGCAGTGAGTGATAGAAAACCTTTTAAACCTATATTAGTTTTAAGCTTCCTCAATTCAAACATAAAAACTGAAGAAGTGGCTGGAAAAGTATAGCTGAACCAGGCAAAAGATTAATCTTCATTCCACAGAGCCATGTTCTCATCTCAGTCCAGCTCAGCCTTATCTTGTTAAGAATCACCACAGTGTCAAGGATAAAAAGATCTCTGGAGTTCCAATCTGCAATATGCAATTTCATATTGCAACAAAAGCAGTTTTGAACTTCATACTTGAAAAACAAACCAAAAGAAGTAGTGCACTTGCTTTTCCAGAAGAATCAATTCATTTGTGCCAAAATTTCTATGCTAGTAGAAATAGCACATGCATTCATTTGGGGTATTCGTCTTTTAAAACTTCAGTAAAACTCAATACATTTCAGGCAAATACTGCTGTCAGTGGGACACACCAATCGAGGCACCAACTAGCTCCTTTCTTTATAAGCAATGACTCATGAGCATTTTTTGATCAGACACGATTTACACAAAAATATCTGTATCAGTTTCTCTACTCTAGATCCAAAAAAAAAAACCCAACACCCTGTCTGATAAGGTAGTATGAAGAGTGACAGTACAGAACAGGAAGAGGTGTGCATCTAGTCTCATCTCCACACCAACGGACAACACAAATGTTAAGACTCCCTTCCTCTCTGTATACTCTGTGATGAGTTAAAAGATGATGATGTAATTCAAGATGCCTGTAAAGTCTCTTCAGGTTCTGCACATTTTTCATTTCTTCAACAAAAATTACTTCCTAAGCTTGCTAGTGAAATTACAGCCAAATCCAAAACAGACTACCCATTTGAAAAACTAAGCATCGTTTTCCATATTTAAAAAGAAATACATATGCAAGACAAATACAAAGCCAGAGGGTGCTCTTTTTAAATAAATAAATTATTTAACTAACCCTCCTGGTTAGGGTGGTTTCTATAGCAGCAGAAAATCAGTAGGTTCTTGTTATTTTCCATTGTACAATCAATGAATATACATGCTATATTTAGGAAGTGCGCAAGAAAGTTAGGCTAAACAGGTTATCACACTGAAGAAGAATGAATGGAAAGCTTACCCTTGTCCTAGGCTCACTGAGAAGACTCCAAGAGGAACCATCCCCACTAGCAGTCAGCTCTTAAATGGTGTCCAGGAGAGGTGGAGCCAAGCTCCACCCCTTCCAGTAGCACAAGAGAATTGCCTTCAGCGGTGCTCCTAGAACTGACTCATTGCTCGCCACAGGTGGTCAGTCAGAGGTTCAGGCCGTGATTCAGCAGTTCCCATACACCCATATACACACCCCAGAGGAACACTTCATCTACTGAATTCAGGAAAACTTAACTAAGCTTATTAGAAATTTTTTTTCTTTGATAAGCCGAAAGTGATAAAATATCAGCTACTTACATCACAATCCCAGTTAAAACATTTCCTTCTATGTACCTAACACTATTTACTCACTGATGTTGTGTGTTAAAAGAGGCATCTAGAGATACAGCAAGAGCATCTGATTATTCAGCACCAGCTGAAGTGGTAAAATCACACTGACTAATGGCATTTAGCTGATGAGAGTCACAAAATTAGTAATAACTTCATATCAGACTTTTACAAAGAGGTAGCATTCAAAAGAATGATGTTGTATTTCAGATTAACAGCTACGTGGCTGATGATAATTCCTTGTATGCAAAGTGTATATATTTAAGTTTTTCTGATTTTGTATCTGACTGCAAAAGCTAGAGTTACTGATGCTTGGTACAGATATGGAAAGTTTTGTTCTAAGATGATTGATTTAAGTAAAACACCAGGTGAAAAAGACAGACTGTCTTAATTTACCACCTGGAATTTACCTGCTGGAAAGCCCAGCAGTCATCAACTAATGGTCTCTTCAGATGTGTATGAGTGATCCACATACTCTCAAATGGTACAATGCGTAGACCCATAGTTAATAAAAAACACACAGCCTGTAACTCAACAGTGGCAAAAAACTGCAAGTACAAATTTAGGACAGGATCATTTAGGCTCTTAGAGACAGATCTTATTCCACTGAAGTAAAAAAAAAAAAAAAAAAAAAAAAAAAAAAAAAAAACCAACACAAAAAACCACACTTCCACTCACATCTATGGCAGAGATTTGAAACTTTCACTAAATAGTTTCCCTGTTGCTTCATAGGTTTTTTTTAAATGATAAAACATGTCAAGCTGCATTGTTTGCCAGCATCAGAGAAGTGCATATAACCAACATTCATAAAGAATTTTGCTCAGTCTTAATTACTACCGCATCCACACCATGTAGACAAAGTTATGACATAAAACCTCCACATGCATGCAGTACAATATGCAGTTCAGCTGCTCACATACCTAAATATTTGTGGGCACAAAATCTGAATCATTACAAAAGCTATTTAAATTGAGACACTTTATCACACCATTGCCTTCCAAGTGTAGCATTTTTTTATTCTAAAGCGCCTTATTGTTGAAACACATTCCATGTTTGTTTCAAGATCCCAACGCTGAGTGGTAGGGCTTTCATCTGGAAAATCAGCAAAGACCTTCAGATATGACTAATTCAGTGGAAGGTTCTTCAGACACAAAGAAGAGTGACAGCTCACTCCCCTTGACAGCAGTATGAATTACATTTTGTTCCTTCACAAATTTCACTCCTCCCTCATTCAAATGGAAACTGATCAGTTTCTAATGGAGTGAGGAAAATAAAGATACATTTAAAAAGGCAAGGAAGTGTTAGCGATAGCCTTTTTGCTGTTATAGTGAATACCGTCCCAGAAAAGTTCTACTCAAGTCAGATGAAACTTAACATATTCTAATATCACTGCAAGCTAAGTTTGACCTTTAAATATTAATACTAATACTAATACTAATGCTATTTCATACTAATGAAATAGCAGTAGAAACACAGACTGACAGGTGTAATACAAGTCAGACTAAATAGCGCAGTAAAATTATATGCTACTTGGAAATTCTCATTAGCAATAATGAGATATGCACATATAATCCATGATCTGAAAATATTCTACGTGGATTTTCAGGAGTACAAGTGATCAGAAAATTTCTCTAATAGTAATTACTCTTACTTGATAACTTCAGGGGAAAATCTTTGAGAGGAAAAGCCAGATATCTGCACTTATGCATGTAATTGGACTTTTTTTCCCCCTCCCCAATTGGCTTCCTATTGGATTTGTTTCCTGAAATATTTCATCCAAAAGTCTATTTCCATTCTACCAGTGTAGGAAAACCTTAATCTTCACACAGTTCTTCATTGCACTTCAGCAGCCTGTTTCTTATTAGAACCCTAGAACCATTAATCAGTGTCTCTCTCAAATGTACCCTGAATACTGCTTATACCACTAAAGCTGTCAGAGAATAGTAAAAAATTACATGCTGAAATAGTAAACATTTCTCCCCTTAAATGCAATATAACAAGGTAGAGATACATTTTAGAAGTAGGATCAGTTGTTCCTTCAGTACCTTCACTGCAATATAAAAAGGCAAAATCACAGAAGTCAGGTAGGGATCCTGGGAGCTTTCAAATCACCTGCACTTAAAATCATATGTACAAATGGTTTTGAAAATGCAATAAGAATAAAAGTATCTATCTTAAAGCCAATTGAAAAAAAAAAAAAAATAAAGGAGAGCTTCACAGATCCACAGCTGCCACGTTATAAGTCCCTGTTAAAACTGCACTGTTTAATGGAAAGATAAAACATTAGAAATTGTGTAATGAATAATCATTTACAATTCATTTGCTTATCATTTTTTTTTTCAAGGTTTAATTTTCCTGGAAGTAGTAAATATTCAACATTACTACCAGGCTGGCAAATTCAATTTATTGTAGCTCCCAGTGTCTCTCAGCATCACCTACAGGGCCAGACTTATTCAGTGTTTTTCTTCTGTCAGGAAAAAAGTGACTAATTCTATGGCACAGCTAAAATGCCTTCATTTTTGCAGCTAAATGTTTAGATCAATCAGACACTAGTATAAGTCTGATTGTGACTGACGTATAGCTCTACAACATCAGACAACATGAGAGAATGGCTAGATCATCAATGCAGAAAACTACTAAGTGTTACATCCATTGTGGAGGACAGAATCTCTGCATGTCCTAAATCTGAGCTGCTAGCAAAACAAGTTTCATTTTAAATAAATGGAGAATAGAAAGACACTTGTTTGTGATGCATCAAGCTCTCCTTAAAGAGAGAACAGAATTATGATTGAGTCTCTCTCAGGAAACTAATAACATAATTAAAATTATGCAAACTTCATGTTTTTTCTTTATGCCTCCCTACTTCAGAATGTAGTAAGATGTCAGAGTGTGGAGAAGGGTCAAAACTTCATTGTTTGCAATGGCTGAATACTGTTTTACTCCCTGAACACTGTTTTTCCTTCCTTTTCTGAGACACATCGTATGAAGCTCTGATAATTCCCCTCAGCAGAATTCCAGTTATCCAATATGCTAGTGGATGCTTGGCAAATTACCTGTGTTTTACAGTCATTAATTAAAGATGGAAACACCTCTCTTTGCACAACTCAATGATTTAATAATTATTAGTGAGATGTTATGCCTTTAAACATTTCTGGCAGATGATGAAGCGCACTCTCAATGTTTAACAAAGCTTTTAGAGGCTTGTACTACACTGCTGCATAGCAACTGAAACTTCTTATATGCAGCTGAGGTAAATCCCATTGTAGTTATCTGGGAATTGCTGCTGAGGCTTTGTGAAGCAAACATAATAACAAGCTTCAGTTAATTTATGCAGTGTCAGCATATCAAGTTTTGCCACACAAAGGAGTTTTGCATTTTCTGTGAATCCATATTCCAAGCCTACACCCAAACACTCATTACCTAATAAGCGATTCTTTCTGGCAAAATCCTGGCACACAAATCCAAAATGTTTGTCTTTACATAAACACCTACCTTACATGCATACCAGGGAAAAATGAGTGTTCCACTGTAAGAATCAGTTCTCTCCAGTACATCACAGGCATGAAAGCCCAAGAAAGCAATGGCAAGATACTGAGTAACATGCATCAATCAGAGCTGCAGAAAACAGTTTTAGTATCTCTAACACAAAGATGACAATGAGATCTGTTACAGCAGTGTCCAGGAGAATAAATATAGAGATCAATAACACATGAATTATGGTGGTTTTTTTTTTCCCCCTAAGACAATTAACTCTGAAATAACAGAGTTTTACCAAGGGAACTGACTTGACCTAACAGTGTTAGGAGAGAAGAAATAACTGCAGTTCAAGTACGCTCAAACAGGAAGGTAACACCTTCAGGCTGCGCAGAAGTTAATCTGCAGACTGGAAAAATCATAAACACACCAGGATTTATTTGACTATCAAGATCTGATGCCCAAAAGAACAGGCACTAGAAGACACTGTAGGAATCGTGTGCACAATAACTTATACTGGCAAAACAAGAGATGAGTCTCTTCATTTCTTCTCACATTTTTGCCTGTTTTGAGGTACAAGAATAGAAACTGTAATTGCTAGTAGAATTTAGCTCCAGTGTATTAAGAAAGACTGCCATCTTCTGGTTTCTTCAATAACAGTATTCCATAGGAACAAATAACAAAATGGGTTAACTTAAAGCTCAGAACTGATCATAAAGTCACACTTGCTCTGAACCTTTAAAGGAAAATGTCGCTGATAATAAAAGACAGGCAAGGGAAAGTTAGAAAGGCTAATGTATTATGACTACATTGTATGGGTTAAATCAACGCATGCAATAATTATAGCTATCACAGCTTGACACAGTTTATGAAGGTTTGGACCATAAAAACTCTTACCTTTATAATACAAGCAATCTTTTGTGCAGTGCTGACTGTTCTAGCTCCTACAGAGTTTCAATCAAAAGGTACAGCATTATATAATAGGCCACAAACCAACTACTCTCAATCTCAGAAACATAAAAACTCCTTTTAATGATATAGTCATAGGTCAATACAGTAGGAAAAGCATCACAGCAAAGGTGTGACAATGGAAGGACTAGAACAATAGAATTACACTATAAAGAAAGGGAAGAGGACTGCTCACCTATTCAGAAGATGCTAGGTTTGGATAAGAAAGATTCATCAAAGAAGGATCTTCAGAAAGAAATCCATCCCCACTGGCAGTCAGCCCTTAAATGAGGTCTAAGAGAGGTGCAGCTTCTCTTTCTGGTAGTACAGGTGAATTGCCTGCAGCTGTGCTCCCAGGGCTGACCCAGTCCTTTCCCCAGGTGCTCAATGTGTGGTTCAGGCAGTAACTAAACAGTTCCATACAAATGGAAATCTGAAATGATCTTAAAAGTAAAAGCAGCTTACACAGATTCTAAGGACACACCACCACCTCTTTCAGTAACCTGATAGAATACGAGGTACATGTATGAACATTAATCAGACTGAAGATAACTCAAAAATATTGTACTCTTTTCCATCATCTTTTTCACTAATAGGTACAATAAGCATAGGGTTACTGTTCAGTGAAGTGAAATTTTTATTTCAAACTTCAGGAACATACCCTAAAGTAAAAACTAACCAAGGAACTCATAAACAGCATAATAGCATTGAATTAGAAACATTCAATGATTTGTGGTTTTTTGGTTGTTCTGAAATAGTGTTCCGTATTAGTTGAACGATTTTACTAATCTAGATTTCCTGTAAGTGAAGGAATGCGATGATCATCTTCTAAAAAATAACCTCAGTCCTTCATTCCCTTTCCTCTTCAGCTAATGATGTTTTTTTCTGTTGGAGAAATCTCACAGGTAGGGTGACATCTTGTGTTCTTTGCACCACAAAATGCCACGTCTCTGTCTCCATCCAGCTGCCAAGCATCCAGAATGTCCTGAGATCCATCTCACCAACTCAGATTTTATCTTCAAAAAATCTTGGCTGACCTTGTGTATATATGTAAAAGATAAAGTAATGTAAAAGGCACACTACCCCTTCTGAAAGTGAAAATTTTACTAAGACTCTTCACATTAACAAGGGCAGCGTAAAAGGAAAGTACTTTATACCTGAGGAAAGAATTGTTTTAAAGATATAAATCTGTCATGCTGTAAGCTATAAACCAGTGGCTACAACTGCATTTTGATAGGTGTGTTAATAAATCCTCTCATCCTGCTTGTAATCTTCACAGTATTTCGAAAAGAACCTTCAATGAGTTGGGTTTTTTTAAGCAGAAAGTGCTAAAAAATAATAGATCTTCATATATAAAAAATAATATAATGAGCTTAAATGCTATGTTATTAAAAGTGGCTACCTACAAAAAATGAAAAGATGTTTTTGCACTGCCATGTGCAGAAGAGGCTACTTATCAACATTTAATGTGTGTACAAATACTCAATGAGAAAAAGTAAAGATGATGAAGTCAGACTCTTTTCAGTGCTTCTTAATGACAGAACGAGAGGCAATGAACAGGTGAAAAGCAGCAAATTCCATACAAATGCAGAAAAAAAGCTTTTTCACTGCAGGAGTGGTTAAGCATTGAAACACGTTGTCCCAGTAGGTTGTACATCTCCATCCATAGAAATACTAGAAATGTGACAGGACAGAGAGCCAAGCAATCTGCTTTAGCTGATCCTACTTGAGCACGTGTATGGTAACTGCTCAGTCACAACCTGAACCACTGATTGAGCACCTGGGGAAAGGACCCCATCAGCTCTGGGAACACAGGTGAAAGCAATCCATGAGCGTGATGGGAAGGGGTGCAGCCTGGCTCCACCTCTCTTACACCTCATTTAAGGGATGACTGCCACAGAGTAAGGCTCTTTTTCTGGGCATCCCTCTTTTGTGGAGTTTTCCCTGTAAGCCTAGATCTTCAGAGATTGGTGAGCAGTCCTTTTATTTCCCTTTCCCTTATAATATTTTTCTTTTGAGCCAGTCTCTTCATGAGTATACTTGTGTACTGTCATTCCATCACACTGGTCTTTGAGACTGTTATTGTAGGTGGCTTGGAAAAGGTAGTTTCTAGAGGTGCTTTCCACACTAGCTGCTGTGAGATTTTTATGATTCCAACTGCTTTCTTCACTTTCTTCATTTCAGAGTTTTAAGTGATGTTTTAAAGAAATTGGGCTTTAATCATGGTGTATTTTAGAGAGGAGGTCCAAAATATTGACATTAGCTTTAGATTCTGGGGGAAGCTAATGCGTAAATCCTGTTTAGTGCAGGGAAGGACTTAACATCTTTTAATACAAGGTAATGTTTCCCAAGCACTGTAGGTGTTTTTTTACCCAGAAACATCATATAGGCTAGCTTGCTTCTTTTTAATTAAGGTTGTATCACACAATTAACTACAGTGGTGTTGATGATGCACAGAGAATAACAAATGCACATAGGTATTACTTGTAAATTGCTAATGTCTGAGTCTGGCTTTCTTTTCTGGAAGAGGAGACAAGAGGGAACTGATTCTGTGGATTTCTAGTAGTTAAGGTTAAAATAGGTAGGCAGACAGCCGGTTGCTGTTATCAGTTGGGTACATCACTTCAGGAAGGGCCAGATCAGTGCAGTAACCTGGACTCCTGCCATCCAGATCATGTGAGACAGCAGGATTCCATGCACAGCTATGCTAAAATCTGCAAGATTAGACCTTGATCCTCTGTGTATGAAAAAAGATAATTCATTAGGAGAATTATTTCTGTTCCTCATCTTTGTGTGATCCATGTTACTCTGACTCCAAAATACTGTCTTCCTTTTAATCAACTAATAATACCAATCATTCTGGCCCAATGTTCTGAAAGACCAAACTGCTTGTCAGAAGTGCTAGAGTAGTTTTAAGTTTGAGAAAATCCATGAAAGCTATGCAAAAATCTACAAGATATTTCATGAAATACAATCCAATCCATCTCCCCTTTTCACTCTCACTGTAGGTTTGTTCTGGTTTGGAACATATTCAGGGCCATGCCAGTCTGCATTTACAATTGATGCACAGCATTGCTCAGGTTTTAAAATATAGGGTAAATGAGTAATTTCTGAAAAACAAACAAAAAAACCTCAAATTTGGTATGGCCCAATTGTATGCTTCATGCTACACAGTGCTGATGATGTCAGTTAAAACTGAGACAATAACTCCATATATGGCCCCTGAGGGAGACATTATTTGGAAGCAATACTAAACTAAAATCCTAAAAAAAAAAAAAAAGTTACTTGACATCCTGGTCTGCTTTTTATGAACATAGATTTGCTAAATCTGTGTTAAATTCAGAGGTGTATGTTAAATTTCCAAATTCAGTTATATTCAATGATAACCTACAGAAATGTAGTTAGCGTTAGAAATTTCTAACCAGCAATTTTCAAGCTCTCACTACCATTCTGTTAATCATGTCATCTATTTCTTATGTAACGTATCTTTATATACCCTGATATACCTCTACCTTTAGCTCAGTTCCAGTGGGTAACTTTTCCAAAGTTCAGGTTTTAGAATTAAATGTGTCGATTAAGTGGGAAAGTGATAATTTCTGCAGACACACTTGCATATGTATACAGACTTTCATGCATAACACACATTTGCAGAAAATAAACCTTATACCTGTCTATATGAAAACTGATTTTAAACTCAGTGCCTATCCAGAACTCATTAGTCTGAAAGATAAATTTGGTCTAAGAGCAGAAACTATCATCTCTAAAATTGAAACAATGGTTCAGAAAGGTTGTCAATTTTGTGGGTGCGGAACATGGAAGAACTGATTTTCTAGTTTAACTCTTCTAGTTTAATGGTGCAGATGTTCACAAGTGCCATTGCTAATGTTTTTTTCAAAGCCAACTATGACAATAAAAAGATTCTTTTCAGTGATATTTTTGAAAACTGACCCTGTTGTCCATATTTAAGCAGTAAAAATTACAAGTTTTTTGTGATATTTTCTGCATGAGATTGATACTTTTCACATACATCATGATGATTTATATGAAATGATGCAGCTGAACTCAAAGATTACTTTCATGTTGCACTTTCAACTAGCATAAGTAACTTAAAAGTAAATGAGAACAAACATTCTAAGTCTGGCTTCAAAATAGTGCCATTGACAACACACTAGGATATTGAAAACATTTGTATTCAGAGATTCAGAGTCTCTAATTTGGAATCCTTCAACTTCAGAAAGCTTAGGTAAACAAAGCATGATCTCCTACAGTTCTGCCTGCAAGATCATGTGTAGAAAATCTGATATGTTCTGACAGCAACTCAATAATCATTTAAAAAAATCCTATTGTTAGTAAGGACTGCCTGGTAAGTCAAGCAGTTATTAATGAACCTATGGGCAGAAATGAAACTTATGTACCACAGGGAATTCTTGCTAAATCTAGGAAATGCCAAACTTCAGAAAATAGTATGATAAATTAATCATTTCAAGTATTGTCTGGACTTGTCACTAAGAAATGTATATTATTGCTTTCTGATTTTTTTTTTTGTCATTTTTCCCCACAGTTTCTGCTTGAAGAGAAAGGATAGAGCTCAAAACATGTTTTGAACTCTCTAATGAAGTAAACTCTAAGCAATATCTTTTACAAGATATGGGGATAATGCTGTGTTGGAGCGTATGATATGTAGCCACCTAATGGAATCTAATTTCCAAAGTCCCATATCCCATACATAATGCCACGATATCTGCCTACACAGATGCAAAACTATCATTCCTCTGCAAATGCATCAACGTTTTCCTTCTGCTCCCTGCCAACAAAAGAAAACTTGTAAAATTGTGTTGACAGATGATTGGTGTATATCCCATATATCCTGGTCAGAGGGATCTAACATACCTCACAGAAGCATTTGTCAGTTTGGGCCTTGTGCCACACTAATGCACTTTCACAAACTCTTGCCAAGTCAACCTGTGCCCAGAGGGGACACTGAGATGAGTTCCTCATATGGGGTTTTAACAGAACACGTTTTCCAGGTCCAACATCTTGGCAGATCTGAGAGTGTGGTGATGTGGATGAAAGCTAAATGGTGATGACCCTGGCAGTGCTGGCTGAGATAAGAACACGTGGATCATCCTGTTCTTGAAGAAGGTAATTTTCTCTGCCCTCAGTATAAGTACTGGTGTCAGCTCTCTCCTGCCCAGATTTTTAATTCACTCTATTTGCTCAGTGACAATATTTCAGAAGGATCCAAATAGTGAATCTAACCATGTAACTATAAATCAGCACAGTGTAGAAAGAACAAATATTTAGCTAATTAAAAGTATATTCTGTAGGCACGATGTAAGGTAGACAGGGAGGAAATATGGAAATATATTTCCAGAACCTAAACTACACTGACTTACAGCAAGAAGCTGCTTAAAATTCAGCCTTGACATGACATTCCCTAGAGTTTTGTACCAAAAGCCTTTCTTGATGAGTGAGGATGGCTCAATTTATTTTTCAAAACACATCTAATGGAGACTGATGTGCCTACACACAGATATCCTCGTTATTTAATATGCCAGTGGCCAGTTTGGACCTGGTCACCTTTTTTGCTTCACAGTTTGTGTCACATCTGTAAGCAGAGCAGCTCAACAGCCAAGCTAGAGGTCATGCTTTTCAAACTGCCAAGAATGTTCACAGTGAACGCCTGTGAAGTCTGCTGCAAGTGATGTGCAATGCATTCTGCCCCACAGCAACTACTTGCATTTATGAAATAGAGTTCTGAAGGTAATTAAGTGAGAGATGGACTAAAACAGCAAAAATGTGCTGCTATACGGTGTCCTGGAGTCCAGGTTACTCTTCAGTATTGCTTAATGAGAGTCTGGGACAGAAAATAACTTAGAGAAAGAATCAGCCAAGGGGATCTCTTGTTTCAGTTTGTTTAAACTGAAAAACAAAATATTGGTAGTTTTGTTTCTTGTGAAGCCTTTGTTCACCTGCAAGGTTCCACTTTCAAGTATAAAGCATAAAGGTGTTACAATACCAATTTGTTCAGTCTTATTTCAGTGATGTCCAAATAGGGACATCTTTTCTTGCTCCAGCAATACCCGCTGAGATTAAATTATCTTCAGTGTTAATTCTTCCTCCTCTTTCCATATGCTTTTCATAAACAACAATATTTTTTTGGAATTGTGTCTTAATTTCTTATGATTGTTGAAGAACAGCAGCATCTCCTGTCTTTCTCTTGTACAGGTCTAGTAGCTATTGCTAATTTGAATGTATGCATATATAATGCAATGGAAAGTACAGTAATGACAATGGAGCAGCAAGGTCTCAGGCTGTAGCAAGTGAGGACTTGCACAGACACAACAGCAGTAAGCACACTACTTACTTTCAGAAGGCCTCAAGTATAGAGGGACCTCCCAGGAAATACCTTCACCTCCACTACCATCCCTTAAATGAGGTCTGGGAAGGGATGGATGTTGGCTCCTTCCCTTCTGGTCATTCAGGTATATTGTGTACACCTGAACTCCTCTGAGTTGGCCCTTTCTTCCCATCACATGCTCAATAACTGGTTCAGGCAGTGACCTAATATTTCCACTACATTATATTATTAATAAATGAAAGAAATTTTAAAATGTTATGTAACTTTCAGCAGTTTGAAATTCTGGCAAAAAAAAAGTCTCATCTGGGTAATGTGTGTGAAAGCTGCACATCAATAATTACAGATGATGAAAAGAAAGATAGTATTCAGAGATGCTGGAGGATTTCATTCTGAGGCACGAGGCTGCATGTGGAGATGGGGCCAGCAGTTAATCTTGATGCTCCTTGGCTGCTCTGCAGCTTCTCCTCCTATCCTGTGAGTTTCATGATCCAGCATGGACCACGTGGGGACACACAGAAGCAGCACTGCTGTTGGAAGGTGTGGGCATTAGCAGCTCTGGGGGCAATGTAAAATCCTGCAGGGGCTGCTGTTCCCCCTTTGCTCTTCACTAAGACCAGAGGCACAGCAAGAGGTGTTGGCCTTGAGCTGTGTTGGGGGGAGGATTCCACTTGGAGACTGGGAACAAGTTCTTCTGCAAAAAACTGGTGATGCAGTGGCACTGGCTGCCCAGGGAGGTGGTGGAGTCACCATCCATGGAGGTGTTCAGGAACTGTGGAGGATGTGGTTAGTGGGTGGGTGGGGGCAGATGATCTTACAGGTCTTTTCCAACCTTAATGGTTCTATGACTCTATAAATGAATTATGAATTTTGTTTCATTTTTGGTGTATCTTTCTTAAAAAAAAAAAGAAAAAGAGTTACCTGTAATAAACACTTTGAAGTTAGTAGAGCCATAATTCTGAGCTTAATGTGCCTTGCCCCAGGTAATTGCAGGCTGAGCATTACCCTATTCGTAGCAATTCAGATTTCCAGAAAATTCAGATTTCCAGAACACTGCGTTTCTTGGTTTAAGAAACCCGAGCAAATTGCTGTAAATTCCTGTGCTATTTGTGCCACCTGCTGGTCAAGAGGGATCTAAAGGAGGTTGCAGGAACTGCTCTGGATGAGGATGAAGAGGCAAGAAAGAGGACGCGAGGAGGAAAGGCTATTCTGCCTCTCGCTGAGCTGAGGAGCAGCCGGGAGCAAAGCTCTAAGAAGCCATGCCCTGGAGCCGGCATGTAGTACAGGAATCCAACCATAGCACGGCTGGGCTGGGCTAGCGGGAGCCCTGCACTGCCTCCCCCGCGCCGCCGGGGGGCGCCAGCCGAACGGCGAGGTTCCGGCGCGTCCCGGATGCGCGTCGCTGGGTTGGGGCCGCCGTCCCCACGTGTGATCGAGGGAGGCGGGCAGCGCGCAGCCGGGATGTCGGTGTCGGTGGCCGCGGGCAACCTGCCCATGCGGCTGCTCCGCAAGAAGATCCACAAGAGGAACTTGAAGCTGCGGCAGCGCAATCTGAAGCTGCGGGCTGCAGAGCAGGAAGGTACGGCGGGGCCGGGGCGGGCGGGCTGGCGGTCCCTGAGCCTCTGAGCGCCGCGGCTTACGGCTGTTCTACATCTTCCCTCTCCGTGCCCAGGCCGGGCCTCGCTGGGCCCCCCGGAGGAGGACGAGGAGGTGAAGGAGGCGGCGGCCCCCGAGGCGGAGGCAGAGAGAGAGACAGAGGAGGGTGAGCGGGCAGCGCCGGGCCTTGAGGCCGCTGGGGTGAAGAGGAGGAAGAAGAAGAAGAGGAAGGCTGCGGCTGGCCCCGACGGAGGTACGTTTGTGCAGTCTGTGTCTGAAAGCTCCACAGAAACCTTGTCTCCCCTTCTCCTGACCCCTCCCACCACACGATGTCTGTACAAATGATTTACAGGGTAAAGCAGGCCAGTCTGCAGCACAGCTTTCGGATGAGAAAAGTATTTCTCATACCTCTCACTGAGAACGGTTTGTCCTCTGTAAAATACTGTCCTAGGTACAGAAACTAAGAAAGCAAAAGCTGAAGAAGACTTATCTGTGGAGGCAGAAGGTGAAGATGGGCAGGATTCTGGAGAAAAAGAAGCAGAAGAGGAGGATGAAGTGCCCAGTTTACCTCTGGGTCTAACAGGTATATTGTGTTTTCTTTTTTCATAGGTATACAAAAATCCCAGTTCTTAAGCTTTCTTCCAGAGCAGGTTCTCAAATTTGCATTAAAAACCTGGTGTTTGAACACAGGTGACGTGATATTGGCAGCTGCAGTGTTATCATTCAGCTAATGTTCTTTGAAGTTTGCATTATATGTACATATTTTG
Organism: Tympanuchus pallidicinctus; assembly: GCF_026119805.1. Lineage (NCBI taxonomy): Eukaryota > Metazoa > Chordata > Aves > Galliformes > Phasianidae > Tympanuchus > Tympanuchus pallidicinctus. The sequence goes on from NW_026294669.1 coordinate 8,094,512, forward strand.
GTCTTAAAATTACTTTTGAAAAACAGTTTTGAAATATACTTGCACATATTTAAATATGGAAAGAAGGGCCAGTTAAATAGAGTTGTATTGCTAATTGGCGTGAAAAGCAGTGTAATCGTTCGTTTTTAACAGGTCTCTGTGGCTCCCTGGGAATGCATTAATACAGAGTATTGTTTTTAGCATCTTAAAATTTTATAGTAGGAAGGAATTGTAAGAAGTTGTTTGTAAGGTGAATTTCTTACTGGCCAGTCTTGGGATGGACAGAGTTGAAGTTAGTGAATGTTTTTCTCCCTCTCTCTCTTCAGGTGCCTTTGAAGACAATTCTTTCACTTCCCTTGCTGGTCTTGTAAGTGAGAATACATTGAAAGGCATCAGTGATATGGGCTTTACACACATGACAGAAATTCAGCATAAAAGTATTAAACCTCTTCTGGAAGGCAGGTAAGAAATATATCTTTTTAGTTGCCACAGTGACCTCAAATGTTGTGTAAATGATGGTAACAAATTAGGTAGAAGAAACATGACTTCTTGGAGCTACGCTCTTTTCGAAACATTGTTTTGTAATTTAAATATTTCATTTGTAGTTGTAAATACAAATTAATGAGGTGTATGTGTTACGTGTGAACAAATACTTAAGGTAAGTTGTATGGGAACTGTTGAGTCACGGCCTGAACCACTGATTGAGCACCTGGGGAAAGGACCTGGTCAGCCCTGGGAGCACAGGTGAAGGCAATTGATGTGTGAGGCTGGAAGGGGTGGAGCCTGGCTGCACCTCTCTTAGACCTCATTTAAGGGCTGACTGCCACAGGGGAAGGATCTCCTTCTGGAGATCTCTCCTTGGTGAAGTTTTCCACTGTGAGCCTAGGTCTTTGGAAATGGTGAGCAATTCTTTTTCCTTTCCTTATGATATCTTTGTATTGCATTAGTCCCTGTGTCATTACACCTTTTGTATCACCTTTTAATCGTGTTGATCTTTCCAGTTATTACAGTAAGTTAATGGAAATTGCTTTGCACTTGGCTTTGAAAGCAGTAGAATCTGTTTTCATTAGTCTCTTGTATCAGTGTGTTTCATAGAAATAAGAGACCAAGCTGTGAACCGTATCTGTCCCGGGACGCTTAATTTTAGTTAGATTAAAACCATGTTACATTTTCACATAGTCAATATCATTCAGAATAGGATTTATTTTTTCTCTGTGAGGTGTCCTTAACACTTCTTCTAATTTTGCCTTTTGCAGGGATATTTTAGCAGCTGCTAAAACAGGCAGTGGCAAAACACTTGCATTTCTCATTCCTGCAGTGGAGCTCATCTACAAGTTAAAATTCATGCCTAGAAATGGTAAGCATCTCCTTCATTTTGTAGTAACCCAGATGTTAAAGGATGTGACTGTGAAAGGGACTGGAGGAAGTGGAACTTAACCTGAGTGAATTGATGTGTGTTTTAGGGACAGGTGTTATTATTCTTTCACCTACTCGAGAGCTTGCCATGCAAACCTATGGAGTTCTTAAAGAACTTATGAATCATCATGTTCACACCTATGGTCTGATCATGGGGGGCAGTAACAGATCAGCAGAAGCTCAGAAACTTGGAAATGGAATCAATATAATTGTAGCAACACCAGGAAGACTTCTGGATCATATGCAGGTATACAAAAATAACAATGCCTCTTACTTTCATAGAAGGTAATAAAACTCTCGTCCCTATCTGACTTTTAGTTTGTTATTCTTTTAGAACACTCCAGGTTTCATGTACAAGAACTTGCAGTGTTTGGTGATTGACGAGGCAGATCGAATCTTAGAGGTTGGATTTGAGGAAGAAATGAAACAGATCATAAAACTTCTACCAAGTAAGGAGAAAAAAAGCCTGTCTTTCCTGGAAATTACTTGACTAACATTATGTCGTCTCTATAACTGAATTATTGTAAGAGAAGTCATTAATTCTTGTAGTTCTGTAAATGCACCTTGGAGTGAGTGTCTTAACTCTGTCCATTTTTTCTGGTAGCTAAAATATATTATTTAGCATTATATATCTGAAGGACCTGGTTTTCTGTGTCCTTACGTACTATAGGAATGTGATTTTGTTCATATAAAAACATTTAGGTTAATGCCTACTGTTTCTCATTCATCTTTCTTATTTCCTGCTATTCGTTATTTCTTAATTAAGAAGTAAATTAGGAATTAAATAAGGAAGTAATAAGAAGAAAGATCTGTCTATGCAGTTGGATTTTTTTTAAAAGTATTGTTCTGGAGAGATTAATGAATACCTTACTTCTTTTCTTTACTTTTGTTTAGTTATTCTTTGTAACTAACATCCTTTGAAGAATGCAAATAATCAGCACTAAAACTAAGTGAAGGAAGAGTGGGGAAAATGACTTTGGGAAGCAATAGATGAAAGATTTCTGTCTTGCTTGATTTTAGTTTGTTTTCCTTCCTTGAGAAGGAATTTATTTTAAAACACTCAAAATAACAGAAATCTTTCTAAAAATGGTGTCACCAGTTATTCCACGAGACCAATTGGTGCAGTTCTTCTAGCTGTAAAATTGAACAGGCTAAGTGCATTTTTGCTGTACTCTTGTTGTAAGAAAATGTTATGGTATCAGGCTGTATATTTATGCTGGGATATGATAGGCAGGCAGTTGGTTGGGTACACCTGCTGGAAGACCTGTTGAAGATGCACAGCCACGTGCCAAACATGCAAAAATGTGTGTGTTATGGATTGTCTAAGAAAAGTTTAGCAAAGCTGAAGTGCATTAAGATTTTTGAAGATGGTGACAGCTGAAGTGAATATTGTGCAATGCAATACACAATGTATCAATACCTGCCTTTCTGTATCAGTAGCAGTATATAAATAAATGGAAAAAAGGTGAAGAATTTTTGCAGGGGGGTTTGCAACTAAAAATTTGAAGTATTTGCTATTTGAATTCTCATTTAAAAAATTAAGCATTCTTATAATCCATCTTCAGAGCGCAGACAGACGATGCTGTTTTCTGCTACGCAAACCAGGAAGGTGGAAGATCTAGCCAAGATCTCTCTGAAGAAAGAACCACTGTATGTAGGAGTTGATGATAACAAGGAGACAGCAACAGTAGATGGTCTTGAACAGGTAAAACATAAATGTTACTTAAAGGGGTCTGAGAAAAACCAACAGGCCCTATGTTCTTTTCAGATGGGTTGTATAAATGCCCATCTCTTGAAGTGTTTAACATCCTACTGGGCAAAAGTGGAGTTACCTGAAAGGTTTTATTCACTCTGTCTTAAAGGTTATGTAAGAAATTCATGAAGTAATAATATAGTTAGTTACACTTTATAACTACTGTCTATATTACGTACCTGTCTATATTAAGTACTGTGTTACTGACTAGAGAACACTTGAGATCTTGTTTTTTTTTCTACTTAAGATGGTGGCTAAATGGAGTTGCACCTTAGTTTCTAGGTTCGTGCAGTTGATAAAATGATATTGTTTTAAAATACCAGTAGGTAGATACTACCTTTAAAGAGTCGACTAGTAGCAAGAATTCAATAAAATTCTTCTGTAGTTTGTAGAGTAAATTTTTGCTGTCATCAGTGTTTCAGGAGTTTCATATAACAAAGTGAGAAACAGACAGTAAATCAGTTGGCTTCATTCTGTGTAGCTGGAAAATTAACTTTTGCTAATAGTCCCCTGCAAAAAGTGTTCTGTACTGTTTAACAATGTTTAAATAATTTCCAGGGTTATGTAGTGTGCCCATCTGAGAAAAGATTCCTTTTGCTCTTCACGTTCCTGAAGAAGAACCGAAAGAAGAAACTAATGGTATTTTTTTCTTCGTGTATGTCAGTGAAGTACCACTATGAATTACTCAACTACATTGATTTGCCTGTTTTGGCCATTCATGTAAGTATTTTTATGTGTTGATTTATTTTTATTGAATCTGGTAATGACTGTTTTTAAACATCAGGCTTCCATGCAGTCCCTCTGAAAGTAACACTTAAGTAATTTGAGTTTTTAATGCTTTGAATATACACTGTAACCTCTGAAGGTACCGGTTTTCTGTGATAGCATTGCTTCTTCACTGTGAAATTGTTCTGCTTGGTCTGTGCAAATCCACAAGGTAGAAAGATGCCCTGAAGTATTTTATATTTTTTGGCAGTGATATAGTATGAGAAATGAGAAATTACACGTAAGCTTACAATCTGGCAAGGTGTTTCTAGTGGACATTCTTAATATATGTGTTCTTTGGGTTATTTTCTTGTTTTGTTTGATTTGTTTTTTGGTTTTAGGGCAAGCAGAAACAGACAAAACGTACTACAACATTTTTCCAGTTCTGTAATGCAGAATCTGGAATCCTGTTGTGCACTGATGTAGCTGCCAGAGGACTGGATATTCCTGAGGTGGACTGGATTGTCCAGTATGACCCTCCAGATGATCCAAAAGTAAGTTATGGAAATAAAAGTACCTTCAAATCCTAGCTGCGAGTGTTGCTGCAGAGACAACCTGAATCTTCTGCTCGACAGAGGTCAGAATTCAGCTGCATTCACATCTGGCAGCTGATTTCATCCACTGATCTCCACCAGATCCTTGGAAGTGCTGCAGCTAGTGAAGACATAGAACATAACTCTTTATGGTATCAAAGTAATTTAAAATCCAATAAGCTAAACAACAAAAAAAATACCCCTTAAGAGTATGAATTCATATATGCATGCTTGAGTCTTGTAACAGCTTTTCCATTAAAAGCTTGATTATTTAAAAATTGGAATTCTCATTCGAGAAAATGTCCAATGCAAACAAAAAAGACTTAAAAACTTAGATACCTTGACAAACATAGCAAGTAAAGTTAAGTTTTCAGTGGCATTAGGTTAAGGTTCTTTTTTCTTCAGTAGGAGGTAAGATGCTTCTAGTCAGGGATTTCTGTCTCAACTAGTTCTGTGCTTTGCTTCATCAGCACTTGGTTTGCCTCGTCTGTATGTCAGTGCTAAGAAAGTTTTGGAACAAAACTGATGTTGCTGACACTGTTAATGTTAAATGCTTTTTCCATAAAACTTTTTGTATTGCTACTTATATGAGAGACTGCCTGGACTTAACTGTTTTCTTTTCTCTCTGCAAAAGGAGTATATTCATCGTGTTGGTAGAACTGCCAGAGGTATAAATGGTAGAGGACATGCTCTGCTCATTTTACGTCCAGAGGAACTGGGCTTCCTTCGTTACCTGAAACAAGCCAGGGTAAACTTACATCTAGAATTCCTTTTTTTGTTTTTACTGTGCAGTCATGATTTTAAAGGCAAAAACCTTAACGATTAGCAAAACATTTTAACTTCTGAGCACAAATAATTCTATCACTTGCGAAATATGTAACTGAACATTTGGCTCTATTCTGCTGACTCTTAGACTCAAAGGTGACTGTGTGTATTAACAGTTGCTTTGCAGCTGTGCAGTGTGCATTATTAAAATACAATTTTCCTATAACCTCTTCATGAAAAGATACTGGAAGCTTGGCCAGTGCAGTTCTTATTTTTCTATTAAAATAATGGCTTTTTTTTTTTTTCAATTCCAAAAGATGGGTAGCTTTCTTTCAAATGTAACCATTTTAATAAGAGAGAACTGCTCATAGGTTCATAGAGGTTTTCCTTATGGAGTTGTTTACAGTCCAGATTTAGCAGTGAAAGGGTCATAAAAAGTATCTTTATTACTGTAATTTAAGGGAAATATAATGCTGGCCTCTTTATGCAGAGGCAATTTCAGTGAATATATTTCTGATAAGGGTTACTAATGTTGTTGTCATTGTTTTAAGTTGAAGATCTCAAAGACCTCTTCATGAGGTCTAATGTAAGGTTTAATTTAAAGTGTGCTCTTGGACTTCAGATTCATTGATAAATAAAGCTGTGTTATTTAAAAAAAAAAAAAAAGTCTTCTATTTCTGTTAGGTCTGTTCTTATATGTCTTACGTCTTATTGTTTGTACAATAGAAATAATCTAGATTATGCATTTATTCATTTGTTCTTCTAAGGTACCACTCAGTGAATTTGAGTTTTCCTGGTCAAAGATTTCAGATATCCAGTCTCAGGTATGAAATGAAGAATTTTAATATCTAGTACTAAATTGCTGATATTGCACCATATGCATTTGCTTGTGAGGATTCTTTTTTCCAGAGTACATTGCAAAATCATAGTGGTGTAAATATGCTTTCAGCTTTTGAATAGAATATTCTCTAGACAGCAAATAGTGTTTCCAGTAGCTTTTATAAAATGGTTATGCATGCTTACATTAATTATGAGTATCTAATCTTATACAAGATGATTTGCTCAGCCTTCAGCATACATAAAGAAATCCAGTACCAACACCTAGAAATGCCAGTATATGTTCCAGGTTTATTTTTTATCAAGCTGGTATTAATGAAGCCTGGTGTCAGCCAAACTTGGCATGTGCTTCTATCCAACAAAAATTACCACGGAGGTCAAAGTAGAAGAGAATAGCATAGATAGCTCTGTAGATGTGGATTTTTATTTTTATTTAGCTCTGTGAATCATTTTCTTAAGAGCTGCGTGAAGTTTCTTTGTGATAACTTAAATTTGATATAGAAAATACCAGAAGCAGTGAGGACAGTCCTTACAGAATCTCTGTTAGTTCTTAATAATAGTTAGGAAGTACTAATGCCTAATTTGTGACTTAATATTAGTTTGCCAAATTGTTGCAGTCAAATGAGACACTCAGATCTAAGCTTTGGGAAATTAGCCCTCAACAAATAAAATACTTCAGTCTACACTAGTGCATCTTCATTTTTGTCTTAAAAATAATACTGTGCTTTTTATGGTGAATTTCCAGCATTTTAGATAGAGCTATAATGTTCAGCCTGGAGAAGAGGAGGCTCAGGGGAGACCTCATTGCTCTCTATAACTTCCTGAAGGGAGGCTGTAGTGAGCTGGGGGTCGGCCTCTTCTATCGTGTCATTAGTGATAGGACCAGGGGGAATGGCTTCAAGCTACGGCAGGGGAGATTCAGGCTGGACATGAGGAAGTATTACTTTTCACAAAGGGTGGTCAGGCACTGGAATGGACTGCCCAGGGAGGTGGTGGAGTCACCGACCCTGGGGGTGTTCAAGGAAAGGCTGGATGTTGTGTTGAGGGACATGGTTTAGTAGGAGCTATTGGGAATAGGTGAACGGTTGGACTGGATGATCTTTTAGGTCTTTTCCAACCTTGGTGATTCTATGATTCTATGATAAGCAAAATTATATGGAATGGTACAGTTTAGATGTCTGACTTAAGTGTATTGTCATTGTCTGTTAATTCTCAGTTATTTACTCATAGAATCATATGATTCTCCTCTCAACGAGCTTTGTTAGGACAACCTAATTTAATGTTTTTGTAAACTTTCTCACTGCTAAAGATTTGTACAACAATTCAGCTTCAGGCTTTAGTGTCTGGTTGTAAAAGCACTGTAGATGTGTGCTCTGCTGTCACAGTGCAGTCTTACTAAAGTGAGTAATGAATGTCACTGCAGTGCACACAGTAAATAATTGGCTTGCATTTAACTTATTGTTATAGCCATAATTCCATAATGTCTCTTTTTTCTTATCAGCTGGAGAAACTGATTGAGAAGAACTACTTCCTTCACAAGTCAGCCCAGGAAGCATACAAAGCTTACATTCGAGCTTATGACTCCCATTCTCTGAAGCAGATCTATAATGTGGGGAACTTGGATCTTAACAAAGTCAGCCTCTCTTTTGGCTTTAAAGTCCCTCCATACGTTGACCTCAGTATCCTTTTACTGCTGTGTTTCAAAGCTGAATTCCCGCTTTGAAAAATGTTAAATGCAACTTATGGAAGTAGGTATGCTATTTCAAATTCTGTGTTCTTTGTTGGGTTTTATTTAGTATTGCTAATAGTCACATACGTGCAGCATGTCCAAATAATGAAAATGTTAAATGGCAATTTTTCCTGTTTTAATAATTGCTTACAAATATCTGCTTTAATATAGATGTGGACTTCAGATGCTGCAGCCTTGTAGGTGCTGGAATATTGCATGCATGTTCTAGAGGTCTGTACTGAAATAGAGGGGCGTGGGTCAAAGGTGCCAGTGGAGGGAGAGGAGTTGGAGCAGTTGTTCTTTAGTTGAATTAGTTGGACAGCTGGAAGAATAAAAGCGTTCAGTAGAATGACAGGTCCACCCATAACACAACTGTGTGTGGTTTGTGTAATACTTTTTTCTCTTCTTAATAATGCTCGCAGTACCCAATAAGCAATGCTTCAGTTAAGACTTTTGTTATGCTCTTTAACCCATAAAATTCCAGATGTGAACAGCAACCAAGGCAGAAGGCTACAGAAAAGAGGTGGAGGTGGAGGATTTGGTTACCAGAAACCAAAGAGTGTCCACAAAGCTAAAATCTTCAAACACATCAGCAAGAAATCAGACAATCGACAATTTTCTCGTTAATTGTGCATTCATTACAGTGGCTTTTTGCTTTGGTTTGAAACTGTCTGGCAGTTACATTTTAAACTTCTCTGCTGACCTTTCAGGGAAAGAAAAGTATTTGTTTCAGAGCTTCTTAATGTTTCATTTTAGGATGACTCTTTGGAAAAGAGAATACAGAGAGATAGCCAAACTTCTTGTAAAGAAGAAGGTGGATGAGTGTAATTATTTCAGTTCAGTGATTTATTAAAGAAAGAATATTTTCAACTTTTTATAGACAAATTTGCTTTATCCTTTTTACAGGCACCACTGGAACTTGTCAGAATAGGCAGAATGCAGGGACAGATTCCAATGTGAGATGACTTGTATAGCAAGAGACTTGAGTATGCTAAGAAGTGCAGTTCATAGGTGTCTGAAAATATTTTTACAGTGTAAAAAAAATAAAGGGATTTTTGTTCACAAGGATCATTGCAGGATGTCTTAGTGGTACAGAGTTCATTGTCCATCGTACATGGTGAAGAATGTGTTCTTTTTCAAAAGAATCATTGTATGTTGTTGTTGAGTCTAATTATGACTGTGCTCATAGTTATTTTAATTCATGGCATCTAGGTAGCAAATACAGTGTCTAAGATTTAAAAAAAAAAAAAAAAAAAACCAACCTCTTATACTACATCTGAGTTCATGGTTAGAATTACTTCTTTAACATTATGATAAAACAGTAACATTCCAGTGAATTACTTGCTTTTCCTCTGTGGTCTGTTTAAATCTGTTAATGTCTAGTGTATTATCTTATGAATTGATGAAGAAATTAAGAAAAGCACATTGCATGATTTGAAGGACTTTGCCCAGATATGGTGTTGGGAGCTTGTTTGTTTGTTTAGGTTATTTTCAGGTCTCTACCCTTGTAGAAGTAAATAATTTATGAGGCTTCAGTAGTGGTGGGAATAGCATTTAAAAAATGTACATCCACTGATGCAAGGAAGGACTACGTTGTCTCAGTCTGGACGTTTAAGAATCAGGGCCCCACATGATTGCAGTAAAACAAGCTTTATTACTTTATTCTGTATCATCTAAAAGGCAAGACAAGACTACTTTGAATAATAAAAAAAAAAAAATTATAGTTATTCCATTATGAAGTGAACCCTGAGATCTTTTGAAGTAGTATATCACATTTAAGTTAATGTGTGCACTGAAGTGCAGTAGAAGCAAGTGGCAGTCTCTCTTACCCGTAGAGAAACCAGGTCATTGGAAAGGGGAAGAGCAGTGTGATCATTATGTCAATAGTCCTTACTACAGCACTCAGACCTCGGTGTTGCTTTTTTTTCCCCTTTTACCTGAAAAAGCTTTTAGCCCTACTTGCGAAATTTTCAGGGGCTGTTAATATTGATTGGATACTAAGAACTTCCAAATACTGAAATTTTTGTAACTACAGTTTGCATGAAAATAGAAGAATCTCTACTGTAGGGTAAGCAATTATAGTTGGGCATGTGATGCCTGGCTCATTGAGATCTAGTCTTTGATTCTGATTTTGCTAACAACATTTAGAACTAATAGATGTCAAGAAAGCTCTGTCTGTTTTTTGATAACACATTTTAAGACAGATACTGTGTTTTAAGAGAGATACTACACTGACATGTACAGCATCATACAGTTGAAGAGTTCTGTCTACACCTATGCTCTTTGCAGTTGCAGTGTGGGAATTAACATACAATGACATTAACTCTGAGGGATTCATTAGAATTAACTGCAACATTAATTACTTTGGGAAGAGATGTAAGCAAAGTTGCAGAAAACCACTGTAAAGAGTGAAGTGCTCGTGGCTCATGCAAGTAGTGTGAATGAAATATGGAGTATTATTTAGAAAAAAAGCTGAGATGATGGGCAGAGTCAGAACTGACTGGGCTTGGAGTACATCAGAATTCCTGTCGCTCTTGAAATAGGCAAAGAACTACTTCACAGAGATCTGCCTTTTCTGTTGTTCCTAGCCCTTTTGGGAGCAGAAGGCTGCTTTCCTGACAAGCTCTACCTCCACACACCTTTTTATCTGAATGTGTTGAGACACTGTCACTTTCTGAAGTCTGACATTTAAAACTGAAAGAATGGGTTTGGCTTGAGATTGCCCAACTTCTTACAGGTATTTTTCCTGCGTTTTCTTATGTGTTGTAATACAAAGAAATTTTCAAATAATTTCAACTGGGAGATTAAAATACTGGGTGGTATTGCTCCAGCTTACCCTAATTAAGTTTTGTTTCTTAATGCATTATAGTTGCATGATGACTGCACAGAATGAAACAACTACACAGGCTGTTATTTCTCACTGTAATTTCCCAATTGAGACAAAGCAAATGTTCTGAGTTGAGACTAAGTAATGGAAGAGAAGGGCTTCAGCTTCCTGGCTTGTGCACATGCAGTTACCTTTCTCTTCGTTTATGGAATTACAAATGAAAAATAGTTTCTGACTAAAAATCTGTGTGCATCAAGCAACGTCTGTTCTGCTGCAGTATTGCTAGAAGTTTAAGAGATTGTCAAACTGATTGGATATCTAACGTTTCCTTTGCAACTTAGCCTGTTATCAATCTTGTGAGCAGTTAATAGACCTCAGCCATCAGACTTTCAAGGCTTGCCTCGTAACAGTGACTGATAGGCTGGGGACTAACATTGCGCGCCTTGAGAAATTGCCTTCTTTCTCTGAGAACCTTGACAAAGAAATTGGACTCTTTAAACCACTTTAAAAGGGTGATCAAAACTGTCCTGCTTGAACTGTAAGATCTTTTTGAAAGTGGCACATAAAGGAGAATTCCCTTGCCAAGCTACTGCTCATAATCATGAAAAATCTTGTCATGTTACAGGTTTCTTATTCCATAATGCTACTGAGTTATAGACAGGCACAAGACCAAGCAGAAAGTGGTGCCAATCGGGTGTTTTGGGGTGAATATCACACACAGAGGACATGTTCTTCAGTATCAATAAACACTTAAGAACTGGTTATTATCTACTTATACCTGCTGTTAATAAGAAGTATGTTCACATGTTGGCAGTAATTAACCTTTTTGTTTCATGTATGAGGGCAACCAATGCTTTGGATACCCTAATCATTTGTTTCCAAGCTAGTAATTGAAGCTCTCACAAGATGGGTAAAAAGAACAATGAGTAATTATACAATAGCATGTGAGTAGAAGGCTCCAACTTCTCGCCACGGTGGAAAAAATGCAGGGTACTGACAAACTACAGCTTGTATTTGGGTTTTAGTTCCATTGTTGTCCTATTTATGAGATAGTTACTTAGTTCAACTTGTAGGGGATCTTACAGAAATCTAAAATCCTAATAACTAGAAAAGAGCCTATTATTTGTCATTAGGTGGTGTTTTCTCAAACTAATAACTGAAATAATAAAAAGAAGAAAAACAGACCCTAAAAATCTTGCATAATTTTTTCCAAGGGCTCATCTTTGTTCTGATTGACTTCTGAGGATACTTGTGTGGTTTTCTGAGCTCCCCTAATTGGTTGCAGTTAGCTCTGAGCATGGAGTCTCAGTAATACTGTTTAATGTTACAATGCATAACTGAAACTGTAAGTCACTCAAATAGACCATATGAATTTGTGTGAGTTATTGAATCTTCCTTTTAACACCGAATAAGGGTTCATTGTACATATTTACCCTTAATTAAGAAAAGCTTTTCTGTGAGGAAAGGGCAAACAGACTGACTATCTTAGCTGGTCCCACTGTGCATGCTGTTCCAGAGGCAGCTGCCTTTTCGGCTTTCAATTCAATGAGGACAGAGCCCAGGATTTCTTACAGTGCCCATTTGGAGGCCATTTTACTATGTTAAGAGGCACAATTTAAAACTAAGGACAAATGGGCAAAAAATTACTGCGCAGATTAGGAGTTTGCTAAAACGAGAATCAAAAAGGCATTTGAACAATGAGTTTATGAGCAAACCATTCAATTAGAAATCAATGGCTATGAATTCCTTTAAAAAAACAAAAAACAAAAAACAAAAAACACAGCTCTGAACATAGCATTTAACATCAAAATTCACTGGTGGAAAGTCCATACCTTCTATATAGACAACATAATAGTAAAAAGCTCTTGCTCCTACACAGGATTATCAGTGGTAGGAGAAACAAGAAGTAAAAGTCAAGAGAATTAGACTTATTAAATCATAGATCACCAGCTGAAGTTTTCTGTAGATCTGGTGTGTTTTAATGTGGCTGCTGTAACCAGAGAAAAGTAAATTCATTGAAATTCTGTTATATAGATAAATAATCATCATCCTCCAAGGCTGTTCCTAGGCAGCAGGGTCTTGAAAGTTCTAGAAAACAGAGCAATAATGACGTTGGTCTGTATGACCATTGTATGGGAACTGCTGAGTCACAGCCCGAACCACTGATTGAGCACCTGGGGAAAGGACCTGGTCAGCGCTGGGAGCACAGGTGAAGGCAATTGATGTGTGAGGCTGGAAGGGGGGGAGCCTGGCTGCACCTCTCAGACCTCACTTAAGGTATGACTGCCACAGGGGAGGGATTTTTGGTTGGAAATCCCTCCCTTGGGGAGTTTCCCTAGTGAGCCTGGATCTTCAGAGATAAGTGAGAGCTTTTCCTTTTGTAACACCTTTGCATTGCACTAGTCCCTTCATCATTACACCTCCTATATCACCATTCCATCATGTTGATCTTTCTTAATGTTACAACCATACAAAAGGGAGTTTGGACAGGAAACGAGAGGGTACAGGGAGGATTAAGTTATGTTTGTAACACTCAGGCTAATAGAAAAGAGAAACTTTATGATAAGATTGTAACAGAGGAGATAAATTTCAATGTCAGCAGCCTAAAGTGTGAGTTTTGAAGGCAGCATTTGGTAAAGTGATAAGGACTGGGGAATATATTCTGTAACTTGTTAAATTGCTCCATTCCACTTTGCCATAAGTCCTTCTCTCTCTTAGCCATTTTCAGGGCAACAGAGAAAAGTGAGGAAAAAAAAAGAAAACATATTTCTATACTGAGCAGATTACTGTTTCCCATTGTTTGCATTTCTTACTCCCCAGGCTTCCCACAAAAGAACCCAGTAAGAACGATGATATTTTGTATTTACTGTCACTTCTATCACTTGTCTCCAAGTCCTTAGCTACATATTTGCTCACTTTAAGCACAGCGAAGTAGTTGATGACACAAGTTATCTTCTAAGGATATGTATATCCTGGCTCAGAGAAGCTTCTGAAGCCATTAGGAAGAGTTAGAGAATGAAGCAAAGGATATTTGTTGCTTTCGTTGGACTTAGACACCATAGTTATTGCAATACTGTAACTATACAGAAATTTAAACTGCGTGGTCCTGTAGTTTCACTAGAAGAAAAAAAAAAAAGTATTTTTTTCTCTTTTGTGGTGTGATTTTTATTCTTGCTCTTTCATGTAGCATTTGTTTTCTGTTACTTGGAATACATACATACCTGTAAGTCTACAGGTTTTTTTAAAGTTCCCTCTCAACTTTCTCATAGCATACCCTGTTCCTGAGATGCTGCATTGTGTTACCATAGCACAGTCTTATAGGAGCAGTCAGCCTTTGTACTCAAAAGACAAGTCAGCAGTGAGGGTAATTATCAAGAAAAAAGAAAAAATAAAAATCCTTCAGAGGCTTTATTCAGAGCTTTGTATTATAGAATTAGGTTATTCCAGCCAAGGAGGAAGAAAAAGTGGAAGATTCCAGTGCAGTTCATGTGTGTGGAAAGTGACTGCCCATGTGTGGCACATGAACTGCATGTAATAAGTGGGGGAGGGGGGAACACCCCAGAAGTTAAAGGGCCTTTTTATCTGCTTGTTTCCTTCATTTCTGAGTGACTTTTACAACAAACAAAGCATTGATTGAAGATTCTTTAGCTGGCCTTTAAGAAGCAACATTAATTACAATCCTAATGAACAAAAGCAGACACAAATTAGAAAGGAATGATGCAAAAAGCGTGGGAAGGCAGCCGTGAAGCAGCCACAGGCTGATAACGCTCACCGTCGCCTGGTTGTTTCAGGTGCTGCTCGTGTATTGCTCATCTGGGGAGCAGGGAGATAATGCAAGCGTGAGAGTCTCATATTTGCAAGGAAATGTGCTTCACTGACCTTCTCTCATCCTGTTTCCACTGCAAACAGCGTTAGCGAGCCCTCTGCAACAGCGAGAACCCAGTGACGGAAAATGAGCCTGCGTTGTGTTTTGCGAGTAACTTCCATCTAAACCGCACTGGAAATGTGGGGAAACGGGACGGAAGCTCGCGTTCGGGGTTATAAAGGACTTCAGGATTTGGGACACGCTACCTGCGGTACCAAAAGCACCCCAATGCTGCAGGAGGGGCCGGGCTGCGAGGAGCCGAGGTCGGATCGCCCTCCCCAGAGGCTGCCGTGCAGCGGAGCGGGAACGGCGGAGCCGCCTCCCCGTGCCTTCCGCGAGCCGCTCGCCGCGCGCCGCGCGGCTGCAACCCGAGTAGGGCTGCGGGGAGGGGCCGACGTGGAGCGCGTGGCACGGAACACGCGCCGCTCTCCCGCCGCAGCTCCTCCAGCGTGAAGACGGCGCTCACTCGGCCCCGCTCTTTGGCTGCGGGCAGAGCTGCAGCTGTAAGCAGGAGCGCTGCCCGGGCAGCCAGCAGGCTTCCTTCACCTTCGTCTCCACCGGCGCGGCGTTCTACCTGTCCCACCTGTGCGGTCCTCTTCTACTGGAGGACC
This sequence comes from Tympanuchus pallidicinctus, assembly GCF_026119805.1. Classification (NCBI taxonomy): domain Eukaryota; kingdom Metazoa; phylum Chordata; class Aves; order Galliformes; family Phasianidae; genus Tympanuchus; species Tympanuchus pallidicinctus. The sequence goes on from NW_026294669.1 coordinate 8,109,592, forward strand.
TACGAGGCGGAAAAGTCGGGCATGGGGACCACAGGAGGAACGCGCAGCCCAGGTAAAGGGGAGGGTTGGGGATGTGCACCGCGTCCCCCAGGCGCCTGCCTCCTGCATCGGTGATTTCAGCGTGGTCTGAGACGTGCCCTGGCGCTGAGGATTTAGCTCAATTAAGGGACTGTAATTAGCCAGTCAGAAAGTGCCACTCCTGGAGAAGAGTTTTATTCTCTTTTCATTTTTCTAAGTGAGCAGGGAGAATAAATGATAGGTGCACGCACTGCAAGACTGGGACCTGTTTAAAACTTATCCCCTTACGTTGTGTGCTCGGGCTGGTTTACTGTGAGCAGTGAGAACATCCTGCTCACTGCACAGTACCAAAGCAATGAATTATGTACAAGAATACTGGTAATCTAAAATGACGGAGTTAATTGAGCTGAGGCATTGTTGCTTAAGTCTTAGCCCTACAGAAGCACTTCGTTGGTATGTCACAAATGGACGCAGCTTGGCAGGCAGCACTTTGTGCTGCTCCAGTGTCAGAAGCTGCTTTGAGCTGTACTGACAGAAGAGCTCCTGTCTGTGGGAGCTGAAGACCCAGATTTGAGGGCATTGCCAGTATAGTTATTACTGCAATCTCAGCAAATGCTCGAGATTTTTCACCTTACATTCGTAGTGTTTGACAGCAAGTTCTTCTATAGCAGTGCTTTTTGAATCTGCAGTTGGTATGTGCTGCCAACCTGCCCCATTCCCATCAGTGCATATATGAACCCTGTGGATCAAGGGAGCTGACATAAAGGATAGGCTTCTCAGTTTCATTTCTAAGAGACTGAGACTTATCCCCTTTAGGAGCAGGATCCACTGTGCCTACCACAACAAGGAATGCTGGAGAAGAATCTTCAGATGCATCACATTACTGTTCCTTTGGCGAAACAAATTCATTTTCTTACGAACACATTCAGAAAGATAACATTGCCATGATACGTGCAAACCTAGTGAGGTGTTGGGCTTTGCCTCTCCTCCTCTGGGAGGAATTAGGCTGTCAGCATCAGCACTGTCCCTCTCTCTGATGGGACAAATTCTACTTCACTTTTCTTGCTTTGCCCAACAGCTTTTAATTTTCCACTTTTTTCTTCTACAGTCTCTCTCCTATTTCTGATTTCTTTTACCACATCCTTCCCTGATCCTGTCATCCTCACCCTGCAACACTATTTGTCACTCTGTTACTCCAGGAGTGCAGTGCAGCCTGTTTATGGCAGTTCTCACCTCGAGTGCCCAGCAGTGGTTGTTCTGAGGAGCACTGTTGGGCTTTGAACTGTCGGTGCCAAGGGCAGCACTTCTCAGCCTGAAGGTGACAGCAGTAGCAGCGATCCCTGCTGGGAGAGGTGTCCATGCTGTGCTCAGGAGGCAGCTGCCAGGTACTGCTGGGTTGGAGCTGTATGCCAGGGCTGCCATTGATGGCCTGAGACATGCCAGCAGCGTGGAGAGTTAATTCTAGCAAGTTAATTTTAAAAAGATTTGAGGTCATAGTACTCATAAGCCAGTAGAAATGCCTGAAAAACCAAGTGGAATGATTCTGATGATAGCAGGATGTTTTCAAACACAGCTTTTCAGCTGACAGAGCCAGGCATGGGTGTATGGACACAGGGAAAGGGCATCTCTCTGAACTGAAAGTTGGTGTACACAGAATGTCTTTCTGTACTCATACATATTTAGAGTTTTTCTTCGTTATGATTTTACTTAAGGAAAAACACTTATGACAGTCTTCTTAAAAAAAACGGGGGGGAGATGGATATGCACTAGCTTAATTTTAATATAGTACATATAGTGACATGGTGCAATGAAGTCCTCTTTGAAAATGAGAGGTTTGGGTTTTTTTACTTTCAAACAACAAACAACAACAACAAAAATTGCAGGGTTGGGAGCCTAAATCAGTCTGACGCTTTGTAATCATTTGTTTACTTGTCATAAAACTCCTTAAGAAGTGAATTATACAGTCAGTACTGACATTAATGAACCTCATGTAAAAAAAGCTGTTACTGACAGCTGCACCCTGTCATATCTTGTTGACAGTAGGTAATAATTCCATCTGTAAAAAGTTCAATTAAAATAAATGAGAGAGTTGAAGGATAGCAGAAACTGCTGGATAATGCCCTTCTGATCAATCACAAATCACAAATACAAGGCTTGGCAGAATCTAAATGTCAGGATTGCTTATATGTAGCAATTACAGGGTCAGTATTACATTTCAGTGTACGGAATTAGCAGTCAAGTTTCGTTGATGTGCTGTTGTTGTTTTCCGTCTTTCAAAGTAGTTTGTACACTAGGTGTGTAAGTAGAGCCTGACCAAAGCCTATCAGTTTCATGGGAGTCCTTCCCACTCCTTTGATGGAAACTGGGCAAGGTCCCACAGCTGCTATAGGTGCAGTGCTGTCTTGCAATTTGCCCTGTGAAGCCTCTCCAGCCTATGGAACTTGTTAGGACAGTATGGGAGCAAGAGAAGATTCTCCTCTGAAGAAGTTAAAAAAGGTTAAGGTTAAATGTAGTACCAAACTGCCCTGTGCTAGTGACAAAGTCCTTTGGCTCTTCCCAGGAGCACACTGATGTAGCTGTTCCTCATGGCTAACACATAATCTTTCAGGGTTGCTTGTCACGAAGCTGTCCTCGTGTCATACACTCATCCTTTTTTGCAGAGAGTGATGAAAGATGTGCAGCAAGTCTTTCCCAAGACAAATGATGTGATCGTTGCTACATGAGGGGTGTCCCATTTTAATTGTCAGGACAGATGTGGTTTTCATTTTCCTCTATTATTTGCCTGCACTCGTAATCTGCTGCTCATGCATTCTGCAGTCACGTTTCGCGTTTGAGGGTGAAGACAGGGCTATCTATCTTGAAGAGTGATGGTCTAGCCCTTGCCAGTGCTTCCTTTGCTGAGTTGCTCTCCTCATATTAAACAGAAACCCTCCATGTATTCTGAAGCTCACACAAAGGGCCATGCATGTAAAATACATTGCTAATTTAGTAACAGGCAAGGAGTACTGCTGGCAGCAGGAGTAGCTGACGTTTTCCCCTCTTGTATACCTCCTGTGGAAGCCAGAGTATGAATAGGAGGCTGATTGAAATGGTGCTTTTCTGGCAGCAAAGTACTTGTGGCAGTACTGAGCTGGTGCGAGTGAAATGCAATACACCTGGCATCACACGACTCCTTATTCATTGTAGTTTGTCAGTCACACTCAGCAGCTTTTCCACCATAATGAGAAGTCTGGTAAATTTGGCAGTCTGGAACACTTTCTTCCTTTTAGCGTGGAAAGAATCAAATTGGGGCCTTTTGTGGTAGGAACACAGATGTCACGTTGTCATTTAAAAATACCTCCCTCAAACAAATTGCCTTGCTAAGAATCCATGTTTTCTTTTGTTTCGAGGTGAAAGAAACTTAGCATGAACCACAGATGGTGTTTACAGCTCATCATGCAGCTATCAACTTTCCAGATAGATGGAGAAACATAGAAGGAACAGACAGAAAAAAGCTGCTTTGATAGTTGGCATCTCAGTCAGAGTTCTTGTATTGTGCTGGATCTCCTTCACCACGGAATTACTAAGTCCCCTCCATTCCTGCAACATGCCACGCATCTGGAAAAGCATTTTTCTTTGGCTTGGCTACTGAAATTCTTCCTTCAATCCTTTCATTTACATGGCATTTAACAAATATTACAACCATGCCTTCAAGAACCTTTTCCTGAAGCAGAGATAAAGGGGGACAGAGAAGGAAATGATTCCTTTATTGCACAATACAGAGTTTTCTGGAGGGAAATGTGCCAGCGATACACACAGACTTTAAGCACAAGATCTCGTTAAGGGGATTTTGTAGCAAAGAAGACTGCAGATGATTGCATATAGACCTACAGTCAGGTTGCAGTTCCCCCTTGGAAATATGTATATGCTACTCCAGAGTGTGACAAAGAAAGAAGCAGTGAATATCTCCCTTCATTGAACTGCTGGGTGTTGAAGTCTGCAAGCAAAGCACTGTATTCATCTCATACCAAGAATGTCAAGTCTAAGCCATCTCATCCAGCCAACTACAGGTGCCATCCTGCAGCTTGCTCATCATCAGCAAGGGCACCAAGGGGAACTGTGGATTGAGCAACACCAAAATGTTTGTGATGTTTCCTTTTTTGGAAAGTAGACAACAGAGAGAATGAACATGCTGCATTCAACTGTTGACTTTCTCTGAAATTAAGGAGGGTGACTAAGCAGCCTCAAAACACACCCTAGTCTGGCTGAGGGGCTGTGTTCATCATGAAGATGAACAATGAAGGATCTTGAATAAAAAGTAATAATAAATGATTTTTAAGAAGGTAAGCTAAAGAAAGATCATTTAGCAGTACTTATGGCTGTTTATTTTTCTAAAGAGGAGTTGGCAGTTTGGAATAAACCAATTATTTCTGCCTAAACACATTGGCCTCATTTTATTTCTTGATGCTGATTTTACTCTACCTAGAACTTGGTGGAGACGACTGCTCAGCAGAAAGGCACTACTGCCCCCTACAGCAAGGTTCCAAGAACCCTGCAGTGCCATATGAATTAAGGCCTAGGGGGCTTTGTGCTCTTGGAATCCACAGATTGTGCAAAAATCCAAAAATCCAGATTGTGAAAAAAGGGATGTGAACATACAATATCAATAGCTTTCTATGTTCTGTGTCCAGCTCCTACGAAAGAAGCCTCAATCTGTCTTTGTAAAAACCTGTTTTACTTGAGAATTGCCAAGCCCTTTCTGCATGAAGAGTGATGCAGGCAGAAATTAAGGATTTAGCCATGAAAATACAGGCTGACAAATTCCCCTGGCACCAGCAGCTTCTAAGCTAGTCAGCACCACAGTCATCAAGAAACCAGGTACTGGCAGCCTACGGCAACATGCTGCTGAATGCCTATGAGCACCAAAATTGCCCAGAGAGCTGGATGGGATGCAGTTCCTGCCTGGAAAATCAGGGAGACAGCCCACCACCCAGTTCTGGTGGGTGCTGAATAAACAAGACAGTGTTCAGAAACTTCAGATAAAAGAGTATCCTAAGCGTATGTCAGCCACCACCCAAACAAATAAGATTTGTGTATTGCCTCATAAGTGCATCCTACTTACATGCCTGATTTAGGCAAAGCTGGCTCTAAGGAGCAAATCGCAATTCCCCAGCTCTCTGGTGTGCATAAATACCAACAGTTATACAAAGTGGGACCTAAGATTGTGTTCCAATGAGCTGATTTTTCAGGAAATAGGCTTAAAGAGGAAGAAATCTTTTAAAAAAAAAAAAAAAAAAAAAAAAAAAAAAAAAAAAAAAAGAAAACTGGTCACGTTTTAACTTGCCTACAGAGATTTCCATATCAACAGTGCCGTCTGCAAGTCTGTGCAGTCCCTGTTATAATTTAAAGTGATGTTCTCATCTCTCTCCTTCACCCACTGTTGTTGCTATTATTTGTACATTTTACAGGGGACAGAGAACACATGATAATAATCTCCTCCTGCTTTCTTCTGAAATTAATGAGTACTGAGGGTATCAAATGCTTGCATACTGGTTAGCTGTGAGAGCACCTTAGCTCTGATGCAAATCAAAACATAATGAACACTTCAGAGTACAAATGCTTTTTAGTTTGTGCAAAAAACTTCTGCAGTTACATGCAGCTAAGTAAAAGAAAGTAACCAGCAAACTCAGCAGTCCTTTCCATACACGCACTTCAGAATTCATTGCCTCAGCCACACAGCTCCACTTATCTGTGACCAATAAAAGTACTTCAAATTCTACATATCAAGAAGTAACACCACAATTCTATAAAAAGACCATATAAACTTATGGCATACATGGAAGCTCACTGCTTAAAGTAAAACAATAATCACTTGTTCTCTGACTGTTCTCTGGTCTTTGAAAACTCCACTTAGAAATTATATTATGATACGGCCCTCCGTTTTTAAAAATAGCTATCAGCATTTAAATGGAAGCCAGAATTAATTTACTTTGCTCTAGTCAGCAGGATTGTCATATTTATAGTGTTAAAGCACCATGGATACCATTCCCAAAAAGCATCTTCTCATGAGTATTCAGAGCACGATCTGTGTTTGTTCCTCCACTGTAAAACTGGTTTTTGTCCAGCGGAGGGCTACAAAAATGGTGACGGGCCTGAATCATCTCCCCTATGAAGAAAGGCTGAGTGAACTGGGTCTGTTCAGCCTTGAGAAGAGAAGACTGAGAGGGGACCTGATCCAGGTCTATAAATATCTATGGTGTGGGGGGCAGAGTGGTGAGGCCAGACTGTTTTCAGCAGTGTATGGAGACAGGACGAGGGGAAACGGCCAGAAACTGCAGCATAGGAAGTTCTGCACAAATGTGCACAAGAACTTCTTTACAGTGAGGTGACGGAGCACTGGAACAGGCTGCCCAGGGAGGTGGTGGAGTCTCCTTCTCTGGAGATGTTCAAGACCTGCCTGGATGCCTACCTGTGCGACCTGCTGTAGGGAACCTGCTTTGGCAGGGGGGTTGGACTCGATGATCTCTGGAGGTCCTTTCCAACCCCTACGATTCTGTGATTCTGTGATGAAGAACAGTGAACAGTCATCAAGGAGACAAAAAGTTTGCCACTAGCAAAAGTGCCCTTTCTCATGCTAATAATTGACTTTTCCCCAAGTATCAGAAGAAAAAACATTTCAGTGTGTAAATTAGAAAGATAATCACAATTTTTATAGAGTTTGCAGACACTATTTGTCTACTGCTATCAAAGCCAACTAGAGAATGTCTACAACTAGCACGCAATTCTGATTTCCTTCTTTAGATACTCTAAATTCAGTTTTGCCTAGATTTTTAAGTAAGTACAAGAGAAGCACCCTGCATTATACTCAGTCATAGCCATTGTAGGGGAGTAAGACATAATCTGGCTCAGTATAAAGATTCTTCCTATTTGTACTGAAGGAACAGGAAATTTCAGGTTATCTCAAAATCATGAGAAGCCATATCACATTGAATCCCACCTACCAGAGTTGAGGTAGCTTACTGCATTTTACCCAGATAGAATCAGAATGCCCATAATCTCCTTACCAAAAGCTTAATGAATGCATATGCTTTTCCATTTAATGCTACAGAGTCTGCATAAGGTCACATACAACCTTCCACTGTTCTCAAAAGGAGCGAGGTGGTGCAGTGTGATGAACTCGTACCATCTCCTTTGAGAATTCTGTACCATAAGCAAATGTTTATGCAAAACAAATCTTACCCTTCTATGGATCAGCTCTGCATACAGCACATTTGATAGTTTGTTCCAGATATCTAAACATCAAGCTTAACAAAAGCAGCAAGAGGTAACACGTTGCCAAGTGCTATGTGACACATAAAAGCATTTCTACTAGTGAATATCAAGACACTACATTTACAGAATTCATCTTTTAATGCACTTGTAATTCAAAATCATATTAAGGCTTCTACATCAACCTTAAGCGTGGAATCTCGAAGTGCCATCCTAAAAATACAAAAGCAAAAGTTCACTGAATGCTAAACATCTTTTTATTTTGTATTTGCTGCCATAGAAAGTAATCTATCAGCAGTCATCAGTGTTACTGGGGAAAAATAATGTGATTTTCCTTTTCCTAAAGAAGAGATGTGATGTACATTAAATCAGTCCAAAATCCTGATGTTAAGTACAAAAAGCAACTTTTTGAATTATAAAATACCATACATACAGATATAAAAATGTTTCAGAAAGTGTTCCACAAAGTTTCTAAACTTTCAAGGACAAATCTTCAGTAGGGTAGATAGGCTGTTGTCTTCGAAAGGTGAGCATCAGTCATTTGAGTAGAAAGTCTGAATCTTTATCTTCCTATGTTACAGCTGACACAGACTTAGATTTTCATCCCAGCCAGGGATAACACAATGGCTCTAGTGATTAAGGTGTTTTTCCTGGAGTTATTAATTTAACAAGTGCATACTCTATATATAAAAAGGAAATTTCAAACAAAATTATACAACTGCTAGACTTTATAAAAATATAGATCTATATTTTTACATGAGAATTATCCAAGGTAAGTTTCCATTTTCTTTTGTCTTAACCATTAGAAATTATATTTTTATTCCTCTGGGATCTTATCTAGAGTTTAAATTAAAATGATGTGAAGTTATTACCTGGTGGAAAGTTTTGGGAACTATTTTCTGTGTTTATGTTTGGCCAAAATTAACAAGCTACTGCACCTTGCAGTGCTCATCTTACGGTACTGGACATACTACACAGTCTATATCTACTTACTGCAGAATTTTGTAGTTCTTCAGTGCTAAAACCCAAATAAAAACCATCTTTGTTGTTCTTACCATGAAGAAAAAAATAAACCACCAACAAAAATAAATAAAATTAGACAGTATTTCTGTTTTGCTGTACTGCATTAACTCTTTACTGTGTAGTGGAGGCAATAATGAATAATACAGCCATTTCATGAAGGAATGTAGAAGAGTACATACTGGAAAAAATCCCAGACTTTACAGCTGTGTGTATGTGTATATACACATACATAGGTCTACAATTGCAGTTGTAACTTTCACTTCACAAAAAAGATGTATAGACTGAACAATCATATAGATCAACTTCACCAGCTGGAGATCTTCAGGAAGAACTAGCTTTCAACTTGGACAGCAGCATTTCATTCTTACGACATTCCTGTTAACAGAAAACAAACAGATAAAGTAGTTATACTTAACCCTACTGTATGTATCTGCACATCAGCAAACCAAAGCCTCATCTTTGAAAGACCTCTGAAGTACACAGTAGTCTGGAATGAATGATAAATTGAAGTTAACTCTTGATTCATCCACAAAGTTATTCCAATGGAAAATTCATTAACCTTCATGACATACACACCAAAAGGAACACTGCTTGACCATTAGTCTAAAATTGTTAGAAGTGGATAGAGTATATCTATATGTTTATTTCTAAATTGAAAAAAAATCTGAAATTGAGATTACTTTTTGAACATCTGAAAATCCAGAAGGCAGTCTGCAAAATGTCAGTGTACAGGAAATTATTCTTGGTCAAGAAATGTGTGAACATAGGCACATACCATCTGTTTTCAGCAGCACAACCACAATTTTATATCATTATTTTTAAAAATAGCAAGATCGAATAGAAGTTCTCTCACAGTGCAATGGAAGAAAAATGGCTTTTTTTCTGCTTCAAAAAAAAAAAACCACCAAAAAACCAATCCAAAATTAACAAAACCCTCCACAACCACCTAATCTCTTCAAAGAAGATGCGAAAAAGTCAGAAAAGTAGAACAGCACATCTCCCAAAGCACATCATCCAAACCAAGAGGGGGCTACCCCAGGATAAACCAGAAATATTTTTTTTTCCTCCCAAAAAACCTGATGCCAAATGACAATTTAGCCTGGCAGCACTACTTTCTTTACCATGATAACAAGTAACAGAAGCACACGTTATGATGATAAACTCAAGAAAAGTGAAATGAATGAAGGGTTAAACAGTCCTTCCACTGCAAGTAAAATACAAGGCTGGCTACTGAAGCATTTATGACTGCAAAGATACTAGATTGCCTCTCTTACTCACACATTTCCACAACCCTCTTTGCTCCAACGCCTAAATGCTGCTCATAGATCTCCAGAAGATTCCATCCTGAAACCTAAATATGCAGCTTCCTCAGTAACAAATTAATACTTCCCTTTTAACATAGAGGGCTGCCAGCCAATCAGTGTTAAAATAATTTTCAGAATAAAATTCAGAGTTTAAAAATAATGGAATAGTGGAAACATCCAAGAAGAGACATTGGTAACATGTAATAAAGTATAAGGAACACCTGTGCACAACTTGAAAGTCCTAATTACTTTGGCAATTAGAATTTTGAATATGACAACACAAAATTAACAAAATAAAAACACTACCATTTGTTGCCATCTAAATTCCCATTGAGTAGAATGCAGCAAGGATCTACGTTATAAGCCTTGCAAATATAAAAAAAAAAAAATCATAATTCTGCTAGTGATAAGAGTACATTTCATCCATTCACACAATATGAATACTGCTTATTTCTAGGCAGTGATATAAAATTCATACCAAAATGAGATTGTCAGCTTCCTCCTAAGGCAATTCTAACTTTGTGATTTAACACTGCTAAGTCACCAGAAAATATATGTAGAAAGTAAGATAAAGTTCAGACAAACCCACGTATTTAGAAATGTGCTCTTAACCAAAAGCAAAGTTTGTAATTTGATTCAAAGCAATCAGTGTATCTGTGCAGAACTTCTTAAACTACTCCTGATCAGTTCAAGTATTAGCCAACTTACACTAGCAAAAAATGTTCTTACCTCTTTAAATTCTTTCACTGTTTTAAAGTAAAGCCTCTGTTTCTCTAGAAGCTCTAAGTATTCATCATTCAACTGATCTCTTCGCATTTTATTTTCTTGCTTCTTCTTTTCCATCTGTTGGTATACAGGAAGGATTAAAGGTCATTTACTGTATGAGAAACACATGTACAAGCACACAAAGTGTAAGAAATAATTTTCTATAACAGTGAGACAGATGCTTCACAAATGACATCCCTGCCTTGTGCTTTAAGCACAGCAAACACTTAGGCCAACACTTCAGAAAAATTAAAAAACTAAAATATCTCAGTATCAGTAACACTATAAGTAGCATCCAGAATTGAACTAAGGCTCATGTTTCTGCAAGCCCAGAATTTTGCTCACCAAACAGTTCTACATCAATAATGACAAGGTGAAATTAACAGGAAACTGCATGCAGCCTTTTGACGAAACATCAAGATCTTGATTTGTTTATGCTAGTTGTACCAAACAGAGCAGGGCACATCTTAAATTTTTCTATCTAATTTTCTCTTGCTCAAGATCCACACAAGAAAATTCTCTTTTGTCTTTGTGCCATAGTTGTGACAAACACTCTAAAGTCTCTAGATGGAAAGATCAGCTCTTATGGTAGGCTGGCTGCCTTCTTCTCAGGAATAGAGGCTACTGACAAGCACTACTTAAAGCTATTCCACTGCATGCAAATACATCCGTGGACATGTTTAGTTGGAGTAACTTTTGGCTCACTTGTGTACATCGGCCCAAGCCCACTTAGCACAAAGTCCACCGAGGCTCAACTTTCACAGAACTCAGTGTTACCAGAAGCAAGTCTGCCTTCTCTGCAGTAACTCCTGGGCTCTGCACACCCACAAAGCCCTTTCACTTGACCCATGGGCACAACGCACTTTTCTAAATCTACTTAACACCAGAAAGTGAGTCTAATATAGGCACAGCTGTACTGCTGCATTTTCCAACTGGAAAAAAATTCCCATGGACCTCAGGGACATCAGTGAGACTTTGGGTATATGCAGCCATTTCAAGCATCTACATCACTACAAGGCCAGTAACAAAGAATATAAAATTCCCATCAGCAGAGAAGTGTTAACAGTACCTCTCTTCTACTCTATTCACTTACATTTCAGCAGTGAGCAGTTTCTGATGGATAGGGAAAAAAATAATACTTATAATATGCTTGCTTAATTTGCACCTCACGAACTGAATTTTGCCACGCACAGTTATTGTCCAAGAGGCTTTTCTGAAATAATTTACAGGTTCTATTAGAGTAAGTGAGAAGTGTCTCAGACCTTCATTCGATTCTGTTTGATGCCTTCCACAATCTGCTCCATCTGTCGTAAGAACTGCTCACGAGAACCAGAAGATGCCATTGCTCTGGAGAAAAAACAAAACAAAGAAAAACAAACTGATACGCATGTGGGACAATGCATCTCATCTACAATTACCCTGTGTATTCACTGATGTTCGAGCATTTGCATTACTTAGAATTCTGTGTAAAAAAAAATAATCTTTTTAATCTCTGACTTCAAGTAAAAGCGCAGCTCTTCAGCTGATATAAACTATCAGATGGGAACAGAGACTACAGAGCTCATCACCAGAGTTCTCTCCGGCAGTTCGACTCTCACATGTGTTTTCAAGAAATAAATTGCTACTAACTGACCAAGAGCACAAACTTGTAAGAAAAGCAGCTGATTCAAACATGAAGAAGACGATTGGAGAACTAGGAGAACAGTAAATATTTTAAACCAGTATTTTGTGTCCAGACAAGAAAAGTCCTGAAGTAATTATGGGCTTGTAACTTATCTTGAACAGATTATGGGAAACAAAGAAAATACCACCCCCTACCCATCAATGCAGCCAAGCAAATCCCAGCTGTCAATTACAATATTGGATTCTACTGACTGGACTCAAAAGGATATCATCACTGAGCAGAACACATCTACAATTCCTGCTGCAATGGAAAACACTTGATATACTTAATTGCTTGGGCTTGTTTCTATTGTAGTTACAATTTTGAATATGACACTAACAAAATAAAAATTGAAAATGACTGAGTCAACATAAAACAGCACAAATGTGTATGTTCGTGGTGCTGTGCTGCACATGGTTTAGTGAGAAATATTGGTGATAATGGAGAGTTGGACTGGATGATCTTGGAGGTCTTTTCCCACCCTGGTGAATCTGTATTATAGAGATAATTACTTATTCAGGAGAAAAAAAAAAAAAAAGAGTCACAACAGAATTATGAAAAGGCATAAAAAGAAGAATTATTTAAAAATTAAGAGATCATCTCCTCTCCTATGACTCTACTGTACTGCTGTGACAAAATTCACACTGGAATTTTTTCCCCTGAAGTCAAAAAAGCACCAGAGAGAAATAATCGTTGGCTGCATCACAGATGGTATTTTGACCTGAAGTGTCCAAATGAACTATGATTTGACTTCACACTTCATCAAACCTTTTAAATACTGAATAGTCTATAAAAAACATCTGAAATATGTCTGAATCTAATGTTTTGTACATAATATAACTACAGCTTCAAAAAATGGAGAAAGATATTTAAATTAATGCCAGGAAAATTAAGACTGAAATTTCTTTACACAACCACAACTGAACAGCCAGATATTAAAAACATCTGTTGGCTATAAAAGTTCAGTAATTCCAAGTCTGAAATGCCCCAAACATTGGCTTAAACAGAATTAATAAACTATTTTGTTAAATAGTGTAAGTTAATAAAATATTGTAACGCATTTTTAGAGTCCATTACTCATTCCCCCTCCTATTTTTCCAACCAGCCGTACTACTCACTGCAACTATCAAGAGAAAAATGACCATTACTTACTGATGAAAGTTGTCATGGATAGAATTCAGTAAATTGACCTGTGAATTAAAGAAGAAAAAAAAAAAAAAAGAAAATAGCTGATATTTTGATATCAGTATGAGTAGCTCCTGCTACAAGATATGGACACCATATTTAAATAAGACAAAGAAAAATCTGTAACAACATTAGCAGGAGTTATTTTGTTGTTCCTGGGATAGCTCACCCAGCTGATCAAACTGCCTATTTTTTCTTACTATTAAAGATTGCTAAGAGCACTAAAATTCACTAATTAGCAATGAATGAGATTCCTCATGGAATTCCTCATCAATACCTCTCCCAAGTCTCCTGCAGTTAAACCTTCCAAGCAGTTTCTCCTTATGATGAATACTTGGAAATGTACTGAACAGATCTAAGCGCTGCAAACTGAACCATTTGCTTTTAACTGCTACAAGAAAGCTGAACTGACCTCCCTCAAATCTACAGTCTTCCATATAAATGCAACAGCAATAGGCACGTGCATTGCAGAACCTCAAGCTGTTCCTGACTCTATCATGAAACAAATTCTGAGCGGATTCCAAAGCTACAACGCTTAAAGATTTCTGTTACTCAGAGGAAAGACATCACTGTGTGACTCATCGATACTTGCCAAATCTACATCCCTGCCCTGAAATATTTCCAACAAGCTTGTGTTTAAGAATGCAGTTCTACAGTTTATACCACAAAACAGCCAAGTAATGAAAAGTAAAACAGCACAACTGCTGCACAGTAAGAATGCTGATGTGTTACTCTGCACAACAATGAAAGCCAGACAATAAACCCCGTGAAGCAAAGATAATGGAAAATTCAATTTAAAAGCATTTTAAGCTATGACTGCATAAGAAATCATATAAACATCTCTCTCATGATTGACATTAAGCTAAATGAAATGCTTGAACAGTTTATTTGCCTTTTGAAATTATATCCACGCAAATGAAGCGTGGAACTTGGAAGTTACATGCAGCATAAGCTAATTGCTGAAGAGCATTTCTGCTTTTAGACCTACTCCATCAGTTGTTCACGTGCCATCTAAAGAGTCACATAAACTACTGATTTTCTAAACTGAAAACCATCTAGCACACATATTAGAATTCACCACTTAAGGGATGGAAACGGTCATTCAATAACTTCAAAAACAGGTATCTTTTTGTTGTCAAAAATTTGACAACCACTTGGTCTCACAAACTAAGCAGAGAGAGATTTGCTCACCAAATGTTGTTTTGTTCGCACAGTGAGCAGTTTAAACATGCTTTACTAACAAACGTACCTTTTACAACACAGATCATTCCCACCTCAACATCAAAAATATTCTTATAAGCCAACTCAATTTTACTTTCAAAGACTGGTAATTTTCTAAATAGAGTTTTTACTTAGCTTTCACTTTCTCCTGCACAGACTGAATATTTAGAAAACAGCAGTAACACTTTCTTACCTCCTTTTCCAAATATACTTTTTTATCATCCAGTGTATTATAAAGAGTAAAGAACTGCTTTGTTTCTTTGTGAGTTGCTGAGACTGCAAAGAAAAAAAAGGTAGAATAAAAGAGCATGAGTAAAACAGAACCTATATAAGTATTCCACAGGCTTTGTATAATACACTGCTCTCAGTAATGGAACTCACTCTTTAATACATTCTGGAAGAATATTTCCTCTGCATTTGAACCTCCAGCAGGGTTTGGAGCTTCCAGATTTTATGAGAACTGAACTCCAAAACAACACTGATGAATGTTTAATCCCAGCTACTGATAGACCTTTACGTACATTATGCAAATGTACATTGGCACTGTCTGCTGTGCTTCCTTACCACTGTCCACTCATTCTTCCTTCACAAGCTTTATCTTTAGACAATACAGGCTGCTGTGCTGCTAACAGTTACCCTAGATAACTTGTCTCTGGTGGGTCACAGATTGCAGGGGTACAGACTTTCTGACAGTACTGTGTGCAAGAAACCAGAGTACATTAAACTGCATCTTCCAAGATGTGAATGTGCAAGATGTTCAAGGAGGCTTTAAAACAGTGAAAGCTTTTTTTCCCTCTTTACAGTTACATTTAAGCTGATAGAATTACACGCTATTCTCTTTTCAAAAAAATGTTGTAGGTGAGCATATCAAATGCTGGTCACAGCTCAGTGGGGAAAGTAAGGCTCAGACGCACCTTTCATTTGGGCCTACAAGCTAATGATTGATACTCAAGTCTCTGAAGTGCTCACCTCTTCTTCAGATCTCCACTGATTAAGGAAACCTAAGATGGTGGGAAAAAGCTCAACGGAGAGGAACAACTGGCAAAAATTATTTCAGTTAACATATCAAGCACTGTGTAGAATTCTGAACCAAGAAAACAAGTAGGGGTTTAAAAAGATCAAATGACTTAATGATATAAATCATTCCAAATGTCACGAGTAAGCTAAATTAGACTGAAATTGTCATATTAAACTCTAACAGCTAACAAGTTGTCGTCTTTAAACAAGACCTTTTTCGAATATATTGGACTAAGGTTTTAATAGAGTCACTAACAGACAGCACAACTCTCTTGCCATGTCATAACATTAAAAATCCAGTTTCTTAAAGGAAGTCCTACTGCTTGATGATGTTTTCCAGCTGAAGCCAAACAGCTGTTCACATCCCAGAGTTGAATGTTTTGGTGACAGAAAATCAGCACTGACTACTTCTGCAGCATGAGTTGTGAGCAGAGAGCTTTTCCACTGCTGCAACTGACCCTGTATTCTAAAAAGCATACTGAGCACTCAGAGCCTGAAAGCATCAATTCAGGAAAGGCTGGGATAGGCTGGAAAATCAGTAAGGGCTGTTCAGCACACTCTACAGAGAGACTTTCCAACTGCTGCTGCTTTGAAATCTGACTGCTGCTTGAAGAACTGCATGAAGAGAAGGACATCCAACAGGCTTATACTGTTTTGATTACTTCTGTTTTTGCAGGACTTTCTGCCAAATTGAAGTGTTTCCCAAACCTCTCCTTTCCTGAAGCTCCTCCTTATCTTGTAGCAGCACTGGCAGTGATAATAATATACGTATATACACACACCCACGTTTATATTTAATAGCATGGAATAGTGAAACTTAGAAGCATTCCAGAACAGAACCACTGAGGTTGGAAGGTACCTGTGAAGGTTGCCCTGTCTAAAATACCTTGGACCCAGAAGTCCAAAAACCTGTTTTTGGCAATTCTAAAGATCTTCTGAAACTGAATGAAAAATCTCCTAAGAAAACAAAACAAAACAAAACAAAAAAAAAAACCCCACAATTCTCAGGAAGATTTGCTACAAATTCTCAGCTCTATTTTCTAATAAACATTAGCCTGGGTAGAGCAGGTTCCTGGCCAGAAGACTGAGCACAGCATTATTCTAAGTCACTGCATTTATTTTGTGCTACAGAAAACAAAGTTCCAGGAAATTCAAAGCAATCTAAACCTACTTCATTTGTATATAGCAAATTAAGGACTTTCTAAACACACTTGTCATTGATCTATATTCCTGAACCTGTTACAACCAGAATTTACTCCAAAAATCTTGTACGTCAAGTTTTGCCCACAAGAGAATTCTTATAGCCAGCTTATAAAACGTTGAAAGTAATGTATATAACATGAATATCAAACCACCCCTAAAGTCCACAGAATTTGCAACTGCTGTTGTTACAAACCAGAAGTTTAAAATGCAATTGCCCTCCTTCTGGGGCTTTAGCCTTCAGTAGAATGTTCCTGCTTGATATACATACCCTGACTGTAAAGTTCAATAAATCTCTTCTGATACTGTGTTAGCTCTGCTCGGCTGGGTACTTCATCAATCTTGCGCTGTAAAATCGCTATTTCTCTGTTTCTTCGTGCCTGAATAGAAAGTTAGGAGGGGAGAAAACAAAGCCTCTTCTTGTTCTCTTCTTAAAATGGATGAAGCCCCCCACGCAGTACTTTCTTACTAAACAATTAATGTTTGTTGGTTTTTGGTATTTTTTTTTTTTTAAGTGTTGGCTGAGGCACAATATTATTTTGTAAATGATTTGTGATTTTTAATTTTTTTTTTTTAATTACAACAAAAAGTAAAATTAGTATTAAAAGTGACAGGGTAAGAAAAAAGTTTAATCATTTTGTCCAAGTAAGTTCACAGACTTACCAACAATAGCCGTATCTTCTGGAGTTTTTCTTTCTCAGTTTTGTATTGCTGGTCTATGAGCTTATTCGGCTCCTAGAATTTGAGAACCCAAAACAATTGTGGATTACAGTGACAAATGAGAGCTGCAATTACAAAAATGTGCAGGTTGAGTTTTGTCTGTATTTGTATCTACCACTGAACGGCTCCCACTAGAACACCATCATCGCTTGCTATTTTTTTAAACGATGATCCAAAATCTACATTTAAAAATTTGAAACAATTTTCATCTTTCACTGCAAACAGGCTAACACTTTGAGATTTTAGTTTTTAAGATTTGTCAGTTGTTTTTCCACTGCTTGCAGTAGTTACACAAAATGAAGTGTACCCAAAGATACTCTGTAACCACTGTGCAAACATTTAGTGTACACTCAGTGTACACTTTGATTCACCAGCAGGGTTCAGAGAATCATAGAATGGTTTAGGTTGGAATGGACCCCAAGGATCAACAAGTTCTAGACCCCCCCCACCCCAACAACATCCAGAAGGATAAGGATAAACACAGCCCAAGACAGAACGCAAACCCTCTGATGTATTCTACACTTACTGCAACAAGCATGGATCACTTTCTCTTCTTTAAATATTTAAGTAACATTTTCATTTTTTCATGCTGTGTTCAGAAGGACAGCAGCATCACTGAACCCATAATCTACCTGATTTCTGGCACATAAATATATCAAATGTTTACTCATCAAAACAATTAAGTCGAGTGTTTCATTTTCTGTTCATTCATTATTCATTGACATCA
Organism: Tympanuchus pallidicinctus; assembly: GCF_026119805.1. Lineage (NCBI taxonomy): Eukaryota > Metazoa > Chordata > Aves > Galliformes > Phasianidae > Tympanuchus > Tympanuchus pallidicinctus. The sequence continues at coordinate 8,127,683 of NW_026294669.1, forward strand.
GTACGGTCGCACTGTGTTACACCTAATTTCAGACAGCTGCTAACATATGCAGTGTTCTGAGCCACTGAAAAATTGTGCCTCCATCCTTCAAATATATCCACCTTAAGGGAAAAAAAAAGACCTCCAGAACAAAAGTATTTTCTGAGGAGGACCTGTTTACGCTGTAAATATGCACTGCTCATAATACAACACTCAGAGATTCTTCTCTGATACTACAAAAAAAAAAAAAGTAAAAGAGACAAAAATACACATGAATTTGCTCCATGCGTTGTAGCAAGAAGAATGAAAAATACTGTGGTGATTTTTATTCTATTGTACTTTATTGTTTACCAGCCTGAACTGTGGCTTTACCAGTGGTGGAGAACAGAATTGTTCAGAAATTGCAAAAGGTCTTTTTATCCTAACTAGAATGTGCCCAAGTCAGAAAGACATAAAACAGCATTTTAAAACACAAATTGAAATAAGCTCTTCACACATTTGCTATTTACCTCTTCCTCCCCATTTTCTGCTGCCTCAGCTTTCAAATTCTCAATATCTTGTTGAAGCCGCTCCATTTCTTCCTATTTAAAAAAAAAGAGTTTATATTGCTTTTAATTGAGACCTACTCTCTAAAAAAGGGGATGGCAGGAGGCTTGATATCATACAAGTGTAACAAAGGTGGTGCTGACAATACGCATCAAAAATTTTGAAGACCCAAAAGCAACTCCTGCCCCCAGGGTTAAGCATGCTTTACGACTCATTACATAAAATTGAATATCTACTTTTATCAAACACAGGAAAAGATTTATTTCTGACTTGTAAATATACTTGCAAATATACTCTGCTAGGTATAACATTCAATGAGTGACATAGAAAATGAAAAGCTAAGGAAACAAGTAAGGAAACTAAGGAAAAATACTACAACAGCAACAGCATGACACAGAGCTGCAATGCATGCTATTCCTAACAATGAATGAACCTAAAGTTAGCTGCAAAGTAATTTCCATCAGAATTCTTCAGAATTTTCCAAAATGTTCGTATAAGAAAACTAGGTTTCTGTGCTCAGTATCTACCAGAGTGCAGTATGCCTGTTCACTTCTTTTCATTCCATTAAATTCCATCCCCTACTGTTTAAATAGATGAGAATGAAAACAAATCTCTCTGATCATATTTCTAGGCAGCCCATAAACACAGCAGTAATAAACTACAATTAAACAGCCAAGCTGAAACGCTACTCTGGAAACTGTAACACATTTATCTCAGTTTTTGTATCTCTAGTGGTTTGCTCCAAAGCTAGGGGCTTTCAACAAGATTTCCACTTTGACACTGGGCTCCTCAGGTCATTGCTGGCTCATCTAAGAAGATAGAATGGGGGAAATGGGAAGAAAGGACAGAACAGGAGAAAGTATTACGCTTGCTTACCGAGTTGTAAACACATTGTCTTCTAAGAAACTAAAACTTACCCTACAGTGTGCTTTAAATTCTTGCTCCTGGCTTTTGAGGTTTTCATTCATGGCTACCAGAGTTCGCAGATTCTGTAACACACTAAATTTGAAGACCAAGCAAAACTGCATTAGTCTTCATTTCTAATTTAAGCAGACGGAGAACTAAAAGACATCAGAACAGGCTTAGTTCTGTACAACTTTACAGTAAAGTCCATGTAAATTAAAAATCCAAGTATCATGAAGTACAAAGAAAAAAATCTAATACTACCTCAGTATTTTGATGTTTTGTGATATTCTAATCTCATTACTGTGGAAATTTTGAGAGAGCACAATATTTAATCCATGCAAGATTAAGGTTTCAAGTATAAAGAATATCAAAATAGGAAGGCCGCAAATGCGTGTTTAGTGTTACTTGTGCTTTTGCTTTATTTAAATATCTACAATTACTTTAACTACAGATTGAGATTTTTCCACTCTGAATTAATTACTTGCTAATCTTCTGACTAGTGGAAGAAAGCTAGAGAATTTATTTTTCTAAAAAATAATCCTTTGCTTAGGTTGAAAAAGCAAGACATAACGAATGACATTTTAAAACCATCATTTTTCGTAACTTCAAAAGCTACAAAGGAGAACATGCAAACTTACCTGGAATCTGCTTGGGATTCTATTGTTTCTAAGGCTGCTAGTTCTTTGTCCAGCTTTTCACTGTAACTCTTGACCTAAGAAATGTAATTAATAGTAACCCTCATAACAGTATCACAAAAAGGTCTCCCTTTCTAGGTAATGTAATAAATAAAATCAAATCAGTTTCTTTGGGACCAGAAAAGTAGAAATTTACAAACTCAAAACTTTCTTAACATAAAAGTTATCAATCAGCTTTCCCATTTAATACATCCCTCCACATAAAACTTCTTAAAAGAATTCTCAGCTAGAGTAAGAGCACAGAAAAAAAAAAAAGATTACCTCACTTAATGTCTTTTTTGCTTCAGTACATTTTGCCTGTAGATCAGCACATTTAGCTTGCAGCTATTATGAGGAGAAAGAACAGAGTATGATTCTAAATCCATGATAATTTCATCTGTTACACAGAATAGCAATATTTGAAATGCTGATAATGGGTATCTGTTAAACAACAGGCCAATCATCACAATCAAGGTATTTTCTTGTCCAAGTCCATTTCATTCTAGGTAATCTGAACAATTACTAGCAGCAAATACTTTCCACCCGTCCTTCTTGATGTATTAGATTCTAGAATGAACAGCAGCTTTTACTTTTCTGCTGGAATCCCTTTTGTAACTTATTGGACTTAATCACTGCTGAAGTTATTTAGCCTGGCTATGATAGCCAAGTTCCAGGCAAAAAAGAGAGTCCCATTTTTCACTTCTCCAAATAAGCTAGGGTGATTCAAGACTTACATAAAAACATCATGAGACCACAGAACTGTCCATACCAATAAAGCAAGTGGTTATTTGATTTTATTTTGGGAAACTATGGAAAATTCATTAAGTAGGGAGTTATCAAAATGCCACAGACTATTTCACTTTGTCAGATAGCTTAGTATCACACAATCACACACACACAGAATCACAGAATGGCCAGGGTTGGAAGGGACCTCAAGGTTCATGAATCTCCAAACCCCCTGCCACATGCAGGGCCACCAACTTCCACATTTAATACTGGACCAGGCTGCCCAGGGCCCCATCCCACCTGGCCTTGAACACCTCCAGGGACAGGGCATCCACAACCTCTCTGGGCAGCCTGTTCCAGCACCTCACCACTCTCTCTCTAGTAGAGAATTTCCTCCCTGACATCCAACCTAAATCTCCCCTCCCTCAACTTAAAACCACTTCCCTTTGACCTGCACTTATCAACCCTTTCAGAGAGTTGACTCCCCTCCTGTTTGTAGGCTCCCCTTTCTCTAAAGTACTTACAGTTTAATGTAACATCACAAGCAGAAACAACAGAAAAAGAACAAGGGGTAGAAAAGATAAGCAGAAGCGCTGCACATAAAGAAATGCATGTTTGGCTTTCTGATTCACTTCTTTTCCTGATGTTTTATGTTGCCATTCACAGCGTGGAGCTGTGACCAAACACCTTACTCATTCTTATCCATAGGGAAATTTAGAACATTTTTTTTTTATATTACAATTTTTATATTTCTCACCAATAGGCCAAATTTGAGCTAGTTAAAAAAAATCCTAATTTAAGCCCAAAGTCCACATCTCATGAAAACCGACACAAAAATTAAAGAACTATTTGATAGGAGAACTCTTGCCAGAACTTACTGCAGTACTGCAACAAGAATTTCACAATCACATTTTAAGAGGAAGTCTTGACTACCACTGATTTCAGCTTCTTCTATCTTACCCCACAAAAGTTGCCTTTGGCAAATGGCAACAGAAGATCAGCTAGGAAATTTTTACTTTAGTAAAGCGATGAAAGAATTATATTTGGCTTACAGCTGCCAGTACTTCCTTCTGTACAAAAACGTAACACAGACTGTTATGTACTGAAAATAACCAACACAGAATTCAATGGCCCTCAACTGTTAAAATGGCAAAGAGCATTACAAGACTAAGGAAATATTTATGTATTCCTGTGGATACAAAGTTCATCTGGAAACTAAAAATAGGTTTCTAATTAAGGACTCCGCTATTTATCAGTACATTATCAGAGATTTACAAGCTCATTTTCTCTCCACTGCAAACTGCAGCCTTCTCAGTAGTGTGTGGAAAGGAAGCAAATACATTTATGCATACACCAGGAAAATGGGTAAAGGAAGTGACTTGCACCAGAAATTAAAAGGTGATCTGCTCAGCATACACCAAGTTACAGGAATATTCTCTATTACTACTTCAGCAGATACACTATGCTACAATTTTGCAGAAGGTCAAAAATATCTACTCCAGAAAAAAAAAAAAAAAGATTTTGAACATCTCAGACACTGGGGATCCATCCTGCTTTCAGGATTATAAGAATACAGCATAAAACAGCTGCAAGACTCACCCACAACTGCCAAGATCACTTACTAGTCTCTCCTGCCATCCCCCACATTTATCAATGTTTTCTTCTTTGATCCCCCCACACAATTCTTACCTCTTCCAGGAGTTTGGTTTTCTGCAAAATCTGCTTATTTAGAGATGCCACCTTCCTTCTGTGTTGCTGAGCAGCTCCAAGCCTTTCTGGTCGCTCCTCAGCAGAAAGCTCAGACTGCTAAAATAAACAACAGTAACAGACTATTGAATCTCATGTCAAATGTTTTTTGCCTCTACCGTAGCTTAGGAGATGCCAAACTGGAGCACACTTGAGATATTCCTCATCAAGAACTGTGTCCCATGGTCCAACAGAAACAATGACTTATTACACCAAGGTAAGAAAGCAGTCAAATAACTGAATTAAGTCCCAAAAGATTAGGTAAATTAAGTTAGTGAGGTGCTGTGGGAATGGATAAAAATACTGCAACAATTAATTAATTGTAGTATACTGCATCAGCAATACAGTTAAACCTACTAGGGTTTTTAAACAAGGACAGCAGCACCACAAACAAACCCAAACATGCTGAAGATCCTCTTAAGCAGCAGCATTGCTTCAGTGTGAGCATGCTTCAGTATGGTATTTCCTCAACTTCTTGAACAGGAGATTATCCATACCTCAATACGTAAATCCAGAACTCTAAAAAGCATCCAACAGTTGTCTTTAGATACTGAAACACTGGCATAGATGCAGCAAACTGAATGACAATGACATACTCAGTGAGGTAATTACATTTACCTCTCTAAGCTTTTATTTATTTTTATTTTACTTTTGTGAAGTAATTCTGACATTTAATTCTGACATCTATCCTAACAAGTCGCGTACTTTCTTTCCACCTAATTAGGAAAAGAAATAATGCCTCTAAACAACACCTGCAACACTATATTAAAAAGATACACACCAAGATTTACTTCCCATATTACCAGGGATTTGATCAATCCCTTGCACTCAGTTCTCGTGAGGCCACAACTTGCACACTGTGCTCAGTTTTGGGCCCCTCACTACAAGAAATACATTGAGGCCCTGAAGCGCATCCAGAGAATGGCAATGGAGGGTCTGCAGCACAAGTCTTAAAAGGAATGGCTGAGGGAACTGAGATTTTTCAGTCTGGAGAAGGCTCAGGGGTGACCTTATTCTCTACAACTCCCTGCAGGGAGTTTGCTGCGAGGTGGAGGTCAGCCTCTTCTGCCCAACTAGCAATAGAACAAGAGGGAATGGCCTCGAGTTATGCCAGGAGAGGTTCAGACTGGATATTAGAAAAATTTCTTCTCTGAAAGAGTGGTCAGGTACTGGAATGGGTAGTACACACATTACATGCAAACCAAGAAAACTGGAAATGGGAGAGAAAGTAATGCTAGCTAAAACAGTCTGAGACTGATCTTGCAAAAATAAAATAAATAAAATAAAATAAAATAAAATAAAGTAAAATAAAATAAAAATGAATCCATATAGAACATAATTGGCAACACACAGTTCCAGTTAAATTCATTAAAGTCTTCTGAGGAAGTGTATGAAGTGCGGCCATACCCCTATTTCTCCTCATTTCTACCATGCACATATTAATTTTAATTATGCCCCAGATAAAAGAAGAAAGAGAAGTAGAAATCTATAGCATTAATAAAATATTTAGGTTTTCTCTACTAGAAATAACTTCCCACATGGCATTATTTGTAATGTAAAAATTGCTGTGATGAAAACACAGAAGGAACAGCTTTTTCTCACTGTACTTTTTACGTCCTGCTAGAAGAATTCAATCTGAATCAACTGTTTTTCCAATGTTTTATAAACATGATCAGAAGAAAAACAGGAAAGCAATTGAGATTACTGTCAAATCCACAAAGAATGTAGATCAATACGTTTTGCATTCCTCCCTATGAACTTGCACTGAAGGTCTCAAAGCTTCCTCTATGAATGGGAATATCAGTAAATGATCGGAGGGATAATCCCTCTAGCAGTAAAATTCAGTGCTACTTCGCATAATTATCCTTTAAAAAGCTGCAATGGATGGGCTAATAAAAAAGCTATAATTCCTTTGAATTTACAAAGTTAACCGGGTGAGCAGAAAGCTGCATCCATTGATCTTCAGCAAAAATACAATCTTGTAAGAACAGTCTTAACAAATGGCAAAATCAGATCTAGATTTCTGCTTGCCAGCTCTCTTCACGGGAAATGCACCTGTGGATTCTGTTAAAACTTTGACAGACAAACAAGCACTTCCTCCGTTCTTCAGACTATGAATAGTTACAAGGGGTTAAAATTATTAGAACAGTACATGAGTGCTGTTGTTGCTTTAATAAGCTGTTTGGTAACATCCTTAGTTCTCTTTTCCTGGTGTATGCATGCACACACCCTTTTTTTTTTTTTTTTTTCTTTTCAAATCCAGTAGATTTGAAAAGCGATATGTTTTTGGCTTGACTTGAATCAGTTCTTACTTCCCAGAGTATTAATCATTGTTCTACTGTAATAGTCAAGGTCTTGCTGCCTTCTCTCAGAGCAGAAGAAATGTAACACTGAAATATGACCCCTGGACTTCTGTTCTTCCAATCTTTTATAATAAAGAAAGGCCAAGAATTTGATATAGACTCTGTTGAGTTATAGGGTTTATCTCCCAAATGGGAAAGCTCCATACCTCATAAGTGTCAACAAAAAAGAAGAAATATGAGAAGACTATTGGACAAATAAGAGCAACCTATAACTCATCACTGGCAGTGATGTATTATATGTATTAATTGCTTGAAGAGCTAGATTTTCTTCTCACATTACTGTAAAGAAAACAATCACAGATGAACACAATGAGCGGAGCTAATATACGCCTCCGACTTTTAAAGCAATAAAAATTTGTCTTTTTTTATAATACTAGATTGAGAATGACAGATCCAGAACAAGTGATAATTGGAAACAAACTATTTCTGTACTTAACGCTATAAAAAGCATTGAGTTTACATCTCTGATTTCAAAACATAAGGGCACAGGCCCTTTATCCCTAAAGAAGTTTAAGAAGCTGCTTGACATCCAAGATGCTTGTGAATGTAATTCAAAATACACACTCTGCCAAAAGGTTATGCATGTTTAAGTCTAACTGAAATACTTCCCTGAATCCTGACTGTACTGTCATACACAGCATATATAAAACAGCATTGTTTTAAGACAATCAAAGCAACTGATTTGGAAGCTTTAATTAACAAGCTATCAATCACGACTTGGTAAATCTTAATCAGGAAACACACTTACCTTTTCAGCATATTCTGATACTATTTGCTTGATCTCATCCGACTGGAGTCCAACTATCTGTCCTACCGTGCTTGCTGTCAACTTGCCCTGCAATTGTATCAAAGTGACAAAATACTGAGAGTTTTGGAACTGCCTGTTCTTTTCACAGGGCAATTTCACCATGCTCTGAACATTTCAATCAACATTGAGATCAGACAAAATAATGCCTTTTCTTCTGAGATATCATGATAAACTGAAGCAACTCTTAAATGTGAATTTCTTCCCATTCCTCTCACCCAAAGAAATTTCAAGAAATTTCAGTCTAGTAGTTCCATTACATATAGATTTACTGCAGGCAACTAGGACTTTTAACTGAGAACACAGTGCCAGTTGTTTTTTTTCCAAACACGTTATTCTAATGGTATTGTTTCTAATATTTACCAGCACTTCGAAAAATACCATGAAATGCATACAATTTTCCTCCACTCTCCCCCATAAAATGATTATTCAGCTGGCTGTCTTCATAAGATGAATAAAATAAGTTCATACTGTATCTCAGGTAGCTGCACTGTGACATCTTTCCCCTTAAATTCTCCGTGTAAATAACAATTGAAAGAGGCACTTGTTTCAATTATTTTACCAGGATTAAGTTATCAGCCTCGTTAAGAATTACTGTCTTCCTAATACAACCATCTTTACATGCACTCTCTTCATGAACATTTAAATGCATAATAATTCCAAGACTTTAGACTCACAAGTAACTTGATTTTAGGAATAATTACCATAAAGAGTGAATGACAACTAGAAAATAAGTGCCAAAATGATAATGTTGTACTGCTTCATTTTCCAAGAATGAAAACAATTCAAGACTGGAGAAAACTGTACTAAAATTTGCATGAATATCCTCACCCCTGTATCATAATAGTACATCATATCCACGTACTACGGAGCCTGACAAAGTAGAAACACTGATGATGAATATGAACTGTGACTGCTAAAACATAACCAACCTCAATTTAAATAAAGCTGTATCAATTTTAGACATTGTTTACCTCTTCTGTTGCCATTGCAGCCATTCCAGTCATCAGAGTTTTAATGCGAAGCTAGGATAAAAGAACAGGTATTACACAAATCTTCTATTACCTAACTTATCTCTGACTATTGACAGTGGCAGATGTATACAACTAATATAACATAACGTGTATTTTAATGCATGTAATGGGATAGTAAATCTGTGAAAGTTAATTCAGAGGTGTTTGAAACTACCAAATACAGAAAAACTCTTTATAAGAGTACATACTGTAAGTTAGCCTGCAGCTCCTGTATCAACCCAAACCTTTACCTCCTAAAAATGCTCAGAGTCCAAAGTAGAATTTACTTTTTTGTTACTGAATACCAATAAACATTTAATTCTGGGACAATGACTTCAAGTTCCATATTCTCTTCAGGAAAGCAAGCACAGAAATCTTCCTTCCTGAAGCGAATGACAGTGATAGAGGAGATCAGTGATAACTGTTTCCCTCCCCACCAGTTAGTTTCATCCACGCCTATTTAGACAGATGACACACCTCTTCAGCTGCCCGAAGGTCATCTTCATCACAAGGCTCAGCTTTTCCTGCTGCTGCAAGCCCTGAGGGTAGCATAATTTTCTTATCTTCAGTCTTTTGAAGAGAAATTAAGAAAATATTAAATCTAATTCCAGTAATCTAAAGTATTAATACAGATAGCAAGGAGAAAAAAGAAAATAACAACAATAAAAAAACCCAGATCTACTGTGTTCCAGTTATGGAAACATTTCAGCTACTGGAACAGCCTCACTGTCATTTTCATGACAGCCTTTTCACACTTCATAAGTATTCTAGCTCTAGTATTCAGTGTCCCTGGCTGGCTAGACACATCTTTGGCACAGATCCATTATTCCATAATCTTCTGAGAACGACCAGCCCCACAAGCCAATTATGCAAACCGAAATATGATGTTGTATATCTTTAAGATCTTACAGCAACCAATGCTCCAACAAAAGCAATGCAATTATTCCAAAAATTTAAGTATGTTTTAAAAGTTCAAAAGTTTTTCACCTGTTCTGTTTTTCCTGCTTGTCTGCTAAATCCATACCTCCTGAAAGAATAACAGTAACATGAAATAAACACATTGTTGACTCCAACTCCCACAAAGAAATTAAATCTCTATCAGTTTTTACTGATAAGATTCACTAAAAAGTGATTCATTAAACAAAACTAGCATCCAAAGCCAGGCTCATGTTAGTTTTGGAATTCTTTACATTAATGAAATAAGCAGGTACTACAGCATATTTACAGAACAATTCCACCTCAGTCCACTCTTTCCATTATGATTTGTACATCTAGACTCTTCTTACAATGTTGGGACATAAAGGGCAAAAGGGCTGTTCTCCTTTCAGTCAGAATTTAATCCTGAACAATTAGCTTCTGAATTCTAGAAAGGCCTTAGGAAATTGTAAGTACAATCTACACTCCTCAGAAAAAACAGTCTTACGTGCTTTGATGAAACTGTAATTTCTTTGTGAAGCTCAGTGTTCAGAGCCTCAAAGATATACTCACAATTTTCTACCTCTTTTTCTGGAGAGGCAAAATTGATATTTGAATTACGTTGCTAGTTGAGAAATACTATCTTAAATAAAAATCAGGTAGAAAGGAATTTTAGAGATGAGCAACTTATGAAGCACTAAACCCACAGCATACCAGTCACAAAGAGCGATGCTTTCTATATGACTAGATCACAGCTACAACTCTTTAATTCCTTAACTACTGCAGAAGCAGGACTATTTATGCCCTTAATGGCTTGAAGTTAAAAGTGTAACTGTCACTTGTTCTCCATTTATTCAACACTCATACTTAAGGGGTAAATTCAGTCCTATTTTATGACAGCATAACTCCAAGTTTTCAAGAATTCACCAACATTAAGTTCTCTCTGCATTTTAAAGCTTAGCAACGTAGGCAAAGTGACAGAGCATCACCCTCCCACAGAATATGTATAAAGCTGTTTTAATATAGAAACATTCAACAGTATTGCCATCATTGCATAAGCCATTTTTAAGAAGCAAAGAATAAGTACATTCAATAAACATAACTCACTAAAGGGGCAAAGTCAGAAAATGGGTTCCCAATGGTGGTACAACATGGTTCATTGTCCATACACATATATATATAGCATAGAGTTCACAGGGGAACAGGATGAGTAAAATAAGTCTGAAACCTGACTGGACTATATCTGAAAGCTTGATTCTCAAGTAGAATTAAAAACAAAACACGATCAATTTTTAAATGTACACAACATAAAACCCTCAAACAAACCAAGTCTTTCACCTGCCATATTCAAGAAGCGTAGCGTGAACCTTTGATTCCTCATCTACCAGTTCTTCAGCCCCCTTCTGACGTTTGTATTTTCTCTGGGGTTTGTAAACTTCCTGTCAGACAAGACAGTGAATGAAGTCAGAGCTCGCAGAAAGCATTTTTTACTGAATAAATAAATAAGCAAAGCATTACTACTTATAGTGGCATTTTAACATTGCTTGTTTTCAAACTCAATGTACTTCAACACCTGATACTTCATGGGGTTTTTTTTTTTGGAATTACACAAAATGTTACACTAAATTCATTTCCATGTGCAACAGAATCTGTTTTTCCACATTTTAAAGAAACTAGAATGAGTTATTTAACAAGAAACATAATTTCTTCGACCTTCTCCTTAATCACGTTAATAAAAAAAAAGAGAAACAACACAACAAATGTCTACTGAAAAAAGTAATGAAGGTTCTACAATTTACCAAGGTACAGAATGTTTCTTCTTTTACTAGTTAGTTCTACTTATAATGATATTAATTAAATATAACCATTATCTACACAGTCACCGCAGGTTTATCCAGTCACAAGAACTAAAGCAGAAACTACTGCCATTTAAGGAACAAAAATATCTTAACAAATCTTTTTGCTAAAATCTCGTGCTATTATCCTAGGGTGATCTTAGAGCTGGATGACAATCCATCAACAAAACAAGGATTCATGGGACACCATAAGTTGACATTTACTCTTATCCTTTTCTTTTTTTTCCCCCCCCTGAGAGGGAGTTCCAATCTTCATCACAGCAGAGAAAAATTTCATCATCATTACCAAAGAGTCAACAACAAAAAGCAACAGCTTTATTTCCTTTGGTTTGTTTTACATTGGAATAATTTAAAACCCCTCAAGAGCCAGGCTCAGAATGGTTAAAACAAACACATAACTGAAATAAAAGATGGAGTTGAAGCTTATGCTTTTTATATATGCTTTTTTTAATATGCTTAGCTTCAAACAATTCTATTCATGCAGGACAAATGATTCAATGCAAGAAATTGCAAAGGAAAATAAAAGTGACTATGCTTTGCTTGATATAATCTTGTATACAACACAAACTGATTTTCTACACTTCTTGAACTTTAACCTTGCTAAACCAGTTTTCAACCTCTTTCAAAGACACATAATCCCAAAGTAGAGATTTTAAACAAATCAGAATATTATTCCTTGGCAAAATTCTCCTGAATTTGGAAGTTATCTTTACAATTTTTCACTTGTTCCCAAACTGAATTTCTGTCATCTTTGTTTCAAACCTTGTTACATTTTTACCAGTAACATCAACAAGCCTTTTGCCATGAAGAAACTCCCACAACATGCATTTGCACACCCACAGAAAAGCAATGGAAGTCATAGCTTTTGCGGAGGTACAAAATACTATATATAAATTGTAGCCACTGTACCATTAACATTAGCCTTGGCATTAGCCAATCAAGTACTTGAACAAAGTCACTGTAAGAGAATTTCCATTTAATAGACACTTTCTAAGGCAGTACTTACTGTAATAACCATTACTGATATTTAATATTCCCTTTTCTAGCCTTGGGACCATAAATCACACTGTACTGTCCCTCTGAGTAAAGAAGGGCAGGTCCTTAGAGCACAGGTCTAATGATGAATTCAGACAACAGCCTAATCTTTCACACATGGTGATTCTCTTTTAGGAAAGTTGATTTCTCTTCCAATTCCATTGTAAGGCAATTTAAAGGTGACCTGCAGAAGTCTTGAGATTATATCCTTCCTTCCAGTTTCGACAGACAGACAGGAAAGCTTGTGTGCCTTTTCCCCTTAAAATTCACTCTCCACATTCCTCTGGACTACACTCATGTGTTGATACCTTAAAAGATCTCATGAATTAATCTTCTGTTCCCTCTGTTTAGAAGGTTGTACTGGTATACAGATAAAACAATCACACCCATTTATGATGGAGATAACTCCCTCCACCCCCCAGAAAAAACCCAAACAATCCAACAAAACTGACAAACAAAAATATCTCAAGAACAAAAAAAACACCATCCTGGAATGGGTAACAACAGTTACTAATGCCTGTAATTAAAACTGTCATGGCAGAAATAAGTATTCAAACATATTAGTGAGAGATCATACATCGGTCATCATCTGAGGACATTTACAGCAACACCCTTTTAAAACATACATTAATTCAACCACATAACATTCAGTTCAGCAGTACTCATGTAGTTCATTTGGAAAAATAAATGCCTCCAAAATACGACAAAAGAATAAGATGATTTGTCTGGTGCAGTCCACTAAACAAGTGATCACACTGCCCATCATACCAGCACTTAACACCTCTGTCCACAAATGAGAGCACCTGGCAGGAGCTGCCTGAAATAGCAGTGATTTTCCCAGAAGAACAGCATTTTCACCACTTTTTGGAAGACTCCTGGAAGTGCTCTATTCAAAGCACACCTACATTTCTCATCATTTCTCAAAACACGTTTGCAAGCAAGCTGGCAAAAATAAGACAGCAAGCAAGGACAGAAATTTGAGCTATTAGTCAGGCATCTGAATTCAGATAAGAGGCAATGACACATCCTGGAAGCATTTGTTAAAAAGCTTTCAAATATATAAACAGAGTTGGAGGATCTGGATTGAAGGAGGAAGAACCCAATGAATACCATCTTTCCAAATCAACATTTGCTACCTGAAGATAACTTCCCTGAAGCAGGGTGTATATTTTCACAGCTAACTCAAACAGTAAAATCGACAAGGTCTGAAATGCAGACATTTAAACTCAAGACATCACTGCCATTTTGATAAAATTGAAAATAAATTAAGCCCAGTTGCTGATGGCTTCAGACAAACAGCCCAGTGAAGGCTGAACAACCTGTAAGCAACCCTGTGATATGTTTGATAGCATGGAACACCTTGCACTGTGTTGGTGGTTTACCTAGATGTACCTAAAAGGTTTCCAACATCAAGTGTTGTCTTCTGTAACCCTTCCTGAGAACGATATTCAGCATAGGAGCTTCTCAGGAGAAAATCCAGGAGCAGATGCTTCAAGCAGAATTAAACCAAACGCTATCATTCATTACTAAAATTGCTTGCTTCTTGATCATTAGAAAATAATAATAATTTACTTACAAAGATATCAGTAACTGTTTTGATAGCCTTCTCTTTTCTTTGCATAAATTCATCATCCTGCAAGACATCAGAGGTGATTAAAAATACCAGGAATGAAGACTTAATCTCAACCATTGTAATAAGTTTAGCAAACAAATTTGTCAGATACTTTCTAACTGAGTTGACCAATTGTTTGCTGAAATGCTAGTGATTTCCTATAGCAGAAAAATATTTGTTCCTCACATCTGCTAGGTAGGCACATCTTTAAAACTGTACCCAGAGTGGCAGCCTTTTTGGTCTCTGCTTATACAGTATCTGACATTTATGCAAGCCTAGTCCTTCTAGGGGATCTCATTACTACATTACAGAAAAAGAAAGTTGGCATGAACACTTCACAGAGCTGTGATGCTGATACTGCACCCAGGCATTCTACATACTGTAACAGAAAAGCAAATTATTTTCTGTCTTACCTCTGGAAGTCTATGAGTTTTTTGAAACTGTGATATAGAGTAAGAACGGATATAGTCCCCCATTTCTTCCCTTGTTTCTATTGCACGTTTCACCAGCCACTGAAAAAGAAATCCGCATCAGTGGGAAAAGGAAGGAAGACAACAACAGCCAACATTGAACTGCTGCATAATTGTTTTTAATACAATAAAGAAAAACACAAACAAGAAAATTTATTTGTGAAAATGGTAACTGAAGGACCTACTCCTAATAAAAGGATAAATAAAGACCAGCATTAGCTACTGTATAAGCATCACGGTGGCGATTCCTCTATGAATTAAAGAGGGGAATGAAAGATCGAATCACACAACTAATAAGAAATTATAAGAAATCACATGGCTACCCTTGCAGTTGTAATTTCACATGTAAACACCTAAACAACCTTCATTCTGCTGAATTTCTTATATTGTACAACACAAATCACTTCTGAGCCACTCTGTTCACATTACAGAGGGGCTCAACAGGCTAAAGACTGAACTGACTCCCCTTCCACACTACTTGGAACGGGGCCAGATACCCCCCCCAAAACACTTCTATGTATGTGATTTTAAACTGTACTGCAGAATTAGTTATGCTCCTTCATGATTTCCCCTATAGTTAGCTTGTAGTGCAATTTCTCATATACTGAATTGCTTTTATATTTTAATTAATTTCTTACAAGAAGTATGGAAAGTATTGAAAGTATTGAAGCTTCAACTACTAGGAATTCTCAGCTGTCAAACTGATTTATAAACACCATGAAATCTTCACAACTACAAGTAAAGTTCATCTGAATTCTACCAAGATCGATTTGTGTGATCCAAATATTAGCATCTCAACTAAATGTATTCCAAAAAGAAAAATGATGAGTCTCTGAAATGCAAATAAGCATGTATCACTTTCAGCATTATTCATTTAGCTTGCATTTTTAAGGAAGAAAAAAAAAAAAAAGAAATCAATAATTGACTTCCCCCAGAAGATCTACAGTCCTCCTTATCCCTTCTAATAATATGATTTGGAGAAACTTTATATCCTAGCAGGAGGAAGCTACTTCTTCACAGTAGCACACTTTTAGCTAGTAACACACTTTTACAATGTATGTGCGACCAGGATACTAAGTAATTAGATTTTCAATAGCATTCATCATTACTACTTGTTAAACATTATTAACATTGTACTTCCATAATATAGAGCAAAACCACAGTAGTACACAAAACCGTGGAACTTCAGTTTTCTGGCATTTCTGTTTATACCATGGAACAGTCAGTGTAGCTCAAACTCACCAGACCATGACATCCATTCTATCAGCCAGCAAAATTTATATCATATTCTATAGTCAAAACACTACTACGCTATATGAGCCATCAGGGTTGTCCCTTTGCTTCGCTACTTACGGCACAGCCTTTGGTTCCAGACAGTAATGTGCTTACAGCACAGACACAAAAACAAGACTATACTCTGCATGCAGGCAGGTATACCCCTATTTACTCCAAAGATTCCTTCAGGAGCACACTTTAAAACAAAGATAGTCCAGGTAGCTTGTACATAGTATGCGGACATTCTTCTACAAAGCAAGCTTGAACTGTTCACAGCCCAGGTGAGCAGTCAGAGTGGAGGCAAATGGGCTGGAATTGGACATAATCACGAGCTGAACAGATCTGGGCTCTCAGTGCTAGGACCCAGCACAGAGTCTTTTCTCATTAGTCCATAGCACACCACTAGGATGTGACCTCATGAGTATTGGCTCTGCCCCAGGTAGAAGCCACTACATCTAGGCTCTACACATTTCAACTATTTTTTCCTGTTACAGATCATTGATCTTTTTCACAAACTACAGCTCCACTATGAAACAATGCAACTTTGAGCCTATGAAGTTTTCAAGAACCATATGCCTGCGAAAGACAAAAACATTTCTTGAGATATTTATAAGACCACACAAAAAGCCACAGGAGATTCAAGTACACTTTAAATACTGTCAGAGAAGATAAATCTTGTGAGCTGTTGACAGCCTGTGCAGCAGGTCACATCAGAGATCAGATCCAACTTGGGATTCAAGTTTGAGCCAAAACCAGTTTTCTGCGCTATAAACATGAAAGCGAAGGGAGCATGCTGACAACAAGAGAGCTCAAAATATAAGCTACAAATTGCAAAGCACACCTTCACACAAGATTGTGTATGTACTTTTCCCTGTAAACACAAGCAGAATTCACTCAGAAGAACTTCACCATATCTGCTCACTGGGTTCTGACTTCTTAAGGCTTTTTTTCCCCCATTTTTTAAAAAAGAAAGAAATCTTTTACAGCCTGTGACAGTGAGCCAGGACAATTTAATTCTTGCACAGTGCAAAAGCTTTTGGAACACAACTCTAAGCAGAGGAAAGAGCTTCTGTATCACCTGAGGACTGCCTTGTGATTTATAGTTAGTAAGTGAATATTGAAAACAGCTATGAATTGAGTGAAGTGTCATTATCAAATACACAATTCCTATAAGCCGTGGTGTCTTAGGCCTGTTAAGATCCTGCAGCCTTCCAGAAAATGACAGAAAGCCACGTTTCCAAAAAATGATCTTTTAAACCAACAACTTACGTTCACCAAGACTTTCTTGTCCAAGCATGGATTAGCTGTACTAGCAATCACAGAATCACAGAATTGTAGGGGTTGGAAGGGACCTCCAGAGATCATCGAGTCCAACCCCCCTGCCAAAGCAGGTTCCCTACACCAGGTTGCACAGGTAGGCATTCAGGCAGGTCTTGAACATCTCCAGAGAAGGAGACTCCACCACTTCCCTGGGCAGCCTGTTCCAGTGCTCCGTCACCTCACTGTAAAGAAGTTCTTGCGCATAATTAAGACCGAGTGTCCAGAAGTAACATCCTAAATCAAATTTTGGACAAAGGAGGTTAAGAGAAAAGAATACCTGGTGCTACATTTTTTGGAGCAGAAGTAATAATTTACATTTTCACTTTAGGACAGGAATTATTCTTCCTGTGAGAGATGTCATTTATACGATATATGTAGCCAATTATTATCATTTCAAATTGATCAGGGCAAGAAATTAATCTGAGGTAGGTTTTCTTCACCAGTAGGATAGAAGTTCAGAAGCACAAAATCACATTGACAAAATACAAGTTTACCTCTGTAAGCAGGAAGATTACAGCTTGAAAGCTGTGTACTAGTAGCATGTCTGGGGGAAAGAGAGTTAAGAGTAATTTCCCTCAAGAGCCTCTCACTACAAGATAAGAAAACCAGGAAGTTCTCCTTGCTTCTTATAAACTGGAATTTATATGAAACTCTTGCTTGCTACACTCTTTCACAGGAAGGAGGAAAGGAGATAAAGAAAAAGCCTGGCCAGACTGCCTCCGCTTTCCCTGTTTATGAGGAATACGTTTTTGTGTGCAGATGAAGTTAAAGTCTGAAGAATGATAATAACATACCAAGCATTCTTAAGATACCACATGTAAATGGAACTTATCACATGCCAGTATGAATCTTAATAAAATGGAGAACTATGAGCATGCATGCGGTCAGTGCTGCTCAGCAAACACACAGCAATAGGTCACATCAGAGGAATTTATTTTTCCACTCATACAGTCTTTCAGGTCTCTTAAGCAGACAAATACCACAAGAGACACTTCAAAGAATTCAGTATCTGTGTTTTTCTTATCTATAATCTATACTAAACTATACTATACTAATACTATACTATACTAAACATCTATAATGCCATTCAGCTCTTCAAAAGCATTCATTTGAACTACCTTTCTATCATTACTCATTTCAAAGTTAAATAAAGAGACAAACAGTACTATGGTATGGAACCTTGTTAAAGTCTGAACGCAAATTTTATGGCCTTTTTCAGTGAAGTATTGATACATAGCACAATTATTACCTGTACAACAGGAAATATATGAATGAAATCCAGACCCTGGATCTGATGCGGTTCCAAACGATGAGGACACTTCATTTTTGGTAATACTGACACAATTTTTTCAGTTAAGGCACTATTAGGAGGAAAAAAAAAAAAAAAGTAACCAAACAAAAACAGATGAACACAAATGCACACGTACCCCAATTTTCTCTTGAAAATTTCCAATTATTTCTGCAAACACAATTAGCAGTTAGAAAGTTCCCTCTAGTGGCTTCCATTGCATACAGCTCTAACTTTCAGTTACAGAGTAACTTCTACATTGCACTATATATTCCCCAGCAATGATTAAATTACCTGTCATTTCAGATGAAATTGCTAACCTAAGATACAAAATGCTAGATACAGTGTTTATTTCTATGTGTGTATGCTGTCTTTTAGCAATACTCCGTAAAAGATATGCATTCAAAGACTAAAACATCCCTTCTAAGGACTTAAAAATTTGTTTAATAAAACTGCCAAATTATCCCAATGTCATTACTGAAAGTTTAGGAGTACAAATATATACTACACCTAACTGCTAAGCAGAGTACAGTTCATATGGTTGTGGTTTGAAGTGGATAAAACTGAATTTACCAGCAATTATTTCACTCCGATCTGGTGAAATGAAAAGGTTACTCTAACAAAGCATCCACCTACAAGAACACCATTCTGCTTCCAAAAAAATCCCTCATTGTAGAGCGAGGCCTTTTTTGCTGCCTGTACTCTACACTGCATTTTAAAGCAGGTGTCAGCATCAAGAATTAACGTGGAGAAACTAGATTTTCCCGTGAAGGAAAACAATTAAGTGGCCCAGTACCGACTTCAGTGATATCCTGTACTGCTCAGATCAGATGGACAACTGATACTCTGACAGAAACGAAGAGGAAGAAGAGGGATGAGACAGACTAGAGTCTTGGAATAGTGCCTCTACAAAATACAAATAAATCATTTCTGCTGCTGTGGGAGTTAAGCTTGGTTTTTGTTTCGCCACTTTTACATGCAGTCAGTTGGAGAGAGAAAAGAACATTTTAAGAATAACTTAATTATTTCCTGTTCTTAAGGGTAAGAAACATTTTCTTGGCAGCTAACAACAAAAAAACCCAGAACAAGAAAACCCACCACTACCATCTTCATCGCTCGTCTAAATTTAATTGTCTGTTTTTTTGCTTTATGTAGCTGTGATGATCGAGTAGTTCTAAATTTAATGGAGTAACAACAAATTTTATTTCTAAATGCATTAAAGTCTTGCCAATGCTAAATGATTTTTGAGAAAACAGTACAGACTCTTTCCAACTACATGGAGAAAGTAAGTCTCTTCTATAACTTCTATAACTATAACTTACTTTCCACGAACTTTAACTATGGCTCTTATCACAGAAACACAAAGAAATAATGCAGTTCAGAATTGATTCTCTCTCTCATAATTTTTCTCATAAATGATTTTCACAGCCTTTCTAAATACTCCTAAACCCGCTAGTCCCTGTGAATTCCTTGCATGAGAAATTATACTGAAACAAAATGGTCTCATTAGGACACAATAAGGATAGGTAACTGTTTTGGCAACAATGTCATGCTTTAGATTCTGTCTGCTGATGCCTACAGTTGCAACCCAGAATCAGACAGAGGAATCAGAGGTTACTTCTGCAGACACAGGGAACTCAAGGATGGTCTTCTACTGTTGCATTCCACAGTTTCCAGTTTCCAGCAGAGTGGTCTTTCTGTCCTTTGTTTTGGCCTCTGCATCATTCCTTGTGCCAGCACAAGCATCTATACAGCTGCACAGAAACCTGGAGCCAGTAACTGAGTAACTGATTCATGTTAAAACTATTTTCCTTTTTTTTTTTTTTTTTTGGTAGGTTTTAAGCTGGATCAGTTCTCAATCCAGTTTGTTATTCAGCCACATAAATGCTTTTGCTGCATAGTAGGGATACGTAACAGCACAGCAGCCCAGAGGGGGTAACACTGCCTTTATTTACAATAAGCTTCTTTCTGGTTTTACAGTTCATAGAACCACAGCCTGAGTATCCCAGAAACCCACAGAATGTTTTGAAAGTTAGTGATCTTGAAAACGAAGAAACTTTGACTGAAAATCCTCGTTACAAATAGGCAAATATCAGATAATTCTTCCTATCCTTTCTTCTTTCCTTAGACCAAAAAACAAAACAAAACACTGTTGCCATTTCAACAACTTACATTTTCTGACCAATAGTAGAGTTCTCCTGAAACAATAAATCAACGTCGATATCAAAGTTGCAGGTAGTGATGCACCACGTCATACCGCCTACAACCTACCAGAGGAGCAACAGCATGGTTAGTGCCAAGGGAACCCGAAGAGACAGAAACAAATATATCCTACAATCCTAAATGCTGACATTCGTAACACCAAGCGCTATGTGTGCAGTATAAAAATGGTCATGTACATCCCTAACTCTGTAGAGAACATTTTCAGACCTTGTTCTTAGAGCTACTTAGGCATATTTAAACTCCTCAGCCATTTAATCAACCTTTCATTAAACACTGAAGTACTGAAAGACAATCTCGTGCAAACATATCCAATGTAACCTAAATGTATGCGAGTATGATGAGCATAAGGAACAGTTTAAAACATAGAAAAACTTAGCATCATACTTACAAGGTTTCTAAGATTAATTAGCCCTCTTGACAAACACTTAACCAGTATTCTTTCCATCTTAGCAGCCAGTTGTTTTCAATAGCAATGCTTGCTTTGTAAAAGTTGGGCACTGTCAATTGCAATTGCATTCAGGCATGTATAAACCTGATGCATACACTTCTATGCAGAAAAGCAGCATTACACCCCAAGGCTGTCTCCTTGGAACTACTTTGTGTGTGCGTGCACTGCCTCTGTAACACCTAAGATCAGTAATGCCATGGAGTTCTCAGAAACTGAAGCTGTACTGGAAAATATAGCTGTGCTATGAGCAAAGGAACAGCAGAAAACAGAAGTGTCCATTTAAAAAACTCCTCTCAAACCTCTGTGCAGGAACTTCTCACAGTGTCAGCACTAAAACAATTCAGAAGTCTCTTTTCAACTTGAACTTTGCTCATTGTCACTATCACATACTTCCTGCCTCGGACAATGAATGCTTGATACACATGACATTTTACAGATACGTAAAACAGCCCCAAAGTAATTTCACTAAAATAACCATTCTGTTCTTTCACAAATTCTCTCACTACAAATCCCTCTCTCTTAAAAATTATCGTGCTCTTTATAAAAAACAAGAAGTGCTTGTCTCCAAACATCAGGTATTCCTAGTAGTTTTAGCTGCAGTTGACAGAGGTGCAGAATTCCCTACATATGACTCAAACTTAAGCCGTAACATGCACAGAAAAGCATATCAGCAATTAGTTTGAATCCAGCTGTCTCTTTTAAGACAGACTTCATTGCATAAAAATGTTTTACAAAACATAAGAGGTGCATACTGTTTGAAAAGGGCTCATGTGCAGACACATTTAAATGGCAAAGCCAATGTTGCAAATGTCTTTTATTTTTGAAAAAGAGTCACCTAGACTTGCTAAACTAACTTGAAATAAAAACGTAATCCACATATACTTAAAAAAGGTTTTTGTAAAATAATGCATTAGTCTCACCTTGTCAAAGGGCGATAACCCTTTGATTCTTGCTCGGAAATACCCAGCAGCCACCAACAGTTCCAAAATTTCCGTCAGCTTGATGTTTTGTTCCTCATCTTCCCTTGTTTCAACCTGACAAATGAGCAATAGAACACTCATTCAACGTTTCTCCCCTCATACATCCTATGAATGTTTTCCAGACTTAAATATCTTAACATAGGACAAGTTAGAGAAAGCATGAGCTGCCATTAACTCGGTTGTTTCAGTGAAAAATATTAAATAACTACTGAATGCATGGATTAAATGCCACGTTTTTTTTCCCCACCCATTTAAATACTACAATCTGCCTCTCCTATCCAAACTCCTGGTCTGCACCCTGTCCCAATGGCCATAACACAGGTCATTTATTCTCAGTTAGGTACATTTCCTTCAATTTCAGCCTTCACGTGACAGCCCAGCCCACATTACCACATCTAGTTATTTATTTATTTATTCGTTCTTAGAGAAAAACCAGTAGATAATTTGTTGTGGCTTTCCACAGTTCAGGCAAGGCAATTTTAGACAAAGTATGGCTTTAAAAAAAAAAATTCAGCTAGTTTTTGCTAGGGGTAGGTTGGGTATTCCTTACCAAAGCAGTGCTCCCCTAAAAGTGTTAGGGGTTTTTTTGTTTTTTTGTTTTGTTTTGTTTTTTTTAATTTGTTTTTCTATGATAAGGGACGGTGACCCACAGAACCCAGAGGAGGCAGGGAACACCCAGGGCTCACAGGCAGGCCGGTAAACCAGGACACGAGGCAGCGGGCCCTCCTTTGGGCACCGCACGCTGCAGACACCCCTCACCCCACCACCCCCCCATTCCCCACCAGCTCTCCCAAAACCTTCCCCCGCCTCTCCGGCACGAAAGGCCGAGCAATGTCACGGCGCACGGCTGACCCAAGGGAGCCCCGACGCCGCCGGGCCCGGCTCCCCCCGGCCCCATAGCACAACGCAGCGCCGCACGAAGCCCCGGGAGCGGCCCCACGGCGCGCGGCCGGGGGAAGCCGGGCCTCTCTGCCAGGGAGAAGCGGGGAGAGACGCGGCCGCGGTACCTCCTGCGGGGCCCGATGCTCCTGTCCCCGGGGAACCACCATCGCCCTCCGCCTGTCACGTCCGCTCCCCCCGCCGCACCGCAGCGCAGCGCCCGCCCGAAGGGCTGTTCCCGGCCGGCGGCTGCCGGGTTCCCCCACCCCCGCTCAATGGTTCGCCCGCACCCTCCTTGCGTACAAGCGCATCCGGGCCTTGCCATTCGCGGCAAGGGGGTGCGGGGGAAGGAGGGCGGGGGCTCCTCATGTGACCGCTCGCTCGGAGCGCGGCCGCCAGGGATCGCCTCTTCCACCCGTTGGAGGGCAGCAAAGCGAAGCGGAGGCCGGCCGTGCTGATCGGAACGATCATAATAAAAGCAAAATTACGCCGGGCTGGCTCGGTCCGCATCCTGGTGTAACCGCAGTCCATGTCTTAATTAGAGTTGCAGAAAACTGTCGCGCAGCCCAAGAGACCGACGTGAGCAATGCACGCCTTCGTATCTGCTTTCTGCTCACGGGGAGCTGTGAGGCTCTCATTTGTCACACAGAGATTGAAGCAAACACACGGGAAAGGACAAGAAGTGCTGACCTAGAGGCCTGGACAGGTTGTAATGAAGCTATTGAAAGGAAATACCAGCTTAGAAACAAGATTCCCTAGCCACGATATTGCTGTAAAATTCCCTTTCGAAGAAGCATTTTAAAGGATTAATAAAGTAGGAGACACTGTCAACTAGAGGCTAACTACAGGGAAAGCAAGGGAGGGATGAAACCTGCGTTGGAAACAGCCCTCTCTTCATGAGAACTGAAAACATTTTCCTCCTTGCAGTGAAAGCTTCAACTCTCAATATTCACAATTGCTGCACCTGATATGTGGCTAGGAAATCAAAAGGAAAGGCATGAAAACACAAAACTGTATCTCTATTGTCATTACAACTCATCTTTGATTACTCAAACCTCAATAAAATGCTCCACAAAGCTTTGCTTTCCAATACCTAATTGTGATGCAAATCTACCTGATTATTCAGAGTCCTTGTCCCCTATGACATTCAGATAATCAATCTTCTAAATACCAATTAGGTTTTAAAAAGTCCCAAGAGGGATCCAGTGTAAAAAAGAAAAACCTCACTTTCCTCAGATCTCTAGATTTAATACTTACAAACCTCTAGAAGGTTCAGTTTTAGTTTTCCCCTTCCCTGCTCTTTTCTGATCTGTGAAGGTTAGCCACGTTCTGCTTTTTAGTGTGGCTGCTTTGAACAATACTGTCTTGATTTTTTGACTTTATTAATCTTGACCTCATGAAGCTGAACTAAACAGGTTGGTTTATTTTTCTATTTTATAACCACAAAACTTTTTTTGCAGTTGAGCCTGGACTCCTGACAGTATCAGAGTGGGTCACCACCAGATGTAGCCATAAAGTTTCACTGTATATTTTAATACATACTTGTGCCTTCTCATAGAAAGAGTAAAAACATGAGGTGGAATTCTAACCGCAATAGCACAAGCTCCACTCATTATGCAGACACTGTTAGGTAGGTTTAGGTACTTTTCCAATTGTGTCTGTGTTGAGGAGGCCTAAAGGACATTGTTTTGTACCCATAAATTCTGCATGATAGATGAAGGCAAGTCCCTGCATCACTTTCTTTTGAACATGGTCTTTTTGATAACAGCTCTGTGCTTCCATAATGCATGACTATGTCTTAGTCGTGTTCCTGATTCCCAGAGAAGCCAGAGCCAAGTGTAGGGGACTGAACCCAAGCCTCCTCCTGAAGTTAGTATCCTTTTTTTTTTTTTTTTTTTTTTTTTTTTTTTCCTCATTGTTTTCTGCAGATCATTTCTTCGTTGCAGCCCATCATTGTTGCCTGGCAGCTTGAGCACACAGATGACTTCCTTCCTGATCCATAACAACATGTTTCCTGCCATGAAGGTTTTCATCTAGATTTCTGGAATCAGCAAGACTGCTAGGCACAGCAGCAGTGTCTTCCTCTTTGTGCATTTACTCTTTTTGTCTTCTTTGTTGTCTTGGTTGTAAACCAGCTTTTTATTTTGAATCCCCCTTCCTCTGTTGTTTAAATGTAATAGGCATAAGAAGCCATTTGCTAGGCAATTGCAAATTTCCAGTTATCACTTGTGGAAGTAAGATTGTGAAATGAAAAAGTCACAGACCTGTTAGAGTGGCCATTGTGTCAGGAGCTGCAGCAGATCATTGCGTCCCATCAGACAGGCTGATATGTTTGGCAAAGTATAGTGCCCTTTTATCACAGATGACTTTGCACAGTGATATTTTAAACATGCCTACTATTACATCCACTGGTGACATTTAGGAATTCTTTACTTGGGTGGTGATGAGGCACTGGAACAAATTGCCCAGAAAAGCTGTGCATGTCCCATGCCTGGAGGTGCTCAGGCCAGGTTGGATGAGACCTTGGGTAGCCAGATCTGGTGGGTGGCAACCAGCCCATGGCAGGGGATTGGAAATGGATGCTTGTTAAGGCCCTTTACAACCCAAGCCATTCTATGATTCTATGATTCTGTAATTTGGGAATCTTTGATTTTGGAGGAACGTTACAAGAAGTTTGATTTTGAGAGTTCCTGCCATGCTCAGTTTGAATTTCAGGCTACCAAGGAGACTCCTTCCCTGGAAACCATCCTCATGGAGATCAAAGCTAGTTTGTTTTCATAACTGGTACATGATGGCTATCATTTCAGCACAAGGGAAATAAACATGTTCAGAAACCTCATATCTAGCCCTAATAATTTCATTCTTCTAATGTTCAGCATTATTAAGAATTCATAACAGTTCTGAATATAACACACCTCAAGCAACCATTACAGTTCTGGATCATTTTTGACTGTGGAGTAAGAGCTGCCAAGAAAAAAATTGAAGTTAATGATGGAGAATCATGGATATTCATGATAAAAGCCTAGAACACATGCGAACAGTTAGAAAAGCTGCACTGAAAAGCAGCAAATTGTCTGCTTTAAACCTTTCACTTTCAGCTCTGCTCTGCCAGCGTCTGGAGTTCTGATTGCTTTGCAGCTGTTCTGGCTGGTGGGAAGGATAGAGACCACAAGGACAGCTCTGTTTCCACGTAGGTACACACTGCAAGGTCCAAACAAGGACAGGCAGAGCACAGGCTAACACAGAGCAATTACTCACAGTGGAATTTGTTCAGGACAGTGCTATTACACATCTTTTCTTTTGAAAGTCTCAGGGCATTTGTAGCTCTTACAGTCAGGAGAAATTAATCTCTGGGAGAATGAAGTGGGCTTTTTCTGCTCAGGTATCATCTGTGGAACAGCTAATTAAGTCTGAGTCATTGAGTCTTCACCAGAGAAAGTACAAAGAAAATGAGAACAATTGCACTGTAAGTGCGTCATGCAGGCCTCGATTTGGCCAGGATATTAAATTTCAGTTAGATCACAGCTGTGTCTGCGAAGCTGGCTCTGGAGAGAAATTTTTTGTCTTGTTTATATTTAGACTTAGCAAATCTGATTTGGAATTGTTAAAAAACAAAAAGCACTTAAAGAACTTAACTTATATTTTTGAAAGATAAAACTTTTGTGAATAGAATCAAGCTTTCAGATTTATTTGGTGTTGAAAGAATAAAAGAATACAGGCTGCTGGATTACTGTCTCTCTTGGAACAAACCCTTACACAGGGGCAGTGGTGTATATTTTCATCTTTGATTTTTTTTTAGGCAAAATATATGGATTTAGACTTTACCTTCTATGTGTCATAACAGTATGGCACATCCTTCACTTGAAATAGTCATAAAAAGGAACAATTAAGTTCTCCTGTAGAGCCAGATAATCTGGAACAATAACAGACTTCTCCCTGGTACACTTCACTCTCAAGAGAAAATCTGTCTAAGGTAGAGGAGTTTCTCTGCCTTTTCTTTTTCATGTCAATTTTTGTGAAAGACAATTGAAAAGACAGCTAAGTAGTAAAAGGAGCAAAAGAAAATACCAGTGATGAAGCAGGAAGAAAGACAGAAAGGTACAAATGCAAAGTAAGCACTTGAGCTGAAACCTTGAATAGAGCTAAGCAAAAAATAGGAAAATAGGCTGAAGACTGAGTGGGAAGGTATGTGAAGTGCTGAACAAAGATATTCCCATTTCTTACCTGATTCCTGCAATATTCAAGTAAATAGGACCTTTCTGGGAATTAGAAGCATCAAGAATGATTGTGTCAAGAATTATTTCACTTTGTTGACTTCTAGAACAGCCTCTCCTAATGAAAAAAAAAAAAGAAGAAAAAAAAACCGATCAAAACCATTAACAAATCTTCTTCCGATACTATTACCTCATTGTGACACTAGTAGCTGTCAACGGTTTACACACACCCTTAAGACATTCTGAACTATCTATAAGCTGCTTCAGAATGCAGCTATTAGCTATACAGTGCCTGAATAGACATAAACTGATTTATCGATACATGAATGCACTCTGAAATGGAAGATGCCCACAGAGCCTCTTAGGAATTTTAGTCCGTCAGCAACTTAACCCTAAACGGAAAGCAAACTTTGCTATTTTCTTTCTACTCCCTCCATCATTAAATTACTTCTAGGCAGATTCTCACATAATCCAAACTAACACTAGAACAACATCTTTTTAAGTGTCAAAACTTGCTTATAGTAAGGCAAACATTTGACAGTTGGTGGAAGAGCACCATCTGGTGACACGTGCCACAGCTCAGTGCTATTCTGCTATTTGTATTATTTGGGTAGAGGATGTATTTTGGAAAGCCTGTTCTAATATGCTTTAATACGTCATTCAATCAGACATAAGGAAAACAAGAGTGAGTGTGCTTAAAAAAAATCTGAGCTGATGGTGGCCGTATCTCTTCTGTCCCTTGAATCATCAGAAAGTTCTCATAATTTAAATCAAGTATTCTCTGAGTTGTTCTCAGCCATTTTTAGGCAGCTTTGGAGCAGATTTTATGGGCCCCATGAAATGCAAGTTTTATTGCACTGGACATTTCAAGGATTTCTATGTGTGATCTAAGTATTTTTATATTTCTTTTCAGTGTTCAAGGAGCTTGGCTTAACTGTCTTTTCAAAAATTTTCTTTTCCCACAGAAATGATTATTAAGAAAAAAAAATTATTAAGAAAAATTTTCTGTATATCCAGAGGTAGGGGGAAAGAATAGATTATAACTTTGTCTATCATTTGTTAATCATAACTAATTTCAGCACAAACTGAACCTGAATATGCAAATAAAATATATTTCTTTTTTTTTCTGAATAGATTCTTTTTCACAGTGGTGATTGCATCTATTTCATTCCAGTTCAAAGGGAAATTAATGTGAGTACAGATAGAAATTGATAAACTGATACTGTAATTAGTAATTACAGTCGGCTAATTACTTAGGCACTTTCTAAAATTTTAGTCTTCAAAAAACAAGTTTTGCAAAGCTTTGGTTTGTGCAGACCTACTGCTTGTACTTCAAAAGCCATGCAAAACCCCTAAAAATCAGGGAACCTTGCCAAAAATTAGATAAAAGTCAAGAATTTGGAAACCATGGAAGTTCTTAACTGTCACATAAGTCTTTTATGTATATAGTCTGTGAAAAATTCATGGTCATATAATTACCAAGTTACTTTTTAACTTATCACACAATCATGGTCCACATAATAGTAATTTCAGTAGTTGATGAGTTGAAGAAAAATCACTTATGCTAAATTAGAAACAAGGTCCATCAGAGAGGGTGAGGGAGAAAAAGGTTACATCTCTAGAAGTCTTAGCTTCCAACTTATAGGCTTCTAAGGCTTCTCAGAAGGCAAAATACAAAAATGGGAAGCAAGAGAGAACCAAGTCCAGAAGGCTCAATAGTTAAAAGCCCACCTGGTAAGGTTCCATTAACAGTGAAAATTCATTAATTTCAGCTGTTTCTGAAGCTGTCTGTGCAGAAACAATAAGCAAGTCTGCATCCACTCACAATCTCACCTACTGGCAACAGTGGATGCACTGTTTCTACATCACAGGAGGTTCTTTCTTTTAAAATCGGGTATCTGTGATTCAGTTGTACCAAAGATTACATGCCAGAAAGGGAAGATCCCTCTTCAGCAGCTCTGCAAATGTTCCACACACAGTTGTTTCCTTTTCTACATGCTATGGATATGGACATCATATTGTGCATCTACTGGTGGCCTTGGATGCCTGCTCTGTATTCTACATTTCCTGCTAAGTCACAGTCACACAGGTAAGCACACTGCTGCTATTTTTCTCTCACCATCTTCATCAGAAATAAATCTACTGACCTGAGCCTGCATCTCTCTGAAACTGTTCTGTTGTTGATTAAAGATGGGATGTTTAGTAAGCAAATCAGACACTTCTTGGATATGGCATCGCCAGTGTTTCCAGACAACGAACATCAAAAATTCAATCTCCATAAATAACGTAATCGACTTAAATGAGGTGATTTAATATATCTAAATTATATATCAATACAAAGCTTTTTTGCTATCTACTTTTGGCTTTTGAGCCCTTGGAGTGCTTCTCCCCACCCGCGGTAAAATGAAGAAATGTTTGTTTCTTAATTAGAACAGAGACTTTCACCTAATCTCTTGATTCCAGGAGCTGGGCTTTAAACAAACACAGAATATTGCAAGGGCCCATAATATAAATAGGGAGAACTAGCAGTACTTTATTACACAGCCTCACATCCTCTAAGCAGGGCCACCTAGGACAAAAATTCACCTCCAAGATTGTTAGCATTTTCCTTATCAGTCAACCCATAAGCAGCAGTTTGGTTGACTCCAGCGACTATACTGGATTTTTTTGTATAGTTCAAAGCTAATGAGGTCTTTTTGTTGTAGAATTCTCCTAGCAATTTCTCTGCTGTCTCCAGCAGTTCATATTCTTGTGAGTTTGGAAAGCATGAAGTAATATGTTTGGAATTATACTGTATATCCCCAAATCATGCCCTCTTATCAGTGACTATTCCTTCTAGAAATTCCAACCTTCTAGTTGGAAAATGATGCTAAGTAACTTCCATGACTTTTACAATGAGTTAAAACATTCCTACAGATAGGCTAACACTTGGGCTATGTTGGAGGCTGTCCAGACTAGTTTGATTCAAATGGCAATTAAAATCACAGCTCATTCACAAAGCAAGCATTAAAAGCTGCCTCCAGCAAGCTCTGCTTCCCATTACTGCTGCTCTCTTACTTGGTGTCTGTGTTACATTTGCATAGTATGAGAAATAAATGTGAAGCTACCTCTTATCTCCTAGATCTGCCTCTATATAGGGAATATAATCACTTTCCAGCTTTCTATCTCTTGTCTATGCTCTTAGGACTTGGTGGGACTCTTTTAGCACCACACACTTGGCTAGTATTACCTATGGCTGCAGATATGCATTGCTTCTCTTATTCAGGCTTTTTGCAAAGTAGAAACCCATCCACTGCTGTAGATGGATTCAGCAGAAATTATTTCCTTTTGCTGATGGGAAGCTGAGCAGCAAGCTCTGTATGGTCAGTGTGGGGCAGAAGCACTGAGTGGCAGCACTGAGTAATTCTTCCACTGGGAAGTACAGCTGCCAGATTTACTTCAGGCACGATTCTACAGGGAGAATAATTAACCTTTCACCAAGATCTTAAAGCCACTTCTCTCTCTAATCTCTTCTGGAAAGGCTCTCTTCTAACTCTCTACTGAAGATTTTTTAAAATACCAGACAATGCCTTTTCTCTTTTGTCAATCTATGTTTTCCTAGCTGTCTGCCTTGTAGTCAGTCCTTTTGCTGTACTCTGCCTTTGTATAGCAGAAAATATCCTGTATTTTTTGATTCAGAAAGCAAGCTGAAATGAGCTGCATGTGCTATATCAGAGCATCACATCAGGACTTACCTGCTTTTATATCTGCAGGTGTATGAAGCAAGGCAGCGTGCTGCGGAACAGAGAAGTGGTGCAATCAGCTTAAGCAGAAGAGTTGAGCTGCTCTTAGCGAGGGTCAGAGTGCTGAACTGCAAGAGAGAGGGAAAAAAAAGTCTGCTTTCAGTACAGTGAAGTGAATTCAGGAGGTCCAAAATCAGATGGTAAGCAGGGCTATTGTGCCTTGTGGTGTCAGAATGCCAGTTATGAGCTACAGACTTGGTGGCAGAAGCAGAATTTCCAAGGCTAAACCAGTTCTTAAGAGACTCTGGAAGACTGAAAGGCTGCTGCACAAATGCTGGATGGTTGAGCAAAGAACTGACTGCTCGCATAGAAGAAACTACAGAAAAGAAGAAAGGTGTTGTGAAAAGGTTAGTTAGGACTATTACTTTAAACACTTTTAGAGAAATAGTTACAGAGAAATAAAAGGCAAAGAAAAGAACAGAAGTCTCTACACTTTGACCTTATTCAGCTCTAGACTGACCTCTTCATGAAGTTTTTCACTTATCTTTCATTTAAGAGTTAGAAGATAAGTATTTTGCTCCATGGCCTATGCAGGGGAGACATGGACATGAGTTTATCCACCAGAACACACTCTGGCGCTAACAGGGAGCCCAGTGCTGGATAATACAAGTCTGACTGTTTCAAGATATGTTTCTCTACTTGGGAACTGGTGTGCTTGTGTTCCATTCTGAAGCTTTTCCACTGAATTCCATAACAAATTCAGTCAATTTCTAAGGCAAAATAAGATTTTTCTAACTGCTAACTCTGCACGTAGGGTATCTGAAAATTGAGCTATGTTTTTTTATGCCTTGTAGTTCATAACACAGCTTTGATAGCAACTGATAATCTGAGATCAGGACTGAACTGCAATTTTATTGCTAAGGCATAAGGGGAGATAGACTGCATCTTGCTTTTTCTGCAGCTATATTGATTATCAAGCTTTTTAGTAATTAAAAAAAAAAAAACAGCAAAGAAGCAAGGAGATAGTAGGTGTTGCCATGGGGAAAGAGTTAATACTGGTGTAGTAACTGCTTCAGTGAGAGCATACCCCAGACACTGCAGAGGAAAACAACTAATTGCAGTAAATGTAATATCATCATTTGATTTTCAAGGCCATCAGATTAACTATCTAAACAGAGTATTTAGGTTAATTTTCAATGATCTCTTTAGCTTGCATAGCAGTATTACTGAGTCTCATCCAAATCCTGTTGAGGTCAAAGTAAAGACTTCTGTTGCTTTGTCTTACAATAAGGCAAAGAATGAAGTCATTTTCTTTTACAGACCTCTTATCTCTAACTATACCCAGCAGTGATAAAATATTTTGTATTGTTAACATGTTTTTCGTAATATAATTCTATTGTTTGAATTCATAGTCTTTATATACATAGTCTTTATATATCTTTATATACAGTCCTCATTCCCTATCCTTTCCTTATTCTCTTCTCCTGGATGTGGTATACTTCTGGTTGTTAAACACAATGAAAATGCCAGCATCAGGCAACAATAATAGGACTGGAAGAAAATTACCTGACATACTGAATGATGTGAGCAATGATGCACCTAATCTGGTTATTTCTGCCTAATATAGTGCTGGTATTTCCATTGCACTGAATGAGAGACATTATAATTACTGGTTACTTTTCAAGCTGTTCCTCTAGGTTCTTTTAAACTAGTTGGAAAAGATGGGATTTTTCAGGGTCTGTTGGAGGGGAGACAGGGCAATAATGCTGGAAAGAGAACATGAGGAAGGCTTACTTTCTAGGGAGGAAGGTGCAAGAAGAGGCAAAGGATGGCATCCCTTAGGCTGGTGTTCTGGAGTTGTGACAAGACATGGCTGGGAAAAAAGCTCCCTTGAGTGAAGTATGAGCCTGCACAGGGGCAGGATTGCTTCTGATTTCATAATCACTGGCCACTTGAACACTGGTAGGAATACAGCATCTTTTGGTCTATTAGAATATCCCCTGACGTTGTGTCCCATGGGACACCAATCCTGTGAGCAAACATTTTCCTCTTGCCATTTACAGCACTTTCAGACCTCGAAGCTGGAACTGATATGACACACTGCCCATGCACCTTTCCCAGCCTGAGGTCCGAGTTCCCTTCCAGCAGCAGATGGCAGTGAAGTTCAACAAATAGGCAAAATAATCTCAGCATATGTTTTTCCTGCTGGCTGGTACTGCTGCAGCTCATTCCTGGAGCTCAGTGCATATTCACAGCCTGCAAGGTTCATTTCCAGAGCATGGAGTACCCGTGGGATGACTAAGGCACATTGAGGGAGAAATATTCATTCATTAGTTGCTGATCTAATCCAAGTCATGTTTATTTGTTTGTGATGATTTTGGTCATAGAAACAGTAGAACATAGAGGCTCTGCTACCATTCCTTTCTTAAATCTGTATTTAAAACCTATGTGTATCTTCACAGATGAGGATGAAGCTCAGTTGCAAGTGAGTAAACTTTCATTCTTTATTATTATATGTTTAGTATTTTGTGCTACATTTGAGAGAATTTGGATATATCACCATGGGTGGCTTTAAAACTTTCATGATGCCATTTCTTTCAGCACCACAAAAGCTGCATGAAAGGGTTAATGATGACTTGGTTTAAAGCCACGAGAACAAAATAATGAAGAGAAAAACTTCTGGAGCTCTGCCTCATACTTTAAATTAATCTTCCTGCTGGTGGAAGGATGGTAGGAGGGGATGTTTGTTTTTTAATTTCCAGCAGGCAAACGATGGAGATGTCAGTGGAGATATTTGATTGCAGCTTTTAAAATCCTTGCCTAAAGTGAAAAAAGGATGAAGAAATAGTAGTGATGTTTGCTTAATGCTTTCAACATGTTAGATCTGTAGCAGTATCAGGAAAGATCGTCCTTCCAGGCTTTGGGCTTTCTTACATCATCACATACAACACCTATCCCTCACATTCACTGCTCAGTGCAGACCAGAGGACCCCACTATGACTCCCCTCCATCACACCCCATCATTACACTGAGGAGCACAGGGCAGCCAAGGCCCAGATCTCTATTTCAAAACCTGTCCAAGACGTAAGCAAGCCCTGGCTGAAACACTCAGCTACTGACAGTGCTGGCTCAAACATAAATGCAGTGGCAGCAGAACGAGAGGAGCCTTGTTCATCTCTCCTTTTGGGCCATTAACACAGCATGGGGTCAGACTCTGTAGCCCTAAGAGTGGAAGAGTGGGACTGCCTGGAGAAAAGAGGGCTTCCAGGTTGCTCTCAGTTCTTCATCACCCTTATTGTAGAAACATAACTACATATTTGCTTTTCAAGCTCACATCTGCACATATCATAGTCTGAATATGCTTTTCATCTTCCAGTTATATTAGAATTTTTGTTTAAAAAATGCACATGACATCCCACTAGACATATTTATAACAAGGAAGGGCACAGGTTTCAATCATGGGTGAAGGAGCAGTGTTCTTCATCTGTCAATCAGTCTATGCTCAAAATACGCTGAGCATCACTTGCTTTTTAAGTTATTTACTGTGACTTATGTATCTGCCAATAAATCTAAAATACAAGTCAAAGAATATACAGTTCAAGTATATCCATAAGTGTAGCAGAAAAGCTTTGCTAACTAGCTCTGATTGCCAAAGCTGATGTCATTTCCTTGTTGAGAAAAATACCGAGATCCATAAATTATTTTTATCACCTCTGGGGCAATGCAAACAGTTTCCTACAGATGCTGAAAGTATTATATGTTTTTTATTTAATATCAGAGCACTACTTTTACACAGCTCTTAAAATATGAGGACAGAGGTACTGCTTGTGTTTTAAGGCCCCAATTCAGCAACATATTAAAACAGATACCTCAGGACCTGACATTAAACACGTGCCAAAGTGCTTTGTTGCATAGTCACAGATTGCTGAACCAGAGCCTAAAGCCTACATCTTTTCCCCACGAAATTCAGAATTTACCTTCCAATTTCTTACAGGGTAAACAAGGCACTTATTCAAACATAATAAACATTTGGAAACATTTTAAGAGGCTTGTCTTCAGGAGATCAGGAGTGAGCAATAGCTCTGGAGGTAAACCCTGATGGAGATAAAAGCTGACGAAACATTTTCTTGCAACAGCCTAACTGGTGTTTATTTAAGGCTTTAGTTATCATTGCTTTCATGAGGAAAATAAAAATACATTGAACACGTTGAGAACATAAGACATGAGTGGTGAACCTCCTACAGAGAACTTTGGAGAAAACACTGAATTCACTTACAGTACATTTGTTAAACATGAGCAGCTCTAATAATGACATTTCATTTAACAATGCCCTTTGTCTTTTCAGTTCATCAGTTACCTATTTCAGTAATGAACTGCAGTCATACCATTCTGATTTTCTCCTAATGTAAAGGCTGAGATCACTTCACTTGCAGTGGAGCATGATGCTATTATTCAGTTTGTGGCTTAGGAAAAAAGCTATAGAATATATCACAATTGTAATTGGCCAACAAATATTAAAGTCTGTGATTGGTAAGGACACCTATAATTTAATTTAGGTTTTAATAGGAACAAGTAATTTTTTTTTATTATTTTTTTTTATTTTTAAGAAAGAAAGAAAAAGAGAAGAAAAAGAAATAAATGGTTGATACTGCCCAGGATATCTATTTCATGAGCAGAGCAGTAGGTGTTCAGCTGGGAAAAAAAATGAGCCATGTGTTAAACGTTATTTTAATTTTTTATCAGCAGTCCATGCATAGAACTTAACAGCAACATCTAGTTAGGATTCATAGTCTCAGAATGGACTTACCTGCACTTTTTAAGGAGGATTTTCTACAGGACTGGAGGAAGTAAGATAAAGTGGGCAACAGCCCACACTGTACTGTGTAAACATGAGGCAGATAAAAATACCACAGGTCTGCATGGTGTGATCCATAATTGTCACGAGGAGCAATGGGGCCTACTTACACTCATTTGCCTACCTCTCTTTTGGGGTTTCTTAAATTTCAAAAGCTTTTTATTACCTTTCCAGCTGCAGGAGAGACATTTGAAGCAGAGTGCTATTTTCACTGCCCTATTTGCCGTGATCCACTCAAAATATTTCCAGAGCTCCCCAAAAAAATTTAATTAGCAAAGGCTGATGTTCAGCACTTCATAATTTTTCCCCAGCTGAACCAAATCTGCACAATTTACAATAGATCTCTGGAAAGCCGCTTTTTACCACATGCTGCATCTATAGATCTCTCTCAATTACCCACAGTAAATTTAGGCATTGTACAAGAGCAAATTTTACAGTCCATGAAGAGATGAAGTGAAATCTAGATGAAATTCATTGTGACAGATTCTCAGTTAGTGCCCTGATGTGTCTGTATTACAGAAGATAGACATTCTATTAGCATGGAAGCTCCCATAATGGACTGTGAATCATTTCAGGTAATAGAGATGCCAACTGGAATGACTGAAAAGCACTATTGAATTCCATTAGAGCTCTTTGTTTTTAAATCAGTCATTTCTTTGAGAATATCCAACTATATACTTCTTGACCCTAGCTGAGAGTAATAATTGTGAACTAATATTACAAAACATTAATCTGAGTTACTGTTCAATTAGTGTTTCTGTTAGAGGGTTATATTTATGCTGCAGACGTGAAGCAGACTGGCTTGTATTACAAATATGTATTTGGACTCAAGCGAGTGCAGAATGCAATTTTCAGTTATATTTCTGTCCCCACTGTATTCAGTCTCATCTCATTAGCTGTAAAAAGACTCGGGTATTGGCTTTTCTTTTTCCGAAGTCATCCTACCAGGGTTAAATAACTATAATCAACAAATCTATAAAGATAAACATTTTTATAAAGGACGCCACAAATAGTCTTCTTTCATTTAGGTGCTCGGTTAATTATGAGCAAAATAACGAACACCATATCCTGCTACCCAAACAGCTCCACCTTATCTATCAATCACGTATGATTTATCAGACTTGATAATTGCTTGGATAATTAACAGAGAACTTGGTTTACTTAGTGTGCTGAAACCTCAGAAATGCCTGCATAATTGCCGTTTGTGTAGTAGATGAAGTTATGAATAATTCTTTCTCACATAAATATGAAGGCTGTGCAGGCAGTGTGCATTTCCTCACCCATCGCCATTAATGCAGATATCATGTCATACAAGTGGTATGGCATTGTCACATGCCTTCTGCTGACTACACACACATAGTTGTAGCAATTAAAATATGTATTTATAAAAATAAGCCAAAAAAACTCCCTCTCTAAGTAATATGAGCTTCCTTCATGAGGAAGTACAGAAGGAAGACTGAAGGAAAATTAGTCTACTCAGTACGGTGGCAACAAGATCTGAATCTCTGTAATATTCTCACATAAATCCTTTGGGAAGACTTTAAAAAGAGTAGGCTCTATATCTTCTGTCCACGATCATCTATTTTCTCATCAGAATGAGCAACATTATCCTTATACGCAGAGTATCTGTGTCTACAGCTTGAAAATGAGACTCTCCTTAATGTTGTAATGACAGGTGTAAGATTAACTTTGTTAGGTGTCTAGCCACTCATGCAAACTAAATTAAATTAATGGAACAAATTTCTCTCATAATTAAGATAAAAATTCATGTCAGCTGTAACCTTGCTGTACACTAATTATATACAAATGATTTATCATCTGCTTCGCCCAGAATATTAATCCTCAACTCATTGATAACTGCAGCCAGTGTTAAGAGATGAGAGTTGATTAACTATGACAGATTGGGCAACCACAGCTCCAAGTGCCTGAACAACCAGTAAAACCAATAATATTCAAACAGCATTTCTTATTTAAAAATGCATTCCCGTGGAAACTGATGCATGTTTAACGAGGGATATGGAGATTATTTCCGTAACGACTGATATTGGAGCAGTGGGAAGAATTAATCGATAACAATTAAGCCCTCAGCCTGGTTAAGCTATGGTTCTATAAAGTGGGTTATATACACATTAGTGAGATACCAGTTCGGGCTCTGCTACACATAATATCTTCATGCAAGACTCTTATTTATTTTTCCTACTGCAGAAAGTATCGCATCGTTTACGTGTTACGTGTTCTTTAACAAAAAGAAGATGAAATGATGCTGCCAACACTCCTTTGAAAGCCCAAATGGAAACTCCAGTGATAATTAAGCTATGGAAAATGGTACCTTGTTATGAAAATGCTGTTCTACAAAAAAAAAAAAAAAAAGAGAGAGAGACAGAGAGAAAAAAAAAGAAAAATCAACTCTTGAAGCATCGTATGTGAAAGAGGATAAATTTTGATCTCCTGAAATATGACATAATACTTCTAATTTATATGACAATTATTAAAATTAACTTGTGAAACCTTTAAGGAAAAGCTCTTACTTAATAGCTGGCATATTTTGGAGAAAATTCGTGGTTAATAATGTATCTTTTAATGAATTAAAAAAAAAATGTAAAGTTGCAGACATTAAAGATTTACAGGTTTGGGCTTGGATATTTTTGGTATTAATTCTATCTCCTCATGACAGCTCTTCTCTTTTATACTAATTGCTCATTGAGACTGCAAGAATTCCTGTCAGAATGAAGGGAAAAAAGTCTTCAGGACCTAGGCATTAATAAGACACAGCAAGCAGCCGGATGAACTAAGTAATATTGCTGTAAATTAATTATCTCCCTGAAAAGTTGGTGTGTCTGAAGCTGAGCTAGGTGTGGAAAAGAAAACTAATTGCTACCATGAAGCTGAAGGCAATTATGAAGTTAGCACAGGGTGGGAATTTCTTTCCAGCCTGGTAAGCTGGACGAGCCATGTGGAATCCTGTTGGGCTTTGGGTGTTGGGGTGAGCAGGGTGAATTCGGTGCGACTCACACCAAAGTGGTGTGAATCTGACAGAAAGGAAAAAAATCAAGATGTTGGCTTGTCTCCTATGGCTGCTCAGTGGCTGGATGTTAGAGTCACCCTCTTTGGGCTGCTACTTAGTGGGGTGACTCCTATTCCTTGGCACATTTCATATAGGCTAAATGTAAGTTTGAACCTTTTCTTGAGCTCACATGTCCCTTAGAATCCACTCACAGTGTTCTCAGACAATGTCTGAACCACAGTTCTCACAAGTAAATATTCTTTTTCTTGATCATGGTCTTTTGCCACCTCCAGTGCCATGAGGGAATTTTTTGTTTCAGACATTTTTCTTTTGTTCCTCAAGAAAAATTACAGTTCCACTTAAATGAAAAAGAAAATAGTAATTTTATGGGAAATAAAAATTCAAACATCTCTTTTTCTACATTTCTAGAAATCTCGGGGCTAATTGCCTTTGAATCTTTAAGTACAGATAATGAGAAGAATCATATGTATATGGAATTGAATGAATGGAAGAGAATATATGCAGAGCAAGTCAAGCACATCATGATACCCAACATCAACATTAATTTGGAGTTGGATATCAACTTTAAATAAGTTAAAATTCCATACATTTTTTCATCTACTTATTCTTTGGGATACACATCTGCTACAAGGCTAATCAACTGTAAGACACTGCTGGTCCTTTATGCCACTGCTAATGAAATAACACGTACATGGTTGAGCAGAGGTGCATTATCAGCATTGGAGGCCAGACACTGCTCTATGCTTTGCTATCAAGGTTCAGAGCAAAAGGACTTGTGGAAAATGCCCATAAGGTCTTTAAGACTATAATAAGAATACATATAAAGAAAGCATGAACGACTAAAGTAGTGCCCCAGGAGGCTGTACTGAAGCAGCCATGGAACAGCCACCACAGAATCGGCTCTATTCAGTTTTCGGGAACATAGTTTCAAGCGAGGACCAGTTCCCATTGCAAGATGGTCCCATTCAACACCATGGCCCTGTTGCACCTGGGATTATGTGGCTGCTCTAGCAGTTGGCACATGTTGCAGTTCATCAGTAGTTACTATTTAATTTTATTCTATTTGAACTCTTCAGATAAAGAAATCCCAGCATGCAAATAGACGCCCGTTTGTCTAGAGCGTGTAAGAGTTAATGAACTGATTTCAGAGCACATACTGCAGAAGGCTGTGGCACACTCCACTTTGCATTGGAAAAGAAGTGAGTTAAAAAGCAAGCAGCACTAGTTAGAGATGCAGTCCTTGCGCACATCTTTTCTAGCAGAAGCTCAGCACAAGCATTTAACAGCAACCTGATCTAAAGCCACGTGCATATTAATTAAAGCTAATTTGGCTAATGGCTCCTCAGTAGGAACTGGGTGCAGAATACACTGCTCCCTCACTTCCATCAGCTGCAGCCACATGTGACACATCTAGATTTACTCTCAGAAGGAAAACACACCACTTTTGACAGAGTTTAACAGGCAAAAGGAAAATCAGATGTCCAAAATGGCTGTTCATGTCCCAAATCTCTTTAGCACAGTGCCTAACTTGGAGCACCTTCTGCCTACTCTGCTCAGCGAGGAGCAGGACTGAATGCTGTCTCTGACTGGTTCCTTGCACTGGTCAGGCTCTGCAAACAATGCAATTATTTCAGAGAAGAAAGTAGTGAGCCCAGCTTTTGCTGCTTCCACTTATTACTGAGGAACATCAAGCCGCACAGCCATTTTCCTGCAGCCATCTTTAAAAAAGGCAATGATCTCCATGTGCTGCTAACCTAATGAGGGCTGTGTGTGACAGAGTCATAGGTATATTTTCTCAGTAGCCTAATGAGGAAAGTGACAGACAGTGAAACAGTTCACACTTGAGTAATTTTCTAGTCATCAGCAACTGCAGTGCTCGTGGTAGCAGAAGCCAGAGAAGGGACACAGATATACAATAAATACGCACTGGCTCCATTGGCCAGAATAAGTTATCACTAGGATAGAGGTCTTGGGGCAAAATCCCTTAGGAAATTTAAACAAAAAGAGTCAATTTAAGGCATCTCTAGCAGTGCATTCAATTAAAATTAAATTTAAAAAGTAGGATCAGCTGCTGGGCTGTTAGGCCACCTGCCCAAAGGAGGAAAAAAATTAGAGATGTAACGAACCTTTACTCCTGATGTCTGCAAGCTGCTAACAAATGGCTGCATTGACCCGCTTTGCACAAGCACCCATTCAGCATAAAGCCGGTTCTCCTTCTTTACCTCCTACCCAAGAAAAGAGAAAACTAGCTGCAGATAGCTCATTATCCACCTTCACAGCAACTCTGCATGAAAAATGCTGCCCTTACATTTTTTAACATGCTGCCACCTTCTTCCAGAGAAATCACTGTTTCTTGAGGGAACATGGCTATAATCTCAGCCTTGGTCCTTCCACTGGTGTAGACCCAAGAGTTGATGCCACAGCTGTGGAAAGCAACTCAATTCTCCAGTGCTCCTGCATCCCATCTCCTCTCAACTCCACCACAGAAGTGGGAAGGAGACACAGACAGGGAAGGTTTTCTACAATGAGAGTGGTGAAGCACTGGCATAGGTTGCCTAGAGAGGTGATGGATGCCCCATTCATACAGACATTCAAGGTCAGGCTGGAGGGGGCTCTGAGTACCTTGACTGAGATGTGGATGTCCCTGTTCACTGCAGTGGGGATGGACCAGATGCCTTTAGGGATCTCTTTCAACTCAAATGATTCTGTGATTCTATGATAACCAGCATGTGTGTGAGGGACAGTTTCCATTAGTTTCCAAGGAGGAATGCCTTCAAGGTGAGCTGATGATATTCCCTGGAAGGGCAGCTATTAGACACAGCAAAGCTCATGCTGCTTTGCCAGGTATTCAGGCAGCAGTGATCTCCCTGCCTGCTCTACCACAGCTCTGTAGTGTTCCACTAAGCTGCTCCGTAGGAGCTGGATGGTGCCCAAATGCCAGCTCTTGCTGCACCAGTGGCACCTTCAGTACCTTTGCTCAATGCTGCTGACAGGGCAAATACGTGGGCTATGGGGTGGATCACAATTTCTCACGGTGATCACATCAGCAATAGATGAGCCCTTGCACAATTAAACCCTATCCTGCAAAAGCAGCCTGTAAGCCCTGCACAGAGCTGGCATTGCAATCTGTTCTCCTGAAGGCAGAGCTCCTGACAGAGCTTTACCAGGTGTTCGTGAGGGAATTTTGACACTTCTGCACCTGTTGCAGCCTGATGGGGATGTGAAGGGCTCATTGGAGCCAGCTGCAGCTCAATGGGCTCTCAATGGGCTTAACTTGCAGCTGGATAAGCCAGTACATGCTAGATATTTCTACTAGACAGAAGGGAACCAGTTGCTCATCTCTCTCTGACCTTCTCTGGAGCTCAGATTCAGTCCCCTTAGAATATTTCAAGGATCCAGAAAAAGAAAGTGACTTTTATGGGCATAGCACAAACATGAAACTACTTTGAATAGCTAACTCTCCACATGGAACTGCTCGTGTGCAATAAAGATGGCAGGGCTTCCCAGTATAAATAATCATTCACTTTTTGAAATCATAAATCATTCACTTCTTGAATTATTTGGGTGTCAGGGGACAAACTGTTAAATCTATATTTAGCATCTAGCTTCAAGTTCTGCTTGATTTTCAGAAGTGCTGCACTTTTCAGCTGGGAAACCTCATACATCAGATCCCTCAAATAAAGTGCTTCATCTTGGATTTATGTGCTTACACTCAAAAAACTCTACCAGCACTTAAGGGTTATCTGCAAAAGAAGACAAAAATTAGTTACAAACTGCACTGAGAGTTTTAAGTATATATATGCATACGGTGGAAGGTATGACATTTGGAAATGTATTTTTTGCTAATTTTTCAAAAAGGCACTTCTTGTAAAATTCTGCCTGGTTTATGGCAGCTGTGCTGGAAGGCAGCAGCCCTGTGTCCAGCACATGGGGCCACAGGTGAACATGGAATTTGCCAAAAAAGCACCAGTCCAGCTAGCTGGGAAGCATCAATGGGATCTTATACAAAGAAAAAGATTTGAAAAAATATAGTATTTAGATTAACATTCATTTTATCTTGTAACTTACTTGGATTGATCCTATCTGAGAGCTCACACATCTGAGGAAAGAAATGTTAATGGTAAAGATGCAGACCTGTGACATGGTGCGACAGATAACTTCTGCTCCTTCAGCAAAATAATGCAGCAGCTGCTTGCAAAAAGGACCCACGTGCTGAATCTGTAAATATGCTCTACCTCTTTTTATGCTGCTGCTGTAATTAATCTAAGAACCTTTAAAATTCCTATCTGATAGTTAGACTTGTTATAGCAACGTATTTAATTCCAGAGCTACATCTTTCAACAGATACTTTTACTTCATTCAAATTACTAATCGTTTAGATTCTCTCTGAAAGTCTTTCCTCCCTTGCTCCCCATGCATGCTTAACCTAATTAACTATAAATGAGAAAAAATGCTATTCACATAAAAAGAAAATGTTAACCTATAAATTATCCAGTGCTCCCTCCCGAGGCTGGCAACGCCTCTTGTAGAAAAGCTCAGATGTTGGTGCAGTATTCTTGGCTTGTTCTCCAGTTTCTGCCACCCAAAATCATTTTATGCAACACATTACTTTGCCATTTTGTACATCTGGCAACATTTACTGATACTAAGTCCTCTCCGGTGTTTTCAAGATTACACGAAGGAGGATTTCCAGGATGATTAATTGGAGAGATAAAATCATTCCTTTACATTTCAAGGAACATTTGCAGAAGACTAATGGTCATTTATGGAAATATGGCCTCTTTATACCCATTAATGTCTTCCAGTGCTCCCTGTAGGTCACACAATTAACCACTCATTTGTGTTTCCTTGCTGCTGTCATTCCAAGTCCTCTTGGTCGTCATCAGCACTGAAAAACCTTCTGTTCCTCCCTACCCAGACCAGAGCCCATTCAGGTCTGTAGAACTGAGCCACCTACACGTCAGATTCCTCGCTCTATAGATTTCTCCTCAAAATCCACTTTTTTTTTTTACATAGCTTTTCAAATGCACTCAGCCAAATTTCACCTTGAAAACCTCTTCCAATCCTTTATTTTCAATTCTTTTGTGATTTTATTCATCTTACTTTGTACACATACCTACCAGCCATCTTGGGGTGGGGATTCTGCACACAACAGCGTTATACTGGGTTGGAAAAACTGACCATACAAAATAGCAGCAACAAATATTAATTGCTTTGTTCCCCACCTTAAAAGGAGTGAGGAATTCAGAACAAGGTCTTAAAGGAAGTCCAAATCTCTTCCATGCTTATGC
The DNA here is from genome assembly GCF_026119805.1 of Tympanuchus pallidicinctus. NCBI lineage: Eukaryota > Metazoa > Chordata > Aves > Galliformes > Phasianidae > Tympanuchus > Tympanuchus pallidicinctus. Next base: position 8,171,849 of record NW_026294669.1, read on the forward strand.
ATTCCATTCAACTACCTCTGTTCTTCTGGGCACAACTTGGTCTCCTTACATCTGTGAAACAAAGCCAAATCCAATTTAGGACGTACATATGTGGTGGACAAAAACGATGCTGCACTTTACAGATCATCTCAGAGAAATGCAAAATGTTTGTGGTTCATCAGTGAGGTGCTCACAGAGATTCTGATCCACAGCTTGATCCACCCAGCTCAAATGTCAAAATGTTATTATTATTATTTGCTGTTTATCAGGGGTAAAGACATCCAGAATAGATACATCCCAGAATATTAAGAAATGAAAAGAAATGTAGAAATGTGAGCAACACAGATAAAAACAAGGAGTAAATCGTGTATCAAACACAGTAAATTAAAGAAGAGACAAGCTGCTTATCTGCCCCTTCTGAATTCTCTGAAATTTTCCTCATTTTGATGCTGCTTGGTCACGAGCTAAGAGGAGCTGGGCCTCCAACAGTGAGCAGGCAGCCTCAGACTGCAGTAGGAAATAGAAGCATAATTTACTTGCCATACTTGAGCACAGTAAAAAGAAATGGAGAGAGAAAAACTCAGGAAAAAAAAACTATTGGCATTCAGCTTTGGCTTTCTAGATAACGAAATCATTGAGACATGGATTTAGTGAATGTGTGCGTTTTATATGGTACAGGAAACACTGCTGTTACACAAGTTAGTTGAATTAATTATGAGTCTACAAGTCTTCTAGAATGTCCTTCTTAAAGGTGTACATAAGGTTGATGAGGACATACTGTTATCCAATCTTATTTCAGCATTGCCTAAGGATGATTTACAGCACTTCAGCAGAAAATGCAAAAGCCATCCTATGTACTTTCATTCTGACTTACATTAATTGCTCTCGTGGACACTGGCTTCATCGGTGGGTTTGCAGGAATACAGCCACTAAGAATTTTAGTTAATTGGGGCTAATTATTGTTAACAGTCATTAGAGTCACATTCACAAGGGGTGGCAGGAATGAGGGAGAGGAAATATAACTCAGCCCACTCATACCTCTGTACGCACACCTAAGTGAGCAGGGTTAATGAGAGTACCAGCGAGATGCCCAAGCACACAAGAGTAGATTAGTTACGTAAATAGAAGCCATTTTTCATGTTTCACTCTGTAGAGTAGTTTTACCCTGGCCCATTTTAGAAGTGAAATGAATGTGTCACAGAAAAAGCCAGGAGCTTGACCAGGGCTCTGCAGCAATACTGTGCCAACACAGAGCTCAGGAGTAACGCCTTTCCAATTCACATTGAACTTTATCAGAATAAAATCCTGCATGATTGTTTATTGTTATCATTATTGCTGCATAATAGCTACCATCATCTCCAGCACCAGAAATTTTAGACTGAACTGTGTCACAGCTGCACAGTTTAATTTGAATTAATCAACCCCTAACCCCTGATTAGCAGAACACGGCAAGAAGGAAATAGCTGAAAATAAGCAAACCTCTGTCAGAAACAAGAATATTACTTACAAGGCTAACATCTTGCCTGAATTGACAGCAAACAAGGCTTCAGTAAGCAGCAGTGGAAAATAGGAGAAAGTCTATTAGCAGACACCTAGGTGAACACTGTTTTTCAACCCTTGAAACCCAAGCTCTTGTTTAAGACTGCAGCTATTTTTTTTTGCACCAGAACAACAAAAACAACAAAAAAATAAAATTGAAAGGCAGGACTATTAAGCAATGATAAAGGTTGAGTCATAAGCTAAAGTCATGTTATAGATTTACCTACCAACAAGAAGCCAGCAGGGTTCGGGTTGGAGGTTAATGAAAGACATCCAAAGGTCATCCAGTGATTATGTGCGAGCATGAGTTTAATAGGGCACGGGGACGACAGACACTGACAGAAGATTTATACCAGAGGTGATGACACTGCTAGGAATACTGCTGATAAAAAGAGCCCCAATATCGGACGGAGCAGGATGATGAATGGCACACATGTCTACTCACACTTCTCATTATAAGCTCCTTCACTCATGGTGGCACTTAGCAGCATTTATTTACTGTGCTTTGAAGGTACCGAGCAGAAGCACAGTATATTTAATACTTTAAATGTAGGCTTGCCATATAAAAATGAAACAAGAGATAAGATTAGACCACTGAATAATTGCCCAGCTTTCCTGCAGAGATTATATTCACTAGTGCTAACATTATTTTTTCCCTAATGTTCTAGCGTACGAACAGGGAGCTCAAGTGAATTAATTTTCTGAGGCAGAAGGTCAAAGGAAAATAACTGATAAGCGTTGTGCCTGCTATAGAATATCACTTTACAATATTCTTTCTTCCTCATTTGTCAGATAGAGAGTAAGAGATAATATAATAAAGGTATATAAACATATTTTTTGTCACGCCATATTTAGTTTTAGTAGTCCAAGTGCTATTTTTCCTGGTAGATTCTGGTAGGAAGAGGATCAGAGAAGTCAGACAAAAATGTCAAATAAAAAAAAAATAATAAAAGAATAAACCTTAGAACCCAAACCGAGGAAAACTAAGACCTGATGAATAACATGCACTGCACCAAGAAACTCCTTTTCAGACTGTTATATATTTATCAAACCACTGGAGTGTGAATTCTATGAATAAGTCTTATCATCTTTCAAGCAGCAGGCACAATAAAAATTAGAACTACAGAAAATTGTGGGTATTACAAAAGGTTATTTCTATCAATTCACACCTATCTGTAGATGGGAATGTCACAAAAGAAAGTTCTGCATGTCTTGCCACTTGTAACTTCAAGCAGAGATGGAGCAATACGCCATGACGTCATATTTAACATTTATCTGGACATGCAGCAACATAAATAAATCCCCACTCGACCAAGAGGCGTTGTAAATAGTCTGTAATTTTAGGAGGAGAGATGTAACATTCTGAGCACACGCTACCATCATTCCTCAGGATAGTTCACTTACAGCTACCTTGCGTGTGCTGCTGTTACGACCACTTCCAAGCACAATACATCTGTATTATATCCTTTATCCATCCTGAGATACTTGAATGTCTCTCATGGAATAGGAAAGGGAGGCAGCCAAGAAAATGCATTGTCTTTATTTGTTGTTATTGTTTATAGTTTGTATTGCAAACAGAGGTCATTTGGATAAGCAATGGCTTATTACCACTGCTAAGAGATACACAGCTTGATCTTAGACATGCAATCATAGCTTTTAGATGTCGTGTTGATGCTTGCACATAGAGAAAAGATGCTGTCTCTCTCTGAGAGCTGCTTCACAGATATGATCTGCTCAAGGTAGAGGCTGATTACAAGGCAGACATCAAGAGTATGAGGGATGTGTTGGCTGGAGCACTGTGTATTTCTACAACAATGTTAAGTCTTCTGCTGTAAAAAACATGAAAACCTTAGCGAACTGCTTGTGGACAACTCTTCATGGACCAATTTCTGTAATGAATGCCACTGTATCCAACCCAAAGCTTCTCATCACTTTCTGACTCTCTAATTAAGGAATAAAATGTAGGTACTCAGAAAAGGAGGGAGTGCTTTAATTACACTTGAAATTGACTCCTTCTCCATAGAGCATACATCATCTCACTAATTTATACCATAACCTCAGCCACAAACTGGCCATTTTTAGCCTCGGCACTGATTCTCAGTCACCTCTTCCCTCTGTGCTCAGTGCAGCAATATATTTTTTCTTAAGGACTCACCCAGTTTTCCAATACTTTTGAATTGCAGTAAAATGATTGGGCCCAGGATGGGGCCCTGGGCAGCCTGGTCTAGCATTAAATGGGGAGGCTGGTGGCCCTGCATGTGGCAGGGGGGTTGGAGATTCATGATCCTTGAGGTCCCTTCCAACCCTGGCCATTCTGTGATTCTGCGATTCACCAAAAACACATTTCATCAACATTTTCTAGCAGCTGGGTTCTAATCTTTGAGATCCTGGTACCCACATTCCCCTTTGGAAAGATTATATAATCAGTGTTATCTGATAGGGCTTTTCACTGGGCTGATCACTGAAAAGTAATAGGAATACATCAAAAGAGCCATGCCTCCATTAAAATACATAGGGATAGGGTACACTGGGATATAGGAAAACCCATGAAGAGGCAAGAGGCAGAATGACTTCTTTCTCTAAAGCTCTGTAGCCATCAGTGTCACCCTGTCATTCAGCATGTTTTACTGTCCACTTGAGCCAAATGAATACAATAATCTAATGGAAGCCACAGAGTTTCCCAATAGACAGCACATTTGTTAGTGAGGCAGATGATAAAATGTTCGTAAAGCATCTGAAACATCTCTCTGCCAAATGAGGATGAGATTTCTTATTTATGAAGAGGAAAAATAACATTTGAGCACTGTATTTATTTACTACGCAGCAAAAGAGAAAGCCAGGGCAACTGAAATTCTGCTTAGAGAGCAAATATTAAATGCAGCACTTCTCTGGCATGGCCACAAGAAACCAAGTTTCATCCAAAGATATAAGATGTAAGACCAGTAAAGGCTATGAGGTGAGATCACTTCTTCTGAAGCAGCAGAAATGATCGTATGATGAAACATTACTCATTTTGGCCCACATACTGATTTCAAGCACATCAAATCAGTACTGAGCTGTCTAATAATACATAGCTAGAATTTAATAACTTGACTAAAACATGACCATTATTCTGTTGCACCAAAAATGGAAATATTGAGCTAGGAATCGAGGAACTGTATAAGCAGATTACTCTCAAAAAGACTGATGCATGAAATTCCCCTCTTTTTACACTATCTTTGGCAGCTGACACACAGCTTTGAATTTATTGGAAAAGGAAGATCTTCACAAGACTCTCAGGAAGAACATTTCAGAAAATGACAGGGAGCAGCTGAGAAGCTGGTGCACTTTTGCATGCTGCTGGCGTTATTTGGAATCCAGCCTCCATCCCGGAGATCCAAATCAAAATTAAATATCAAATAACCTAATCTGATAGAATTAGATCAAATCTCTATAAGAATTGACTACTAATTATATATACGTGCATCTATCTGTGTATCTGTATGGAAAATATTTTAACTTCAACACTTCCAGTGATTTTAATTCGTTTAGCTCTTGAAAAAGCTTTCTTCTGAGAAAAGTCAGAGGAGAAAGTATTGTGACAACATTCATAAATCCACAGCAGGTCTACTAGGTAAGCAGCATGGACACAAGCTCTAATATTTTTCTATATTTAAAGCACTTGTGCTCATTTTGGGTGCATGTGTTTATCTTTATGCAAGTCCTGGCCTGCTCAGAGTACTTCAATTCCTGGGTAATGGAAACACCATCAGAAACCTGAATCTCATCATCTTTTTTCATAAATGAATCACTGGAGCAAAAAGAAAAGAAAAAAAAATAAAAAAGAGAATAATAAAAACCCACAAGGAATAATGCAAAAACAAACACAATACTGAGATTTTATTTATGTCTCTCTGTAATGTGAAGGCCAGATTCTTACTGGAGTAAATTTACGAAGGCAGCAGAAATTTAGGTCCAAAATGTGTAGCTTAGGAAAAAAAGCAGTAAGACAAAACTCAGGACATGGTATAAGCTGATTATAGTTCAGTGATCCACATCAGTGATGTAGCTTGATACATATATTTTTCTGAATTCATATGAAGTCCTACATACTTCAACAGGACCAGCTCTGTATCTGCCTTGTGTGTAAGATTTCTACAAAAATAAATACCAATTAAAAAATCTTCCTCATTAAACTATCTTAAACCTTTTTCATTAAACCTTTAAGCTAAAACACTGGATCATCCTCACGAAACATTCCACTTTGAGATGTAGAACAGAACATGGCCAGTCCTGTTATCAGCTCCATTTGCTATTACATTCAAATCAAAGTTCAGAAGGTTCATGCCCCAGCTTCTAGTTGCGACATCAAACCATGAACAACACAGCATAATCCCAGCTTGCATCAGAAGAGGACACGTTGGAGCAGAAGCAGATTCCCAGGAAGCCAGGACAGCTCAGCAACTTCTTGCTGACACTAATTGGTGGGTCTCAATAAAGAAAGAATTCTTTTTTTTTTTTTTTTCCACAAAAGTTATAGCCAAATGGTGAAATAACAATGAAGGAGGAAAAGGGACTTAGTTTCTAAGTCCAGAGAACTCTACAATACAAATTCCAAGTATACTAGTTTGCATTACTACATTCTTCTGCCTTCTTTCTTTCTCCAGTATATGGCTTTCCAGTATTGCCTCTGTGATACTGTGACTCAGAAAAACCCGTAGGGCTGAGTCAGACAATTATTAAACTCCTCTTTTTGTAGCTTCAGGGGGACTTATACAGAGTTGCTTGTTAACTACAGCTCCATTTATCCCAGTGTTCCTTACATAATCCTGTTACCGAACACCAGACCTGGTTGTGTGCTACAAGTGCTCCCAGCTGAGCGCAGCACCTTGCTGTGTGCCTGCAGCACAACCTGCCCCTTGCTTCAGGGCCTGGTTATGCTGGTTTGCGGCCAGTACAAGGATTTCTGGATGCTTCAGTGGTAATGTAACTTGGAGGGGCCAAGAGGATGAGCATGGGGTGAGACCTGGGTGTCCTATGGCACAGACCTCTCTGGGCTGGATTCTGATAGCCTGATAGAATTATGGAATTGTTTGAGATGGAAGAGGTCCTTAAAGGCCACCTGGTCCAACTCTCCTGCAATGAACAGGGACACCTACAGCTCCATCACTTGCTCAGAGTCCTGTCCAGCTTTATCTTGGGTGTTTCCAGGGACAGGGCATCCATCACATCTTAGGGCAACCTGTGCCAGTATTTTGTAAAAAACTTCCTTATATTCAGTCTAAATCTCCCCATTTTAGTTTGAGACCATTTCCCCTTAACCTATGACAACAGATCCTGCTAGAGTCTGTCCCCTTCCTTCTTACAGCCCCCTTTTAGATACTGAAAGGCCAATCTCAACTCTCCCTGTAGCCTTCTCTTCTCCAGCCTGAACATCCCCAGCTCTCAGCCTGTCCTCATGGTGAGGTGTTCCATCCCTGGGATCATTTCTGTGGCCCTCCTCTGGACATGCTCCAACAGCTCCATGTACCTTCTGTACTGAGGACTCCACCTCTGGACGCAGTGCTCCAGGTGAGCTCTCACCGCACAGAGCAGAGGGGCAGGATCCTCTCCCTCATCCTGCTGGCCACACTGCTTTCTGGGCTGTGAGGGCACATTCACAGAATCACAGAATGGCCAGGGTTGGAAGGGACCTCCAACCCCCTGCCATATGCAGGGCCACCAACCTCCCCAGTCAGTACCAGACCAGGCTGCCCAGGGCCCCATCCAATATGGCCTTGAACACCTCTAGGGATGGGGCATCCACAACCTCTCTGGGCAGCCTGTCCCAGCACCTCACCATTTTCATAGTGAAAAACTTCCCCCTAACATCCAACCAAATCTCCCCTCCCTTAATCTAAAACCATTTCCCCTTGTCCTGCTGTTATCCACCCTTTCAAAGAGTTGATTGCCCTTCTGTTTGTAGGCTCCCTTTAGGTACTGAAAGGCTGCAATCAGGTCACCCTGCAGCCTTCTTTTTCTCCAGACTGAACAAGATCAGCTCCCTCAGCCTGTCCTCATAGGGGAGGTGCTCCAGCCCCCTGATCATCTTTGTGGCTCTTCTCTGGACCCTCTCCAACAGCTCCCTGCCTTTCTTGTACTGCGGGCTCCGGACCTGGACAAAGTGCTCCAGATGGGGCCTCATAAAAGCAGGGTAAAGAGGGACAACCACCTCCCTGTCCCTGCTGGCCACCCTTCTGATGGAGTCCAGGATACATTGCTGGCTGATGTCCATCTGCCATTCACCAGTACCCCCAGGTCCTTTTCTGCAGGGCTGTGCTCTGTCCTTTCATCCCCCAGCTAGTATTGCTAGTGCTGGTTGGAAAATGGTGTTTCAGAGCAAGCTCTTGGCTTGCTTATTTTTGCATTTTGCACTCTGTGCTGTCTGAGGGAAAGGTCAAATTTCAGAGGAAGTCAAATTGCCACAAACAGCAATATTTGTTGGAAACAAAAACTTTTGGTATTTGAATTGTCACTGTAGACCTACAGATATCTGTTGGCTAAGAGGAACAGACACTTTCCAAACTGCTCCAAATGTGTCCTTCAGAGCAGTGTCAGTGCCAGCAGTAACTGCTGCCCCATACAGCAATCATACAGCAATCCGAGGCTGGTTGTAACATGAACATTCCTCAGTGCTGACCCAGATAACCTGTGCTGTTAAACAAATTACACAGGATAACATCATTATCTCCTTATTCTGAGGTCTAAACTTTACATGTCTAAACAAGGTTTGGCATCTTTTCTCTCTGCAACAGGTGATGGAAAGAAGCAGCTTTCTCCAGAAGATAATTTTTTTAAACTTAAAATAGACACATCAAATGAGCAGGAGGAGTCACTCAATTTTTCTATCAGCTGCAGAGGAACTTGCTGTTCTCTCTAGTTTGTAAAGTGCACAGGAGTACAGTAGTTCTCACAATGTATTCATACAGTAAATAGCAAAATAGGGGTGTGTGCTATTGCCCCATCTTGAAAATAGTTAAAATTAGTTGCTGTCACCTTTTTGTAGGCATAAATATAAGGTCTGTATCCCTATAAACCAAATGTAAATTGAAATAAGTTCAGTATTATCTGGTGCAATCACCATTGCCACTGTTTGCTAATGACAAGTATCACAAGTCATGTGATACTTGGAGTTTTCCAAATGCCATTGCTAGAGTCTATTGCTTTCTTGTGGATCTGACATTCCACAAATGGGATAAGAAAAAGAGAAAGAAAAGAGAAAGGGAAAGGACCTGAATTTCATAGCCATCGAGAAATTGCAAACCACCAAACCAAACATTAAACATATCAGTAGAGAAACCACTTTCTTTTACCTTCAGTGCCACACACATAAAAAATACTTTCAATCTAGTTCACAAAATATTTCAATTTTCTGTGCAGGCCTGCTTTCATTCTCAGACATTGCACTTTTCCTGTTTGCATTTCTCATGTTGTTCTTCTTGCCCACTCAGCCATATATTTTTAACTTGATTTGACATGAATTTCCTTCTTGCCCTTTTCCCATATACTAATTCATCTGCACTGACCTTATTTTCACTTTCAGCAAGTGACACACTTCTGACACATGCACACACACCTAGAGCTGGAATCCATATATATTCCTTGCATACCTTCAGTTTCTGCACTGTCTTTGCTACCGACCAGAATTTTTCACTGCAAAAACAACATCCTGATGAAGTTCAGTGTCCCAGTTTTGTTTAGCCTGTCTACTCAATCTAGATGTTGTATGGCACTGTAATAACATGACAGGAAATCTTTAATTTCTAAATCCCCTGGCTGGATGTATTCTAACGTGATGATGGTTACTTTGCATTTTCAATATCTTATTTAAATGCCATAGTCCTACAGCTGTGCGAAGCTCTTTGGCATGTGATGCAATGAGGTTATCTCAGTAAACTTCCAACTGGGCTGGGCTCCATATCGCAGCAACCACGACCATGGTTGGCAGCACGTACTCCCTAGGTATCTATTTTAGCAAGTACTGAATGAGTGGGGAACGTAGATCAGGGTAGAGCCACGCTGGCACAGTGATACAGGAAAACTCATGCTGCACCTTTCAGAAGATAAACAAAGGACTTTAGCCTCTGGCATTGACAGCCCAGCATCTTTTGCAAGAGGCTAAATAAATAAAGCAAACAAAAAACATGCCTTTGATATCAGCCCTGGAATTGTGCATCCTGTTGCTAACCCGAGATAAGAGGAAGCCTTTTTCATATGTAAGAATGCACGCGATCTGACGGTTTCACATTGCTGCTGCCTCCTTTTTCCTTCCCTCTCTAAAATGCCAACCCTATTGGAAAATCAATCTTGTGGAAGTTCTCTGTGTGGTGTGCTCTTGCCAAGACCCCAGACTCATTCACAGTACACTGCCCCTTTGTGCATAACAAGCCTCCCATATGCTGCAGGACTTGTCAGCCATTGAGTGGTGCCTGTGACCCAGCTGTGTGCTAACGAGAATGGCTACTACGCCTTCTTTTGGAGATAATAAAAGAGACAAGACAGCAGCCTCAGCTGGTGAAAAATGTGCCCAGTTCTATAATTCTTCATTTCTGAAGGCCTTCCAGAAGCCTTCTGTATGCATGGAGAGCTTCCAAGGAGGCTCTGAAGGAGATTTGTATTTCTGAAGAACATTTTGATAAATAAGAAAATCTGTAATTTATGACTTTATTTTTGCAATAGTAGCTAAAGGGCCCAAGTAACAGCAATAATCAGTGCCGTTGCCTGGAACTCAGAATAAGGAAAGGACAGGTTTTGATGTTATGACACTGCAGTTGTCAGTCATCCTGCACAGCTCATACCCAGGCTTCTTGAAGTGTCTTGTCTAACGTATGTCAGAGATACGCAGGATGTGTGCTTGTAGAGCTCTACCTGTTCTCTGTTTCCCAGCAATCCCCTTTCATTTACTGTCCCACACTCTCAGGTAGGCAGTCTTGTGTTGACTCATGCAACCAGTCCACAAGAGCCCTGACAAAACAAAAGTTTATAGAAGTGGCTCCTAAAGATACGAGAGCAATTCCAATTTTCTACAAATGTGTGGCTGCTCTAGGCTCCTCTGCTTTGTATGAACTTTGCAGTGATTTTCATTGCCAGATTTATCATATCCACAAAATACGTATTTCCCCAAACTAAATCCAGAATATTCTATATTGTTGTGCTCTGCAGCCAGCACAATGAAATAGCCTTGTGCTGTTTCCAGAAAAAATGCTTTTCCCGTGATATTCCATACCAATTCCAGTCGAAGGCGGAGCAAATGACACTTCTCTGCAAGTCATAAGCCTACCTTGTTTGCAAAACTATCTGCTGATGTATCTATTTTGTTAATTTCCTAGTCAGACACTTTCCTTTACTTTTCCCTCACGTTCCTCTCATTTCTGTGCAAACACTGTACCCTCTAGCATTACCAGATGGGTAAAAAGCCTTTAGCTAATTTTTAGCTTATAGTGGCAATGTTGATAAATTTCTCAGAGTGGCAGTGTTTTACACAATTGCTGTTTTTGTTTTTGTTTTTTTTTCCACATTTAATACTTTTCTGCTAATATAGTTAATATTTCTTACATGATCTTACTTTCTTACATGAGCTTACTTTCTATAAGAGCAGTAATTTAATAGGCCTTACTATAGCTAACCTGATCGTATTGACAGACAAATCATCATATGGCTATACATATGTCAAGAGAAGGGAAAAAAAGCCATCATTTGTACTCACCATCCACATATGCCACACTTTTCCTCTCTAATGCTCACACTTCATGTCCACCAACTTTCTGCTGTCAGGCTTTCTCACATGGACCCGTAGTTCTGGTCTCCTTTGCTCTGCCTCAGACAAGTAGCTCAGTAGGAGTTACTGAGAAAAACAAGATTTTGTTTCTGTGCGAAGAAAACCAAAGTTGAACCATCTGAAAGTTCATTCATTGCTCTTCTAAACCACAATGGGTTTCTGCTGCTGTAAATCTCTTCCTTTCCCATTTTTGTTATGTCTATTACAGATCCTTATGCTCTTCTTCATCTGTGTTTTGGTACAGTGTTTCTCAGAACATATCAGCACTGACAAACTACAGTTATCACTACAGATAATGCTGTAGTAAACACAGTAACAAATTTCATCCTATCCAAGCATTAACTCAGGGTTGGAAATGGGAACTGCACTGCACTGCACTGCTGTGAATGAGCCTGGGAGTATGGAGAGCTCACCAAAGTGTTTGCAGTGAAACACGAAGGCAAACATTTTCAAGTATATTGTACTAGGTATCAGAGGAATGAAAACAGAAAAAGTTCAGAGGGAATAATAATAAACACAATACAGAAATAAATTTAATAATGAAAACAGCAGCATTATACTCCTATATGTCTCCACATATACAACAAATGATGGTTTTTTGTTGTTATACCTTGTCTAAAGAAAGGTTAAAGCAGATTGTTGCCTGCTTCGCCTTGCGCCTTCCTGCAGAGAGACCACAAATTGGTGATGAAAATGTGGTTTCTGAAGTAATGAGCTGTGTCTCTCTTTGGCTTAATCAATAAAGTTAAGCACATGTGCAACTCCGCAGTCAGGTGCTCCAGGCAGCTGGGCTGGGGAGCAGTGTTGGCCGTATTTCATCTTTCACGTTCCTCTCCTGCAGTTTGCCCCGTGCCCACGTCACAGAAAACTCAAGGCCCGCGTCCCTCCGCTCGTTTTGGCAACCCATTCCCACAGACGCAGCAGCGTTGTGCAGTTTAACCACCACTGAATTTTGGGTTATTTACTTCTCCCCTTACTCTGCACGCACTTTGCTTTCTACCAGCACGTGTAAAATCTAATTTTACACTTCACGTTTTTGCTAAGGAGAAGCGAAACGCTCGGAGGACGCGGGCTGCTTTCCGCGTTCTGCGCATTTTGCCCTGATACGGCAGCAGAGCGGCTGCTGTGCGACTGCGTGGAACCGGCTGCAGCGCAAGACTGACAGCGAGAGGCTGCAGGGAACGCGAGCACCGCGCTACCCGGCGCCTCAGGGTCCTCCGCCCCGCGGGCCGGCATTCGGAGCGCCCGGCCCGGCCCGCCCCCGCCGGCGGGAGGCTGCGGAGGCTGCGCGGGGCGGGGACTGGCGCAGGAGGAGAAGATGGCGGAGGCCGAGTGAGTCCCGGGTCTGCCGCGGCGGTGCCCGCGTCAAGGGGGGCGGCCGGGCCGGCTCACAGCTGAGGCTGAGGCGCGCGGGGCTTGGCGAGGGCGGCCGCTGAGGGAGGGCGCGGCGCGCGGAGGGGCTCGGGTTGGAGCTGCCCGGGTTGGAGCTGCCGCAGGGAGAGGCCGCCCTGGGAAGAGCCGAGCCCCCAGTCAGGCCTGCTGCCTGCGGGCTGGGCCTCGTGACGTGCCTCGAGGTGTCAGCGCTGTCCGTGGTGTCCGGGCGGTGGGCTGCCCAGCCCCGTGCCCTGAGCAGTAGGGTTGGTGCTGCCTGGCTCCCTGCCTCTCCTAGGGCACAGGCGGCGGCGGTGGTGGTGTCCCGTTGTTTTGCTACCTGCTGCTATACGTCCCTTCTTCCTTGGCTCCTGCTGTGCTGAGCTGTTTGTAGTGCATCTTAGCGGCGAGAAGCTTTGTTGTGAGCCGACAGAAAGCTCTGGGTGAGCATGCAGAGCACTGGGGACTATTTGCAGCGCAGATCTTCTTGTTATAAACTAGTTAAGTGACTGTTTTAAAAAGTCAAGGGTGATTTTCTTATTAACTCTGTAAGACAGGATGTTGTGCAGTTGCCCTGCAGACCATACCTGGCTCTCTCAGCTGCTGTGTTTGGTATGCTAAAAAGCTTGGGCTGGGGCCGCGTGCCCCCAGAGAGAGTGAAGCAGAGACTTTGTGCACATGCCAGCCTGTAGCTTCCTGCATGCTTCTGTAACTTTGAATATTGGTTCTCAAGAGACAAGGGCTCAGAAGTAATGTTGGAATCATAGATGGAGTATTCGATCTGAATGGAAACCCTGTGCAAAACACAGGGCTTGAAAGGAGGTGCACTGGCTCCCAGCCCAGAAGAAGGAGTTGATGTCTTTAGAAATCTTAATTTCCATCAACATTAAAGGAAGCAGCAGTAAATATTTTGATGTGCAAGTGTGTGCTCTGCCTGAGAATCTTATATCCAGCTGTCAGAGGCTGAGAAGAACCCTGACAATGGATTTGTTCATCAGCTGCTTTTCTCTTCTCCTCGGTTTCTCTGTTTGTGGCATGCCAGAAGCCAGTCAGCAGAGAAAATTTGGAATCTGTAATAAAGTAAATGAAAGCAACATGTGTAGGATGAGAAACCAGGGCAGAAGTCACCACGTCATACTAATTGGAGATTTGGCATTACTTGTTCCAAATGCATTCATTGGCGTTTGCCCACCACAAATGTTCTTGAGCTGATAGAGTTGTTTGCCTCACAGTAAAAGTCTCACTGGAGTCTACAGTGCATCGAATGGCTTCCTGCTGCAGGGGCTGTACAAAAGGCAGCAATCCATCCTCTGACATAGGGGGAGAAAAAAAGTAAGATCTGATCAATTTTTGCATAAGTAAAGCATTTTATGCACTGCCACATGGGACAGCTGATGATTCTTAATTAAGTTGGAGACTATTGTACTCAAAGAATTACAAGAAGCAGAGTCTTGTTAGAGGGGGATATCAAGAGATGGTTATAAAATTGGGAAATAATAGCTGCAGGGAAATTATAAATAGATTTCCTCAAAGATTAGGAGTTGAGTGGGTCTTGCTTAATGCTTTGGTTGATGACTTTGTGCAAAGTAGGGCCACAGTATTGGTATTTGCTATGACTTGAAGTTGGGAAATGTTTGCAGGGTCAAAGAGGACGGATATCCTGCAGGAAAAATGGAATGACGTTGAGTGTCAGAGTAATGTGTGTGGGATAAAATTTAATGTGCAAGGTTTGGGGCCTGGTACTAACAAACAGGAGGCTGCCAACAGGAGAACAGAAAGAATTGGGAGTAGTGATGGATCACAGGATGTGAGCTTCTACTTAATAGGAGTGAAAAAAAACAAAGGTGGTCTGTGTGCTGCAGCAGAACTTGTTTAAGCAGACACAAAAGTGGGAACTTCCTTGTACAAGGCCAAGAGATCCACATTTGGAATTGTATATATCAACTCTGTTCATACAGTATAGACAAAGGAATATTCAGACTTAGGAAGTGCCAAGAGCTGTTGGGATAATGAAGAAAGTGGAGAGTCAGTTTAGCGTGTTTTCCTAGAAAGAATCAAGATAAGGATGTCTTTGATATTATGTGTTTATAAGACTTCCCCTGAATGTTTTGTATATTCCTGCCATCAATTGTGGGCAAAGTCCCTGAGGTGGGGTAAGTTCTCAGCTGAAGGTGTGATTTGTTTGCCATTCCCTGCTTTCTTTCCTGGAGGCTAAATGTATTATCTCTGCTCTGCCGCCATGCCATCCGGAGAAGGGGAAAGCAAAACCTAGAGCACCTCCTTTTTGCTGGAAGGAAGCATGCTGCAGTTGCCAGTCCTGCTGCAGACATCTCAATGCTTGGCATGAGTCAGGCTGCTGACTCAGAACCAGGCACCCTGGTTGTCCTCTTCCCCCTCTGCCTCACCAGGACGTGTTTGTGACTACAATACCATTCAGAAGCAGCCAGGCAGAAGAGATCTTGTGTTTTTTGAGAGGACTGCTGCCTCCCCAGACCGTCACTGGGAAGTTGCATGTGATTTGAACACTTTTTCTCTTTTGCTTTGCTTCTTGGAAGGAATAGTGCTGGAGGATGCTGCAGCATGGCCTCAAATCTTTGTTGGAGCTTTCTATCTTAACCAGCCCAGATGTATTTCCCTTGCCTTTTGGCATCAGGTCAGCAAAAGTGCAGGGCAGCCTCTGCATTATCCTTATGGGTCAGCTGGCACGGAAGGGAAGGCTGCAGCTCCTGTTTTCCACTCCTCTGCCGTCCACATGGCCATAAGTAAGAGTTAACAGGAGCCGCCACCAGTTGGCAGCTCCAGATTTAAAAACATTGTCAGGGCTTTTTTTTTTTTTTTTTAGGTTCCAGGTGGCTAAGCTGTCTATCAGAATTGTTGTTATACATGAGTGTGGCACTGAATCCGTGTATAACAAGACTCTTGATTGACAGCATTTTTTTTTTTTTTTTAAAGAGGGGTTGGGATGGGAGCTCTGCCGCTCACATGTTGCCTTGCAGTTGCTCATATAGAAAGCTATCCTAGGCATGGGCAGGTGGAGCTCCTTCTTCCCTTTGCTCTCGGATTCTTTTGTGCCTGTTTACAATTCGGGTATGTAATCATGTACAATACTTTTTAGAAAACGTGTTGTTTTGGTTTAGTCTGAGGTTACTTCTCCAGTGAGCCAAGTTTCTTGCTCTGTGTCTGGAGTTTCACAAATTGAAGCACTGCAGGATTGCTGAAATTTTGACTCCATCCTGAAAAATATGTCTCAGATCTTACATTCCAATGTAAGAGAGTTTTCTGGCTTCTCTTCAAGAATAGAGATCCGAGAACCCCTGTGGCTGTATCAAAGCTGAGGGTTGTGTTATGTGCTTCTGGATTACATAATCTCCAGTTGTTGTGTAAAGGAGAGAAGCAAAACAAAATTTATTGTTGCTGTGAGGCAAGCCTATCTCCCATCTGGTATCAATTTTGTTTCTCTTATCACTGTGGTTTTGCTTATCCCATCCCACACTGTTTCTTAGTGGACAGATGTTTGTAAAAACTTGTTTTCTTCATAAGGTGTTTTTTCTGCTCTCAAAAAACTAATTGCCTTCTTCAGAAAATTCAGTAAAGTATCTGAATTTGTTTAGGAGAAATATATATATATGTGTGTATATAAATATATATATATATATATATATATATATATATATACTCCTTCTATCTGTATTTTTCACCCGTGTTTTATTATTTTTCAGGGTTTGGGTATCTCCTAATTGAAATCCCAACGACAAGTGAATCCTCCTCAGTGAGCCTGTTGGATGTGTCTGAGAGCATAAGAAGTCATGGCGGAAAATGACGCCAAGCCAACATTACCCAAAAAGAGTGGTCCATACATTTCATCTGTAACCAGTCATGGGATGAATTTGGTAATTCGTGGTATAGTGCTGTTTTTTATTGGCGTATTTCTTGCATTAGTGTTAAACTTGCTTCAGATCCAGCGGAATGTTACTCTCTTCCCCCCTGATGTGATCACAAGCATCTTCTCCTCAGCTTGGTGGGTTCCACCTTGCTGTGGCACAGCATCAGGTAAGTTCAGTTGTGTACGTATGCCTGGCATGGGGATGAAAGGTTGCATAAGGAGTTACGGTTAGGAAAGACCTCCAGGTGAAAGATGTGGTAGTTAAAAATGTGTCTTCCAGCAACATTTCCATTGCTATCCCAGCCACCTTGAATATTCACAGATAGGCATACATATGTGTCATAAAATTCTTGCTCTATTAACTTGCTACACTGTAATATCATTAGCAGAGCATAAACCTTTATTTTTCTGCTAGGTTAGAGTACAGTTTTATTAGATTTTAGTTAAAATGTGCAAGTTTATTATTTTTCGACTCATCTAATTGTTCTCCTTTTGATAGCTTGTTGAAACATTACAGCCCAGATAGCATAGAGGAAATTGATTTGAAAGGAAATCCTCCAAATAGCCCTCTGAATCCATAAGTCCAGACAAACATGTCTGGTAAAGTACTGATGTTTGATGGGTGGGCAATTCAAAAGGCTTCTCATGTGTTGGTGGTTTTGATGGCAAGACTGGATATTGTTTGTAAAATGCAGTCACCTGCTTGGTATTTGCACTAGTTGCTTTTAAACCACCTGATTTAAAGATGGAACTTAATTGATTTTTTTTTTTCCCAGCTGAAGTGACTCCTGATAAACTTTGATTTGTTTCTTTCATTATCAGACTTTTTTTTCCCCCATTTTCTTTCCTCATCCCCTCTGCTAGTGTACATGTAGGCAATCTCTATGATAAATGCTGATAATTCATGTGCTTTGTTACCATTTTGACTTGTACAGCCTTCCTGAAACTGACACGAACGTTCCCTTGCAGCGTGGCTTATTTTTATGAACAAAATAAAGATACTTTGCATATTTACGGTCACTGACAATGGAGACTGCTTTCAGAGATAGTTTTTCATTCTTCCCTGTTACTAGTCATCAGTTTGGCCTGATATCTTTGGCAAGAAAATTGCTTATAAAGGATTTGTTTTCCTCTCTGGCTTTACTCATGGTTTACTTTCCTGAATGCTGGAGATCAGGTTTCTCTCTGGCAAAATAAAGAGCATTTGCCATAATACACTTGTAAAAGCATGCCAAATGTAGGGTATTACAATCCATACCAATTCCTCAGTCTCTGCCTCCCTCCCGCAGCACCAGTTTGACATGAAGCAACGGTGTTAGTTCTCAGCTGTGTTGGTCTTTTTAGCTGCAACTGCAGTACAGAATAAATTCAGGAGTAAATGTTCAAAGAGCAGTTCCCTGGGCTTGGATGTCCTGTGTGCTGTCTGTATTCAACAGCTACTGTAGGATAATGGCTTTCTCTCTTACTTGAGTCTTCATAGGAGCATTGAAGAAAAGCAAAACATTACCCAAAAACCACTTGTAAAAACAAAAACAAAAAGACACAAAATATTGACATTATAGACCACATTCCCCTCTTACTGTGGTGTGTTTGCTTTGCAGTTACTTTAACCTGTACATTTGATATGGGGGTTTTCGAAAGTGTTAGCCTGCAAGCTATTGCTGCTCTTTTTGAATTCCATTGAGAGAGCATGGATTCTGATAGGGAGCAGAGCTCTTCAGTCCTCTCCAGTTGGCTCAGTCTTACAGTCTCCTGCTGCCGTGTCTGAAGATGCTGCTGAACAGTTCTACAGGGCTTGTTAAAACCATGGCACTGTTTAAATTACCGTTTCTCGGTGATTTTTTTGCCATGTGTGTTTTGTATTGTGTGCTTAAAAGGTTTGTTTGGTTACAGTAATTCAAAATCAAGCTACTCTTTGTTTTAGTTCAGTATTGCCAGTGCTTTAATTTTTTGGCCTTTCTTCTTTTGTGTTTCCACAGCTGTGATTGGGTTATTGTACCCATGCATGGACAGACATCTGGGGGAGCCACATAAATTTAAGAGAGAATGGTCCAGTGTAATGCGGTGTGTAGCAGTCTTTGTGGGAATAAATCATGCCAGCGCTGTATCCTGTATGCCAATGAAACTGATGATAAAAAATAGGCCTCCAGTAAAGCAAAAGTTTACATCATCACTCATCATGAGTTGTTAGAAATGTAATGTGCAGTGTGTTTGCAAAGGAAATGCTGAGTATGTCTTAGTGTTAAACTGTCATAGGGCTATTGGAGATGGTAAGTCTCATCTGTTTGGGTTCAGAAAAATCTTTCTGTTAGTATTTCTCAACACTGGGCTTTGTCTTTTAGTCTTTCTTTTCTCTGAAAAATTAAGTGCAGGGAAATGTGTGATACATGTTACAGAAAAATGCTTTAATTTTAAGGTTTGGGGTTTTTTTTGTTTTTTTTTTGTTTGTTTGTTTGTTTTTAACACTGTAGTTAAAAGTTGAAGCCCAGTCTTGAGGTTACCAGTGAAACACATGCACTTTGTAAAGAGTGGGAAGAGTTAGAATTGGGTGACACCAGGGCTGCACACTGTGTTTTTCAAGTTACCTCATTCCACAAATGTGACCTAGATGCTGATAGTTACCTTTCCTGTGGTATAAACTGATTTGAAAGAACATTTACGTTCCTTGGAACTCATTCCTTTCACTGCCAGCTCCAACACAGCAGAAATGTGTGGCAGGAGTGCTAAGAGGCTTCTGATTGTGTGCTACTGAATTTCCAGGAAAAAGGCACAGGTTGGTGAATGATGTGAGAGCTGACAGAGCTTTTACTGAGGTGGCCTTTGGATATTTTTGTTGTTGTTGCTAGGTTGGCTTGTGGGAGCAAAAGCAATCCTGCATGGCCAGACAAGCTGGAGCTGTCAAGGTTGAGTCATTTGTGGTGTCTCTTACAAACCTTGTTTGTTTTCTTTCTGTCAAAGATTTGGTAATGTAGTCCTATAGTTCTCATCAACTGTACCTGCTCTGTGAGCAAATAGAACTTTGTTGCCTTGAAGAAATGCAAGAGAACTGACAGTGTTTTTTCGTGTGGCTCAGGTTATTTGCAGCAAACCTTGCAGTTTTCTAACAGCTGTTGCACATATTCCAGAATAACATTAATGTACTGTGTTTCCTCCTTGATAGCTCTCCCAGAAAGCTGTCTTTTTGGTTTATTGCTAGCTCTCTACATTACCATATTTGGTGTGGTTTTTGTTCATTTGACATTTTTTCTGATGCTATTGATTTTTATCCCGTAATTAATTAATTCTACTTATTAGTTGAACTTCTTTCTAATTTCCTGTAGCTCTCTCCAGGCCTTTGTGAGAAAGTAGGACAGTGATTTTCATGTTTTCATCCCACAGATTTGCTTTCAGGCTTTTGAAACTCAACAGCTGCCTTTTCAATAATCTCTTTTGGAAACAAATAGTGAGAATTAGTTGGTATTTCCAAAACGTTTTGAAGAATGTACAAATAGCCTGAGTCATTATTGTAGGTTTCATAAAAACTGATTTTCACCATTGAGTACTTTCAGAGTAATATTATCTATTTACATTTCATTTTTAAGAAAGCACTTAACATTTTGCTGAATGCAAACAACCATGTCTTTTAAACGCAGTAGAAAAAAGAGTGACAAATATCTTTTTCTTTTTTTTTTTTTTTTCCCTTCAGTAAATCTCTGCCATTTAAAGGAGTCTAATGGCAGAGTTAAGATTTCATGCGTAGTGTAATAAAGAACCAGATAAGAGTGGAAAGTCCTTATTCTGAATAGTGATGCGTAGTAATGTGCGTTTTTTTGTGCATTTAAAGCAGTAGTGTTATTTGGTAGGTATATAGTCTTGGCTCTTTTACAGCACTATGACCCTAAAAACATGAAGAAGTGTCTTGACTTGTTACTTTCCTGATATGGTGGCAATGTTTACAAGGCTTATTTCCTTCTACATTATAGGTGTGTGATAACAGATAAAGCTAGTGCTGTATTTTTTATGGTGGGAAAAACTATTACGTTAAAGTATGATGAACAGAACAAAGTACTTTACATTTGCATTTGTTATTTCCAAACTTTTCCTTAACAATTAACACAGAAAGTGGATTTTGCCAACAATATCCAGTTGTCTCTCACCTTAGCAGCCCTGTCAGTTGGGCTGTGGTGGACATTTGATAGATCACGAAGTGGCTTTGGTCTTGGAGTAGGAATTGCTTTCCTGGCCACGTTGGTGTCACAGCTTCTGGTCTACAATGGAGTTTATCAGTAAGTATTTATTTCTTTGAGGCTAACTAAGAAGCCGTATTATAAAATCAGAATAACTGAAGGGGCTGAATTTGATATGAATTGTAAAATAGTCAGAAGTTAATTTGGGGAGTAAAATAAATTTGTGAAAGCTCGGTATTAAGATCTTCAGTTGGGAGTTGCTTACTTCAGTGAAATTGCTTCTTTTATCAACAATGTTAATTACTTTAAGCAATTAAGTTTCTATAATAGTGGCATTTTGAGTTGAGTGTCCATAACTTAAGTCTGTAGATTCGTTTCCTGTGATTGAAAAACTCTCCTTTATGTGTGACACAAGTTTGAGCTAAAAAGCTGTTCTTTTCCAGATACACATCTCCAGATTTCCTTTACGTTCGTTCCTGGTTGCCATGTATATTTTTTGCTGGTGGAATAACAATGGGCAATATTGGCAGGCAGCTGGCAATGGTAAGTGTGGAGGAAGGACTGACTGCCTTCTAGTGATGCTGCTAATCTACGTGTCACTGCTTCCTTTGTATGTAATGTACCAATCAGTTATTTGAACTGGGGATGTGGGATGAGGTAGAAACTGGTAATTGTTGCTTTTTGATTTGGTTAGTGAACCATCAGTGCTTCAGATAGGAACATAGCTCATCACTTTGCTCTGTATGCTGGTGTGCATGCTTTATTTCAGAAGCTAAATGAGAGCACCAGCTTTTAGGGGAGAAGTCAAGCCGCTCTTAAGTCTGTACTATTTCTGCTGCTCACAGGGACAGAAATAACAGCCAGCATTGTTTGCACAGAACTTAGGGAGACCAAGCTTAAGTGGGTAAGGTAGTAAGCTGAGCTATTTCAAAATTATTATTGTAGAAAGTTCCCCTTTTTTTTACTAGGTATGTACATAATTATTGTTTTGCCAATTTCTGTGTTTCAGTATGAATGCAAAGTCATTGCAGAGAAGTCTCACGAGGACTGAAGAGGAACAGCATGCACCTTTAAAACAGGAAAATATCTGACAAATGACTGTTGGAGGAGCATAAGGAACACTTGACTACGAAATTGCCAAAATGCAATTTTTTTTTCTCTTCAGTGGTATATTTTACTGCAATCTGTGATTGCTGCTTCTATAGAAACTTTAATGTCTGATTTTTGATTACTGTGAAGTTACAATAGTATGCAATACATTTGATAATGTTGGTTCAATTATAGGATTCTTTTTTCCAAATCTAAACTGAGTTTACCATAACTTCTTGTCTGTCCATAATGTTGCAGTGCCAAACTGAACCTTTGCACTATGTCTATGTAGCTGCAACTTCTGCTTCACTTTATGTTGAAGGTTTTTAGGAATTTGTTCTTAATAGCTCAGTGAAAAATGTGGGATTCAGACTTAGGAATGAAGATCTTCTCTTTACATGATGATAGTTAGAAATGCATTTAAGAAATTCATGGTTTGCAAGTGGGCCTTGATGCAATAAGTAACTGATTTCTGCCTGTTAACACACTGTCATTCACATCACAGATGAGGAGGCTTAGTATGAGTTGTGTGGGTTATTGATGTATCATTTTGTTTGTGTTCTGTGTCCAGCGTCATATATCCAGAGCACAGAAATGGAGACTGGGCCTGGAAACGATATACATGCTTGGATATGGATTTGTGTTGGACCATCATCAGATGTGGACATACTCTCTGAAAGTATTTTTTGTGTTGAGTAACAGTTCGTTTTTACTCTATAGGGTGTTGAGGTGCAGGAACAGGCTGCCCAGAGAAGATGTGGATGCTCTGTCTCTAAAGGAGTTCAAGTCTGTGTTGGATAGGGCCTGGCAGCTTGAGCTGGGGAGCAACCAACCCATGGCAGGGGGTTGGGACATGTTAGGGTTTTTTTTATTATGAAACCATTCTGCTGAACTAAATCAGCCACTACCATATAGTGTCAGAAAGGCATCCATTACCAATGCTATTTCTGTTAGTTCTTGTCTTTTCCCCATTCTGTTTGCAGGGAAGACAAAGGCTGTGTTTTAGGTACTGAAGTAGCCCTTACTGCTGTAATAGTGGTCCAGGCACTCAAATACATTTGTTCTCATAGCAACATTGTGAAGTACAGAGGTACTGTTGTCCTTATTTTACAGGTGCCTGTGCACAGAAAGTCTGACAGGACAAAGCTGAAACAGGCCACGTGCTAAATCTGTTCTCTTCTTGAGAAGGACTTCAGTGTGATCCATGGTCTTGGGCATATATGGAATTTCTTCATGTTGGCTTTGCAGCTCCCTTTTAAGATCCTGAGATGAAAGCAACAGTGCAAGAAGGCAGAAAGGAGACTGAAAAAGGATTCTGCCAGCCTATGCCAGTAGTGAATTTGGTGTGAAAAGTCTGCTTTGTTTTCCTCCTATTTCTGTGTTAATGTTTTAATGTGTTGGTTGTCTTGAAGTATATTTTTAAAATCTTCTATGAAAGGTTTATAAGAAATGTTAGTCACCTAAGGAGACTGGAGTTGGTCCAAAGAACAAATAGATGTTTAGACAAGTTTTTATTAATGTGTATATGCATTGTACACAAAGCTTGAAATAGGAGACTCTTTTTCAGTCTTACACACTTACTCTAAGCCTGAAAAGCATGCATTGGAG
This sequence comes from Tympanuchus pallidicinctus, assembly GCF_026119805.1. Lineage (NCBI taxonomy): Eukaryota > Metazoa > Chordata > Aves > Galliformes > Phasianidae > Tympanuchus > Tympanuchus pallidicinctus. Next base: position 8,195,280 of record NW_026294669.1, read on the forward strand.
TGCTTCCAAAAACATTGGCCATGAGAAGGAAAATTTATTGATTGGAAGAGTGTGAAAACAGTAATCAACTTGGCTCTTGGAGCTTGATTCTGCAGCTTCACTCTTCCATTAGCTTATTAAGGTTCCATGACAATTCTGCACCAAAAAGCACTCTTACATTTGGTAACAGCTCAAGGAAGCACTTGTAGATGCCCTTGATTTTAAACTGTCATAAAACATGTTGCAGCAGGTTCCTGACTAGAGATTTGCTTTTAATCAGACAGTGTGATAATAAAAATCATTTAATGAATAACACAAAGAAGCCTTTTGAGCATGAAGGGAGTTTCCTTAGGCAGGCTCTGGTATACCACTAAGAATAAAAACTTGTCCTTTCTGTGCAGTATTTGGCCTGATCTGCCTTCTTCACTTAAACAAATGGTTTCAGCTTGGTAGGCAGCATGGTGAGTCCTCTTGGATTATCAAGGTACAAGTGGCATAATAATGCAGATGTTGGTTCTTATCCGAACTGGAGAAAAACATGGTACCTCAGTCAGTGTGCTGACTTGGTGAACAATTCTTTTCATCCTGATCAGTAAGTGCGTACAGCTGGAGAGGAGTTGTTTGTGTTAGTCACTTGATGATAGAGCTGCTTTTACTGCCAGTCTAAATATTTACGCAGCAGCCTTGTGTATGTTAAAATGCGTGCAGTATGTGAGAAGTGATTATTGTGCATTTATGGCACCCACTTTACAGCACTTTGCACTCAGATTATCTACGATCAGACTGTGCTGTCAGCTACCTTTTAAATTTCATTTTGGAAATTTTGAGCATGTCTTGCGAAGGCAGCAGTCATCCAAAATCTCTTTGGGTGGAGTCCTTTATTACATGTGTTTTGTTTTTTATTGTTACTTGACTGAAGTTGCTACAAGATTTGAGATCTTGGATGTGTATTTTATTTTTTTTTTTCAAACTGCATTGTAACTTTATGGCTGATGTGTTCAAACCCTGAAAAAGGTCCAAGATGAGAATGCAGACACGGCCTTAACTGTAGTGGTGTGAACATGCTACTACTGTATAGCATGTAATTATAGACCGTCTTTAAAATGTTCAATAGAGAATAAATAAGGTATATTTTAGATACAACTTTATAAGCACTGTAACTTCTTCACTAATTAAGCGTTGTAAGCTCTATGCTGTTTAAGCTGGCAAAATGCTGTTAAAAGCAACATGTGCATTAAATACAACGATAACCTTGTTTGATAGATTTCTTCTTTTGTTTTTAAATGCTATTAATTTAAAACAAACAGAGTTGCCTTCTATCTTGCAATAATTTTAATTGCTTATCTGGCATATTGGTTCCACCAAACACCTGGCTGGAAGAACTGTAAAAGGAATGGCTGATCAAAGTGCCAGTGATTTGATTGTAATTAGCATGCTGAACTGCCTTGGAAAATTTGGCCTTTTGAATCCACATTGGTAGTATTGCAGCTGGGGGAAAATAAACCAGATCACTTCAGCTGCAATACAGAAGAGATTCAGATTTAAATAGTCCTTGAGAATATGGGAAAGAAAACAAACCACCGCAGGTGGCAGGGAATCTTATAATAGCATATTTGTATTGTTCTGGTCTGGACATGAATGGAACGTGAAGTATTTGTCCGTTGCTCTGTCTCAAGCAAGTTGTTGCTTCCAAACACAGAGAGGTCTGGAAATGTATGATGAAAAAACCTGAAGGCAGAGTGAGACAGCAGGTGAGCTTCATTGGTATTTCGGGTGTATGGTTGCTCCAGTTGCAGTGGAGCTTAATGTTGGAAAGAAGGTGGAGGCAAATGGAAAAGAGCTCTGTTTGTGTTGGATGGGGTAAGCTGTGACCCGAAAACCTAACTGCTGTCAAAAGGCAGTCATGGGCATGCCAAGTGTCTGACTTTACAGGCGAAGATAAAAATGGCTGTGATTTTAGACAGTCGTAGCACAGTTCATTCAGATATGTGCTGGCAAAGCTGCTTTGCTGGCCCTCCATAGCTTCTCTGGGAGAGCAGTGCCCTGGGCAGTGGAAAGTGTGTGTCCTGCCTCTGCTACCTGTGGCTACAAGTGGAAAGTTGCCCAATCAAGAGCGTATTTCATCCAGATCTTTTGAAAGGCATTTTGTGCCTGCTTTTGTAGCACTGCTGATGTGAGTAGCTGGGAGTGTAAAAGTTTCCTCCACAGCTTCCATGCTTCACTTCTGCCATCTGGCTGGGACCTGATGTGGGAGCTGTGGCATCCCAGCCTTCTTCTCTCCCAGTGTGTGAGGTGGGGATGTGATTTTACCAGCAGCATCACCCTGAGTGTTTTGCATATGCTTTTTGCATTTGGGGACAAATTAATGTAATGTATGTAAGTGATGTTAAGTAAAAAATACAGTGCTTATAGAGTTACCTGCACAGCTGGCAGAAGGAACGTGTGTCTCGCAGTGGGAATAGCTATCGAATGCAGTTAGCTTTGATGCCAATACTAAATGCAAAGCATAAGTAATTCTGCAGCTTAATGTTCAGTGCTAAGCAGTAAATGAAAGGTCAGTCCAGCACGTTAAGTGTTGTGGAATAGTAAACACCACCTTAATTGCTTCATACAGTCAGTGTGGAGATGTAGTGTCTGTTGTCATACTTTGAGCAACATGGTCCCTAATCAGGACAAGGCTCCTTGTCCTGATTACCTTCCCCACTCAAATGACAAAGCCTCAAATTAAAGGATAAACTGAGACTGCATATTACTGGGAGTTTGTGCTTTGAGTGCTTAAAGTCACTCCATGGAAGAAGTAGAGGTCATTTCTTGTTCTGACTGGAGCTGAAAGCCAGGCTGAAGGGCAATTTTGCATTTTATTGAGGTTTTCCTTTCTAGCTCTTTCTGAAGTGCCAAAGCAATTCCTGTTACACTGTCATACAATTTTAGTTTGCCTGTAGTATATAGCAGACAGAAGAAAAAAGATAATGGGAAAGGGCTGCTGCTACGCTTTCCTGCAGGTGGACTGGGAGCTGGGCATACAGCACGCCATGTGCAACAGCACAGGACTCCTGCCCTCCAGCATCCCCAGATTCATGTTCATAGGCTAAGGTTCTGCACTGGCAGCGGTTCTGCCTTTGCTTTTGCACTGAAAATGTGTGTACGAGTGGCTAATGCAGGAATACTTGCACACGTTGCCCAGCACTTTGTATTGTGAGGTATGTGGGTATGGCCATAGGGTGCTGCAACAACTTACAGTGGCTATAAGTTATGCAAAGGGTAGATCCAACACTAGCCATACTGTTACAAGAAAGAAAAAGTAAGTGATTGGTTCAATTTTTCATGCTGGATTTCTAAGCGAGAGAGGAAGAAGAGCTTCACAGATGCAGTGCTGATTGCCGACTAGCTTGGACCTTAACCTGCTGCCAAGACATCCTTCTGCTGGCCAGTGGGCCATGTTTGGGCCTGTCTGCTTTATCCTAACCCAGCTGTGCTGGGTTTTGGCTCAATGTCTGAGGAACCATCCTAGTCCCCAGCGTGACCTGGCTGTACCAGAGGGGAACGTGTAGGAAATGGCTGTGTAGTGACGTTAGTGAGGTTTCACTGGGATTAGCATAGTCTTGGATTTTGTGAGAAACCAGCAGTCTGCTCCAGTCACTCAGGGTGGTGGTGACTTTGTTAGAGCTGAGGGAATGGGGCTGCACTGTGCTTAGGAAGGAGTGAAGGTCCCTGTGAGGGCATTAAGGGCGTGCATCAACTAACTACAGGTTCTCACGCAAAGTTGCCCTGCCTACAGACTTGTTTCTCGTCTGGAGCAGTGAGTCCTACACTGGCATGCCAAAGAAGAGAAGAACGCTATTCCTTCTCCTCCTCCTCCTTGCTCTCCCTTTGCATTAATACTTTGGAGCCCGAGTTAAGGACACTTAATCCTATTCTTGGAACCAGGACTATTTATAGGCTGGGTCAGCACTGAAAGACTCCACTGTTTTCTCCTAAAAACAAATGCTTGTTCTGTGCTGCACGTCAAGTGCAATCACTGCTGAATGGCCTGACATGCAAAGCCAAGTTCTCAGCTGGCACAGCTCCACTGCTTGCGGTGGGTGTATGGCACGCCGTGCTGGTCAGGAATTCAACCCACTGTGTTTGAAAGGGGTGAAATTGTTTTGAGCTCCTTTCTGTAGCATGCCACAGGTCCGAGAAAGCATTGTGCATCCAGTGCGAGCCCTCAGCAGATTCCGCCTGCCCTCTTCTCTTTCACTGCTGATGGGAAGTGTCATTTCCTTTGATTTGCAGTGTGTGCCTTTTCTGTGGTATCTCAGCTCTTTGGGGGGACAGACAGATTTAACAAGAATCAGATCTGCCTGATGGGATTAATAATGATGCAAATGCCAAATGTTGGCCACCGGTGAGCTGGTTGTCAAGAGGGCTTGCCGTAGTCCTGCATGTTGTGTCCAGTCTCCCTTGTAGGAAATCCAACTGATGATTTATTTTGGACCTGTGCCTGTTCTGATTAAACTGGAGAGAGTGAAATAATTCTGCTTCCTGTGGTTTCAGGCCCCTCTTACCAACCAATTCTCTCAAATGAGTGTAACAAGCAAAATTGAAGCTGGAGAGGTGACTTAAAGAAGATAAATGGGGAGCTCCTAAAGAGTGATGCTTCGAGAGCATGAATCGATATAGTGATGTATCCTTGGCAATGATAAGTACTAGAAGAAATGATAGAAATGTAGTGTTACATAAGTAATAGATGTAGAAGTGTGGTAGAATGAGAAGTACATAGCATTCCTGTAAAGATAGCACAGGGCAGAGGCAAGAGGGTGGCTTAATAAGCTGGCTGGAAGCAAAGGAAGCTCCATTTCAGTGCCAGATCAAAACGCTCAGCACAGAGACTCAGGGATAGGTGGAGTGAAATTGGTGATAGGCTGCTACACAGCAGAGTATTAGGGATATGAGCTGGGAACAGGACCGTGCACGCACGCACATCGCCCTAGTGGCCAAGCACTGGCACAGAGTGCCCAGGGAGGTGGTGGAGTCACTATCCCTGGAAGTATTCAAGAACTGTGGAGATGTGGCACTGAGGAACATGATCAGTGGGCAGCACTGGTGGTAGGTGGACAGTTGGACTTGATGATCTTAGAGATCTTTAACAACCATGATGACTCTATGGTTCTATGATCCCCATCAGTTCAGGGGAGCCACCAGAGCCTCACACGGAGCTGAGAGACAATTGCACAGTTTTGCTTTACTGTTAACCAAGTGTTGAAAAAAGCAGTTTCTTCTCAACGCCACCTTCTCAGAACGCTGGGCACTGCTTGTTTTTGACATTTTCAGCTACTGTTAAATAATAGTCTTGCTTCTGTCACAGCTAATGTTGACTTGAAGGCAGTTGTGCATTTTTCAACTCAAATGCTAAGCAGACAGACTTGGGTCTTGACAAATATTTTCCTGGCTCGCCCAAGGCAAGTAAAAATGAGCTTCTAGTTAATCGTTTGTTTTAAAATTCAAATTGGTGAAATAGGCAATTAAAAAATGACAATTTTCATCAGAATTTGCAAATTAAACGTCTCTTTGCAGTCAGAGCGGGTTCAAGAAACTGCAACAGATAATTGCTATTTGAAATCAGTGAAGTATCCAGCATTTTAGGGCCGTGAGGACTGTGGCTGTTCTGCCTTAGTAAGCCTTGATTGATTTGGTAAATAAGCATTTCAACTTCTCTCTTTAAAATAAATAAGCAGTTTTATTGCTTTATTGCTTACCCGGTACGGGAGGTGAGCTGGCTCTCAAGCAGTAACCCTATGATATCACGCGCCCGAGTGCCATCTGTCACAGAGAATTTTGTCCCTTTATGCACGATGGCTTCTTATGGCATTAGGTCCATTGTAGGTTAATTGATTAGCAGCGACCCTCCTTTCAGTTGTTGCTGCCTTTCTTCGCTGAAGGACCATATCTCTCATCTCCATTTCCTTTTCTCTCTCGTACATTAGCATACTAATCACACCGAACTCCCACTGCTAAAAAACTCTATCCATTTTATATGGGGGAGGGGGAGGAATAAACTGGCATTTCCTGAGAGATTCGCAGCTGCTGTTCTATGGCAGCAAGATAGGACGGAAAGAAAAGAAGCAACGGCAGAGGTGAGCAGTGCTGGCTGAGACTGCAGCCACATCGATATTAAAGCACGTTTAAGAAGCTCTATTAAAATAAATATCGAAGACACATCTGCTTCTCCTCAGATTTTGCCACAGTTCCCTACGTTTGTTTTCTCTCCAGCTGTTAACACCTGTCTTTCTGTCAGTGCTAATAACACTGCTTTAAGTGGGCTATGGAGCTGACAATAACATGAAAGAATTCTCCATTTTTGATACATGAAACTCCTTTTTCAACAATAAGAAGTGAATAAAGATGTATCCTTGTGCTGATCCTTCAGAGCACTGTATTTTTGTGTTGTTCGTGGTGTGGTTTTTTTTTTTTTTTGTTTTTTTTTTTTGTTTTTTTTTTTTGAGATCGAGCTACAGATCTATGCTTGCACTGTACAGCAGATCTGGAGCTAGATGAGGCATCCTGCAGTGGGCAGCTCCTGCTCACCTTTGTAATTCTCATTTTGTTGCTGACATATTCAGAAGGGTGTGAGTGCGTGGTACTCCTCGCTCCATGTGATGCTTGTTATCTAACCTCATCAAAAGCACGTGCTGTGCATTGATTGCTACCAGAGAACACATATCCAGTGGTGATGTCTTTTTTACATATCTCTTATAAATGAGCACAATATTCACAGGGCTGCCTGAAGAAAGCGAGCGTTTTATGTCTTTGCTGCAGTCATTCCAATACAAGGATGATAAATAGATCCCAGCTATCTTGGCACGGAAGGTAATGGGACAGATCTTCAACCAGAGCAAACTGAGACCATGTACTGTGCTTGTTTACCTAATGCAGAAGAAAAAATCTATTTATTCCTTTTGGCCTACAGAAACACAGCCTGATACTTGGTGAAAAACACTGATGAGCCACACCAGAAACATCTGAGATAAAGATGAAACAATGATGTAAAGGTGTCTGTTAACAGCAGATTGATACTCTTTGCCCATTATGGGCTTAGTTCTCTGTCTGGGGTTCTGCGAAAATAGGCTCAAGGCTGTTGAGCTCGTACTTCTCCATAGCTTCCCTGTGAAGTAGCCTATGGGTGAGGGAGCTGTGGGAATGCAAGCTTTCATCTGTAGGAGAGACACAAGCTTCTTGGAGTGTGTCCACAGGTGGGCCACAGAAATGATCCCAGGCATGGAACACCTCCCTATGAGAACAGGCTGGAAACTGGGGCTGTTCAGCCCAGAGAAGAGAAGGTTCTGGGGAGACCTGAGAGCAGCCTTTCAGTATCTAAAGAGGGGCTGTGAAAAAGGGACAGTTTCTTTAGCAGGGTCTGTTGTGATAGGATAAGGGGAAAGGGTTTCAAACTAAAAAGGGGAGACTGAGATAGGATATAAGGAGGAAGTTTTTGCAATAAGGATAGTGAGGCGCTGGAACAGGTTGCCCTGAGAGATGGTGGATGTCTCATCCCTGGAGACACTCAAGGTGAGGCTGAACTGGGCTCTGAGCACTTGATTGAGCTGTAGGTGTCCCTGTTCATTGCAGGCAGGCTGGACTAGATGACCTTCAAGGGTTCTTTCCAGTTCAAAAAATTTTATGATAACTCTTGTCCTCCCTGTGAGTCTATGGGAAAACGTGGGAGAACCTTGTCAACACAGGCTGTCTTCAATGCCTGGATGACCAAGCTGGCTCTGAATTGTTTTACCAGAAGCTGCTGGATGGCTGACATGACAAATAGGCTTCCAGCCTTATTTCCAAATCCAATTTATCTTTGGTAAGTACAGGTTTGGCAGCTATTTCCAACCAACAATAAATTTCTATTCTCCTTTTAAAGATCTTGTGTAGTAGCTTGTGGCTACTTCCATTAATTAATGGAAAGAGTTGGTGTTCAAAAATCCTACCTTGCATCAAAATTTGTATCAAATGGAACAAAAATTATCAAATCATAAATAGTTCAGTTTTCCCAGTCTTTACAGCCCTCAAATTCAGAAGTTAAGATCTGTGTCAGGTGTCTGAGGGGCAGAAGTATGAATCATGTCCTGCTCATCTCCATTCCATGGGCTGGAACTTCAGGAATGTTGGCCAAATGATCAACTCTAGAGGTTCCAGAAGCTTTCCAAGGAATGATGCCATTCCATGAGAGAGGAAAGGTAACACTGAGTGGTTGCAGAGTGCCTTCAGCTCCCCATCCTTGCGCAATGCTGCTCATTCAGACTTCACAGAAGGATGAAGGATTTGACCCATTGTGATGGGTGGTGCATGAGGGATTTCCCAAAGCACACCATGCTGGTTTCCATCTTCTGCCATGTGTGCCATGGGGGACATGGGAAGCTCATTGTCCCCAGCAGGAGGAGATTTAGGCCAAGGTTCAACACTTTGAAAAAACCCCACCCAAATCCTCAGTAATAATAGAAGATTGAACCCAATTGTAGCTCTGAAAAAGAAGATATGTGAGACGTGCCAAAATTCACTCTCAGCCCCAAGTCAGCTCTCCCATACTTTATGTGCTCTTGGTGCTGATAGGCATCCACACTGTACCAGAGCTCATGGTAACTCAGAAACTCAAACGCTGTGTTGATTATAGCCAGGATGTTCAGGGAGCAGAACGTATCCCTCTCTTAGCAGATGGCTGCAGCCCACAGTGTCCTATAACCACAACATAAAATATTACTGCTTTTTCATGTTATGTATGGGAAAACATGCTAAATTGTAGCTAGGTTTTGTAGGATCAGGAAAGTTTCTTTGGTAGGAGATAATTTGTAGGGCTTGGCTTTGGGATTCTTTTTCTGTTTCTTCTTTTTTTCTTCTTTCTTCTTTTGCTACTACCAAGTAGATCTGTCTTCAATCTGCAAGTACAATAGTTCTCTGAACACGACGCTGTCAGAAAGGTAGCCTGAAAAAGACCATACTTTCCCAACAGTGACCAGGAGTTTTAAAAGTCTTATAAGCCTACTTGGGCTGATTGATCTGGCATCACCTTAGAGGCCTTTGCCCTGGGAAAGTCTTCGTTTTGGCTGCTATTTGAATGGGAGACCATAGGAAGGCAGCTGGCCTCGTGTGACACGGGCAGAGCATTGTTCTGCTGCCTCAGGGCGGTTCTCAGCCATGATAAATGATGCTGTAAAAAGGGTGCACAGAAAAGAGCAACCTTCCTCCTGCAGACAAATTGCTGCCTTGTTTCTGCAGGCTGTATGGCTGTGATTCCACCGCCCCCCCCCCCCCCCCAACCCAGACTAATCTGTATTGGGTGTAACATTACATAATAAGTGATTAAAGATCAGTGATGACCGAGAAGGTAAGTGATCCAAATGTTTTATCTGATAGATGTGTACACACCATTTATCTCACTTTTCTCACAGACAAAATTAAACTGGATTCCTTAGCTGCTAGTTGAGGGCAAATGAAGATCTGATGAACAGGGTGCCCAGGGAGGTGATGGAATCACTGTCCCTGTAGGTTTTCAAGTGAAGGGGAGATGTCTCACTGAGAGATGTGGTTAGTGGGCATAGTGGGAATGGGTTGATGGTTGGACTAGACGGTCTTTGAGGTCTTCCCAACCTTACTAAATCTATCATTCTAAGGGTTGATCTTTCTACCTTGGATTCTCCTAGAGATGTTCAATGGCCAGGATGCTGGAGAGGAAATCAGCCCCTTGCTCTCATCACGTCCCAGTCTGCATGGTCACTTTTATGGAGCACAGCTGGGCTGTTCTAGAGATGGTCCCTTCTCATGAAGGAGGAATTTCTCATGCTTCACAGAGAAATTATTGGCTAAAATATTTTACCATTCTAAATGTCAATGAGAAAATTTCTATTTCTTTATGTCATGGCATTACCCATCATTTACATCCAAATCATGGTTCTGTTAGGCTTCCGCTGTTATGAATATGTGAGTCATAATTAATGTGCCAGTATAAATGATAGACCTTAGCAACTGTATGAAACAAGGAAAACAGCAGGAGAATTGCCTGGCTGAGAGAAAGTCAAACCAGCAAGAGACTCCAGTGTAAGCTGATCAATCGGCTTTCATCTGTTCATGGGCAACAATGAGGATACTCCTGCCTGACCTTCATCCTTGCCCTTTCCAAGTAGTGCTCAGCTATTCCTTGAGCTGTTTGGGAAAGTGTACATCTACACAAAATCAATTTAATTTAACATCAGCATCTCATCCCGGATAGTTTCTCTGTGGAGGGATGCTCCCAATTTAGGCTACACACCCTGGAGTTTCCTCCTCTCCACACAGAATCATACATTCATTTCAGTTGGAAGGGACCCTTAAAGGCCACCTGGTCCAACCCCTCTGTAATGAACAGGGACACCTACAGCTCCATCAGGTGCTCAGAGCCCCATCCAGCCTGACCTCAGGTGTCTCCATGGACAGGACTTCCACCACCTCCCTGGGCAACATGTGCCACTGCCTCACCACCCTTATCATAAAAAAAATTTCTTATATCCAGTCTAAATCTTCCCTTTTTTAGTTTGAGACCATTTCCCCTTATCCTACCACAACAGACTCTGCTAAAGAATCTGTCCTCTTCTTTCTTACAGCCCCCCTCTAGACACTAAAACATGGAAAGCAAACAGGACAGGGCATTTAATATCCATGCCATAACGAAAATATTAAATATGCATTCAAGCTACAGATATTGAATAGGATCTGAAGCACTCACCAAGTCTGAGGATATTTGCATCAATTCAAGCATTCAGCACTTCTCAAAGAATTAATGCCTGAAGTTTTTTAGACTTCCCCAGCATGTACTAGAAGAGGATGTGCAGTAAACACTTTTTCTAGCCTTTGTAATATGTCCCCTCACCGAAATGTCCCATTCACACTGTCATATTTTGACTGCAGTGCCAGTGAGCAGACAGCCTAGGGTGCTCAGCCGCCATGTTTTCACTCTGCTAAAATTTCATCCCTCCTTGGATGAAATATGAAGTGTTAAAAATTACCATTTCCCTTCTTCCAGTTGCATTCCTGAGGGAAACTGGATGTCGGCCAAAAACAGCTGATGGCAAAGGTCCCATGGAAGAGTGCTGCAGAGGCAGCGGGAGCACAGTGTGCTGGGGAGGGCTGGGGCAAGCGTGGGCCATGGGGAGAGGGGCAGCTGCAGCACCGTTTCCTTTTCTCTCATCACCTGCTCTTTATGGTTCATGTTTTCCTCTCTGTCATCCCGAGTCAAATCACGGGGCAGGAGAGCATGGGCTTTTGCAGTGAAGGAGCCAACAGCTGCCAAGTTCAAGACTCAGCACCAGAACGGCAGAGAAGAGCAGGAGAGAGTGAGAGGCATTCACACCCACATACACATTGCCAAACAGTGCCTTGCTGGGAGGGCTTCTGTGAGGGGAAATGCAGTATCGGGGAGGAAAGGCTCTATGGTCTTTGTTGCAAAATCATAGAGTCATAGAGTTGTTTGAATTGGAAGGGACTCTTGAAGGTCATCTACTCCATCTCCCCCACCATCCTCAGGAGAAGATAACACACCCCGATGTTCCAACATGTGGCTATCTCCCTAATCAGAACAGGGCGGCACTGAGCCAGATGTAATTACCTTCCTTTGGTACCATGCAGAACAGCACGTAATGTGACTAACTGGAAAGACATTGCTAGGGATGTGCCAGGAAAAGGCTGAACACACATTTGCTTGAAACTTCATCTAAATATTTTAAGCTTAAGAATCACATTGCCATGGTTTATTTCTCACTGTTTTTTAAATAGAGCTGTCTCTATGATCTGGCTCCCAGTTCTCTCCTGAAGCCACTCTGAGCACCAGGTTCTGCTTGAAGCAGGGCTGAAATGCCACGGAATCCCTCCTGCAGCAGGTACAGCACTCCTTTCAGCAGCAGGGCCAGAAAAGCTCCTCCTTTTTCCTCAGGGAGTGTTTCCACTGTACCATTCCAAAAATCTCTGCTCCGGCTCTATTTACCTCTACCTTTCCTCAAATATGTAATACATCACATGCTGTCAGGATTTCATGTTCACAAAACGGGCAGTTTTCTTTGTTTTTCCTGGCAGAAATGTCTACCAGGGCCTGATGAATAGGAACAAAGCCTTCATGCCAGAGCACTGGGAGGCTTGCAATGTACCAAACTTCTGAGTACTTTGAAACATTCAAAAACATTATGTGGGCAATGCATGGGTTTTGTGACAACTCTGCACAGCCTCACCTGTTCTGGAGGTTCAAACTGCTTCTTCAGACCCTATGTTGGAAAAAAAAAATAAAAAAGGGAGATTTAAACCACTTTTATCTCATTGATGCAGTGCGTTTTTTGAGCTTTAATCATTTCAAGATAAGAGTAAATCTAGGTTTTATTATAGCTTGTTATATTAACAATGCAATTTTAAATAAGTTTATTTCTCTAAAAAAAAATGTGTGTAATTTAAATCCCACTATAACAATCTATTCCTATCCACACCAATTTAGTCTGCTGTCAAATGCGATGGAATCCAGCTCATTTCTAAAGACAGAAAGTCTCAGGGTTTTGGGGTTTTTTCATCATTAATACTTTTCAGTTTATTTTTAGTCCAAATGTGTACAGCTTCATCTGTAACATGGAGTTATGTGGCATCTCTCTATCTCAGCTTTAAAGAGAGTTTAAAGGGCCCTCTACTGTCACTATTTCCCTCCCCGTACCAGACAATAGATAACTATAGCTTACTATTCATGTGACTAATTCATATAGACTGCACTCACTACAAAACATATGCAGGAAATTCTTTGGAAAGTCATTCTTGACTAATATAGGAAAAGAGAAAAATGAACAACAGTCTTACGCTCTTCCCATAGCTACATCTCCCATGTTGGTTGTCCATAAGCACTGTCCAGCATGACTGCGTTTAATGAAACCCTTTCATTTCACAGTGTTTGATGAGGAAAAAAAAAAAAAAAGAAAAAAGGAAGGCAGATTAAAGCCTCTACTCTCCTTTTTAAGAGAAGTATGAAAATTTGTGGCATGTTAGTTCATGGCATATGTTTCCTATAATATCATCACTGAGAAGTACATAGTAAGTGAAGGGGAAATCATTTATTGGCTGTAGAAAACTGACCTGGAGCTCTTTTCATATTTCCTTCAGTAATTCCACATGAAAACATTATGCATGAAGCATAAAGCCCAGCTTACAACCACACACTTAACTTTCATCGCTTGCAGGCTTGGGGGACTGCTGACATACTGAAGGTTGGTTTTGAGGGTTTGTGGTATCACTGTTTACAATGTTTGAGGAACAAATCTAGAATCAAAGAATCATTAAGGCTGGAAAAGACTTCTAAGATCACCAAGTACAACCATCAGCCCACCCCCACAATGTCAACTGACCATGTACCACCATGCTGCACCTCCACAGTTCTGGAATACCCCCAGGGATGGTGACTCCACCACCTCCCTGGGCAGCTGTGCCACTGCATCACCACTCTTTCTGAGAAGAAATTCTTCCTAATATTCAACCTGAACCTCTCCTGGTACAATTTGAGGCTGGGAGAAGAGGCCAACCCCTGTCTCACCTCAGCCTATAGAAATCTATATGTATATAATGAGAAATCTATATCTCATGAGGGGCCACAACTTCAGCGGTCTAAAACTATCTCCCACAAGCATGGTAAAGGCAAAGTCCCCAGGAAAATGCTCTGTGAGCTGCAGATACTGCATGCAGAGGGTCAGTTGTGCAGATTATTCAGAATGAACTTTAATAGAGTTGAGAGCAGTTTCACCCTGTGTGTGACATCTAACAATTAGGGTACCCGGTACGCTTGTATGAATCATTAACTTCCAAACCTGCTAGTTCAGCCTCTGACACAGAGCTATGCATCACTGCTGGCTGGTGCTCACCTCAACAGAGGCAGTAGAGCTGTTCAGATAAAAGTTGTAATTCATTTCACCTGGGTGAGCATGCGCTTTAATCCAGCTGAAATGGCTCCAGCTCTGAAGATTAAAGAACATTAAGTGAATTAACAGCTAGGTAACTTTTAGGCAGGTTTCCTTCCTTAGGATTTTTCAATGCTCAGATGTGAAAATAGTCATGTTAAGGTTAGTCTATGCATATCTGAACTGTAAAACTTTAATATTTTCATGTCAAAAATGATTTTCCTAAAGTTAACTTTCCCCATACTTTGACTTATCTGTTTCAGTTGTGGTGGTGTGCATTTCGGTTGAAGTTTTATTACATTATGTTGGCAGCACATTATGTTTCTTTACACATGGATTTGATTGAGAAATGAAGCTGGAATAAGAATGAGAGAGCAGCAGCATCTGCTGGGAGACTCAGCTATTGCCGGTGTCAATCAATCTGATTGATTAAATATGGTGGCACACTCTTTATTAAAACAAAATGCTCTCTCTGAAGAGAACCATTATGCCAATATAATATACCACTTTCCTAAAGAACATCACAGAAGAGGTGGTCTGTTTATGAAATACAGTGCTTGTAAATAACTGGAAGGAACCAAGGAGTTCCAATTACATTTGGCTGTCGGCGGATGCTGCTCTTCTATTGTTCTCACATATGGTGGCTGCTATTGTTGCACTGGTGGGATAAGCAGCACGGGTGGAAGTTTAATTATTCTGTGGCATCACAAAAAGGTTTTATGCAGACAGCAGGGGATACTAGGAAACAGGTTCTGGATGGGAAAGTGCCCATGGACTGGCACCACCAGGCCTGTCCTAAGAGACATTCAAGATCAGGCCGCACCAGGCTCTGAGCACTATGATTGAGATGTAGGTTTCCCTGTTCATCGCAGGGGAGTTGGATGGCCTTTAAGGGTGTCTTCCAACTCAAATAATTCTATAATTCTATGTATGAAAGACTGGCCAAAGCCTGTACACTCTGCATAGCCAGGCAGATCCCCGTGGGGATGCCAAGCCCCAAGCCCCATGGGGATGCCAAGTACCCTGCAGGTACAAGGCACAGGTTCTTAGCTGTTGCCTTCTGTGTCACTGAAAAAAACATGGGTGTGCACAAACTGTACCCCCAAGCATTGATTGTAGCAAGGAACCTGTTCAATGGCACTGTCCCAGCTCTCCCTTGGGGAAAACCAACAGAAACAATGAGATATTATTTGGAAAGTGCTTATGGGCATTTAGGGATGGGGAGCGTAGAAGACAATAAATCCTTGCAGTGTTTCCTACCCACCTAAAATCATAGCTTCTGCTGGGGGTCTTAAGGATTTAAGAATAGCTTTGCTTTGTCTTCAGCACAGCCGAGGTTTTACCCACTTCCATTTACATTCTATACAATAAGATGAATTATGAAAATGTCAATATTTTACTCACCTTCTTACAAATGTAGACATTTCCAATTTAACTCAGCTTTCCACTTGTCACCTTCACCCTCAGTAAATGTATCAGAATAACATTTGCCTCACTTTTTTTTTTTCTTCCAAAGTTTCTATCAGCAAGCTAGGGAGGAAATTAAGAAGACTTTCCCAGTGTTTATATGCCAAAAACTGTCACCCACCACCCACATGCTTTTACCTCTGTGATTCTAAAGCTGCTTACATATCCCATTTGTCCATGGCTTAGTAAAAATCTGGATGGTTTGCATCCCCAACCAAAATAAAACTGAGCAGACACAACTCTCACAATATGAACATTCGTGACACAGAGGAGAGTTGCGTCCTGCTTTGTATGAGCAAATTGATGGGAGATCAACCCAATGTTTGGTCTGGTTGGACATGACATTGCAGAAGCAGAATAACAGTACTTCTGCCCTCAGGGCTTCTACTGCTGGCCGTTGTCCAGGCACAGAATTCAAGTAGAAAGAAGCTTAGTATGTGAACTGTAGAGATGGAGCAATAGTCTACATGAGCAGAGCAACAAACTACACAGTTTGCTAGCTGGCTTCCTGGTTTCCTCTTCTGTTTTCATCATGAAGATGCTCTTCATCTCATCTTTGGTTCTTCTGATCAAAGATGAGGATCTCAGGCAGGGATGCAGGACAAGTGACTGCAGAAGGAAAGGAGATGAGCAGGGAGAGGAATATTGGATAGGGATAGAACAAATTTGGACAAAGGACATCCAGTTTCCAGAGGTGAAAATGTGAAAGAATAGGGTATATATTCACAGAATGGCTTAGGTTGGAAGGGACCTCAAAGCCCACCCAGTCCCATCCCATGCTGTGGGCTGGTTGCCACCCACCAGCTCAGGCTGCCCAGGGCCCCATCCAGTCTGGCCTTGAGCACCTTCAGGGATGGGGCACCCACAGCTCTCTGAGCAGTTTGTTCCACACGTGGCAGGAATGATTAATTCGCTTCATTTTGTTGTTGAGTTTTCTCAGGGTAACACTTCTGGATTGCTTTCTTCCACTTCCCACCCACTCTTCTCCTGCTTATTGCACTAGGCAGATGCAGGTCAGCAGCCCTGTGCCCTCACAGCTCCTCTGAGCCCTGTGGCATCTCCCCAAGCACCACTATACCCTTTGGCATCTAATTCTGGAAGCACTGGGGCAGGTGCTTAGAATTGCAAACAAGCCCAGCAGAGAATCTCAGCACGGTTACAGCAACAGCATCAGAATGGCACAGGGGCAATGGCTTAGACAGTATCTGTGCTGAATTTTTAATTGTGGGTTTGGAACTATTTTTAAGATCCTGCTGTTATTTCTCCAGAGAGATCTTTTCTGAGCAGCCTAAGTAGAAAATAATAATGAGGAAAAAAATCTCGCTAGGCAACCTCTTCAGCATGCAGATGGTTTCTGCAGTGACACTTCTGCTGAAGCTAATCTTTCAGGATTGAGATATTTTCAGAAACATCCACTTGCGGTTTACTTTTTCCTTTACTCCCAAAGACACAGCTTTGTATACAAATCCCTTCTCTAGCCCTACCTGCTTGTCTGATGGTTTGAGTCTCGCTAACAGCCCTTTGCATGAATGGAAGTGTGTGTTGTACTTAGTGTCTCAGAACTGTAGCCCACAGTAGTGTTTGTGCTGAAACGTGGACCACTTGTCTCCATGGCTCACACTCACCAGCACCCACAGTAATTTACAAGCACAGAGCTCTCATCTTTCGTATAGCAGAGTGATCTCCCTGCTGACGTTCTCCCCACATGAGTCCCTGAGGTCATTCAGAGCTCACAGGGCTTTGGAAGGTGGCTCTCCCATGTTTTTCATCTGAGTTTGTCTCCTTTTCTGCCCATCCATCTTCCATACTTCTCACCTCTGTGGGAACTTCTCATTTAGACTCCTTGCTGCCTGGGGCTGAGGGTCTTCCTAGTTTCATGGAATCATAGAATCACTAAGCTTGGAAAAGGCCTCCAATATCATCCAGTCCAACCCCTACCAACCCCCACCATGCTGACTGACCATATTCCTCAGTGCCATATCTCCATGGTTCTTGAGCACCTCCATGGACCTCCAAAGATTCCATCACCTCCCTGGGCAGCCCATTCCAATGCATTACCTCTCTCTCAGATAAGTTTTTCCTAATACCCAACCTGAACTCCCCTACTTTGGAGCAACTTAAGGCCATTACCTCTCATCTTAGTTTGTTGTGTTTGCACTGAGTCACACTTTCCAAGTGGAAAAAATTAATGAAAGAGGATCTCTGGGTTTACGGTTACTGGGCAAAGAAAGGGAAGCAAGGCGGGCTGGGGGAAAATCCTTGGATTTGTTATGTAAGAGAATTGGCACTTCAGGTTTTAGCATTTTGAATTCAAACAAATGCATGGATACTACTTCTCTGCCTATTCCCTGACAGTGCAAGAACTGATCACTTCAAATTAATTCCTTGCTGAAATGCTGTTCTATGCAAAAAGTGGGTAGCTGTATGCCTACTACAGCTTCCCTTGCGGTGAGCCCCAGAAGAGCTGAGGCAGAAGAAACCACTGCAGCCAAAATAGGTTCATACACTGCTAAACATGCAGCAATACTGAAGAAACACAGGGCAAAATAGAAAATCTCCAAAAAACTTGGAAATGGTAAATTTTGCTGAAGTAGTAAAAACATGTGGTAAAAACACATGGTGAATGCCCAATTCCTGGAGACACTCAAAATCAGACTGGATGGGGCTCTGAGCACCTGGATGGAGTTGAAGGTATCCCTGCTCATTGAAGGAGGGTTGGACCAGATGGCCTTCAATGGCCTCTTCCAACTGAAATGATTCTATGGTTCTATAGAAATAGTTTCACTGCATGAGATATAGATTTTCAAGTCTTTTCTTTAAATCTTCATTAATCTATTGTTTTTTTTCCAGTATGCATTTGTAATGACAAATATTAACTAAAAATGCTCTGTAATAACAACCGAAGTGTGCCACTGTACTTCAGTGTATGTTTCTACACAGCTACAAACGCTGATGAAGAAAGGACTTGCTAGGGGAAATGTATTGTGTAATGTCTCCATGAGATTTTAAAACCTTGTAAGGTAGTCAAGGTGAATTAACCTATGTTAAAACGCAACCAAAATGCAATGGTTCAGCTTTTGCATGGGACAAAGCACAGACCTATGTTTACTGAAGTAACATCTCCAGAGATCACTTGAGACGCTGCATGAAACCCACGGGACTTCAGGAGTTTGCATAGCATTATTGGGATAAAACCCACTGTAAGGTGCAAACATTTATAAGACTCTTTAGCAGTTATGCAAGCGATCGCCATCATATCAGAGTGCTTTTGCTAGACACAATAGAAATTAATTTCTCCCTTTGCTCCTTAGGACTCAGAACGTGTTTCTAGATGAGGAAAATGCCCTTGAACAATGCGCGGGAAGGGATGACCAGCTGCAGCCCTGTGCTGCAGTTAGTTATATTCTGGAATCCTAAGCAGCTGTTTGCCTATGTCTATATTCATTAGGCAGGGATTTAAAGAAAAAAGTGCACCATTCATTATTCTTACCGCAGCGCACGGCTCCACGACAAGCCCTATCGAATAATGCAAACCAAGTGAACAAACAACCAACATAATTTACTGTCAACTTCAGTAAAAACATGGAAAAAAATCCCTGCAGTCCAAAATACTGTGGGTGGTTTTAACAACGTTGTCCACAGTGCATGAAATGCAATATTTTGGGGGTAGTAATTGCCGTTATTTAAACCTCAGAAAGCCGCAGATTTATATTTGTTCAGTTTCCCTTTAAGCTGGATAATAAATCTGTACGGCTTCTTCTGGGCTTTTTTATTAGAAAGACTTCTGAGAGGATAATATTTGCCTACACCGTTCTATTCTTTGGCTTCTTAAAAATCACAGGAAAGATTTTAACAACCAAGTGGTGCTGTATGGAGAAAATTGTGTCTTTAGCTGTGCTGTACTGTAATTACTGGAGATAGCATCACTGATACATATGCAGAAACCAGCACTCAATTTTGACTCAGAAGATAATACACCAACTGTGTATTAAGTTTAATGTAGATTAATGTGAGTTGCTTTCCTTTGCATGTATGTACACAGGTACAAATAATTAAGATTAATTCCACTGGATGTAATGGCCTTCACTGTGCACAGTGCCATAACATTCTTCTTTAATAGCTGTTAATTGGATGTATTTGCTTTGATGGTGAAATCCTGATTAGTCTTGTTACCCCTACAACCTCTTCCCCCTCCCTTTGCCCATTTTTATGCTTAGGAAAAGATTTATAATAAGGGAATCATGGCTATGCAGTTTATTAGCAAAAAATCAATTCTTACAGAGGCTCAGCTAAACAGGGGCACATTGCATAGTGTTTGAAGAGTAGAGATGATTATAGAATCATAGAATCATTAGGGCTGGAAAAGACCACAAAGGTCATACAGTCCAGCTGTCCACCAGTACTGTCCACTGACCACATCCCTCAGTGCCACATCTCCACGTTTCTTGAGCATCTCCTGGGACAGTGACTCCACCACCTCCTTGGGCAGCCTGTGCCACTGCATCACCACTCTTTCTGGGAAGAAATTGTTCCTAATTTCCAACCTGAACCTCCCCTGGTAGAACTTGAGGCCATCACCTCTCATCCTATCACTGCTACCTGTGAGCTGAGGCTGAGCAATCCCATTCCCTTAGCCTCTCCCTGTAGGACTTGTTCTCCATACCCTTCACAGCTTCATTGCCCTTCTTTGGACACGCAAATGGTGCTCATTTCCATCTGCTCTTTTTGCCACATAGCATTTTCACAGGTAATACTTAACAGCAATTCTAAGAAGCCCCATCGTGAAGCCCAGCTACACCATCATCTGATTGAATGGAGTGAGCATTGAAAGAGCAGATCCTTTATGAGGTTAATAAGCTAAGGAACTTTAATATGAAATTCTTATCCTTCCCCCCAAAAGAAAAAAGACTGCATAATAATGGCAATTAAAAGAAAAGTTTAAAAAAAAAAAAAGGGGGACCATTTCTGTGTAACCATTAAAAATGTGTTCGGCAATTACACATTTATTGTCCGTATATAAAATGAACAATTCAGAGGGCGAACATCAGCTAAAGCAATTAAGAAAGGTGTTTATTTTACCAAGGCTTCTCCATTTCAATTTCAGGAGTGAAAATCTATCAGTGAGCTTGCAGTGGTTTTATTCCTGTTTTTAATTACAGCCTGTTTCCAAAACTGCCTACACCTGTCCTAGGCACTGCTGCATTTGCATGTGCTTCTGCCTTGAGCCCCCTCCAGTACAGGGAGGGTTAAAACCAATATTTGTAGATAAAGAGGTAAACATATTTACATTCAGTTTTTCACACTTTATGCATATGTCATGCAGTGAATAGTTTTAGAGGTATGTTTGTACTATCTCTCCAGAATTTTTACAGTCTGCAGGACACAAAATCTCTATAAAGTGACTTATTGAAATAGAAGCAGATTGGTAAAACCGTTTCTCTCTTATGAACTGTGAAGAATGATCCTCTAAATGAAATCAGGAAGGAACTGGACAGAATCTTGTTTAATGGTGTGACAAAATGAATCACAACTATTCCAAGCATCCATCACTGCTAAAAGGGGACCACAAATGATCTGTGAACTACTATATATTGATTACTCATGTACTACAAGTGTCGGATTTAATGTTCACACACCATGGAAAGGCGGCAGGGACAGATGGTGCCTTAACTCTTCTTTGATAGATTTTAATGGTGAAATATTGATTTCTATCTGGCCAAGGCCTGTTGTTAGGGGCCAAAGTCATTTGTTGGGTATAGCTGGACACCCAGTCTGCTTGGGGTCATCAATCATTTTTGGCAAGGCAGGTGAAATTCTGAGGAGAAGCACCTTGCTTCCCACACCGCCTCACGACGAGGCTGTGCGCATGCACACCCCCTCCTCTGCTATGTGGGCAGACAGAAGCCTCCATGAAATTGTGCTTGTAAAGAATTATTAATGATAAGACATGTTTACTGAGGAGAGTCACAGCGAATCACAGCTGACATGAAATAGTCTGGGAGCCTCAGAGAGAAAATGAGCTTCTCGCTAAAAGGGACTATATTTTATTTAAACATCCGTCTAGGGCTGAGAACTCAGGTAATCTGTTGTGTTACAAGCCACTGGCTGTTCTTGCCATCCAGAGAGATAACAGTGAGGAGCTAATAGGAACACATCAATCACAATCAGGCTGCAATTCCACCGGTGTCTCCTCTTCCCGGCTCCTTTTTAAGCTCCTTAATAACGATGATAACATAGTTCTGGGCTTTGCGAGAGGGCTGCTTCCCTTTGAGGGTCATATTCATAAAGCGGGCGGCTTGCGGAGTCAGCATCTCCCCGCGATGGAGAGGGCGGTGGGAGGGGAGGGGCGGGGGGCAGGCGGGCCGGGTCCCCCCGCCATAAATCCGCAGACGCTCGTCTTTCCCTCATCGGCCTTCCCAGGAGAGGATTGCTGCTCGGAAGCGGGAAAGGGCAGCCGCTGCCCAGCTGTACCCCAGATGTGGGAAGCCGGTTGAGGCTGATTTTTCGTTTAGATTATCTTGCTTACCTAATGATTTTTGCTTCACTGCTCAGCTCGATTGTGTTCACTAGGACGGCAGGCTATTAAAATGTCAAGGCGCATTGAATTGTTGTTATCAAGGAAAGAGACCTTTCCAATCAGCCCACGTTCCCCGGGTTGCATAAAGGCGAGGAAGAGATCAGAGGAGGAGGAAGAGCTTCTTGGTGCTGGGTGTGTGCACGGACGTAGGCAGATGTGTACCTGTGCCTGCTGGAGCGCGCTGCGATAATTAAAATGCCACCTTCTACAGCAGGCATTAGACATTGCTCTCATTCGCATCATACGGGGGAGATGAAACTTCTCCCCATTGTGCTTTCCGCCGCAATCCTCGCAAAGAAAATACGGGGAGGAGGAAAGTTGTGTGGCTGAATCACTGGCTCTGCATACTAAGGAGCTGCTGGGCAGGGCTGAAGGAGAAAAACAAAGGCAAATGCCTTCCTCATGTCTGCACCTGCCTTAAGGCTTGATAAGAAAATAAGTTCACTGACCTACTGGGAAAAACACTGGAGATTGTCCGGTATCACAATATTGAACAATTGGTGACAGGATGATACAAACCCAGCACATTTGGAGACACGAAATCCCATACCTCCCGTCTCCACCACCACCACCTTGCTCATATAATTGCAGAGCAGTTTATTATACAGAAGCACATCAGATATTGCCGTGGATTGATTTTTTTCTTTCTTCTCTTGTAAACTATACAGTACATCATATCGGTGGGGAAAAATATATATATATTCCTTGGATTTACTTCTTTGTTTAAATCATTTCACAAATATTTTGCTTTTCCCCTGTCACTTCTTTTTCATTTTTATTTAGAAAAGATGGCTTTGTTTTTGCCTGTATATAGTTTTGTAGAATAATGACATCTATCCCGTCCCCCATGCATCAAGCATCATTGATTGGCCACAACATCATTGTCACTACTGGGTGTTCATCTTCACACTTGCTGCTGGCAGGTCCCTCATCTGCTCACCCTCTCTGTCTCACACATGCCCCATCCCTGGGCCACACGCTGGCTCCCAGCAGGCGTGCCTGTGGTCTCTTTTCCCCTAATGCACATTTTCCTCTGCCTCTCCCTCCCATTGACCTTGGCTTTGTGTGAGGCCAATGGCACACAGCACAGCACAGCACTCAGCTTTGTCTGTGTTAAGCAGCCAGAAGAAAACTGACCCTTCCCTCTGTTTCCATACTGTCCACACCAATTCATGGAAGTTTCACAAGGTGTGGCTCCCCAGCATGCTCATGCACAGGTTCGTGTGGGAATCTGTGTGGGATATCACTGACCATCAAGTCCAGCTCCTGGCTCCACACAGCACCAAAAATCAAACCCTATGTCTGAGAATGCTGTACAATCATTCCTTCAACTCCAGCAGCTCTGTGCCCACCGTCCTATGGGGCAGAACCTTTACTTAACGTCACCTGACCCTCACCTGGCATCTCCAGGGACATCTCCGAACAAGCTGCGCCAAGTTCCTTGCTGTCCGGTCCATGCCCTCAAAGTGGACTTCAGAGGCTTTGCAAAATGACTGATTTTCACAAAGATCTAAATTTAAGTGCCAAAATCTGATTTCAGACTTAATTCTGCATCTGGACCTTTGTGTAAGGAGAGTAGGTCCAGTAGTGGCTTCAAATGGTTGAAATATAAGTTCAGTGGGAAATGGTTCTTGAGCTCTGCAAAATCCCCCGCATTAAGATTAAGTCAAGACTGATATATCTATCAATCACTTCAGTATAAGATACTCCAAATAGATGTAATTATCCCCCAAGCAAGTCATAGAAAGCTTATAAGTCACAGAAAGCTCAACTGAAGTTAATTCAGTTAAAATAACACTTAAGAAAAAGACACTGGAAAGTTCCCCCATTCCTCTTGCAATGTGATGCAGTAACCTTATAATTATGATTAAAACTTTATTTCTTTGGCTTCAGAAGTCATGCTTTTCCCCTCCTGTACCCTTAGGGGTTGAGGACAAAGATTTTTGGGATGCTGAAATGAGATAGCTGTGTCCCATTGGAAGGCAGATCCATGTGCTAGTGAAGCATCTGTGCAGGGAATGGGAGCAGAGCAGGATGCTCGTAATGGAGCACCTTGAAGAAACTAAGCTAGCTCTCAAAGCAGAATAATTGGTGTAGCAGGAGGCTGTGCCCATGGTAATCGTTTTTACTGAGATGAAGCTTATTAACATGTGCACTGGTGCATCTGCATTGCCTCTGGGACTCCAGCCCTGCATGGTTCCCCACCGTGCTGCACAGAGGTTTTACCTTCCTCTGACCTTGCTCCAGCTCCTTTGTCCTGCTCTGTGCTCTCAGTCATCTCTCATCTCACAGGCTTACACCCTATATTTTTAAATCCAGCCCAACCTTTTCATGTTTCTCTTATGGTAAATATCTCAGATGTGTTGGAAATATAGTCTGTCCCATTATTACAGTGCACTGGGTTTGTGAAAAGTTTGTTGTGCATCACACACTTTGAATAATGCCTATCTTTAAGCTGAAATTTTAAGCCATTAGAAACGATCACAAAGCCTTACTCTGTGCTTGGTTGGATGTATGGAGGGGTATCTGGTAACTGTTGAGTTATGGCCTGAACCACTGATTGAGCACCTGGGGAAAGGACCCGGTCAGCCCTGGGAACACAGGTGAAGGCAATTCAGCTCTGTGACCAGAAGGGGTGGAGCCTGGCTGCACCTCTCTTAGACCCCATTTAAGGGCTGCCTGACTCTAAAGAATGTTCTCTGGTAGGGAATCCCCAACTGGTGGAGTTTTCCATCTGAGCCTGGATCTTCAGAGGTGGGTGAGTGCT
The DNA here is from genome assembly GCF_026119805.1 of Tympanuchus pallidicinctus. Taxonomy (NCBI): domain Eukaryota; kingdom Metazoa; phylum Chordata; class Aves; order Galliformes; family Phasianidae; genus Tympanuchus; species Tympanuchus pallidicinctus. The sequence goes on from NW_026294669.1 coordinate 8,219,992, forward strand.
TTGTTTTTGTAACACCTTTCTGTCGCACCAGCCTTTTTGTTGTTCTGCTGCATTGATCTTTCTGATTGTTTAGGGGGAAAGGTGCATGTGTTTATACTGTAAGATCACATAGACTCAATCCCCATTTGAGAGAGAAAAAAGGAAAACTCAGTACTGGTTGTGTCCAGACTATGGTTAGTATTCTTCAGAGGAATAAAAGTGTAACTTCTTGAGATTTATGTGAAATGAGTCAGGAGGCAACCAAGATCTCTCTGTACTTGTTCTTTGGTGTGCACTGGAAGCCAAATCCCAACCTCTTCCTTCTGATTTACTGTAATAGCAGAGCTGAGGCAGAACACAGATTGGTCAGGGTGTTTTACCTCTGATCATCACTCATGAAGACTATAACAAAGTCTGGGTAAGGTACAAGACAAGCAGGGCTCATTGCACACAGAGTCCAACTCCAAGATATTAAATGTCCCAGAGACATTTACCTTTGAACAGAGGGTTTGCAGGGGGGAGGAAAAAAGGAAAGTGACGCAAATCTGCCAGACTGCAAGCAACCCAACTGGGGCAGCAGCAAACATCAGCAGGTTTTGATGCTGGGGCCAATCCAATGTGGAAGTCCCAGGTATCCTATGCCTAGCAGTATGACAGTAGCTGGAGGTTCTCTGAGGCCTTGTTTGACTGAGTTCTGCATTAGAACTCACCACCTGGTAATGCTGTGGGTGCATTTTGGACAGTTTTAAAATGTTATTTGGAGACCCAGCCTCCATCCCTGCTGCACTGCAAGCCATGTCTCAGCATAGCCCCATGAGTTTTTCACTCACAGTCATCACATGAGAATTAGTGGATTTTGCTGGCTCATTTGTTTTGTGAAATCCGGCTGTTTTGCACTGAATGCAGTACGTCTCCAGCATATGTGATTCAAATCAAAGCAATCATCCTACACAGTGTAAATCAATGAGATGAAATGTAGCCATTGACAGCTCTTACAATTGTGTCCATTACTATGAAATCCTCTTTTTTTAAATAGAGGTGCTTTTATGAGTCCATTGAAGCATAGCTGACAAAGCCTTCAGTCCTGGCTATTGCCAAAATAGCACAACACATAACAATTATAAAAGATACATGTGGTGCATATATTTATACAGATTAGAATAAGCACTTTGTTAAATTGCTGTAGTGCATTTGTCTCTTTTCCAGAGTTCTTAGGAACCTTGGATATTTGCTCTTCCCATGAGTAAAATAAACACGTACCTGTGGGCTTACCAAAACTCTCAGCTTCTCCACGTGCTGACAGAGCAAAAAGTGTACTTCTACAGCTATGTTAAAAAAAATGAAGGTAGTGTAATTATTCCTTATGCTAATATAATAAGCTAGTAAATGTTTCTACACTTCCTGTAGGTCTAATTACATTTCAGTAATGTGAACAATCCCTGGAGCTGCTGCTGTTAAATATTTTTGGAGCAGGAGCAGGGGAGTTTATTTGTACACACCAGAGGAATGTGGATTTGAAAAACAGCATAGTAAGGCTCTAAAGCAGCAGGGCTGCTTCTGACATCTGAGTAACTTCAGGCAAAGCAGGAATTCCTAATCAGTATCATGTAACAATTTAGAAAGGCAGCCTTGACTACCTACTGACTTCTGAAAGAGGCGTATGGTTTCAGGCCAGGTACTGACACAGGCACAGCCATGCCATTCCTTGCTGCTGCATCTCTTCTTCATGTTCTTCTCTCTTGGTGATAGCAATGCATACAATATTATGCAACTGAAGTTGCTGCACAGCCTCTTGTATTTAATACAATATAAATGCTGTTCACTCAATGTGCCAGTCAACCTTGCAGTGCTGGTCCAGGTGGAGCCACTCTGAACAGATCAATCTGGCTTCATTAGCCACATCTGTGAGCATGGACTGGTGTGTCCTGCTTGAGCTGTTTGCTCTGAATTGGCTCTGCACCAGGGCTGTGTTGCTGCAGAACAGGTAGTTGGGGCTGGGGTTAGGAGTAGCAGTAGCAGTGTAATAAAGCTGTTTGCTGTTGCAGGGAGGTAATGAGTGATGTTCTATCAATTAAGGGCAAGTAGAGGAGGTGGGTGTGACAGAAATGAACTAAGGGTGTGAAAAAAGGGAAATCCATAGCTGGGAAAGAGAGAAAAGATAAGATTGTTCTTTTTTCTTCGCCCCCAAATGTGACATTTAAAGGGAAAAGTATAGGTGAACATTTTAGGGAGTTAGAGCACTGGGGACAAATTGTATAGGAGGTATGGGGAACTAGGAATACTTAACTTCTAATTATTTATTTTATCCACTGCAAGTTTCAGTTTTACTTTCAATGTGTTTATCGAAGATGGTCGGAGATAAGGTCAGACAGCTCTGTCTTCAGCTAGCCTGTGCTGCTCATAGCTTTTTATTGAAATCTCTGTGTCCTGAGTTTCCCATGCAGTGCCAGACTCCTCCCACACCTGCAGCTCTTCTAACCTGAAACTTATGGCAGACTGTTTCTCTTCTTTCTGAGAGAAGAACAAAAGCTTCCTTCTTGAAGAGCTGGAATGCAAGCACTCTGCTTAAAGTGTTTTCCCACAAGGGTTAATGTTTCTATTGTGAGAAGTAGGAATAATAATACTAATAACTAACTTCTCAATTGAAGCGAAGCTCTCCAGGGCACTTGCTAGTTGACCACTCCATAACCCATACCAGGGATACTGGAGGGATGTGGCAAGAGCAGGCTGTCTCTGCAGTCTGTTCCATGCAGGATCAGACTGAAATGTTAGGAAATAAGTTATAGACATTTGCACAGACAGCCAAAAAAACTGTGAAATAGCTTTCTGAGCTGAGCTCAAGACCTCTCTTGTGGAAGCTGCCAATGAATGCATGCCTGAGATGACGTATTTTTTTCTGTCTACACACCCCCTTTCTCCTTGTGATCCCTTTCTATCAGGAAGAAGAGTTTAAGGAGGAGAAAGGGACCTGAGCCAAAAGTCTGCTAATTCTGGAAACAGCTTGGGTCTGAGGTTTTGACTTAATTTATCTTTACCTGATGATGTGAGTGAACTACAACCCTCTTGACTTCTGCAGTGCTATCCAAGGCTGAAATTGGGATATACCTGATCCACAAAGGAGCCATTGTACAGCATGTTGGCATTTGATCATATTGGAGAATGAAAGCCATATTTGAGTGAGGCCTAAAGTGCCTCACTACTGCACTGTAAACAACTGGATATTACAGTAATGGACAAGGCTTTGAGTGCTATGAACAGCTTCACATTCACTTTATTGATTTGCAATGTGCACTGTGATGGTTTGCTGTAATAAATATAAATGCCATAGTGTAGAAATGTCAGAACAACTTATTAAAAATGTGTCTCTTCCCTGTTTGTGCAGTATGGCATGTGTTTCTGCACAGCTGCAGGATTGTGGCTAGGGGGGAATGAGGCTGTGGCTCAAAATTCTGCATTGCAAGAATATAAATTCAGTGCATAAACAAAATGTGTACTGGGCAGCCTTTCCTTTTGCGCTGTGCTTCTGTATAACAGAATTGAGTTCTGCGTCTCAGAACACATTTCATATTACAGAAGTGAATATACTTTTCTCACGTCTCATGAAGGCTGAGTTGGTACCAGGTCTCAGCTCACATACCAGAGGCAGTTCTTTGGCCATTTAAAAAAGCAGTAACGTTTTTCTTAACACTACAATAGCTTTATCTCAGCAGGCAAACCTTTCAGCCTTTGGTAATACTGTAGGAGAAACAAGGCACTATTGTAGGAGACTACACATGTGCTGGGGATGTGTATGCAGTCACATGTGTGTATCCCCTGCTCCCATGTATAGAATAACTGCCTTTGACCAGATTAACAGTTCCATACACCACCTGTACTCCGAGCTGTTTTGCACAAGACTTCTATGTGGATGCTGAGTCTTAAATGTGGGTTTTGTTCTGGAGTTGATCATCTGGCCCTCAGCAGCTCCAAGTCCCTGGGTAAGCTGGTTGATGACATAAAGTAGGGAAATGTGTGATTTATTATGGACCCCTGGTCCCATCACTGCTAACAGAGGTCATTGCCTGGTGCACTATTGCTCCTGACTGCTGAAAATAATTCTTTAAGTATTTGATTGTCATCATCCTGTGTGCTACCTGGAGCAGGACAAAGTTGTTTTCTCATTTACTGCCTGGTGTGATATCTCCACCTTTCCCTTATAAATGTTATTCCCTGCAGCACAAGAAAAGGATTTTTACAGAAAAACTGGAGGGAGAATTGCATTATTTCAGATAATACAACTTCAGACCATTAACAGAGGGGCTTACTTTTTATTTCCTTGTTGTTTTTTTTTGTTTATTTGTTTCAGAAGAGATTAGGTCAGTGTAGTATCAAGATCCAGATCTCAAATGGTGCTAACCTCTCATATAGATGTCTGTCTTGTTGATTTTGGTGAAATACACATAAAATTTACTGTCTGATGAGGCACAAAGCGTTTTAGGATTATTGGGACATACAGAGATGCTCAGAGTGCAAAGCCTTGATATATAATGTTGGCTATTCAGCATATTAAGCATGAGCTTTTCTTACTGACTTTTCTGCAGAAACCATTGGTGCCTGGAGAAAGCTGTTGGCAGTCTGTACCAGAGGCTCTATGCAGTGTTAAAGAGTTTCAATAAGAAACTGAAATACTGTTTTAGTCAATGGAGCCAGCATAAATCTGGGGAGGAGAGAATCAAACCTGAAAACTGACTTAGAGATTGTACTGCTATACTTGCTCAGAAGGGGCACAGATGCAGAATGTGTGCTTGTTCAGAGATTTCCAGTCAACAAGAGGTTTTCTTAGATACAGTTTCAGAGTTGGTATATTTCTTCTAGCAGGATAAATTTAATACGTATGTTTTTTTTTCCTAATAAGTAATTAAAAATATATATTTCAGTGACAGAGTGAGAATTTACTGATGGAAAACTGCTCCCAAGTCTGTTATTGGAGGAAAATGAGAGTGGAATTGGGGGAAAAAAAAAAAAGGGCACTGATTGCTATATAGGAGGGATAATACACTATTTATTAAAAATGAATGAATGTGAGTTTATGAATTAGCATGGAGTGTAAAGGTGGTTGAAAAGCTGAGAGAAGTGGTGGATGGAAATCCATTGCTGGAAACTCCATTCTGTTTCCACAATCATGAACAAAAATATCTCACTTACTCCAAGAATGCATGTTCTGTACAAGTGCTCAGATAGATGCTTCTGTGGTAGCCATCAGCCTCAGCAGCCTGCAGATGACAATTGAATTAAAGCCTGTGATACATCAGTCAAAGGAGAATTGCTGTGCTCATTATGCAGATGGATAAAAAACAGAAAAGTTAGATAACAGCCCAAACAGAGCTTGTGGCAAGACCAAATCCATAAGCCTTGATTCCTTTTGAGTTAAATGACAGAAGAAATCTCTGGAATTTTATAGAAATCTGTAGATATAACCACAGAAACTGCCAGGACCACTTCTTTGTGTTGCTGAACAACAAAGAGAATCTTGTTCAGGGAACCCTATGGATTTAGAGATTCCTCTGATGTTCTGGATGTGGATGCCTCTGAAAATGGGAGACTCTTGAACAGGATAATGAAGGTGCAATGCAGAATCCCTGAAGTCCTGCCTTTGGGGAGGCATTTCTGGAGAGGGGAGGAGACCCTGCTGCTAACCTTATCTGATGGATAGTCCCTGAGGCACCACTGCCATCTGGTGAAAGCTAGAACAGCCCATGGGGATGTGTTAGAAAGCCATAAACTGATAGACTTACAACTAGACAAAGCTCAGCAGAAAACAAGCACACTGTGGCCCATAGAATTTTATTGAAAGTTTTTCTTCCATTTTTTCTAAGTCTACTTTAGATTTCTACAGCAAATCCATAATCCTTTATGCAGTATTGTACTAGCTTGCAACAGTAACTTACAAGTATTATTATTAAACTCTGAGGACCATCTCCGTGAGCAAATAACAATGCCATTCGCTATGACTTGAGAAGATTTCTGCAGGTTTGCCATTTTTGACTAAGCAAACCCATTTTGTGAGGTGTGTGAGAAGGAAGTGTCCTGCTGATGTGGTATAAATGCCCTGTTGAGGAGCAGTCAGTAGTGATTACTCCTGCAACATCAAGCATCCTTCATGGTCAGGTTTGTCAGGTAAGAAGGTGCTTGTGTTCAGCATGCAAGGGGCTGTTGTCTGTTTGAGCTGGTTTAGACATCCTTGCTTAAAGCAGAGTCTGAAGGAGGCAACATTTTCTCCCAAGAGCCTGTGGGTGTTTTTCTGTTATAGCCCTGATATCACACATGGAATTGAGGAAGCTAGCAGACACCGTCTCTCCAGGGAGTTGATCTAATTCGACCTGTAGGCTGAAATGAGCAGAGTGTAAAACCGCTGACCAAATAGACTTTGGATCGAGTGCCAACCTCCCGTTATCAGAGTTCAGTGCAAGTGATGTGAGGATGAACAAAATCTCTCTTGCAGAATTTGTACTCCCAGTTTAAATGTCACAGTCTGCTGGGGTGATGGATATACACTATCATTTGCTTTCTCCTTCCACGCTTACTTTTAGAATCAAAGATGTACTTATGGTCCTATACACCTTTGAAATTTATAATGCAAGGTCTTATGGTTTTTTGACTTAAATTTTAAGTATCATATTTATAAATAGTATCAACTGCTGTTTTGCCAATAAGAAATTGGCAAAAAATTGATATTAAAATCATTATTGCATATTAAATCCTGGGGTCTTTAGTGAGTAGATAGTATTAAGACATATATAATTTCTTGATGATCTCAGTAGCAGCCCAAAGTCTTTAGTGAGGATTGAGTCAACTTTTGGTCAGTCATTAGCCAAGCTTTTAATGACTCTGTAGCTGCTAGGTTAACTTCACTGCAGTGTAAACCCACTAACTTCAATGGATTTAAATAGCCATCTCTTAAAGGGAAGTGGAAAATGCAGAGGTTTAAAAAACTAATAGGTTTTTCAGCAGCAACCAAAACAAAGGAAATGAGGAGATTTCTATTTTGGATAATCAATTTTGCATCCTAAAGAACATTCTGGGTAAAGTACTGGAAGCTATGAGGAGCCAATTCGTTACAGTTCCAGCCAGAACCTAGCTAGAAGCCTGAATGCAGTGTGTCATTATGATTAATTATGTGTAATGAGTGTTTTATGAACCTAAGAAAGAAAAGCATTTATTTTTCTGGTATTATGGTGGTAGTGTCTTGTTTTGTTTTAAAGCTGGGAGCGTGAAGCCAAACAGATGATGGAAACCCCCTTATTAGCTCTTTTGTTTTGCTCTAAGCTGTAATGAAGCTTACAGGCCAAGTCTCCATCACACAGTGGCTTTGTGAGTGCAAAGGAGAAGTATTCAGTTCTGAAGCTCTGGGATTTTACTTTTTTTTTTCTTTTATGTTTAATTCATTTTCTGTGGCAGAAACCCTGTAGAGCCACCCAGGACACAAAACATGAGGCAGGAGTAGTCCATCTCTTGTAGGCCTTCAGACCAGTCTGTCCCTGAGACTCAGGAGAAAAGCTCAAGGTGATTAACACTTGGTGATGTCTTGACCAAGGAGACAGGGCTGGGGACAAAAGACCAGCACCTATGATCCCACCTGGATCTGGCTCTCAGTACCCATGGCCTCACAGTGGCAGCCCAGGACTGCCATCTATCTGTGGTTCCCTTGCCTTCCAGAGAGGAATCTGGCTTACAGCAGGAACGTGTGTGGCTTTGTCCACAGAGAGGTTCCTGTGGGAAATGTGCAAAAATCCTTTGGTCCATCCATATGCTTTATAGGACTGGGGACGGTAGGACAGGGGGAGTGCTTCTGGTGCTGCTGGAGCACGAGGTTTTAAAGAGGGGTTAAAAAATTGGTGGGGAAAGGGGGTGGACATAACAAGAACCGAGAACCCAAGTGAACCCAAACAAAACAAGAACAGATGAGTAAAAGGGTGAGGGAGTGAGAGCCTTGCTCTCTGGCGTTTCCCTCGCGCACCAGGAGGTGGTGCAAAACCCCTGCTCATCCCACAGACAGGAGACAAATTTCATTTTTTTCCAGGGACTGCTCTCCAGCTTGTAATACCCAGGAAAAACACTGATGGTTTAACCCTCTCAGCATGCCCCTATACCTCTAGTATTTTGGTGCATATCTCTGAGGCTGACAGCATTAACTGTGGAAAGAGGAAAATGCAGAGAAACTTCATACTGCTAAATGCTATTATCTTGCTGCAATAATGGTAATTAAAAGGTACTGCCAAATGACTTTGAAAGTGTTATACTTACAGAGCAAACAGTTCTCGCTTTGCAGAGTGCAGGAAAAAGAAATTATGATCGGATTTTTTTCTTCTTGCTGCTTTTTTTCATTGTGTGCAGTTGGTTTGTTTTTCTTTTTCAAACTTGCGTGCACTAATACTAAAAATAAATCAATCTGTAGGATAAATAGATATTCATAAGCCATTGTTTCCATATGAGAAATTAAAAGCTTTGTCATAAAAGTGTGTTCTCAGTTATCTGTTAGTTAAAATGGAACTATCAAATCCCTCCCGTTTCTCCTTACAGTAAATTAGTAATAGTTTGTGAACTCATTATATGGTCTTTGGTGGTAATTTAAAAAAACAGCTAATTTGATGGTGGTACAAAACTGTATAAAGCATGGCTTTTTGCTGAATTGCTGTAACTTTACTGACACGAGTGCGTTCATTTCAGGTTAACTGAAGTTTTCATGTTTAAAATCTCAGTGCACTTTTACCAAGCTGCCATATGGAAACTTGTATTAATGTAAGAAAAACCCTGGGCACGATTTCTGCTTATGCCGGAAATAAAAAGCTCCAGCTTATTGTTGCTTGCATTATAGTTCTGTTTTTGCTTGTCATTTTTTTTTTTTCTTTTAAGTAAGAAGAAGGGTTTGTAAAAGAGGCATTTTCTCCAGCTTCTCAATTGGCAGTGATTAGCAATGCCTATTGTGAAAGGAGGAAATTTCAGCTAAAAGTGAAATCATCTTACAGTTTATTTTTTGACCCCTTTAATTTTTCTCTTCTCCTGGGTAACAAACATATTTTTATGCAAATTTTACATATGATCCAGCTTTAAGAGCTTGCATTGTCAGGTACAATCAGCCTTCATCAGGCAATATGTGTATCTATATATATGTATATATACTATAGTAAGCGTATCTCAGTTCAATGTTATCTTTTTTTAAAGCATCTGTGAAATTAAGTTGAAAATGTTGAAAGAAATTATAACATTGCCTGTGTGCTAACTTTCTTGCTTTTTAAAATTCTGAGAAAGGATGGGTAATTTTCTTTTTAAACCCTACCTCAACAGTGAAAGATTCACGCTTTTGTCTTTTCTGTTGGAGATGGAAATCCCTTTGGAAGTGAGTGGTTATGAAGGAATAATTTTGGAGAGCTGTAAATGTAAATATTTAAATATAATACAAAACACTCAGTAGCATATTCTAGATTTTGAATCTGAAAGCTTTTAGGATGTTGGATCAGAAACTGTTGGTTAAAAATCATTGTAACCCCACTGGCTTCTATCAGCTGGCATCTGTGCCATTATTTGAATGTTATTTTAAGCGCAAGCGCTTTCCTACAGACCACAAAAAGTTCAGCTTTGCTTATTCAAGAAAATTAACATTCTGAACTGTGAGTTAGATATTAAAAAAGTCATTTCAGAATATAGCCGGATTTTCTGTTCTTACTAATTTAACATTCCCTTGTTATCTTTACAGACTGTCATTTTTTGAGCGTGCTGACACAAAACTTATATACCATCGTTAAGGGTCACAGTTTATTGGATTTTATCTCCCTGCTCGAGCAAACATTTATTTAGTGACACTCTTAAATACCAAGTTGTACTAAAAGTGTCAGAATTGCTGCTTGAAAGTTTGAGTAAAAACTTCGTTTCTTTAAAGGCAACTTCAGAAAAGAATGAAAATAGGAAAGTTTTTGATTTGCTTTCTTTGCATCACCATGAGAAAGCTATTTGGCTCCTGAGATTTCTTCAAGATTAATGAGTGATAGAAAAAAAAGTTATAATTAAGTTTGGCACAAACATGCATGAAATACAGATTCATAGCTCAGGCACTGTAAATACAGGTGAATGTCTATCACTCCTAGACAATCATTTTATGTGACAGTTCTTGATAGCAACAATTGAACGTACAATATTCTGAACATCGCAGTAACTTTATCTGGATTTTCATGGTAGTAACCTAATGGGAAGCTTTCTATTTTATACCTGTTCTGATCTTTTTTTTTTTTTCTTGTTTGGCTGCCTCCTCCCTACCCCCCTCCCCGCCCCAAAAAAAAGAAGTGAAGGAAAGTATATTTTGTACTTTCTTGTAACTGATGTTGAAAGTCTGTCACAGATACCAAGGGAAGTTAAAGCAACTAGAAACAGGATTACAGCTAGCAGGACATGGATAGCAGTATGGCACCATGTGGCAGAATTTATCAAATTCATTTCTTTCTTATGCAGGGCAAATAGGAGCCGTAGACAGTTCCCTCTTGTAGTCCTTGTCGCGCTAGTCCCTTGTTCATTTACACTGTGAGCTAAATCCAGCTTCACCCACTGCTTTTACACCTGTAAACCCATTGGTAAGAGCATGGCCAGCAGGATTTGATCCTCTTCTTATTTCTTTCTTTTGCAGATGTGCTTTTGCTAGGAATGCTGTTTGCATTTCAATCAACCAAAACAACAGGACAGATAAATTAATGCCTGACTTGGCTCTTCACATCTGAGACTGAAATGTTATATTACTCTTCCGAGAGTTTAAGTTTGCAGGGTGACACTTACCAGGTGTAAGGTGCTGTAAGGTTAAGAAGCATCAAACCTATAATAAGAGTCTGACTTCCTCTTCATTTTGTCTCCTTTTGTGTTACATACTAGGGCAAGGAAGGTCTGCCAATCACTATCATTTCTTTTTCTTGTTCTATAAAGACTGGGTCGTCACAGCAACAGGCCTGTGACAGGCTGGTATCCATTTAGAGCTCCAGGGGGGTCCTAATAGGATTGAACCAAAAGATCAAGTGAATAGCTTCCTATTTTAGATTTGTAATAACTCTGAACTGTTTGCATATACATGGACCTTGCGGTGTTATGAGGAGACTTTTTACCAGAGAAAATCTGTCTATTTCTATCAGCACTGTACTTTGGAAAGGATACCCCTTAGCCTACTCCATCTTTGCAAAAAGGAAAAAGAAAACAAAATTAAGCCTACTGCTCTTTCTCTTGCACACACCAAATTGGAAGGTGTCATTTCCTTTCATTAATTCATTTTACCAGATCAAAGTAAATAGTCTGTTTATGGAGAACAAAGAAGCCCCTTTTTGGTATTCTGCTGAAGTCGCTATCAGATTCAGAAGTTTGCTCATCTTTCTGAAATCTGGCAAGGCTACATGCTGCCGAGATTACAGCCAAACGACTCATGCAAAACGGGCAAATAAATTCCATGCAAAACAAACTCTAGCAGAGTAAGAATGAGGAGGGGACATTTTGTTGATTTGGGAGGCTCTCCAGAGGTTAGGTCTCTGATTCGGCTTGCAGAGGGGGCTTCAGCAAACCAACAACACTTGGCAGGCAGAAAAAGAACAGAATTAAGTTGAAATTATTTGCAGTGATTATGGAATCTGTTAGAAAATAGGTTATGCTTCATAGATTTCATTCACAGCCATTTACTTGTCAGTACTATTTGTTAAGAACAGCATTTTATGTGGAACTTCTTGTTGGGTAAGATCCCAGGTGTAAACTTGTCAAGATCTAGCTCTAGGACTTATAAAACATATATTTTTAAAAGGCTAAATACTGGTAGCTTGCTTTTTTTTTTTTTTTTTTTTTTTTTCTCCTCTCCTTAAAGCAGGGCTTCTGAAACATCTCATTCAGAGAGGAGAAGCAGATGAGGTTGCCATGTGAGCTGGACTGTCCAAAGGTTTTGGAGTTTTTTCTCAAGGTTAGCTCTAGCCCACCTTTTGGAGGCAGTTGACTGCTATCTTAGTTGAAGACCACTGAAGCTTCCTTGCAAGGATGCTTAGCATGGACATATGTCAACTGTAGTAACACTATGACAAGTTATCATACTTATCTTGGTGAGGTCTTTTGAATACTATCCTTGTATTCATTTTTTTGGCTGCTTAGATTGTAATCAAAGTCAGGTGCTGCAACCAGCCTGAGACTGTCTCTCTGTCATCTTACACTTGATCTTCTCTACCCTTCCTACCAAATATTTTGGTTTTGTACAGAGTTTGCCTTCATCTTAATACCAGTATTGGAAGCAGAAGAGTCTTCCACAATTCATTTTCCAGTAGCTTATTATTTCTATACTAAAAGTGTAAGACTCACACATGCAAGAAATATTCATAAGCCTGTGACTGGATAAGTAAATTCTTGTATTTTTTCATATAGGATTGTGGTATGCACATATGTTCCTGATGCTTTTATCAGTGCACATTTTAAAGAGGGTTTTGCATAGATCAGGGACTTAAAGGTACTCATTTAATTAGAATTAGGGGCATCCCTCTGGGAGGAAGGATTATGCAGGTAAAATACTAGGACTGTGATCCATCAGCCTATAGGGACAATGGCAAAACTGCAGTTCATTCGTTTGGGCCCTGTGTGTGGAGCTAAGATACATAACAATGAGCACCAAGATGAAGGGAGTGCCAGGGCAGGGACTATATAGCAAAACCTAGGAGCATTTGAAACGGGCTTTGAATAGATCTTCCTAGGCATGTTTTCCTAAATCCAAATTTCTCAAACTTCACTTTTGATTTTAGTCAAGTCAAATAAGAAGCATACTGATCAGATTTCTATAAAGTACTTTGCAAGGATTTCTGGTGGGTTTTATTCAGATTTCCTACTGCCTACAAAGTGAGACATTCTGAAAGTTTGGAATGGATTTTGAAGTTATATGCATATTTCTATAGGAATTTTAGTTTTCTTTCGATGGAAATCTTTGGCATATTCTTTGAGATTCAAAAAAATAAGTGAGTTTTTTCTTTTCTGTAACTTAGCTTTGATAGACCTGCGTTATGAAGACTTTCATTCTGGCTGAGCAAGTATTAAAGATTCTTTCAACAGAACAGAAAGAATGTCTTTATTTACAAGTAAAACCTGAAATTTTGATGAAATTATGATGGAGGTTTTGAAGTTGAATTCCAGTTGTGAAGAAAGCAGAAATGCTCTATGAATAAGAGGATGAAATCAAGTTCCTATCTCCTACTCTGTTGCTAATCATGTTGAAAGTCCCCTAAATTTTTTAAGAATAAAGACCTGTATGTGTGATATAACAAAACTGTAGGCCTTTAAAAGATTATTCAGCCCATTTTTGTGGGCTTCCATCCGACAGTGCTGAGGCCTCATGAAGCTTGTGAGTGCTAACCAAAACCTAGATGTAGGCTTGGGGATGGATTCTTCTATCACTGTGAGCAGAAGAAACAATTTACAGGGCTATTAGGATAAATTTGTAATGTTTTAAGTGTGTGAGTTAGGCGGTGCTTTGTGTGTGTTTGTAGATGAAAAATTTATTCAGACAAAAGTGTGGGTGTCCCTTCAGACTGTCTCCAAGTGCTGCAATCTTGACTCTGGTTAGTCACAGATTCTTTCCATGGGGAAGAAAACTTTTATTTAAGCATGGTATCTGATACATGCTCTCTTTTGTCCTGATCTAGACTAAGCTGTCCAGGTCAGGAGTGGTCACCTTTGCTATTATTCTGTAAACTGTCTGCAAGAGAGAATTACTTTTTGTTTTATGTTGTGCAGCACCTGGCTCCTGGCATGATGCTAGTACAAATAATGATAACATACAGCAGCTGGCATAGCAGCATCCTCTGTTCTCCACACATGGCACTGCCATAAATGTGATAGTGCAATACCTCCAGTCACCGCAGAGAATTACCTCTTACTGGAAGCTAAATGAATGTGGATGCTTTTGATGATAAATCTGCCTGCCTTGGTCTGTTCTTTTCTTTATGCAATTAGCTGGAGTGAAGGATGAGATTTTTTTTTTTTTTTTCTAACAAACTATCTGCTTTTTGACTGCAAGCACAAGTAGACTCTTCCCCAGACTTTGTCTGACAATGGCACAATGGAGAGCTGAGCTGCCACCAGCGTGATGGATCCCTTGGAGCTTCCTGACCCAGCTCTGGCTGTGGCACTTTACCTTAGCCCAGCTTGGAGCAGATGTTCTACATTCACCACACATCTTACTTCTCAGTGAGGCCAGAAGATGCTGGTTTGCAGCTACACCACAGCCCTGCCATGCCCAGCTTGGCATTGGCACCATGCACCTGGCTGAGGGCCTTGGCCTAGCTGCCATTTTGAGGTCACCCTGGCAGGGCCTCAACATCTCCTGGTTCCCTCATCTCTGAGAAAAGAAGGTGGTGGGATCTTACACCCTGATTTTTTTTTTTTTTCTTAGAGAAAGTGAATTTCTTAGAAAGTGAATTTTCTTAGAGAGGCTGTGAATTGTACATAACTTCTCTGCACCGAATTCCAACCATGAATTTTTTCAGAGCGCCTCATGAGAAAGTAACGATGCAAGGCCCTCAAAGTGGGCAGTCAGAGCTTTAGAGCAGACAAGCTTGTCTGCTGAAAGTCAGAAGGTCAGCATCTTGGCTCACTGTGCACTAAGTTTCCACATAGACAAGTCCTCCGTGTGAAAGAATGAGGACGATTGGGGCATAAATCTTATAAATGAGTAAAATGATAGTTGTCTTGGCAATGGCAGATCTGATAAAGCATATTCCACCTGTTGTGGAAAGGCAGCAGATGGCCACAGCAATCTGTCAAAAATATGGGGATTTGAGGTCTAGCCTGAAAAGATTCTTTCTCACTGTGTCTCCTCAGATCTGCGTACAGGTAAGCCCATTTGTGTGATGTAGGGGTTGTTGTTTGGTGGTTGTGCTCTGAGTATGAGGAGTGGTGGGCTTGGCTGAACCTTTCCATCTTAGATTTGTGTAATTTTCCTTTTGATTAGACAATATATACTGAACAACTCACGAGTTAATATGAGATGGGAGCATTTGTATGGCAGATCAGAGAATGTCTGTTTCCACAACCATACTGAAAGAGTCTAATTAAGCTTCTGTGTAAACCACATTTAGACTGTGAATAAGTTTTACCAGGCAAGACTGTTGCTGCTGAGAGTTTGAAAAAGGAATTTTAATGGAATAAGGAAAATGTGTCTTAAATCAACATAGGAAAGAGAGTCTGTCAGTTTTATTACTCATTATCTTCTATTTAAAGAGCCATTTGAGAGTATTCCAGGTACCTCTTAAAATTTTGGGGATCTGTTGATAAAAATATGCTTGATATTTATGTTTGTGACCCTTAGGATACTTTCATATTAATCTTTCTTGAAAGAGTGTGCTTCTGCAAAGGGTTATGTGCACGGTGAGGCTACATGCAGGCTTTTACCCAGGCCCCAGGTGCAAACATTCAGGCTGAAGCTTGAACTCCTTTGTCTCATTGTGCTTTCTCAGGGGGCTGCTGTAAAGCATAATTCATTGATTTTAGAGGGGTTTTGAATGGACTGTAGGTATATCTCCACATCTACTGCTTTTAATTTAGGCTTCCTAAAAGATCTTGTTCTCAGAGGACTAATTCTCATTCTCTGACCAAGTTTTCAGTGCCCTTAATGGATGAAAACATTGCTAGCTGTAACATTTCAGTGGCATGTAGATACATGGAAAGCATTGCTCTCACACTTCTTTACTTTCTCTTCCAAGGAATAAAAGGAAGATTTTGATAATGGAATTGGTTGTACTTCCCCTTTTGTAATTGGCTGTGAAAGAAGCTGCTATTGCACCAAGTCCCTTCATCTGTGAGCCCATTGAGCTGGTGAGTGCATCTCTATGACACAAATCCCTGAGTATGTGCAGTTTAACATGGGAGGCAACTAATTCTCTCTCCTGCTTTGATGCAGAGTCTCAGTGCCAGAGTGGATGTGCCCCTTTTTTTACTAGTCGCCATAACTTAGACCACAGGGATCTTTGATACATCTGTGTGAATTACTCCAAAAAGAAATAGGTTTCATGGGAGTCTATGTAATTTATATATAGACTGTAATTTAAATGAAACAAACAACATGAGTAAGGACCACTTTTTTGCTGCAGTTTAAAGCCACCTGGAGCCATTTCCATGAAATCAGCTTCTGCATTTTTAAACAGCATTAGGCCAAGGACAGTCTTCTATCATTACTACTTAGTCTTAACCCTCCAAGGGTCACTCAGTGGTACTACTAGGTTTTTGACATGCCTTTAAAAATGGAGTAAAAATGTTCTTATATGGTGATAGTGCAATGAAACACAACCATCCACTGGGCAGTGGGACTCTGGAGGCAGAGATATGTGGGGATTTTATAGTGTTTGTGAAGGATACTTTATGTTCTGTAACATATGGTATTGTTGTTACTCTTTGATTTGTAGTTTTGGGCAGACACATTCTCATAACCTTTGTGCGCCTTCGGCTTTGGAGGTCCTAAGGCTGCTATTGTTCAGTCAGTTTCCAAGCTCAAGAAGAATGTTTTCTTCATAAAGAATATGTTAAATATTACCAGAATTTCAGCATCAGTTTTATATTTCAGGCATATGATTTGGCATGTTCTATGGATGATGAAACATAGCTTTTAAGTTATGATTTAATTTAGATTTTTTAAATTAAAATAGCAGCTGTTTCTCTACATGTGAAATGTGAGTCCACTGTAGCTTCACTTATGTAAGTGCTGTTTTCAAGGTATAATATATTGTATAACCCAAGAGCAGAATAAGGCTGGATTTAGTGTAAGTACATGTCTAGTTGCTTCCTATCACTGGGTAAGTGCAAGGCTCAGCTAAGCTTGACAAATCATTGTCAAGGGCTTGGATAAAGTTTATTTTTCTCTGTTTAGTTTTCATTCTTTTGCCAGACACCTATTCTCTCTTTGCTGAGCTGAGTCTGAAGATTGGTAATGTGGTTTATGGGAATTACAGTGATGTAACAAGTTTCAATAAAGGGTAAACTGGATGATGGTAAAGGAGAATGCACAACTTTTGGATTACATGCTGACAACAACTTTATTGGCAGAGAAGTTCCTGTGCAGAGAGAGAATGAAAGATAATGTATTTTTTAAGCTTTGTTTCAAGAATGTAAGAAGTCAGTGTGTGATGTTGTGAAGAGGGTAAAATTCCCCTTGTGTTTAGATGTGTTGCTGATGCCATGGTAAATCATAAACAATATAGCTGAAAGATGCTATATGGAGTTCTAAAAGATTAACTTCTTCAGTGGGGCCTGGATTTTTTCAAAGACTTAAAACGCTGATGCCTTTGCACAGTATTTTGCATTTGATTTTTTTTTTTTTCCTAGGAGTGTCTGTAATTTGTTCCCCCCTCCCTTTTTGTGTGTGCTTTCACGAACTTCTAGAAGAAATTGATTGCTTTTTCTGGGTAATGCACGGAGATGAATGCAGCCAGGTTATCCAAATGTGTTAACAGCTATGTGTTGTTATAGGCAGGGAGGTCACTTCTTTAGGAACAGAGTAATAAGAAATAACTTAGGGTAGAGTCTTGCTACACTAAGGAAAAAACAGCTCTAACTCCAATAAATGTTGTTCTCAATCACTGTCTTTTTTTCACTTACTGCTGTGTAGTTAGAGGCAGTTGTAATGTAGACAGGATCCAGCACTTCAGGAGATCTGCACAGGGAGGGACAGTAGGTCCATTTTTCATGCATCTATCTGCTCTCAGAATTTCACTCATGTCTCTTCTTGGGGCGTCCTAGGAAGCAGTGCTAAAATGAATGTCCTTGACATTTCCTGCACTTCATTCTATGTATTGCACATCATTTATATACAGTCTCACAATGGAATAATTTTTTTAAAGATACTGTGGGTAGCCGAAATATGTGGAACTACTTACATGAGGACAAATTTTAGTGTAAATCTTAATGCTGTGTGCTTTTTAGTCATTTTTTTAAATGAAATTCTTTCCATGTGCTGCAGTCCATGGGTAAAGCTGGGCAAATAAGCTCTTTGTATCCCTGCCTCCTGCAAAATCAAAAATCAAAAGGTTAAGGGGATGAGGAAAATTCAGGGTAATCCACAGTGACTTCCTGCAATTAAAAAAAAAAAAAAAAAAAAAAAAAGTAATGTGGTTGACTAAAATAATTATTTGAGGTCAACTGCTGTAACAAAATATGCAAATTTGTTTGTGTTTTTTACTGTTAGAATTTCTTTAAACTATTCCTTTAAAGAGTAGCTTATTTCATGAGATGTACCAATGATTTGATATGAGTGGTTGAAATGTTTCACTCAAAATATTTCAGTAAAATATCCAGGCATGCTTTCTTCATTCCATTTTGCTATTTCAAATTATTTGATGAATTTGACCTGAATTTTCAGATATTTCTACTTGTTGTCCCAGCATGACATCCCCTGACAAAGATATTTGTCTGAAAAATGCTACCCCATTGCACTGGATGTGCCCTGTGTGCCCGCAAGGCACTGGTAGAGAATGGATGTTGAAAGAAGAGACCGATTACTCTTCACATAAGGAACCTCTACCAAGGAATTCTGCTAGGAGAAGTAGAATTGTTAATGCAAAGTCTTTTACTGGGCAAAGTTTGGTACAGAATGAAAGTGATAAATCAGCGACTTAAATCAAAACTCGAGGTCCATAAATTCCTTTTTCAGCAGTAGGTTAAACTGTCAGGTTTAACAAAAGCTTACAACGCTCGCCTGCTCTCTGGTTCTGATGCTGCAAGTGCTATTGCTACCAGGTGTCACGCTCACGCTGAGCCCTGCCATGCTGAGGAAACTGTTTGGGGCTACCTAGGACCTGACTTAGCTTTGCAATGCATCCAATGTGTTATTTGTGCAGAGGTTTCCAGTGCTGCCTTGATAATAAACTCTAAGCCTGGCAGGTTTTCCACAATCATGTATGATAAACTCGCTAAAAAAGACTCATTCTGCAACTACCGTTCTGATGTTGTTTTCTGAATGATCTGACAACGAAGTCACCTAATTGTAAATTTCTTGGTATTTTATTTGGCTTTGATTTAAAACCAGCTCGCTGAAATGTTTGTTGGTGAAATGTGTTTTTGCTTGCCAGGAGAATTCTTTGAATTGCTTTATTTCTTCAAGTGATCTCTTGGCATCATTTGTACCACACCAGCTTCTGCTGTGTTATCCTTGTTACAAATCTCTCGCCGTACCCTACACAAATCCTTCCTTTTGGGTTTTGTAGTTCAGTCGAATTAAATTTGGACCATAAGGGTTTTTTGGGATAGAAGCAGCTTTGTCATGCTGACGAGCCAGCAGCCCCTTGGAAAGATAGAAGAGGTCATAAGATTGCAGGGAATGTGAACTTCCTCAGAGTGTGTCTATGTGAAGTTGAGAAAGATCTAAAATGGACTGTTTTGGAGAAAGCAGAAAATGCTGGAGAGGAACTGGCTGCAACTGGACAAAAGAGACCCAAGTTTTATGGGATGCTCAGTCTCTTGAAAAGGAACATTAAGTTAATTTTAAGTGTTGCAAATGCCTTCTGCAGGGCATCTGCTGAGCAGAAATTTCCTCTGCACTTTTCAAAGTCTGGTTTAGACAGGCTAATAAATCTCTGCCTCCCTTCAGCTGCAGAGGGTTGGCATTTTATGGCTTCAGAAGGTGAAAAAGGGAACGTTACATCTTGTATGAAAAGATAATTCTAGGACAGCACCAAAGGAGTACACAGGCTTCGTCACTTAATGATCTCTGCTAAGTAGCTGAGCGTGTTGTTTTAATGGAGAACAAAGGCTCAGAGTGCAGAAGGACTGAGAACTGAGAAGGCTGAGTAGACAGAAAGGAAACAGATTTGTTTGCTGGGGAGATGTAAGGAAATCTGTATGCGTGCACATGATTTGTGGTTGTCACTGAAGCTACAGAGTGGCTTAAATCAGATTCTACAAACTATAATTTATGGCACTGATAAATGAATCAAAATAATATCAATTCAAAATATTGACTTTATTAATTCTAGGGTTTTTAGTATACCCAGTTTGAAATGCTCAACAAAGTTAGAAGTACATATACTTGATAGTGCATTTTTATAAGTTGTGATTAATTTGATCTACAAAAGACAAAGGCTAAAAAGAATGTGAACATTCATAACACAGTGATTTAGTGCAATACATAAAATTACTGGCAAAATAATAAAGTCATGTGTTTAAAAATGTAAGGAATACGTTCCAGTGATGCCATAAATTCCAAGAGAATATTTTAGAAACTACGAAATAGAAATTTATTATGGCTTGTCTGGAATAACAATTTCTCCTTGGCCAGCAAAACACAGCTTTAAATCTGTGAATGAATATCAAAGCTCTTTTTATCTGAAGTTACCGTGTTTATATGTTATTTCTTAAATTCAAAGTACTAAAGTAACATTAAAAGCCGAGTATTATTTTACCATTAAAATGCAATAATACAAACTATGAAGTTTTATGCTTTGTATGACATTTGCAAAGTGTTTCAGCTCAGCGAGACGCTCCTCTTTTTCTGCTCTTGAGATGATGTCGAGAGCTGCGTTGGCAAAGCAGTGCCTGGATCTCAGTGCAAAGCTGCAGAGATTGCTGTGGGTTTGACAGTCACCATCTTGTCTGCTAGTTCAGAGTCTCACAGTTCAACTTCTAATGAAAAGCATGCTTGTCTGAGCAATGGTTGTGCACGCAAGATTAGTGCTGTTGCTGAGTTCTGCATGCTGGCGTGGAAGGGCTTCTGTTACATCTTCTGCTCACATGATTCCTCAGCTGAAAGGAAACTCATCCAGAATATCTGAGGCTTGAACTCAGCTCTTGATCACTTTTGGCTGAGAAATCAGGAATCTTTTATAGCCTTCTAAATATGTGCATGTCAGTGCTGTGATTATAAAAGCCTCCTGTACTCTTTGCTTGAGTGCACTCTTTGCATGCAAAGCACTTAGCTTGCTGCTGTGTCTGGGTTACCTGGTAGGGGAACAGTTCATCCCTGTGCTGTGGCTGCAGACTCCAAGGAAGCTGGGAGAGGAACCTCTGAACTTTTAAAGTTCATTTTCCACTAGAATCCGTTTCTCTTTTTGCAGGTCTTCCCTTCCTCTTAGCAGGGCCCAGACAAGATCACTGAAGATGTGACTAGTTTTATTGGCCTCTGTGTTGCAAGTGTTGAAAATCCTTTTCCTTCCATAGTTCCTTGGGCTTTTTGCTGGCAGGTGTGACCTCCGTACTTGGGTTCTATTCATGTGGCCAAGTTTTGCTGGTGAACTTCTAAATGAACAACTGAGCCACAGCCAGTTGTACTAACATTCAAAGGCAGAGTACTGCAGTGCTGAGATCCTCATGCTAATCATTCCTGCAGTGCTCTAAGTGAAAGGGGGTGGAGACTTAAGTGACTGCCAGATTAATTAAACCTTGATGTTCCTGCCTTAAAGATTTTACTATCGAAAATTCAGCTGCAAGTTATGACCCATATTCAAGGACTTTTGAAATCAATTAAAATGGTTCCATTCTTGTCACTGTTGCTGTTCTTGTCACTTTTGAGCTGTGCACGGCAGAGCCATCACTGAGAGTGGACTTGAGCAAGGCAGGGGTGAGATTTTCTCCTTTGTCCTCTTAACTGATGGCATTTGACTAACTTGTATTAGTTACCCTTAAAGGCAGCTCCAAGTGCCATATGACTCATTCCTTCTTGGTTGTAAGCATGGTATTCTGCATGAATTTGTGAAGCCATCCACTAATAGGTGGTTCAAATTGAAGAAGACTCCTAGATTTAAGATGATTTACCTCCTTTGTATTGCAAATGTTCATTTGGGACCCACTTTCATTTGTGTATATCTCCACTTTTCAACAGGCATTGCATATATGTGACCAATGACCAAAGTGGTTTAACTGTGTCTATGTGAGAAGGGAAAAATAAATCAAAAGGCCTATTTCTGGAGGGATCAGCCTATTCTCGTGTGAGAGGTCTTCTCTTTCATGTAGAGAATCATCCCAGAGTTCTGGCAAACCATGTGAGTTTTTTTTTCTGGGCTATTTGCTGGGAAAATGCCAATAATGCAATTTAAAACCTCACAGAGCCCACGTCTTGTTTTTTTCCTAAATTTCCCAAATGTGTTGTTTTTTGCATTCATATCACTTAATAATTCAGTCCTGATCTTCCCGTCTGTCTTCATTTTTTGTCCCATTTCAGGGTTTTGAATATACTCCCTTTTCCCCAAATATCCTGTCACATACCAGAGGTGTAACCATATCCACAGTCTTAACTCCAGGTGGCTGGAAGCTGATTCTGCATAAATTAAAGAGAAAAGGTACATTCTTCTCTTCCTTCCCTGAGCATTGCCCCCAAATTAAACTTATAGACCGTAAGTCTAGTCAGAATAAAGCTGTGTCCACCTCTAGTTTGCTCCATACTTTGCAGCCAGACAAACAAAATTTGTTTCTAATCATTGCTAATTATTTCTTTCCTCTGTAGTTCTTCAAACTCACTGGCTTTGCCCTGTACACATGAAAGAAGTGGGAAACCCCACATTTACAAATAATACAAAAAGAAATACGCTAGATTTCAATTATAAAAATAGAACTTGAGTAGGTCAAACTTTATTCCCATTTCCAGATGATAATTTTGGACACATTCATACATGAAGAAAATGTTATGAAATCCAGCTTTTTTTAACAT
Organism: Tympanuchus pallidicinctus; assembly: GCF_026119805.1. Classification (NCBI taxonomy): domain Eukaryota; kingdom Metazoa; phylum Chordata; class Aves; order Galliformes; family Phasianidae; genus Tympanuchus; species Tympanuchus pallidicinctus. Next base: position 8,242,625 of record NW_026294669.1, read on the forward strand.
ATATTTCAAGATAATCTGAAACTATTGCAATGGAGACAGCTGCCCTAGAAGTTAGATGTTCCTTCTGCACATGGATATGGTTGGTGAAGGTGGAGGCTTCACTATCATGTCAGCTGCTGAACCCATTGATCAGCACTGCATATCAGCATCATCTAATTAGGATCAATGAAACTTTGAGGTTCTGTAGCTTTACTTTTGCAATTTCATAGAAAGTTTATTTGAAAAGTTTATTAAGAAAACCAAAACAATAAAAAAAACAGACAAGCAAACAAACAAAAAACAACAAGATACAAAATCTCTGATGTACTAAAGCAAGACTTTTCATAGATTCAGCTGACAGGAGTTGATGTAATTTGTGCTTGCAACTCATTTTGGCACTAGATAGAAAAACAGTGAACTCAAATCTCACAGATGAGTGCTAGTCACTAGTTTTGTGAGATTCCTCCATTTTGGTTCTGAAACCTTTCAGATTTAGAAATTTGTAGCTTTGAATTCTGAATGAAATCTAAAATCAGGTTCAGCATTCAAATTCAAAGCAGCTGGAGAAGTTGTCCATACAATTCTTTTGCTGTTTTCCACTCAGTAAATCTACCTGCTTCATATTCGTGTATTATTTCTGTAGCCGTGAGGACAATTTTTTGCAAGGAAAATTAGTACTGTATGAGTGTTTCCTAAGTATCTACTTCTAGGACAGAGAAACCAAATGAAGTGAAAAGGTTGTCTAGGGCTCTAAATAGTCACTTAATCACTTTTGGGGAAAAAAAGAGCATAATAATCCACCTCATGCCTGGGTTAATTTAAGAAAGCTACAGCAATCATCACCAGCGTAGAATAATGCTGTCATTACACACACCAGGACATATACCTACCCTCAAATTCTTTTGGCAGTTTTGTGAGTATCTCTTCTCTGCTGTGAAATCAGCACTACGAAATGAATCCAGCACGACTTCTTTGAAACTAAGTGACAACATTCTGGATTTCTATTTTTTTCTCTATGGCAAGTCCAGAGTGTGTTTGATTTAATAAGGGTATCCATCATTAGCCATAAAGAAAAGGTTTGTAGTAGTATTGCTTTGATACTTTATTATTTTCAGAAAATGCATTACAAGTTTGATATCTACTGTCAGAGATGAGATAAACAAAAAATGAGCGCAGTATTCTCTGGCGCTGGGTGAGCTTAGTGCAATACTGGTCAATTATAAGACTTTTTCATGGCTCCTACACTCCTTTCTGAAATGTTAAAGGTCTCACTAATCTTATCAGGTCATTGATTACCACCTGCTGAGCACAACAAAGAGACAAAGAATGTGTAGTTCCATCACATTCAATACGTATCAGTTCATTTTCACTCTTTCCTCACCTCCAAAACCATTATGTTTCTTTAAATGAAGTGAATATTGAAATTGCTTTGTTCAAAATGAATGCCATGTGCCTCTGCTAATCAACATCTGTTTTGACATCATGCCAGGTGATACAACACACTGTAATCTAACTGCAGCAATGGGGTAGTTCATGCCAGGGATGCAGCTTTCACTCAAGCTGACTACAATGGACAGCAAAGGGGAAGTTTCCATGGAGCTTCATCCTGCTTCATCCCTTTCCTTTAGCTCTGCCTCGTGAAACAAAGCCATAAAGAGAGTGTTTATTGCTGGGAAGGATGTGGAAAACTTTCTCCTCTGTAGTGGACTTGGTAGTAGCACAGAAGATTGCCTAATTAATATAATAAATGAGGTGAGAATTATGAAAAGAAAAGATGCTTCTTTTCAGAGCTGAAAATTGAAGCATGTGAGATAGTCTGGAGGCTCTGATTATAAATCTTTCTTACACAGACATCAAAGCAGTGGGACTGGAAAAAGCCCTAAGGGGCTTGTGAAACAGAGTTTTGACTAAAAATGGGTATAACTAATATGGGTCAAAGCTTGCATTAAGTGGATAAGAATTCAGAGTTTGTCAGCTTAGTCCTTTCTACTGGACAGCCAAAATTTGGCAGGATATATCAAGAAGATAATCTCTATTATAATGTTTTTAGAATTTCCTGCTTTGCTTCAGCCTGGAAATGCTTCAAGATTGGCTTTTTTGTGATATTTTCAGACTGCATTTTTTTTCGTTTCTTATTTATTTGTATGTTGGCCTTCCTTTTTCAAGCTGAAGACTAAGCTAAAGCTGTTGTATGGGAGAAAGCAAGATGAGGCTAGCTGAATTGGACAGTGAGGTTAAAGAGTTTGAGGAGTGGGAATTAAAAGAATTTGTTGCTGTTATTAGGGTGGCACCATCTGAAGATATGGGACATGGATACTTTCACAGCTAGCAGCAAAATCTGGGAGGAAAGTGTAGGCAAGGCGTTTGCTTTTATATCCAAATCAATGATGGAAGTAAAACCGAAAGACCTTCATTTAGTGACCAAGCATCTCTGTGCAAGCAGCTGAGTATCTCTGCATTTGGTTTGAAAGGAGATGATTTATTTCATAGTGATACATGGTTCTTCCTAGGTACCCTTTAAACACCCTTTCTGCAACTGTCTCTTGCTCTATTTTGGTGTAGGCTTGCATGTTGGCTGGATCTGAGCTGCATGCAGTAAAGCATTATGAACTTCACTGTTTCTACCTTATGTGATACGGATTAAAAGTTGGGCTGAATTCACAGAAGCTGAAGTACTTCTATAAGGCATTTTTCCTCCAAGAATGGCCTGCTGGTGCCAAGGATTCCAGCACTGTAACTTGTTAGCAGAGTAATATTGAGCCAAGGCCTCAGTGCAGCAGATAACAAAAATCAACTCAATTGTTCTTTGTACTTTTCCCATGTGGACATTCCTCAGTGTCCGAGGACCTTCTCCAGTTGAAAATCAGTGAGACTGCAGTTAACTGTGTGATGTGTTTCAGCAGGCATGCCTACATGCATGCACTTTCTCACAGTGCTACACGCAAATAAAGTGTTGATTCCTGGCTAACTGGCAGGTAATCAAAGGCAATTCCTCCAGATGCTGCTAGCTGGTGTCACAAGTGACACTTCATTCATGCCAGTGAAGTTTTTGAGAAGTGGCTGCCAAATTGGAAACGTCTCATAATAGCTCTTAAACTGGTGGAAACAGCTACTTTGAACTTTGTTCTAGGGGTCAAGTTAGTGAAGGGATCAGTTTTTTTTGCAGATGATGAATGTTTTCATGAAATAGAAACACTTGGAATATGGGAACTTGCCATTTTCTGGAAATGCCTATCACAGTGAATACTACAGATGGCTCTGAGATACCATTGTAGTGGGAAATCTGGCTTGAGTTGTTTTAAAATCATGTACTCATTCATGCCCTTGGCTTTTAACAAGCTGTAGGGTTCTGTCTTCAGATTCCACCAGGAAATCCGTACACTGATTCCACTCGGTGCTGTTGAACTGTGAACTATTGACATTGATTTGTCCAGAGGTAAGAGTAGTGAAAGGACTTAGCAGCAGTTGCTACTATAAGCACTGCTTTATTAAAATTTAATAAAGGATATCATTCAAAGATCTTATTAATGTGAAACTTTTGCTTCTGTAATGGAGTTCTAAAAATGTGTATTTTAATGATGTTGACATGTCACAGGTCTTAGGACTTAGTCCATTGCTCATCTAAGGTACTAGAAAGACTCAGTGACCTTAATGGGCTTTAGATCAGCTCTAGAGTGTTGAGGGAAGCGTTTTGTGAGGATTAGTTCTTCTAGATAAAGAACCTTCTCCTCAGCAAGATTTTCTTCTGAACACAGAGGTAATGAACCATTTTATTTATTCTATAGCTTTAAGAAAGATAACTGAAAGATTAAATTGGTAATACTTGTGGAATTATCTGAAATGCTAACAAATCTATGCAGAACCACAACTCTGCTCTGCATTATTTCTTGTTCTTCACATGTAAAAATAATGTATGTGCTCCTTATGTAAGGACAATTTAATAGATGGTTATGATGAGACTAATTTCAAAACACTTCTTCAGATTACTTAAGAATCATGAAAGTTTTCCCTTCCTACTTTTGTTATTTCAATGAAATGACAACCAGTGACATAAGAACAAAATAACTGTCCAATCTTTGTGTTTTCTAATGAATAATAAAGTGTTTTAACCTCTTTAGGGACTTAACACCACGTTAATCCTTTAATCCCCAGAAAAACCAATTTTGTTGACATGAAAAGGGGATATTTAACTTCATCCAATTAATTTTCTACCTTGGAGATACCACGATTATGAAGATTAGATTGAATAGATCCACTGGAATAGCCTTATTTTTTAAAATGTGGTAGTTTTGCCAATAGATAATAGTATCAGAGACAAAAATTTTACATCAAAATTATGCTCAATTTTCCTCAATTTAAGAAGAGCAATGCCAGTACTTCGACTCCCAGAAAAACCTAGCACTTCTGTAACAGTTACATACGGGGCAGTTAAATTCAGACAACGTTCATGCCTTCAGAACCTTCACTTTTTTATTTAGAGTTGCTCTTCTCACACTTTAAGCACCCACTGAGAAAATACTTTGTAGCAGTAAAAGGCTAATAAAACGTGTTCGGTAGATAAATTTGTGTGGGAATTGAAGAGTGAATCTCCTTTTTAACCATATTTTACAATTAGGGATAGAAGACAGCAGAATATTTCCTGTTTTGCCAGTGTCTTTGCCCAATGGCTTTCCAAGTTTTGAGCTTCTGCAGACTTTTGCCTAAGTAATAAAGCAACTGTTCTATGTTGTTTTTCCAAATGCATGGCATATGGAAGTTGATTTTTCACTTTTCTTTTAAACATTTGCAGAAAGGTCAGATCTTCAAACATGTTGTGTGGTACATCAAAAGGATAAGGCTTTTTTGAAAAATCCTGCCTTATAGTTTGCTGTCTCTGGAATGAAAAGACTGCATGAGTGAGCAAGGGTGGTTTTACGGTTAAGACATCAAAGTAAGATTTGGAAAATCCAGATTAAATTCCCTGCTCAGCTGTAGACTTGACGTGCAGTCTGGGCAGGTCACTCGACCCTACACCTTCCAGTGAAAATGGGTGGATAATGCATCCTTTCTTCTTTTTTTTTTTTTTTTTTTTTTTTTTTTTTTTTTTTTTTTTTAACTTGCCTTTTCAAACTGAAAGTACTTTGGTGTACAGACTGAGCCCATAGTTCAATAATATAATAAATTTGTGTTTGGTACTGTAGTACTGGATCAAAACACCAAAGCTGGATAGACTTTTCTCTGTTTTGCTAAAGCTGTCACTTCAGATGATCTTGTACCAGCAATCTTTATGCTGGGTACCACTCCCCATACCACTCAAAGAGTGTGTTTGATAAAACACTTTAAGCCAAAGAAAACCCAGGGCCCCGCTGTGTATCCTCTCTCCTCTGCTTCAGCATTGATGGGACAGCTGTGCAGCTGGCCAGATTGGTGAGTGAATCCAATTCAAAAGAAGCCTTAACCCCCACCAGAGTTAGTTTGTCAGTCACAGCCCGATGTATGGTTGCTAATGCTGTCATGAGGAAGAAGATGGGAGTGAAAGGCAGGGGTGTGCAAGGTGGGATCAGGTGCTACAGATGCGCAGACCTTCAACATGTTGGTTAGGGGCTTTGATATGTGCAGTTTACAATCAGTGTAAACTACTGGCAGAATCTCTGACTGTACTGGTAAAACCAAAGTACATAATGGAGATACCAGAAAAGCATCCCTAGGAATGGGCTTGGCCTTATCACAAATGTTGGAACTGTAATCAAAGGATGTTGAAAAAGATTATCTGCATTTAAGCCTCATCACAGGCACTTGACATACCACAGTGTTGGTACCAACTACTCTCATCTCTGTGAGCAGTACTGGGCATCTGCAGCTCCTCTCGCTGAGACTCACAGGAGTTGTGCTTGCTCAGGTGCTTTGGTGATGTGTTCTTTGTTTTTGTTTGAGAGAAATGATAACATTAGAAAGCAAGAAGTTTAGAAAAAGATTTTCACTCTGATTGAGTCATGCTTTAAGCCGTAATTTCAAGGTAGTATTTCTTCTTAGAAATTCATTCATCAAAGGCCATTAGCACATGCTGAGCACCAAGTTCAGTGAATTGTAAAGGCATCCTTAACATTCTTCCTTCAACTGTATTCACAGTAAGGTTGTATTCAGTATAAGTAAAGAAATGAGCACCAAATCTTTCATATCTTAGTTTTTCTTCAGAGATCAATGTTTGATGTGCTGAGACATTTTTCGTTGATGTCTTGGCCAACTAGTCTGTGTTCAATGGCTTTAGTTTTGTTTTGTTTTTTTTTTGTCTCCAGCTGTCAACAGTTCAAGAAAGACAGTAAAATATCGATTGTCTGAATCCTTTTGCTGACCTGGGGTGGAATCAGTGTGGTTTTGCATGATGTAAGTGGAGAGAAAGATTAAGGAGGAGATAATTTCCTAATTCTGAACTCCATCCAGAAAGTTGTTTGTTGCATTTTTTTGTTTTTGTTTTATTAAAGAATGTTACTATTGAAATGTCAAACATTCAGCATGTTCTGCTTATATGGTACTAGGAGAGCAGTATGCATTATGATGTCTTTAAGCACATGAGTATATACTATAAAGTAGAATGTGCTTCTTCCACAGCTCACTAATTCAAATAACTAAGTGAGCAGAGCACTAAGTGTTTCTGTCATCACAAGATTTTGGGGGTTTGTTGCACAGAATTAAAACATCATTATTTCATTTTAAACCAGAATATCAATTTTCACTGGCAAAGCAAACAAGATTTAGCATGCTTAAGAAACGCATACATACAGTAAGAACCACTGTACTGATCTGAATCTGTCCTCAAGTATTTCTTATTTGGAAGATTTAACCACCCTTCACCATAATTCTGCCTTATTCAGTGTTCAAGGCAGCTAGCACCCTGGGAGTTAGTACTGTTCAATCAATGCAGTTCTTGTCTGTGCAGTTTCTCACCCCATTTTTTTTTCACTGCTGGAAGGCATACGTATGAAAGGAGCAATGGGGCAACAGTAGGAGAAGCTGTGTTTTGAAGCTAAGGAAGCTAGACTTCATCCCTGCTGCTGTTCCATACTGTCTGCACTGTACATCTGGGGAGAGCCTTAGTCTCATCACAGCTGTAGTGAGATTCTCATTTTTTGGGTGCCCAAAGCAGGTCAGCTGTGGCCAAATATGGAGAGACCTCAAGTTCTTACAGCTGTAATAGATATCAACTTAAGCTTTGATCGCAGTGTTATAACAATGGCTTAGATAGAGAACACAAGAAAAAAAAACAACGCACCAAACTGATTGCAGATATCAGGGATTAGTGAGCACTTCTAGACAGTCCTGTTGCTGGCTGCTCCCTGCCTCTGTTCTCTGAAATGGGGATAATACTAGTTCTGCAGAGCACTATGAAGTGCAATGGGCTGCAAGTTTGTGAAACTACTAGTTACTCTAGAGAGTACAGTGGAAAAATTTAGTGGAAAATAAAGAAGTCTTGACTGCGTGGATAGGGGCTGTATCAAGTTGAATCAAAATGGAGCCACTGTGTGCTGGTAATTTTACAGCCTGTGTATATGCATCTTCTGTATCTGTTGTCATTCCCAGTGTTTACAGAGCTTGATTTTGTCGCTTTAGTGAACTTGTGGTGTTTTTTGATAGGAGTTTCAGTGCATCTGTTTGTATGCAACTCCAGGGCTCTTTCCACAAACTCTTGTGTGAGACAGTAACCTGAGCTACAGCAGGCATCAAGAAGCACAGGTGGAACTTGCTTGTCCCTGGACCTGTGCACTACCCTTGTACTCACTGATGTGAAAGCTGTCTATTTATTTTCTAGACCTAGTATTCATAATGTCTCTCACACATATGCCTAATAGAAATTATGTTCAAGCTGCAGTCTTCGTATCCGTGGGATCACTAATGCTGTCTCTCACCTTTCTTAGCTACTATATTTCAGGAAATTTAAACAGATTTAATACCCACCATTTTTGGCTGAAATTGCTGGTAGCGTCTAAAATCATCTGCAAAATGAAAAGGTGAAGGAGGAGGGTACATTCCAACACAACATGATTGCATGTGCTTCATTCCCTTCAGAAGAAAAGGAAAAAGTCCTTTTCCCTTCAGAAGAAAAGGCAAAAGTCAACATGCAGGAAGCAGAGACTCCCTCTCCACCCTGCTGAGCTGTTCCCCAGAGGAACTGTAGTCTCAAAGCAGGAATGGATCTTGCCACCAGTCCTACACCCACGTAATTTCCCCATTGAAAGTTTTACAACAGTGTGACCAAGGGGGAAAAAAAAAAAAAAAAAAAAAAAAGAAGGCAGCCCCACGCAACCAGGCTGATGTACTTTACCCAAAGACAAATATTCATAAATTCAAACCGTGGGTCAGAAGCCTCTGTGCATCTGGCAGACTGTCAAAACTGCTTCTCTGTGGGCATGTTGCTCTAAGTATTCTCTTTTTAGAACTACTGCTGTGTAATAGCCTTTCCTCCTTTTAATCTTCTAAACCTGGCTTGGGAGGCAGATAGGAAGAAAGTATTACAGGAGTGTGTGACCCTTGAAATTTGCCTCTTCCTATCCCCCTCCCCAGAAATTCACACTTATATTCTAGGAGACAGAAGTCTATTGTCCCAATTCATTCAACTGGTGTGTATGTTTCATGCTCTGAAAATGAACACTATGCACATTCAAAATCATATTTGCATCAAAATAGAGGAAATGTCTTGAGCTTTTATTTAATATCTAATGACGAGTGCCCAAATTTTCTAAGTGAAAACCTGACCCCCAGGACTCCTTTAATGTGAAATGTATTGTTCGTTAAGAAGGTACTGTGTATGAGGAAACAGCAGAAAGAGTACTTTCCATCTATTCATACTTTGAAGACCTTTAAACAATTTCTAGAAATAGAAACAGCACCTGCTAAGGGCAGAAGTATAATTGTTTGCCTGCCCTCAAACATTGCTTTACTACACCAATTTTCATCTTGTTCTTAAAAGGATTACCAACTGAACACTGAGGATTAGAGTGGTTCGAGGTTACAAAAAAAAAAAGGAGATCAGAGAAGGCCAGGCACAGTAGGGCAAAGTTATTATTTGCAGTACAGTAATTTATAATTCAAATGGCCACTGAACTCTATCAGTGTTTTTGCTTGCATGATAAATGGAAGTAGGTTGAAGCAGATCTGCTTTCTTCTGTGCCCTTCTGATGTAACAATTCCAGTCCTGCCATGCAGTTTCTTGTATAGAACCAGACTGTAGTGCAGTACAGGAACAGGTGGTGGAGAAAAGGACGTTGGGCTACACCTATGATCAACAGAGTGTTCTGACCATGGGGTTAGCACCAATCTCTGAGTTCAGTTTCTGGTGGGGAACAAGGAACTTACTAACTCTGGCATTGTTCGAGTTAAACAGAAAGCACAGAAAACAACATGAGGATCACAGTTCAGCTTATTGTGACTTTATCTTGACTTTATGTCTGTCCTTTATGCACAATATAGAAAGGTGGAACATTGTTGGCTGAAAGATCCAATCTCAAGGGGTCACAAAATACCCCTACTGTAGGTTACAGTACTGTTTCTTTTCTGTCTAGGAATAAAGATCTCATCTCCAATAAGTTGGGATTTCTGGGGGGAAGTGGTAGCTGGTTCCATTCTGTCTTAGCATGGGGAAAACCAATGTTGTGTCTGAATAGTGGGAAATGGGAACTTTGCAAAAATAGAAGGAACAGTTTCAGCTGCAGTCAGTGTCAGGATGTGCTCATTGTTGTGGCAAAGGATGGAACAGACGTGGTCAGCTCATCCTTTGGTGGTCCCTGCCCTGAAGCAGGTGACACAGGGAAGTAAAAACATCCAAAATACGCACAATGCATGTTTGGGGAATACTTATGAGACTCCCTTTCACTAGGAATTTTACTCAGAAACATTCTATAGAATTATACATATGTATAGTTTCAACTTTAATGGAAGTGAAACAGCTTTAGCAGATAAAAAGAAAAGAATAAAGTAAAGAAAGTATCTCTTCTGATCTACATCAGAAGAGTGACTCTAGATAATGCACTGCACGGTTTGGCCTGTGGGATGTCCAATGCTTCGTTCAATCTGCCCTTCGACAGAAGTGCAAGTCAACCTTTTTTTTTTTTTTTTTTTTTTTTTTAAATAACGAAAGCTTCTTCAAAAGAAAAAATATCTAAAATATCTTTTCTTTACCAGTTTATTTCCTTTGCACATGTATTTTATGGTGAAGAAATAACAAATCTGTTACCCTGTAATTAAATCGGATTACAGAATAATTATAGCTGTGTTTGCTTTCTGCAGATTACATGGTAATTATATTTGATATTACCATGAAAAACCAAGAATTTCTAACTATGTCATTACATGGTAATTTCTGCAATACAATGCAACTGTTTAATTATACATGCAGTTTCTTTATTTCAATGGAAAAATGATTAAAATAATGCCAATGCCTCTAAGTTTTGAACAAGTGCCAGCATATCATATAACATTTATAGTATCCGTAGGCATTTGTTTGTTTATTTGCAAGTATGTATTTACATATACGAGATTCCTGTTCATCATTCCAGGCTCTCCTTTGTGCCTAAGATACACGATCGCACTTCAGAAGTAGGTACTAATATTCCATGCATATTGTTCTTCTGTTTGCCCGGAAAACCTTGGTCCGGAGGTGATGAATCTTTTTCCCAGTACAGAAGTCTATTTCAAAATAGCCATGACAAAGATGGAAAAAAGGATGACTGTCTGATAGGTACTTCAAGCTGTATAAGCTTAGTTTTGACAAGTTTGCTTTACTTGTCAGATTATTTGTTGGCATAAAATCCAGCTACTGAAGGACTGGATCTTTTGACGTTCTTTACTGATTCGCCCCCTGCTGTTAAGTAAGCTTCTTTACTGGGCTCTTGTTCAAAACAGTTAAGATCATCAAGGTCACATATTCATTGTGAGAATATACAGTCAACTGGATGTAATAACATTCAATGTCTATCTTCTCTAGAAACACAGAAAAACCATAATGGTTGTTACACTTATGTACGGTAAATATTTTGATACTTGGGTCTAGCATTCAGGGTCCTGCTTTGTGATAGACCTCACCGATGCCTGATAAGAGAACTTCAACAGCATGAAAGAAGAGAGGCAGTAAGAAAAAATATGTATTTCTTTAATGTAGTGACCTCTACTTTAAAGTAGACATATACACGCTTCCTACAACTATACTTCCAAATTCCTTTGTTACTGTCTTAATCCTAGATCCTTCCAGAATAGTTAAATTAATTACAGAATGAATCATGAATGGTGGACCTATGCGAACCACAGAAAGAGGCAATGGTAGTTCATCTTCCAAATCAAACTAATGTAATAACAAAAAGCCCAAAATTTTTTCAAAAATTGGCAAAATAGACATGGTTGCTGTCATACCATTCTCCCTCTCATACTGTCCAGAAAAAGCTCTTTCCACCACAAAAGCCATACATCCACCATCTTGATGTACATCTAGCTAATAAAACTGTATGGAACAACACAAAATTTAGAAGCCTCAGAAAGACTGGCACTCTAATTATCTAGGTGATGATAAAATGTCACATGATGTCTTTCTGTAAAACTGCAGAGGTTTGCTTAATGTCTATTAACAGGGAATGAAATGAAGAGGAAAGCAAATGTATTGTTAGATACATTGTTAAAGTAACTGATAAATCTTCCGAAAGAATCAGCTAGAGGAGGGCTGAGTCAGATCTAATACTGTTTTTATTTCCCACGTAGTCAAAACTTTGAGAAGCTTTGAGAAGGAAAATTATTTTTATTCTTTTCTGTGTGTTTATCTCTCTCTCTCTCTCTCTCTCTCTCTCTCTCTCTCTCTCTCTCTTTTTTTTTTTTTTTTTTTTTGCTTTAATTACCATGGAGCACTGCTTACAGACCATTGTCCTATTCTGCAAGATACTGTAAAAAAAGATAACTAAGAGGCACTTCTGATCTCTTCGTGTGAGAACAGATATTGAATGAATACAGACGTGAGAGAGACAGAAGTTGACATTTAGGCCATGCCTGGAAAAGTGTGGGTAAAATAGGGTGAAGTGGGAAGACGCTTGAAAGCAAATAGTTCTGTTAGATACAGATGTGACAGATGAATTAAAGGATGGCCATACCGTGAGGGTCAGAGGGGCCTTTGGGATGATATCAGGATCACTGCTGTTCTCCATCTTTATCCATTCTGGATCTGGTCATGCGAATCATTTGTGCCTTTTAAATCAAGGGAAATCAATGGGAGTTTGGTCTCCGGGGGTCTTGCAAGACTGTGCCCTGAGGAGAGTTATATTTTATACTCCATCCAAATTAGCTTAAATTTGTTTTGTCTGAATTTGGTTTAGCTGCCATTGTAATCAAGATACAGCATGAAAGTCTGTCATCGGACAAGACATTTTGCGTCTTGTTCCTTTAGCAGAAAGCTGATTTCTAGACTAGCAAATTCAGCAAAGCCACTTTCCCAGGTTTAATTGCAAAGTCTCTCAGTGTGAGTATAGAGCAAGCCAGCTTGATAACCTTATTCACAACCTTGAAACCCAAAGGGATAATTCAATGTTACCAAAGGGTACCTGGATCCTGAAGCTGTATATTAAAGTGCTTATATTAAAATGCAGTTCTACCATCGAGTTTCTCTAGATGGTTGTTCTGGGATTCATACATGGATAGTGAAACTCATAAAAGAAGGAGAACATCGTAGATGAAGGTTTCTTATTAGTCATCAAGCAGGGAAGATGAAGTGAATTATTAAATTTCGTTATATCACATTTCTTTCGTGAGTCGCTGTCACAGAGTTTTCAGCACAGTGTGATCTGTGAAAGCCTCTGTGCTCAGATCAAAGGCTGTTTTGTGCTAGGATCATTATGTGCTGTAGTTAAGCATTTTGTTAACTTCAGTATTGACAGACAAAACATTTTGCAGGTGAGTACCACTGGTAAATACAGTACAGCTTTAATACTGGGAAAATACAGTCATTAAGCAATCTTAATAGGAGAAAAGAGAGCCATTATTTGCTGTCATTATGCACTGTTTGCTAATTATGCTCATCAGGTGATAAAAACGAATAAGTTAATTTAGTTTTTTATTGTTCTGCCTGAAATCCTTAGAGAATCTCTGGGAAGTAATTTTACTGCCTTTTGTTCCTTCCCTCTCTCTGCTTTCAGCGTTGTATATTAGGGACCAAACTATATAGCTGATATCATGCACTAGTTGCTTTTTATGTTGTTAATTTGTGTCATAAATTTGCAAACATTCAAAACATGTTATAGTAACTGTGACCTGTGGTTTAGTGTAACTGTCCTTTCTTGGTGTGAGGATCTTCCACTGAACATTCTCCCAGGCTGAAAGTCCCTGAGAGTACTTATACCAAAGAGGGTCCAGCTGGGGCTTGGCCTCTGGCAGAACTTCTGTCTGAGCTATTTCTTCTGCTTAATGCTTAGAGAGTAACCCAGCTTCACAGCCTCCCAGTAGCATGAATTATGCTACTCCCTTTCTGCAGTGGAAAAACTGGCACAGATGATTTGATCCTTTAGAAAGTGGGAACTGCAGTCTTGCTCCAGCACGGCATGTGGCTGAATGTTAGGTGGCCATAGATGCTCATGGCCACCAGGGGATCAGGAAGGTCTCTGTGTGATGGCATTCTAGCAATCTATGCCTTAAATGAAAACTTTATGTACAGCCCATCATTTTACAGGAAGCTGTTACTTCCACTTTTGCTGCTGTTTTCCCATCATCTGAATGTTCATTGCTTTGTCGGAGTCGCTATAAGAACCTCTAAGAGGGGAAGTTCAAACCTAAACCATCATGAAATGCAAAGGCAGATGGCTATGTCATCAGCTGGTTTCAATCAGAGTTGCTCCATCATGCAGCGGGACCGTATTCGTAGTTTGCTGGTGTGTTTTACCTGCTTTTTAGGGAAATGTGTTTTAAATACTCCACTATTTACTATGGCTTGATTAATGAAATTCCAATTGAAAATGAAACACACATTTACTTACAGAACACGGCTTGTGCACCATCAGGGAACATCTTACAGTAGTAATACAACTTAAAGTAAACTACAGAAATGTTTTCGGATCTTCTCATGTTTTGATTCAATCAACTGTAAAAGTACAAAGTGCACTGGATATGTAATAGAAAAAAACATGCACACTTGGATGAGTAGTAAATTCTAATGAGCTTTTTTGTTCTGCAATTTAAAATATTTACAGAACCATTTGCATTTATTTGGATGATTCTAGAAATTTTCTTTGTATATTGAAATGCCAATTCTAAATCACAAATGCATATTGGAGTAGTAATATACAGTGCTTTTTTTCTTAATGATTTTTCATTTTGCGGTTGAGCCAAGTATCTATATGGGTTAAAATCTATAATTCCCAGAACTGATAGACAATTCAAAAGGCTTAACAGACTTCATGCATCGCTTGCTATTGAAACTGTGTATCTAGAGGAAAACTAATATATTGACCTTAGAAGGCCATTTACTGTTATTTGAAATAAACCCATTGCTTGTAAGTCTATGGACTGTCTATTTTTGAGAGTTATAAAGCAAACAAAATCCTGGGAGCATTTGGCATTTTTGAGGAAGCCCACTTTCAGATCCCGGACTAGCCTATGTGTTTGATCTGGAGCTAATTATTAGTTCTAATAGGAGATCTAAAAAATACCTGTTTTCCCACTGGGCATGTTTATTCCCCATAGGATGCTGCTACCTAAACACCTCAGAGGTTTTCTTTTATTTTGATCTATGCGGAAAACACAACTTTTGAAGGGGACAACTGAAGTTGTGTTCCCACAGCTTTAAAAGATTATCTAATTGGGGCTGAATTGTAAATGCATTTAAGCCTTTAAGACATGTTGTTCCATTTGTCTAAAATGACTAGGCACTTTTGAGGGAATTCTGGGGCAGGGGACAGGAAGGCAATTATGTGTTTTTATATCTCTAAAATGCTTATCTAGTATATACAATTTGTAACTGTTACTATTTGTAACAGTTGCACATCACAAGGAAAATTTTAAAAGCATTGAGTTCCAGCAGCTCGTGCAGCTACCATGAATAGTAAATTGCCAAACGTAATCTCACTCTTGGGAATCTTAAGTGTGTTATATCTGTTTGATCAAATATTATTAGGTTAACTTTAACCATCAAAATAAATTAGTAGCTAGTGGTTCTATCTAGATCATAACTGGGGGAAATAGAATAAAAGTAGATACATGCAGATGCTGGCAAGTGCTTTTTAAGAGTGAGCTTTAATAAATATGGAAAGAGCAACCCTAGGGAAATTTTGGAAGCTGCCTTATTTGATATTTAAAAGTGCACTAAAAAACACATTAATACATTTGATACTCTGCGCGCAAACCAGATGCCCCCTCCTTCCTCTAGCTTGTTTGGGTGTATGAAAAGTCTTTTGGATTCTGAAAGAATAAAGCTAATTAGAAAAAATATTCAACTGAAGACAGATAAGATTTGGTTATTGCTGCATCCAAAGAGCTGTATTTAAAATCATGCAGGAAGAGAAAGAAAAAAGAGTGCATGAAAGATTGAGGAGAAAGAATCCTCATTTCTCCCGTCTGTCTTACAAAAGTGGTGCCCAGTACCACTCTGGGATATCTCTGTGTGTTGGGGGGAAAAGATTTTCAAGGTAAAGTCTACCCTTCCAGAAAGACTTCTAAAATGTGGCCTTATAGCATCTTTGCTGTCAGTACTTAAGGCCAATTTGTGAACTGAAAGTAACTTTCTAGTAAGAAGATTAAGTAAATATCATGATAAGCTTTGGCTGATAAGGAGCCTGAAATGAGGGAATCTGGAGATCCTAGAAGATACCAGCATTACCCTGTTTCAACCTCCACAAATCTGAAAGGAAGGAATAACAACTGTTAGTAAGACAGCCAAGGACAGGGGATAATTTCTTATGACTACACATTTTATGGAAGCATGATGCTCTTCTGCAATGAGGTATGTACAAGACAATAGCAGCAATGTTGGTTGCTTTTTGAAGCCAAACTTCAGAGAAGTATTTCAGTATTTTCTTGCCTTACAGCAAACACTTATGTGATTGGCTGAAAGAGATGTTTTGCATGATGGAAAAAAATCCTTACCTGATGTCTAAAATACAAAACACAAGGGCATACTCACGGACTCATATATAGACTCATGGGGAGCACTTAATTTACCCCTGTTCCATCACTGACTATAGATGAGTTCCATTAATTCTTCATCTTCCTATCATAAAATATCTGTTTGCATCAGTTCACCAGCACAGTGAATGGTTTTCTTCACCAACATCCGCAGGAAATTTTCATTAGTTTATGTACACTGATTTCAATTGAAGTGTAACTTAATCTTATTAATTCCTGAAGGAGGTTATGTTTATTTTCCATGCAGACAATACAGCATATGCATCTCATTCTTCTGTTCCAAGGCATCCCTGAAAGAGGAACAGGGGAGAAAAGAATGATTTTAAGGGAAAATAGTAGAAAAACAAGCAGTAGGTTTGAGGTTGTTTATTTGTTTCTGTGTTTGATGTATTTTAACATATGGTGAGTTTTATTTCTGTAGATGTTTACAATTATCCTCTTAGTGGGTAAGGAAAACTTCCAATAAAAAATGCTGATGCTTTAATGTTGAGGGAAAATTGATGGAATTTCCTCAGTTGCCTTCGTAAGAGTTAGGTGGTGGAAAGCAAACTACCAGGAGAAGAATGAACACACATTCTAAATATTGCTCCCTATTTATTTTCTGAATGTCCATAATTAAACAACACAGGCAGCCAAACCTGCTGTGGAATATCTTAATGGAAATAAAAAGCACACATAGAGAGTGAAAAGCAGAAAATACCTGTCTGGTGTCAGAGAGTGAGTCAGTCATGGCCAGCAGTTGAGCCTTCCTAGACCTATTTATCTGATGTGAGATGGTCACATTGACTGCTTAGGGCGGCTGAAACCACATGGAGAGGGCCTAGCTTCTCATCTGGAGGGCAGAGAGCACCTGGAAGAGCACACCTGGCAGTGAGTCATGGCACATGTGACTGCTGTGTGGCGAAGGATAGGACTGTTTTCCAATTCCCCAAACAGTGTATGGTGCTTCTGAGGAAGTGTGGCCTGTGTGTATTTGATCAGAGTAGCTACTGAGATGGCAAATAACAACACAAGATTATTTTTCATGTTATTGTTTTGTGAGACTTCAGGTTACTTAGCATAAGCAGCAAAAAAATACCTTTCCTGGAGTTGTTCAGAAGTTAAACCTCAATGCCTTGCAATGAGGTACATTTACAAAACAAAAAATACTGGAACTGAAAGAAAACCCCATACATCTCTGTTTGACCCAGGGTGTATAAAAACCCCTCAGGCTGACACATCAGCTGTGTACGATGCCGTGTGGGCTGGGAGGTCAGCTGTGGATATCAGTGCTGAAACATTTTTGAAAATGGCTTTGGACAGAGCTGATGTAAATGTACACACTGCTTGGCAAATGGTTGGTTGTAAATTGCTTGCAAATGTAATTCTATTTTGTGTTTGGGAATTATCCGCAAGCAGATTTTGAATTTCGTATGTTTTCTCATTCGTCAGCAATAGGATGTGAGATCTTTTCTCCAGTCTATTTCAGAAACTGTCCTTGCATATGCAGAGTTCATTAACTTTAATTCTCAGCATGCAGTCAGCCGTGGAGGTCACGTGGTGGTGTGGGTAATATTTATCCTCCCTTATTGGAGCACTAAGGTTTTGCCGAGACACGGTGGAGAAATTCAAAGACATTTCAAGAAGACAAATAGAAAAATATTAACCTTCATCCTTTTGCAAAAATATCTCATAACACTTGCAGCACTGAGGTGGGCAAATACAACTTCTCTGAGAGTTATTTTCAGAAAAGGTAAAGGAATTATCTTAAAGAGCATAGCCAAGTCAAGTTTAGAGGTTTCGTTCAGTTCTCTTTTTCTCAGTTTCGACAAATTGATGTGAATGCAGTGATTTTGTGTATTTCTTCTTCAGAAGATTTTTTAAAAGTAAGATGTAGATTTTGAGGGTTTTTTTCCTCATTTTTGACAAAAAGAACCATAATGTAAAATGTGTCGTAAGCCTGAGAAGTTTTGTAACAGTGTATTTTAACTGCTTGAAGAAAAATGTAGATTTGGCCCAAAGCCTTTCTCTTTTTCCCATCTCTGTGAAGTTCATTTGTATGATGTCTTGTAGTGAAAACAACACAAAACATTTTTGAGGAGGCCAGATCTGCCACGGGTGTCTGTAAGAGGGAGAAGAGCATGGACTTCCCTGGACTAGGCAGCCATACTCCCACTGACATTATAGGATTTTGTTTCTGACTTGTTATAGCAGCACTGATAGAACTGCTCATCAGGTGTAATAAAAATGCACAAAACCATTTGTGGGATCGAGCCCTAAGCTAACAGCCTACATTTAGGATCAAATTATAAGAACGTTGGCTGAGATTTTTTAAATTCCATTTGAAACAACAAGCTTCAATGAGTTAGGCCCAAATTCTGATTTGCATGTATATCAGGAACTTCAGTTTTGTGTTTCATTATCAAACGAAAGTATCTATGATTTAGCCATACTAATTTCTTTCTAAGCCCAATTTCTTTTTAAAGAATCACAACACTCAAGGTGCCGTAATAGAGTGCTACAATTAGATTTTCTAAAATAAAAAACTGTTTTTGATTTGGTAGGAGTACAAGCCTGTCTCAAGCTACTAACTTTTAATTTACTGGTATTCCTAGCAGTCAGAAATGATTGAAGAAGGCTTAGTTAGAGAAATATGAAAAAATAATTTGTTTTATCTTAAAATATCTCTTAGTTTTTCGTAGCAGAGATACATTATCCTGAAAGAAAAGGGTTTGCAATTGGAAAAAAAAGAAAAGAATAATAAATTTTATGATATAATTCAGTTTTTATTTACCCTATGGAATTAGAGATCCCTAAAGAACGCGGCAAAAGCTAGAACAGAGCATGTGTTGGTGTGTGTGCATGCGTAAGGAAGAAAAATATGAACAGGTGAGGGAGAGCCCAAGCAGAAGTAGAAAACATTCTGATGGATCTAATTTAATTTTATGTTGTGTTTTCATGTTGAGTTTCCTTTACATGCACTGAAGCTTTGCTGTGAAAAGCCATGAACGTGGGATTGGCCACAAATAATAAGATTTTTTTTTAACTAACTTTGGCTGTTGGATTATAATTTGTTAAAACAAACAATAGCTTACCGCATTACAGCTGAATGCAGAGATATTATTTGTACTCTGCTAAAATCAAATTATCTTTTAGTTTCTATTCTCTCCAAACTAAGCTAAATACTGGTGTCATAAAATGACAAATTACAGGATGAACGTAAGAGCAGTGCCTTCAAAAATACAATAGTTATACAAGCCATCTATTGTTAATGAAGAATATAATGCAATTTGTCTGTCTGTAATACAATTATGCAAATCAAAGATGGAACTATCCTGAAATCTCTCTACATTCCAAGTGATTAAAATGAGATAATTTATCACAAAGAATATTACTGATCATGTTTATGTGTTGCACATTAATCCTATTACAATAATGTATCTTTCTACTAATGTAATGGATTTGTGCAATCTAACAGAAAATGACTTTTATACTACCCACAATTACAAAAATATTCAAAGCATATCCATCGCTGCGTAATAGCATATGCCTAAGACTGTACAATAAACCTATTAAAACAAACTGAACTTATGAATTTAACCTTCGTACCAATAAAGACAATGCTAAATTCAATTTTATTGCCCTCATTATTTCAACAACTTCATATATAATAAACATTGGGAGTAAATTACCTTAACTTTCTTTATGAAGTAAGAAAACGTTAAAACAACGGAATAGAAAAATGTGAGAATTGGTTAAATGGACACCAGGCATGTAGACCGTGCGATAAAATCTTCTAAACTTACATGTAAGTTGCATTTCCAGTCCAAGAGGTCTCTCTAAATCTAAGCAACCTGACAGATATAATTTTACATATGACAAGTCAATCCTTAAAGTAACAGCAGCTTCTGAAAGAGTATCTATTATATGCAGTGATGCATGTGGAGGTGTCATAGCTACATGAGGACTTTCTTCCATGTGCATGGAAATACAATAGAAGGCTTAAAAATTCCTCAGGCAAAGCTGAGTCAGAAAAATCATCAAAAACCAGAAAACACAAAGGATAAGACAGCATGTTCATCATTAAAACTAACATTGTACATATGTATTATAATACAGTCACTGGGGGAATGACCACACACTCTTGGAACATCATAATATTACTTACTTTCTGCATCCAAATCTGCACAAATGGATTATTGTATAATATCTCTTCCTCTCATTGTATTCTTACACTAATTTCATTTCTAGTGTTCAGCCCATCTTTATTGACCTGGGCCTGCTGCTCTCTTTTTCATCCCTGGAATGCTTCATTAGCTCTCAGTGTGCAGCTGCATCGTACTGAGCATTTTTCCTTCTGCCAGGCAGGTTTTGCTTAGATGCAGTTTTGATACTGAGTTCCTGGGCTGCAGAACTAATGTAGCTGTCCACACCTCTGGGTGACCCTCCTGTCCGCCTTCTGGACATGTAAAGCCGTCTGGATTACCCAGCTCACACATATTTGTTCCTCTTTCTTTGAAAGAATTTGTCTTCTTTCTCATAAACTTGTACATACTGCATATTAAAACAAATATTTACTGAATATTTCCTTGATCGCTAGCAGCCTCAGAGGAGACACATCACAGCTGGGCTCACCTCCGTACTCTAACTGACTTTTCCCTTTCAGCCATTCCTGCTTCTCTTCAGCCTTGGAGCAAAGATGATTGCAGTTTGGAAGTACCTGATGTCTGGGAGCTTCTGTTAGTATGAAGTTATCTGCTCCAGGATGGCTAATGTGGATTTTATGCTGCATTTTACTAACTGAGTGATACCGACAGACCGCTCTGTGGTGGAGAACTGTACAAGATCTGATGCTTTAGTAAATACATGTGTGTATCGACTGCTCTACAAATCTATAAATCCCTGGCTCTTCTCATAGCTACAGTATCACATTCAAAAGGATTTGAATCCCCAAACTTTCCTTCTGCTCTGTGTTGTGAATGGGATAACATGATCTCATGGGTCAAAATCCTCATTTTGAAACTTGCTGGCACAGATCTCAGTTTACAGTCCCTGAGAAGCCTGTTTTTTACATGGCATTTTAATATACATGTTTCTTTATCATGTGTCAAGGAGGCTTAAGATATAATTGAACAACTGCCTGTTGGTCAGAGCTGTCTGCTGCAAATTTAGCAAAGCTCTTTGCAGACAGAAACATGGTGAGGGGAGGCCTGGTTCTGGCTAAAGCTTGTCTGGTATAGGGCCTTCCCTCTCACACAGTTCAATATTTACCCATATAGAGTTACTTGAAAACAAATTGAGATAATGCTGCAGCTTGTTTGGATCTGTTTCTGCCTGTGCTTCTTGTCTCCCTTTAAAACACACATGTGTTCTAAGACCTTTGATGGATGGCAAATGCACATGCTTCTGCTCCTGATGCCAGTAAATGAGAAGCTGTTCTTTGTCCAGCAATAGTCATTAGTGGCACTTAGAGAACTTTGTACATCTTTATGTTCTATCTAGGTAGTAATGCAGCCAGCCCCATGTGGTGTTTACAGGCAGAAAACTCAGGTACTTTCATGTACGCGTCTCAGCTTCAGAGAAGTGTAAGCTCCATAGAACCCACGTGAAGGTGGGTGTAGCAGCTGATTGTATGGATCTCGTGTGCACTGGTGCAATCACATCAAATTTTCTTTCAGAGTTCATTGAGGACACCCTGACAGTCTCTTGGAGCTGCTGTGTGAGTTTCCACATTTCTCCTTTCTTTTTGAATAAGCTGAAGCTTAACCAAGTTTTGGGCTGAGCTGGTCACCAAATATTCCATGGGTTTTTGGCTTGTTGATCTGTGCAGAAATACCTCTTCACAGGTCTAACTTAGCCTAATCCACGTGTCTGTGTCTGCTTCACTGGGAATGAGGGCAACTGCTCACTGAGATCCCTTAGAAACAGGCATAAAAACATTCAGATAAAAACAGACATAAAGTAGGAGTCTCCTGGGATATCTACAGCCAAGTCAGTTGAGTCCTGAGAAGAGAAAGGGGAAAAAAAGTTTGCAGAGATGGCTTATTAACTTATTACTAAGTTCTCTGCATTTTGAGTCATCTTGAGTATCTGCCCTTGTCTCTTTCAGTGGCTCAATTCCTATAGAATGAATGTTAACACTGCCTCACCTCACACATTTGCTCTGAAACTACCCACAGCATTAGTGAGATGCTCAGATAGCATGACAAAGGGAGGCATCAAGGTATCCAGTTTTGACATTCTGTCTAATTTCCACGAAATATCAAGAACTAACCTAGCAGTTAGGGCCTGGCAGCCCA